>NC_085841.1:88602543-89229626 GCF_035594765.1 Anolis carolinensis
CATTTTCAAAAGAAAGCTGTGGTCTGAATCCAAACCTTAAATATAAGAGAAAACTAACAGGTATTGTAGCTTAGCCAGTTTCTTCCATATGCAATGGAATCTATTCAGACTGAAAGCAGCATCAGTCACCACCTGCTACACATACAGGCATGGGGATGAGGGAAGAGAACAGTCAGCTGGCTGGAACATCAGTTTCCTCCTTTGATACAGATGCCAGAATTGATAGTGTTATCCATATTTTAATAGAGTGTTCACAACATTGATACACAGTGCTGGAAATGGGTTCTATTGTTCAAAAGTAACAATTAAAATTTGTAATCGAGCCAAATTATATTTTGAATCAGGCCAATTCCACATATTAGGTTATCTGGTTCATATCTTATCATAGTATAAGCATGACTTGTTGATGGGTTTTATAAAACTTATTGCCCTGAAGTTTTTTTTTCTTGGGATTCTAACTTCTGAGGATTTACTGCACTGAGAAAGGGAGACAATGCTGTCTCCAGATGTTACTGTTGATTTATTCGCTTTATTAAATTTGCAGGAATCTCTCCTTGATCTCATGCCACACCGATCCTTTGTGCAACCTTCCTCCTGCCTTCTGTATAAAATTATAACAGTAGGAATGGGAGGGAGCAGCTATAAGCAGGTAAATCTGATTTTGATAATTGAACTAAACATTCTGCACAATAGGGCCCTGTGCCTATTCTATTAAAACTCATCTGGAAAGCAAGAAGAGAGCCACAAAAGTTTGAAATTACTGTTAGTATACATACAAACACATGCTATGCCTTCACGAGCATGCCGGGGTTCACATCCTGCACACTTCAGTCCAGTAGATCCAGGTTTGCACGTGCATTGTCCAGTGACAGGATCACAAGGAACAGGCAGCGAACCATATGGATGACACTCACATTCTTGGCATGATCCACCAGGAATTCTTGGGTTCCCAGTGTATCCAGAAGAACATCTACAGGTTGCACATTTTAAATAAAAATTAAGTTAAGCTTGTGAATTTCAATGTAAATGGTTTTCTGGGAAGAACTCACTAAAGAAATCTGGAACATATTCACTTATTTAATGCAGTAGGTTTTCTGTATACATATAGGGGAAGAGCCAAACACTTATATTTGTCACATACATGATGCAGTTAGTATACACATGGTGTATTCCAGAGTGTATATATGCTACACATGTAACCTACAATGAGGAAAACATTATAATTGAGCAGACAGGGAAGAACATTCATATTTTCCAATCAGGAGCTTAGACTAGCCAATTGTATGTACAACTATTCCATATCTTGTAAGTTGAAAGGATTTTCTACACCCAATATTTCATTTATAAACATTTATCTAATTTCTTTGGGAAGAATCTAAGCAAAGAGATCATTTAGTTATTTCAGCCAGTGTTATTACAACTCCTCTTTAGTGTAAAGCCATTGCTTCTTCACATTCATTGTTATCTATCTATCTATCTATCTATCTCTGAAGGTTTTCAGAATAAATCTTTCTGCATACACCTTAAACTGTTCTGCTACTGCGGCTATATACCCTGTTACCTTATTTTGGTTTGCCACCAGATGTGGGCAGCTAGGTTTGAACTTGGGGACAACATTAATACTACAGGGCATGGGTTAGCTTTCCTGGTAAAACTCTACTAAATATATCGTTTTAAATTCTAAATTTAAATTCTAATTTAAATTCTGCAACTTGTATCACAATTGATTCCTTAACATTTATTTACTTGGCACTCTGATATTGAATTGGAAGCTGTAGTTGAGGCAATCTATTTTCAAAGTTTTGATGAAAAGATGTAGGAAAATCACTGAAAAAAGATCAACATTTCTCTTTTCCATGTTTGAAGCCACGTGTGATATTTTTTGTTAGAAGAATTTGAATCTGTAGTCATTTTGAAATTACACTAGAAGAGATTCTTTGCTTTTTAAATACAGTAGAGTCTCACTTATCCAAGCCTCGTTTATCCAAGCCTCTGGATAATCCAAGTCATTTCTGTAGTCAATGTTTTCAATATATTGTGATATTTTGGTGCTAAATTCGTAAATACAGTAATTACAACATAACACTACCGTGTATTGAACTACTTTTTCTGTCAAATTTGTTGTATAACATGAAGTTTTGGTGCTTAATTTGTAAAATCACAACCTAATTTGATGTTTAATAGGCTTTTCCTTAATCCCTCCTTATTATCCAAGATATTCGCTTATCCATGCTTCTGCCAGCCCGTTTAGCTTGGATAAGTGAGACTCTACTGTACTAGGAAATTTTAAGAGTAATGCTACTTTCATTTGGTTTATTTGGATGAAACCATTGTAGAGCAGTTTCATTTGCCATATTATTTTTATTTAACAATTAAACAGGAAGTTGATACAAAGAATACTCACAGACCTGTCCCTTCACTATGGGGTTATCTGAAAGGTGGCTATCTCCTCCAAGCTCTGATAGCCATCTCTTTTAAAACAGTGAAAAGAAACATCAAAGAGTCTAGGGAACCTCTCCTATTAATGAGTTCCCCAAAAGAGATCAACCATTCTGAGCTACTTAATATCTAATTCCTTTAATCCACTTTTAATTTAGATTTAATCCTTTAATTTAATCAGAATCTACAGCAATACATTGTAGAATAGGTGGCGGAGACAGCTTCTTTTTGCCATTTCTAAAACTTCTCTGAGTCTGAGACCTTGGTAGTCTTGGAAGAAAATATTTCTCTTTTAGACATAAATTGATTTTTATTCCATATTGTCATCTTCCAGAGTAATAGTCACTTTGTTGTTTCATATTGTTGAGAAACGGTAACTTCAATTTGCTGTGTAATGGTAACTAGATTCCCCCCCACTCCGGGTCTCAAAAAATAGCACTTTGTAGTCATTTCTACCCATTTTATAGTTGTTTCTTGTTTTCCTTAGTAACAACTCTTTATATATGTCTTCAATAAATTTCACTGTGATGGTGACCTAGGTAGCGCAATGGGTTAAACCATTGTGCCGGCTGGACTTCTGACCTGAAAGTTGCTGGTTTGAATTTGCAAGATGGGGTGAGCTCCTGTCTATTGGCTCTTGCTTGCGAGGACATGAGAGAAGCCTCCCAGCAGGACAGTAACATATCCGGGTGTTCCCTGGGCAACATCTCTGTAAACAGCCAATTTTCTCACACCAGAAATTACTTGCAAAATGTTCTCAAGTCGCTTCTGACACAATTTAAAAAAACTGTAATGGGATCACCCAATCTTTCTACTTAATATCAGGCTAAACATTCAGGTTTTATTTTGTTAAATGGTAAACACTGAACCAAGCTCTGCTATACTGATTACAGTGTTCCCTTACTTATTGCGGGGGTTACGTTCCAGGACCACCCATGATAAGTGAAAATCCGCAAAGTAGGGATGCTAGGCTTCTCCTTAGAAAGGAAGTAGAAAGAGAGAGGGAAGGAGGAAGGGAAGAAAGAGGCAGGGGGACATGGCACTGGCTCCTCCTCCTCCCGCTGCCGTCTGGGCTCCTTCTCCACCCCATCACCCACACCCAACTGAGACCACCGCCACTGTAAATCATATTTTTTTTATCTATATATATAAAATGATAAAGTTGTTTGCGCAGTGACTATAACAACAAAACTAAACATCCCAGAAATACGAAACTTGGCAACACAATGCAAAAGGCTTGCCTCCAGGTTACAACAACACAACCACACCACAAAACCACAATCCAGACCCACAAAACTCACAACAACGCATCATGTGATAACAACACAACTAAACACCCCAGAAATACAAAACTTGGCAACACAATGCAAAAGCCTTGCCTCCCAGTTGTAACAACACAACCACACCACAAAACCACACAGGACCCACAAAACTCACAACAACACATCGTGACTATAACAACACAACTAAACGCCCCAGAAATACGAAACTTGGCAACACAACACAAAAGCATTCCCTCCTGATTGTAACAACACAACCACACCACAAAACCACAATCCGGACCCACAAAACTCACAACAATGCATCGTGACTATAACAACACAACTTAACGCCCCAGAAATACAAAACTTGGCACACAACTAAACGCCCCAGAAATACAAAACTTGGCAACACAACACAAAAGCCTTGCCTCTCAGTTGTAACAACACAACCACACCACAAAACCACAATCTGGACCCACAAAACTCACAACAACGCATTGTGACTATAACAAATACAAAATCTGACAACACAACTCATCCACCTCCCCAATCCCTACATTCACACTTGGCCTCCAAAAAAACAATTACAATAATAACAATTACAACAACAACAACAATAAGAATCAACACCATCATAGGCAAGAAGCAGCCAGGCACTGAGGCTGAGAGGCCAGTCAGTGCTACACTGGGCCTCCAAAAAACAATACAGTAGCATCTAACTTATCCAACCTTCATGACCACTACAACAACAATAATAATAAACACCTACACAGGCAAAACAAAAAAAAGACTATTGTACCACAATAAAAATATAAACCGCACTCAGCAGAATCAGACATTACAATTAACAACAAACCAAAGACAACAGGGATCTCAAGCAATTATCAATCAACACAAAAACTGAAGAAGGTAACAGACTTCAAATACTACTATTAATGTGAGTATAAAGAAGGGTGGAGGTCACAGCATAAATACAACCTAATGTAGACGGACCAACACCACCAGACTAAGCCACAGCAACGCGTGGCCGGGCACAGCTAGTGATTTATAATATTGTTTTAGTGTTTATTTAAAAACTGCGAAACAGTGAGGGTGCGAAAAGCGAACCGCGAAGTAGCGAGGGAACACTGTAATATGTTCATGGTTAGATAATAAACTGTACAGTCCAGAAAAAGGTTGTGCTAAATGTATCTCCACAAACATTGTGAAAGGAGGCTCCTTGTGGTTGAGCTGAAGTCAGCAACTGATATTATTGAAGATAGGCATCTTACATAACAATAATATACTTTATTTATAATCCACCCTATCTCCCCGAGGGGACTCAAGGAGGTTATATGTACCTCAGACTACATGATTCATCACACAAAGTGACAGGTATTAATTATTAGGAGAAACTGAGAAGGACTAATAATGAATTAGCACTGTGAATTCATTTATTCCACATTCTTGGAATGTCTATCTTCTGGCATTCTTAAACATATACATGTTTAATATTAGCTTATATTTTTATTTATTTTGCTATTTATTTGTTGAGGTGTTGCTTTTTTAATAATCCATGTATTTTGAACTTTATCTTGAATTTCAGTATTTTTCCTTACCTTTCACAGTACTGTCCTTCATATCCAGGTGGGCAAGCAGTACACCGATAATCACCAACCCCTTCGATGACACAGGAGGGACTAAAACTTAAATGCAAAATTTAAGGCATGAGAATATTTCATTTTAAAAATCTCAACTGCAAAAAGAAACTTAAAAATTATCCCCTGAAATGAATATGAATGTGGGGTGTTTAAAAAAAGAGTAATTGCAAATGTTAATTTTCCCTAAGTAAAAATTAAGAACTACTAGTAGATAAAACAAAAACAATAGACATAAAATGCTTCTGCATGTAGATGCAGAATGACACAGAGTTGTGTAAAGCAAAGCCTTTCATAAAATCATAGAATCATAGAATCATAGAATAGTAGAGTTGGAAGAGACCACATGGGCCATCTAGTCCAACCCCCTGCTAAGAAGCAGGAAATCGCATTCAAAGCACCCCCGACAGATGGCCATCCAGCCTCTGCTTAAAAGCCTCCAAGGAAGGAGCCTCCACCACGGCCCCGGGGAGAGAGTTCCACTGTCGAACAGCTCTCACAGTGAGGAAGTTCTTCCTGATGTTCAGGTGGAATCTCCTTTCCTGTAGTTTGAAGCCATTGTTCCGCGTCCTAGTCTGCAGGGCAGCAGAAAACAAGCTTGCTCCCTCTTCCCTATGACTTCCCTTCACATATTTGTACATGGCTATCATGTCTCCTCTCAGCCTTCTCTTCTGCAGGCTAAACATGCCCAGCTCTTTAAGCCGCTTAATTAAGACCTATTAATTTTCAAATTTCTTTGAAAATGTGCAGGAGCTTCTTAGAAAGCTATATAAATAATAATATTGTTTTTGCACTCCTTGGAATCTCAGGTACTTTTTAGAATAAAAAAAAGACGTGTACCCAGAAGGGAAGTTGAGACTTTTTATTGTCACTGTTATGTATTTGAAGGTATGAATTATAGACTGATTTTTAATGGAACAGAAAATAATGTAAATTCATTGTCAACAGTTTGAATGGGTAAAGTAATCCTAAAGTAATAGAGATCAAGGCAGACTTTCAAACACGACATTTTGGGTTCTTTTGCATCACTTCTGTTTTTCTACAAGATAGAAATAGAAGGGCAACTGACTGCCCTTTTTGAAATTTTATTTACTGGTATTGTAAAAAAAAAGGAATATTAGGGTGACATACATAAAATTTCAATCAAGATTTTGATATTAAAATCCCTCCTCTCCCAGCTGATCCCATGGAGGGAAGCATTGATAGCATGGTTTCCCTCCATTGCTTGTAATGGCAACACAGGAATCCTCCTGCATTTCCACAGTGGCGGCATGTGCCGGCTCCACCCAACTTCACCTACTAAGCTGCACCGGCATTGTTTGATGGGAGCTGGCGGGCTCCATGGGTGACCTAGGCTAAACTGATGCATGCTGCCGAATTTAGACATTTGTGATGAGGTCCTTAGACTTTTTATTTTTTTTTGCCATTATTGAAAACCTGTTAAGAATCCTGCCATCCAGTAATGCATATTTGTACACACAAAATCTGTATTTATACATATTTTTACAGCATAATAGCAGATATTTTGCATCTGACTGAACACTTTCTTCCATTTTCAAAACAGTTCCTATATACAATTCATATAAAGTTTTGTTGTTAACTGCCTTAAAGTCAATGTCAACTGACTATATGAATTACTGACTGAATGACTGGTTAATCACTGAACAAAGTTATGGAATATTTTGGATATTTTTCAGTAGAATATCTGACCTTCCAAATGTTGTTGAATTGCAACTCCCATTATCCTGCACCATTTGTTATCTTAGATAAGGCTAATGGCAGTTGTAGCATAGCAACATCTATAGGTATACTCTTAATTTAAAAATATATCTTATTTCAACCAAAGTGCATGTGGGACCACAAATATCACTTAGTACAGGTCTATTTCAGCTAACAAATAGATATATTCTTGGGCTTTACTACTCTGCCAAAAAAAATCACATTGGAAGTAGAAATAATATGGAGAGAATATGGATAGGTTTCTACAGCAAAAAAGAAAAAATGCAGTTCAACATGTTGCAGCAAACTTTTTATTCAAAACTAACATTATGAATAGATGAACTGAAATGACCAGGTTATTTAAACTTTGTATAAGTAAACAAAAACATTTTGAATCTTCTAAGACCACTTGAAAGCTTCTTCCAAAATGCAACTTAGATTATTATTATTTTTCTTTCAACACTCTCCACATGATTTTGATGGTGAAACTTGTATATCTATGCTTTTTCAACATGATATGGTACCTGCCAAGGCAGGCTAATATGCTTTCCTCCCTTTTTCAGTTTTGCTCTTCACTCATCCTCAGTAAGTGATTCTCGAAGGCAGATTTTTTAACTTCCCTATAGCACACACAGCTATTGTAGGATCACCTAGGATAATCCCAGGTCAAACTTAATTGCATTGTTTACTGCAGGTATGGTACTGTAATCCCACACTGAAAGACTGTCTTTCACCATTTCTCCTCACAATGCCAGTACTGTAAAAAACAAAACAAAAAACAAAAAAAAACTTCCAGCTAAAAAGCAAGAAAAGGGGGGCTGGGCTTCTATAAAAGAGTTTCTTTGTCAGAGGCTTTATTAATTGAGATATGCCTGTGTTTTCAGCAATCTGAGTATATTCAATGTATTTGGGATTTGTGTCCAAAAGCTCAATCACTATCTCTCAAAACAGTTACTTTATTCTCAGCTCAAGAATGGAAAATGGAATGGTAGTGGACAACAAAAGAGATTCAAACATGAGCGTAAAGCTAACCTTAAATAAGTAGTATAAACACCAAGAACTAGGAAGCCCTGTCCCACAAGCATTCTAACTGGAGGTCAGCTGTTACCAACAATGTTATGAATTTTGAAAAGACACAAATAGAGGGCAAAAAGGGGGCACATGCTAACAGGAAGGCGCATCAAACAAACCCTTATCATGACCACTTTCCAACTGGAAATCTATGTCCTCAAGACCCTTCTACACATGCAATAAAATTCAGAAGTAACTATGATAAAAGGGGGGGTGACTAAATGATGTTTGGGTAAAGTTTGGGTGGAATTGGGTTAACATCTGAAAAGCACAAGTTAAAAGGTGTGCATAAAACATGATTCTGCCTAGGGTGCCACAGGGTACGGCGGACCGTGGAAAAGGGTGAAAACGAGCATTGCTCGTCTTCACAATCTCCAGCCCCACACATTTCACAGACCGAGAATGCGCTTCGGAAGAAAGCGATTATAAGAGAGAGCCTCGCATCACAGAGGTAAAAGATCTTCTCAAACCTTGCAGATCCTAACAAAGTAAGAAAGTAAGAAAAAAAAAGGAACGGTGGTAGGGTATAAGGGGGCGTTTAAACAATAAGCATACAGACTAGGAAAGTAATAGCTTCACCAACTCCTTGGGTGGCCGGCCTCACGAGAGCGGAGTGGGGCTGCCGCAAAGGAAGGGAGGGTCTGGTGAGACGGTGGATCTGTGGAGGAGTCTCACTGTCAGGGAAAGACGGAGAGTCAAGGATCATGGCGAACCTGAGGGGTTGACCTTGGAAACGCCGACGGGGTAGGAAGAGGAGTGGAGATAGCGACTGTGCATGGTCCTGGACAGAGAGGCAGACGGCCGGAGGGACCCAGTGGACACCGACGGGCACACACACTCACGGACTTTAGCGCGAGACTGACTAACCCCAAAGAGACTAGCGAAACAACACGAGATCCCAACGAGACCCGGAGGAACTCGCTGGCGGCGCGATACAACATAAGCAAACCCCAATGTAAGGCATCATAAGGTAATTAAGCCATAACAAAACCTACACAATCTACCTACTTAGTAAAGTCATAACGATAATTGTAGTACCTCCGGTAGCTAGGGGAAATAGGAAAATAAGTATAATCGATTAGAAGCAAAAGCCGAATCTAGAAAACAAGGAAGGAAGGAGGTGTAGGTAAGAGAGTTTGGAGGAAAGAGAAGATCCAAACAAGGGGTCTGCTATTGATAAATTAATAGGTTCTACTGACATCACGAAGAATATAAATAATCCTTTTGTGCTTATCTCACCAACTAGGACAAAAAAAAAGGGAAAAAATTACAGGCATAACAAAAAGGAGCCTATTTCGAAGCCAAGCAAACAGGTTAAAAACCTAAAGAAACAGAGATGGCATACAGACTTAGAAGCGAGAAGGAACTAAGAGATACCAAAACATTACAAAAAAGAGCCTCCATATCAGAGGAGTCCCAGCTAAAGGAAATGACTGACACTATTTTAAGAGAACTGCAGAGAATGCAGGAGAAACAGGAAATGTACCAAAAAATCGCCCAAGAACAGATGGCAGATTTTAGGAGGGAAATAAAAACGGAACTGAAAGGAATGAAACAGGAAATTGAAGGGCTGAACCAGGAACTGAAGGAGTTAAAAATAGACAAAATAGATCTCCAAAACTCACATGAAAGGCTCCAGGGTGAGGTGAGAACCTTGGATTCCAAAACAACGAAATTAGAAGTCAAACAAGAATGGCTGGAGTCGAAGGAACTGGAGTATCAGCTGAGATTTCGCAATGTGTGGGAGGACGTGAAAGAGAATATAAGGAAGATCATAACGGAAATAATTGCGGATTCTCTTCAATGCACAATAGAAGAAGCTGATGACAGAACCGACCGGATATACAGAATTAACACAAATTATGCAAGAAGGAATAAGACCCCGCGAGACATCATAGTGAATTTTACAAAAAAGATCTTCCGAGACGAAATGTTGAAGGCGAATAATGAACATCCAATCTATAAAGGAAAGAGAATCGTGGTCTTAAAGGAATACCCGACGGAAACTCTCAATAGAAGGAGAAAATACCTATTCCTAGTGGATGAATTAAAGAAACAAAACTTGAGATTTCGGTGGGAAAAAGCTGAAGGTCTCATGACTACTTACAAAGGTCAGAAACACTGGATAACCTCAGAAGGGAAAGCAGAAAACTTTTACAAAAAAATAAAAAAGGATAGGGAAGAAAGAGGGAAAGAGGATGTCCAGGGGAAAGTCGGAGAATCAGAAGAACAAGAATACAGGTGGAAAAAGGCAAACAGGAAAACACGTGAAAATAAGGAAGAGGAGAATTTTGACACACTAAATTTGAAAGGAGCCACGAATCAGACTATGGAAAGAGAAATACAAAGGAGAGACAAAGAAGTGTTAGAAGTTATGGAGACTGAGGAGAACCCTACCTACCTCTCAGATGAGGAGGGGAAAGGGGAAAGTGGAAATGAAACCGACTCAACATGATAAAACAACTTAAAATATATAGTAACAATGTAAATGGGCTGAATGCCCCCCAAAAACGCAATAAAATATATAATAAATTAAAAAAATCTGAATATGACATAATTTCTTTACAGGAGACACATATCAAATTAGAGCATGCTGATTATCTAATCCAAAATAAATTAGGACAAGAGTTCCACTCATTAGATACCCAGAAAAAGAGGGGGGTAGTTACGTATATTAGCTCCAAAATCCCAGCCCAAATGTCCTTCAAAGACCATGAGGGAAGGATATTAGGAGTAACTATTACCATAGAAAGGACCAAAATATTGCTTTGCAACATTTACGCCCCCAATGGGAATAAATCGGCATTCACCAAAAAATTAAAAGATCTAATATCAAACAAGGAAATTGATAATATGATTATGATGGGCGATTTTAACGGAGTTCTTAACTATGAGATAGACAAAAACCCAGGGAAGGGACATAGAAAAAAAACATACAAGGGAACACTACCAAAAGATCTCCAAAACCTCAAAGAAGAATATAATTTAGTCGATATATGGAGATTACACCATGAAGGTGAAAGAGACTATACCTTTTTCTCTGAGAGACACAAAAGCTGGTCTAGAATTGACATGATTTGGGTATCAAACTCCTTATCAATAAGAGTGAAAAAAAACGAATATATTGCCAAGAGTATATTCAGACCACTGCCCCTTGGAATTGACTCTTAATCAAAATAAAAACAGCTGGAGATGGAGATTAGATAGTAATCTACTGAAAAAGAAAGAGGATATAGAAACTAACAGGAAATTACTGGAGGAATTTTTTACTATAAACAACAATCAAGAAACCCCCCCTAATATCATATGGGACGCCAGCAAAGCGACTATGAGAGGGTACCTCATACAGCAAGGCGCCCGAAAAAAGAGAGAGAGACAAGAACAGCTTAATTTGATAGTAGGGAAAATAATTCAATTAGAAAAAGAGTTAAAAGTTAACCCCAAGAACCAAAAAATACTAAAGGAACTCAAATTGTACCAAAAAAAACGAGAATTCCTTGAGTTAGAACAAAGAGCCAATCAATTAAAATTTGTTAAACAAAATTACTTCGAGAATGCAAACAAGCCGGGGAGATGGCTCTCCAGGAAATTGAGAAGGAAGAAAGAGGCAACCTATATAAATAAAATTAAATTAGAGGATAAAATCTACGTGACAGAGAAAGAAATCCTAAACCAGTTCCTTAAGTTCTACAGTAAGCTATACGAGAAGGATGAGGTGGAAAAAGAGAATATCTCAAAATATTTGGGCAAACTCTACCTACAAAAGATTAAAGAGGAAGACAGAGAAAGGTTAAATAAGGAAATATCAGGGAACGAAATTCAAAAGGCTATTAAAAAATTAGACGGGACAAAATCACCGGGTCCAGATGGTATATCCGCAATTTATTACAAGACATTTGAAAAAGAACTGACTCCACACCTACAAAAAATAATGAATTTGATAAGGGAAGTGAAAAACATGCCGGACTCTTGGAAAGAAGCTTTAATCACGGTAATCCATAAAGAAAATACTGACCAAGAGGACATTAAAAATTATAGACCCATCTCATTACTTAATGTGGATTACAAGATCTTTTCAAGTATCATGGCAGACAGATTAAAAAACTTTCTAGAAAATTGGATCAACCAAGATCAAACGGGCTTCTTGCCTAACAGACAAATTAAAGACAACGTTAGGATGGTAATTAATTTAATAGACTACTATGAAAAAAACATCCAAAGGGAGGTACTATTCATAGCGATTGACGCAGAAAAAGCATTTGATAGGGTTAACTGGGATTTTTTCAAACTTTTAGCACAAGAATTAGATATGGGTCACTACTTTCGAAATTCACTAGAAGCCATCTACCAAAATCAAAATGCCAAAATTAGAATTAATGGACAGGAAACCAAACTACTAAATATCGAAAAAGGAACGCGGCAGGGATGTCCCTTATCCCCACTAATCTTCATTATGACATTGGAAATATTGTTAACTAATATAAGGGACAATAAAGAATTACAAGGAGCAAATATAACCTATAAGGTAAAAGCGTACGCAGATGATATTATCTGTTTTGTAGAAAATCCAATGAATACCGGAGAAAAATGGATGGAAGTCATTAAACAATTTGGTGCACTAGCGGGGTTAAAAATTAATCTGAATAAAACTAAGGCGTTAGCAAAAAACATATCCAAGAGGAGGCAGGAAATAATAGCTAATCAATTAGGCATCCAACTTTCCACAAAACTAAAATATTTAGGAATAATACTAACATCAAAAAACATCCAACTACTGCAAAACAATTACCTAAAAACTTGGAACGAGATCAAAAAGGACTTAGATAGGTGGAAGAACCTAAAAATCTCACTTTGGGGAAGGATCTCGACCATTAAAATGAATATTCTCCCAAGAATGCTGTACCTATTCCAATGCTTACCAATCTTACGAAATCAGAAAAACTTCATAAATTGGAATAAAGATTTAAGTAAATACATCTGGCAGGGGAAGAAACCCCGAATTAAAATGCAAAACTTAACAGATGATAGAAATAGGGGGGGCTTTGCAGCACCAAACCTTAAAATCTATTACGAAGCTTGTAACTTAATATGGATAAAAGATTGGATTCAACTCAGAAATAGAAAAATATTAAACATTGAGGGATTCGACCTTCGGGTAGGCTGGCATTCGTACTTATGGTACGAAAGAACAAAAATAGAAAAAAATTTCTATAATCACCCCATAAGGTCGGCACTAATAAAAACATGGCAAAAATATAAAACAAGAATGTACAGTAGGACACCAAAATGGATCTCTCCCTTAGAGGCAGTGCAAAGAAGATTAATGGGGTGGAATAGCTGGCCAAAGTATGAAGATCTACTGAAGAAACAGGGCCCAAATTGGATATTAAAATCACACCAGGAACTGCTAGAGGGAAAAATTAAGGTATCTTGGTTACAATATGGCCAACTCAGGGAATACTTCAAAAGAGATGGACCAATAGGCTTTATGGATAAAAACAATTTATGGGACAGAGTATTATTTACTGACGAGAAACTTATCTCCAAAATTTATAAAATATTATTGGAATGGGAGACAGAAACAAATTATATTAAAAATTGCATGACCAAATGGTCCAAAAATATTGCCAGACCAATCCTCTTAGAAGAATGGGAGGCATGTTGGATCAGAAAATTGAAACTAACATATGCCCTTGAACTAAAAGAAAATTGGATGAAGCTATTTTATAGATGGTACATGACACCAAAAAAACTTGGCTACATAAACAAAAATTTAAACACGAACTGCTGGAAATGTGGGAGGGAGGAAGGTGGCTTTTACCACCTATGGTGGAAATGTTGCAAAGCAAGAGAATATTGGACTATGATACACAACAATATACAAAAAATATTAGAGGCGAAATTTATTCAATTACCAGAAACCTACTTATTAGGTATATCAAAACTACAAGCAGGGTCAAACGACGAGAAACTGATGATTTTCCTCACTACAGCAGCTAGAATAGTTTATGCCAGACATTGGCGACAAAAGGAAGTACCCACAAAAACAGAATGGTTAGTAAAAGTCCTCGAAATAAAAAATATGGATAGATTAACATTTTTATTAGCAAAACAAAAGGGAACTCCAAGAACAGAAACTATGTGGCAACAGGTGGATAGATATATCAGTACAAATGAATTAAAAGAATAAAATAGAAAGGAGATGCTACTCAAGATTAAGTCACATTTTTTATCACAAGGTAACAAATAAATAAACAAATAATATAAAACAAAACAAATGTAAAGAGGGAAGGGGAAAAAAAAGAAAAAAAAAGAGGGAAAAAAAAAAGGAACTTAATCAATAAAAATGACTCCCGATTACATCTTAAACTGAGGCATAAGAACTAGACCCGACCTCGAGCCGAACCTGATGGGAATCTATATTTCCATATAACCTAAAAACAAATAAATAGAGGATAAATAAACAAAAAATAAATAAATAAATAAATAAAATTTTTAGACAAAAATAAATATATAGATATACGTATAAATAAACAGACAATTAAACACCCTAAACATCCTACAACAGAGATTGAGAAGAACAGAACTCTTAAAGGAACAGAAGAATCGAATGAAGACTGCAAGAAAAGATGGACTAAGCAAAATCCAAGCCTCTACGATGCGTCGCGGAAGTCTCTTATGTTTTTAACCCTCTGTCTATTTTTTTTCCCTTTCCTTTTTTTTTTTCTTTTCTGTACGTCTTCTCTAGTAGCGTGCAGCACTTTTCTCAATCTGGTTGTACCCGCCCGCACAACCAGACCCTTTTTCTTTCTTTTTTTTTTCTTCCGTCCCTTTTAATTTCATTACATTCCAAGCCTCCCTAGCACCCATTCCCCTATTCCCTCACACCCATTTAACCCTTTGTTTGATGTTGTATTTGTCTTTTTGAAAATCTTAATAAAAATTATTAAAAAAAAAAAAACATGATTCTGCCCAAACAATGCACATCTTTGCATGAATGTATAGCCCTGCAGGCATGGAAAACATGTGACTTCCTTCTGTGCCCCTAGTGTGGACAGCTCCACCACCTGTGCACATTTTAAAAGCCCAAAACAGCTGATTGGGCTTTCAAAAAATGGAGCCACAGACACACAGATGGCTCCATCTAAGAACTGTTGGAAATCAATTAGAACTCTCTGCAACTATTTCTTTTTTTACTAATCTTTAAAATATTAAACAGGGCTTGAATTTATAATTTGGTGAAGAGAGAAAATAAGAAATCTGCTTGTGTTTACTTTAAGATCTCCACATGAGCGCATATGAGGTCCAGTGCATCTCGGGGTTTTTTTTTTTAAAAAAAAACTTCCGCCTGATCTTCCCTGTCCCCTCTCTATCCTGCGGATTTGTAAACTTTGCTTCAAAGGAAGGTGTGAGGATGACAGGGAACATTTCCAGGGACTGAGAGATCTCTATGTGGACTTGCTATCAGGTCCTGGGATTTTTTTGCCCCACTTTTAAAACTCGCATTTTGCCGCTGTCTGGAAGTGCCCTCAGTATGAAAGACCATGTGGATCCACAATAGGGCTTTACAGTCATTTTTGGATCACTGCCAAGACTCTACCTCTGGAAGACAATCAAACTCAACCACATGATGAGGGGGTGTGCAAGTATGAGTGATATGAGGAATACCACTGACAAAAACCAAGTGCACCAGATTCCCGATTATTACACATGAAGTACTGAAATAGAATAATGCTTCTAAAGCAGTTATAGCTCCACACCAAAGCTTTCCCTTATGCTGTAGTGGTGTCAGCATCCCTTAACTTGCTTAAAATGCATTAAACCAGTATTGCTTGAATGGGTAATAAAATTAGGCCTGTGCAAAGAATGTAAACAAATTGATCACAAAGTCATTATCCAACACATTGTTAACTCTGTAAAATAGATTCTCAAAGTAGCTCACATTTTTGCTTTTCTCCACAACACATCCCTTTGGAAACTGAATGCCAGTGGAGAATAGCCCAAAAGTTGAGAACCACCTCACTATGTGACAATGAAGGCATCCTTTCTGCAAAATGGCATCATCAGGTTTTTATAATGTGTTTTAACAATATTATTAATGGATCTGTTTATATTGTTTTGTTTTTATGATTGCATTTTGGGCATTAAATTTTGCCAATTTTTGTAATTCGCCCTGAGTCCCGGGGTATAAATGTTGTAAATAAATAAATAATAAATAAAATCATTGTGCATTTGGCTATAGTCACACAACCAGCTGCTTTTTTAGACACCAACCTCCCTCTACTAGTCACTACATGACTGTATCAAGGTACAAGTGAGTATTACAAAAGGAGAGGCATATTGTAGTTCTATCTTGGTGAAACTTCATGATATGTTTCTTGATACAAAACTTGGTGATAATTATCAGGAAGGTAAAGCTATCAGCTGCAACCAATCTATTTATCCAACACCTGGATTTCAGATGGGACTACTCTTGGAGTTAGACATCAAAGGAAAGCTCCTTTTTCATTACATTGCAGTAGTTAGTAAATTCAATATCCATCTTAAACTATATTTTAGAATGTTTTGGTAAGGCATATACAGAAAACTTTGTATTCTGCTCTATTACAAAAACAGTCTAGATATGTTTAACATCCCACAAGTCAAACTGTATACAAATTCATTGAGTAGTACACTTGTGCATTTTGGCTGAACCTCAATCAGTTTCTGCTGGCTGAATTTTGGGAGACCCCCATATCTGTTTTTGCATGCTTCCCAAAAGTTGGTAGGTATTCAAATAGCTGTTTTTGTTCTGTAGCCAAAAATACAGCTGGATCCAGCCCATTGGCAGCAATGGGGGGGGGGGGACTTCCTGGGCTCCCTTTCCTGTAATTTTTAGGGCTATTGGGATGAAAATGACCACACTTGGAGGACACATCTACCACTGTTAGTTCGCCAAGTTTCATAATGTTTGGGTCATCCCCTGATTTTTAGGAATTTTTCTTTTTAGAAATAAAATCTCCTTTAAAAAGTTCCCCCAAAGGTATCCCCCTGGCTCCGTCCTGTAACTTCTCCAGGAGCAGCAGTAGGCCTCCATTCCTTCCTGACAAATGTCAAAGATGCACTTCCATATCACACAGCCCACTTCCCTACTATTACACTTTCTTTTTTACTACTGGCAAAGGCCACAGTGTGCACCCCACCCATCCTGCATTTTCCCAAGAAAATAAATTAGAGGAAAATCAAAAAGACCAAGTCAAGCCAAAAAATAAAGTTGAGAGCGAGTGGCAAGGCAATCTGGCTGAAGCACTTTTCTAGAGCCAGGACACAACTGAAAGCCATGGAGGCACTCACCCTATTAAATAGACACAGCTTGCTTAAGATACGTCACTGCGTTCTTCTATTCTGATTGGCCCAACGGACAGGACTCACAGGGAAACCCCATGTGAGCATGCAGCAGCCTCTTCATGCGCTGCCTGATGCCGAATAGGACAGGAGGAGCTCTAACTGGCTGCCATGTGGCCTGTTTCGGCCAAAAAAACATGGCAGCGGAGCCCTTACCGTTACGGCCAGCCGAACAAACCAAGCAAACCAAATTGGCCAAAGGGAACCAACCCAACCAAATCCGTGCACAAGCCTACTGAGTGAAAGTGACAATATCATAGAATCATAGAATAGTAGAGTTGGAAGAGACCTCATGGGCCATCTAGTCCAACCCCCCGCTAAGAAGCAGGAAATCACATTCAAAGCACCCCCGACAGATGGCCATCCAACCTTTGCTTAAAAACCTCCAAAGAAGGAGCCTCCACCACAGTCCGGGAAAGAGAGTTCCACTGTCGAACAGCCCTCACAGTGAGGAAGTTCTTCCTGATGTTCAGGTGGAATCTCCTTTCCTGTAGTTTGAAGCCATTGTTTGAAGCCATATCTTTATATCCCAGTAGTTTTAGTCTTTAAAAATTGCAATTCTTTTTGTTGTATCTAGTTGAATTCCTCCAAACAATCCCTACATTAACACTGATGCTATGTGTGGCGTGTTAACATTGACATATGGCAAATCTATCACAGGGATTCCTCTGCATGAATTATTAAAGGAGGATTGCTATTGCCTTTCTCTAAGGCAGTGGTTCTCAACCTGGGGTCCCCAGATGTTTTTGGCCTTCAATTCCCAGAAATCCTAACTGCTGGTAAACTGGCTGGGATTTTTGGAAGTTGTAGGCCAAAAAAAGGGGGGGACCTCAGGTTGAGAACCACTGCTCTAAGACTAAAATACTGTATGACTTGCCCAAATAGGGGCTATGGTCACAAATGTCTTGATTGCATCCCACCTGGACTATTGTAACTCACTTCATGTGAGGCTGCCTTTGGGAATAGAGAACTTCAGTAGGGTCCAAATGCTGTGAGATTACCACAGCTGATCAAGTATATGAACCTTTGTCTCCCATGCCTCTTCTACACTGGCAAATAAAATCCAGATTATTTGCTTTGAGCTGGATTACATGGCAGTGCAGACTCATAATCCAGTTCAAATCAGATCATCTGGATTATATGATTTGATAATCTGGATTACATGGCAGTGTAGAAGGGGACGCAGGGTGCTAGTACAACACTCTTGACTGCCATTATAATATGTTGGTATATTATCATAACGATACCACCTATTTTATACAGTAAGGCTGAAATGAGGCTAAGAGAGACTGGTTTGCTTGAAATTCTAATGATACCAACATCAGAGATAAGATTCTAGTCAGGGACTTCACAGTTTTGTAGTTCAGGCTATCATCCAGCATGCCACACCAACTCTGTAGACTGAAGTACTCAAGTGTATCATGGATATGTTGAACCCACATCCACCAGCCAAATTCATACTGACAAAGCTCAACAGGACTATGCATCAGGAAGCTGGTAGAATTTGTTCTCTTTTCAGGTTACCTACTAAATAATAGCATTCATTAATAACACCAGTTACCTAAATTAACAAATGAACTTTCTTTCCTGCCCCTAAGTCCATGTAGCCTTCACAGCAGCCAAACATTGGCCTTGTAGGGGTTTCCTGCACACTGGAAGCAGGTTTGGGGGGCATAAACGAGTCTGGAGCACAAATCTCTCTCCTATTTCTGCTGACAGAAGCAGTTCATCTACACCTTTGAATGCCGGCTAGCTGGATGTTTTGTGTGTAATCATGCCAGTCTAGCAATTTTTTTGTATAGGCAAAGGATGCCTTATATTCTGTCAATAAGTGCTTCCTGTCTAAAGGAATATGAAACTAGAATTTCCTCTTTTCAGTGAAACGTATGCATACAATTTGAAATCACACTACTGGATTAAAAAACACATAACATCTTCAAATGAAGCAGTGAGGAATGACATAATACTAAAGATTTGCAGTCTTTTAATTTAGTAATTAGAGATAGTATTAAAATGACAGCAAGAGGGGAAAATGGACTCTTCTCAGAAGAAAATTAACAGAATTTTAAGTCACATTTACTGAAGAACGATAGTATGGGAAGGTTATTAGCATACTACACCAACCAAATGAATTCAGCACAAAATTATTTGATAGTTCACAAGTTATCCCAAACCAACATAACATTAAATAAGAACTCAATAAGTTTTAAAGCACACAGCAAGGCATTGTAATGCTTTTATAGTGATACAAAATATGAGCATAAGTCTCTCTATGGCTCCCTGGTGACTAAATTGAACTTGAAAAGCTCTTTTCTAGCTTCATTTGTGAGAATAATTTTTATAATACTCATTCATTATCCGTTGACTATTACATTTCCCACCCCTTATAGATTTTTACATAGCTAATTGGCCTGGAAGCAATTTCTGAAGCAAGGTAATTTAACAGAGATGGTTCCATGCTCTCTATTTTTAAAAATCATGGATAGCTGATTCAGGAGGATCCCAGCACAGACTGAGACCAAAGGCCAAGGCAGAATCATAATATATACTTACTTGTTGCTTGACACAGTCAGAGGGCATGCACAAGGTTGGCAGTCATTTGGAGATCCTCTAACAATCCCATAGAACCCGAGTGCACACCTTTCACAATGGTCACCACTAGTGTTGTGACGACAGTTCTATGGGGCAAAAGCAGAGGAAAAGAGACAACAACACACTATTATCCTTTCGTTGGTCAGCCACAAAGGATTGATTACTGAAGGGGTATCTTACTCAACCCCAGGCACACAACATCATGCTATTATCCTTTCGTTGGTACTTTCTATGACAAAAATAAGAGGGGAAAAAGCACATCTCCCGCTCCACAAAACTCAAAAGAAAATCCACTCTGAATCCAATGATACTATTTTATTCACAATTCTACCTGAAAAGCATACAAGCAATTTGAAGGTTTGTCACAGCACCTTGCATTTGGGGCTTTATTGCACAAGGCAATGAATCAAAGCTGAAGCAGAATATTTGCATCTTCAGCTGGGGCTTATCACATGTCATTGCCCATTTTTTGTTGTGCTTTTGTGGGAGGCTGTTTAAGAAAGCCTTTGTATTTATTAACACAAAAACTGAATGACCTTTCTTAGTATTGTTCTGCTACCATTTGTGATGTGAATATTCAATTCTACTTCAATGTCAATTTTGGTGGGCAGGTTTTAGATGTGGCTTATAAGTGCAAAGGGCACATAAGGGGAAAAGGTGGATATTTCCAATTGTTCTCCTTTCACTTTTACACCTTTTTTGGTCTATAAAATTCAATTGACAAAAAACTGCCCCCTCCACCAACTGGGGCTTGGTCAGGCCAAGAAAGTAAAAGTTTGTTTATTGCCCCCTTACCACTTTTTTTGTGGCAGAGTGTCCCAGTTCTGCAGTCTCTCTCCCACACACCCTTAGAAATGTAACTGTGTCTGACACTTTAAAAAGCATTGATTTGATTTCATGAATTTTTCTTTGCTGTTCTTGTTACTAAACACCGAACTTGAATAATCACTGGCGGATGAATGACAGCATCTAAAGTAGCTGTTTATCTGCCAGTGATTTTAAAATATTATGCTGCTTGCATTTCATTTCATTTGGGAGGGGGACGTTAGTTGTGGTCATCTATGTGTGTAAGTATCTGCCAAAGTAGGGAAAGGGGTGGCATTGGATAGTACCAAATGCTATGTGTGATAACTTTTCAGCACTAATGAAGATTGCAATGCTGGAAAGATCCTAAAAGTGCATTAGGGAAGGGATAAATTCCAATTGCACAATGTTTTTGAAAAAAACTGTGGGAGAGAAGACTGGTGAGATGATGTTCTCAGAAGCAGAGATGTCATTTACACGTACTTCACTTTTTCACACAAGAACGAATGATTTTCAAAATTCTTCTTCCTGTTGTGCAAGAGGTTTCACACATTTTTAAATGCTTTGTCTATTTAGGCTTTTTTGTGTGCAAAATATGTTTTTGTGTGAACAAAAGTATTTTTTTGCACAAAAAATTAAAAAGCACACGGCAATTTCTGTACAATATCTGTAGAAAACTACCCCATCTTTCTGCAAAAAGAGGGGTTGAAATTATTGTTTTGTATTAAAAAAAGTCATTTAATGTTAGAAATCTCAAGGTGGATGACTTTTTCTTTATTTGTTTTGTCAGTTTGTTAAAACATTATTGTGACTTTCTCTATAGGGGTAAAAATACTCCCATTTTTACATTTTAAAGGAAGTCACAATATGTTATATGTAGAGATGCCAACGAAGGTCTCCTAAATTAGTGAGAAAATAGAAAAGTATTTCAAGGACCAGCTGGAAGAAAAGACAATCCTTCTTTTTAAAAAAAAAAAAAAAAAGAAAGAATCTCTTATTGGACCTAAATTTGGTCCATGTTAGAATAATCGGTTTACTCATTCTTAGCCCATTTAGTGTAGTTCAGATATGCAATTTCATTGCATCAAAAAGAAGTGGACTGATTAGGTACAGCAGAAAATTAATAATTTATAGGTGGAAATTCACTTCCAACTCTTATAAATTTTTGTTCACATTCAAAATGGGTTAAAAATGAATTAAGACTCTGGGAGACTGAGACCTGAAGTAATTTATCTTTTTCAGGCCTCAGTTTGTCTTGAGAAAAAGTTCTCAATATCTTTCTTTTTTGTTAATTATAAGCATTATATTCTATGATAGACTTGTCCATTTGCAATTATTCATTCACTAGAAATCAAGTGAACATCACAGATCAATTTTAAATCAATGTGTTGTCAAAGACTTTCATGGCCGAGATCACAGGGTTGTTGTATGTTTTCCAGGCTGTATGGCCATGTTCCAGAAGTATTCTCTCCTGATGTTTCACCCACATCTATGGCAGGCATCCTCAGAGGTAGTGAGGTATGGAGAAATTAAGCAAGGAAGGTTTTTATATTTCTGTGGAAAGTCCCATGCAAAGGATCGTTACCTTGATGTGGTGCTGGGGCTTGAGTGCCTCAATGATGCCATGAGCTATACCGTGCAGGGCCACCCAAGACGGGAAGGTCATGGAAGAGAGGTCAGACTAAATACGATCCCTGGGGAAGGTAATGGCAACCCACCCCAGTATTCTTGCTATGAAAACTACATGGATCAGTACAACCAGAGAAATGTCGGTATACCATCAGAAGATAGGACTCCCATGTCGGAAGATGGTCAAAATGCTACTGGGAAGGAGCAGAGGACTAATCTAACTAGCTCCAGATGTGATGACGCAGTTAGCTCAAAGCTGAAAGAAAGGCTAACTGCTGATGGTGCTGGAGGTAAACGACAAATCCGATGTTCTAAAGATCAACACAATATAGGAACCTGGAATCGATGAGCCAGGGCAAACTGGACGTGGTTATTAGTTAGATGTCAAGATTAAAGATAAACATTCTGGGAGTCAGTGAACTAAAATGGACTGGAATGGGCCACTTCACAAAAGATGATCACCAGATCTACTACTGTGGACAAGAGGAACACAGAAGAAATGGAGTAGCCTTCATAGTTAATAATAAAGTTGCGAAAGCAGTGATTGGATATAACCCAAAAAATGATAGAACAATCTCAATTCGAGTTCAAGGCAAGCCATTTAACATCACAGTGATCCAAATATACGCCCCAACAACAGCTGCTGAAGAAGCAGAATTAGATAAGTTTTATGCTTCTTATTTACTGTTCTGATTTTTTAATACTGGTAGCCAGATTTTGTTCATTTTCATGGTTTCCTCCTTTCTGTTGAAGTTGTCCATTTCAATGGTTTCTCTGTGTAGTCTGTGTAGTTTCTCTATGTAGTTTTTATGAAGTTATCTATCTCTGTGTGTAGGTTTTCTGTAAACTGTGTGGCCCAATTGTTGATTGGGTTTGCGGATGACCAGAACATCTAGAAATGGCAGTTTTCCCTCCTTTTCTTTTTCCATGGTGAATGGGATATTTGAGTGGATGCTGTTGAGATGGTCCAGGAACTTGCTGAGTTTTTCTTCCCCATGGCTCCAAATGGTGAAGGTGTCATCAAAATATCTGAACCATACAGTTGCCTTTTTTGGTGCTGTTTCTAGGGCTTGTTTTCAAAGTGTTCCATATAGAAATTTGCTACTACTGTGCTGAGAGGGCTCCCCATGGCCAAAAAACTCCAACCATCACCCAAGTCAAAAAAGAAGCACAATCAAAGCCCTGGCAGACCATGCACAAAGAATCTGTGAACCTCACCTCCTCCAAGGTGAACTAAAGCATCTAAACTGGGCTCTACAGGCCAATGGATACTCCGCCATGGACATCAGAAGAGCTGTCAGGCCAAAAACAAACCATGAGAGTAAAGACAAAGATCCACCCAGAGGAAAGGTGTTCTTACCATACATCAAGGGAACCACTGACTGCATAGGCAAACTGATGAAGAAACACAACCTACAAACTATCTACAGACCCACAAGGAAAATCCAACAAATGCTACAGTCAGCAAAGGACAAGATGGATCCTCTCACCTCTGCAGGAGTCTACCGCATACCATGTAGCTGTGGACAAGTCTACATAGGGACCATCAAACGCAGTGTCCAAACACGAATCAAAGAACCTGAAAGGCACTGCAGACTAACTCAACCAGAGAAATCAGCCATAGCAGAGCACTTGATGAACCAACCTGGACACAGTATATTATTTGAGAACACAGAAATGCTCAGCCACTCCAACAACTATCATTTCAGACTACACAGAGAAACCACTGAAATCCACGAGCATGTGGACAACTTCAACAGAAAGGAGGAAACCATGAAAATGAATAAAATCTGGCTACAGTATTTAAAAAAACTCAAAAATCAGAACATTGAATAAGAAGCAACACTCTGAAAACAGAGGAGTTCCAGACATGAATCAACCAGGGGTTCTAACAACTCGGAACAAAGGATGCCCCCAGGCAGGAAGAAGCCAGGAGTTGAAGCTATTCAATGCTAATTTAGGTGATTAACTACAACATTCACACTGGTCTCCAACTGACAAGAGTTCTTCTCTCACCCTGGACCTTCTGCAGATATATATAAACCTTCCTTGCTTAGTTTCTCCATACCTCACTACCTCTGAGGATGCCTGCCATAGATGTGGGCGAAACGTCAGGAGAGAATACTTCTGGAACACGGCCATACGGCCCGGAAAACATACAACAACCCAATTTTAAATCAGTAATCGACACTCCTTGACTTGGCCATTCCACATTGCTGCCAAAAAAATTGTATGGGGATCTCCTAATAGATTAGCCAATGCTTATCTCAGTTGTCTACTTTTACTGAATCTTTCTCACAGTCATCTACACTGAGTTTCTTTTTCTTTGCTTGTGCAAGTACAGAAAATAAAGTAGCAATTGGTCCTACTTATCTTTTGGAAACAATTCCTAAAATGTATGAGCAGATTAATCAGAAAGTACATTTGTATATTTATTAAAATAGTAATTGTATTTAATTAATTGCATCCCTCACTGGGAGAAAGATGGGATATTATTAATTAACGTATTAATTGATTAATTAATAGACCATCATTTTCCTCATAGGGGATGTAAACAGATATGGAGACAAGCTTAAGTAACAAGTAAATATGTGCCAAAAATGTGGCTAGTGACATTTCTGCAGCACATTTGTTTGTATTTCATGTTTCATTTTTGTTTTCCATGGTAAATACTGGCATAAATAAAGCAAAACATACAAATTGAGCAAAGTGTGGGTCAGATATAGGCACCTGACCCACACTTTATTTTTTAAAGTTATGTCTAATGGCTTGTATGTCATTTCAGGGGAAATGAACTCCATGCAAGAAAGGTGGGTTAAAGACAAAATATGGCAAACAATCTAGGAAAAGTATAATCTTTATACCTGGCAAATTGAGGTTTCTGGATCACACATCTCGCCATGCCCATGACATTGACACGGTACACAGGAACCTAAAGCTGGGCCTGGTTTTCTGCTAGCAGATGTAGAAGGAAGTCTATAAAACCCAGGAGCACATGTCTGCCAAAATCAAGAAAAACAAACAAATATATGATGGCTAGGGAATAATAATAATAATAATAATAATAATAATAATAATAATAATAATAATAATTTTATTTTTATATCCCACCCCATCTCCCCGAAGGGACTCGGGGCGGCTTACATGGGACCAAGCCCAGTCATCAACAATAAAACAAGGCAATAAAACAGATCAAAACAACAATAAAAACAAGTCATAAAAAATCACATACAAGGACATAATGATAAAATCTAGGATAAAACCTAGAGGAAACTGGGCCAAAAGTGCTAGTTATGTTGATATCATTAGGAAGGGGTGGTTATCCAAATTGTCGTGGTCTTCAAGTACTAGGAGAGGCATAAATACAGGATTCTTATTGGAAAGGCAACAGGTCGATCTTACTAGATCATTTGTCAAAGGGAAGGAATGATCACAAAAGTCACAAACGTATCATTATTCCCAATAGTTTTATAGGCAATCTACTTTCCTCAATTAAAAGGCAAACAAATTTCAAACCACTTTATAAACAATGCACAGTACACTTCATAAGCAAGAGACTAATTTTAATTGAAAACTCTTCTACCATATCCCTGGAGGAACACAATAGTGCCAGACATTTCACATTATAGCTTGAGAAACCTTTCATTTATATGCTCCCACCTTGTACAGAATGGATTTTCTGATAATGAACTGATACCCCCACCCCCTTCAAGGTATTTTGTTCTGCAGGTTATATAAAGGGAGTAGGTGCATTCTGTTCTCCCACGGTCCTTTGTGTGTTTTTGAGAGACACAGGCTATTATCTGCCTATATCCTGGCTGACAGGTAACAAGCAAATGTCCAGTAATACTCAGCAAAAATGTCTTTGTAGCTACATTATTTATTCTTGTATAACTTAAGAGACCATAAACATAAAAATTTAAAAGAATAAAAATGCTATCATGTACAGAGACCATTAGCCCTTGAAATAAAATGCATCTAGCATTCATATATTTTCTTTACCCAATAGTAAAATTCAGTTAGCATACCAAAAAGTGCAACCAAGGCTGAAAAATGTAGAAAAAACAATCCTCTGTCTTCTGACTCTCCTTTCCTCATTCTTTCCTTTTCTCCCTAATGTGTTTCATCTTTAGGAAAAGGTAAAGGATTTCCTCTGACATTAAGTCCAGTCGTGACCGACTCTGGGGGTTGGTGCTCATCTCCATTTCAAGCCGAAGAGCTGGCGTTGTCCATAGACACCTCCAAGGTCATGTGGCCAGCATGACTGCATGGAGCGCCGTTACCTTCCCACTGGAGCGGAACCTATTAATCTACTCACATTTGCATGTTTTCAAACTGCTAGGTTGGCAGGAGCTAGGGCTAACAGCGGGCGCTCATTCCGCTCCCAGGATTTGAACCTGGGACCTTTTAGTCCGCAAGTTCAGCAGCTCAGAGCTTTAAAACACTGTGCCACCAGGGGCCCCTTCATCTTTAACTAAATTGTAAATATTTCTTGTAAATCATCAAGTGCTAATAACGATGAAGAGGAAAGGTAAGTGGTATCATTAAGTATTAGTAAGTATGCTATATATACTCTTGGAAGAGGAGACATGGACAACCATATTTATACAAGTTGTTTTGTGTCTACAGAGGGAAATATTGGAATTGCCCAGAGACAGGAAGTCAGATATGCTCTATTTTTGTATTATATTTTATTACTTTTTGACCATTTTATTACTTTTTTTTGGAGATTCAAATGGCTCCTGCTTTGATTCGTAAAGATTCTGAGGGGGTCCCATTCCGATTCGGCAAAGCTTTGTAATTGTTTCATTAAGATTTGTTCCATTAGAGGCAACAGGGAAAAATTTAAGGTTCAGCTCTCAGGATGAAACTTGGCACACTTGTAGGAATCATTTATGATTTTAAGCCTATCAAGTTTCAAAACATTTCGGTCATCCACAAATTTTTAGGACTTTTAAAGATTTTCACAAATACTCCTAGCAGGAGATTTCAGACAAACATTACCAGTAATTCCCTGTTCCACACCAGCAGATGAAATAAATGCATGCCTGAAATACTCTACTTTGTGGCAACACGTTAAAACATTACAACTAACCACAAATATGCGAAAGACCACATAGCAGACATATTCACCCATCAATTGTTAGACATAGGAAATGGCAAGCTGCCAGTAGAACACAGCACGGGACGAATAACACTGCCTCAAAACTTCTGCAACATTGTAACATCTGAACAAGAACTCCTACAAAAAGTATTTCCAAACATCCAAAACAACTACAAAGATGAAAACTGGCTCAGTGAACGGGCTATTTTGGCACAAAAAAAACATAGATGTCTATGCGCTAAATCATACCATTCTGTCAACCATACCAAATCAACCTGTAACATACAAATCCATTGACACAATTGTGGAAGCCGAAGAGGCAATTCATTACCTAACAGAATTCCCGAATTCACTAGATTTGCCAGGATTCCCACCACACATACTCAACTTGAAATTCGGCGTACCTATTATCATGCTCAGAAACATCAACCCACCCAAACTATGCAATGGAACAGCATTACTGAAAAATGTCATTGAGGCAAGAATCCTCACAGGGCCATTTAAAGAAGACATTCTCATCCCACAAATACCAATGATTCCCACATATATGCCATTTCAATTCAGCAGACTCCAATTCACAATTCGATTAGCTTTTGCGATCACAATCAACAAAGCACAAGGACAAACATTACAAGTCTGTGGCATTGATCTTGACACTGAATGCTTCTCCCATGGACAGTTATACGTGGCATGTTCCAGATTCGGAAAACCACAAAATCTATTCATCAATGCTGAAAATGGAACAACCAAAAATATTGTATATCCACAAGCTTTAGGACATAATGTATACTAACGACCATCACTTCCAAAACACTTCAACTCTACAAAGAACCAGACTATCCAAAAACAGTAAAAAGAAAAATCATACTTCCAAAAACAGACATCAAGTTTCACCACAAACCAAAGACAACACTAATTCCAAGCAATCATCACTCAAGATGAAACTTGAGCAAGATAACAAACTTCAAGTACTACTACTGATGTAAGTATAAAGGAGGGAAGGAGTCACAACATACAAACAACCCACTGCATATTGACAAACAACACCAGACTATGCCACAGCAACGCGTGGTCAGGCACAGCTAGTTTAGTATAAGGCTGCTTCCTAGTGTTTAGCAGCAGACAGGGCTTGGGTTTTTCAATGATATGAAGAATATTTATTAAGTTTTGGTATTTGCTCTTCCGAAGAGATTGAAACTTGCTTCCATTATTCTGAATAAGCAACAGATGGGGAAACAGACACAGACTTACATTTTATTAAAGGGATTTCTATCAATGTTCTTTTTTATTCAAAAATTGTAGACAAGAGATAAAGTAGGAACTGTAATATTACTCTGTAAAAGCTGTAACAGATCATTTCAGATTTCTCCCACACATCTTGGATTTGGGATGCCTGAAAAAGTGTTAAAGCTTGTGCACAATCACCTATTATTTACCTGGCATTATAAAGGCCTGAGAGTAATTCTCATTCATGACACATAGAATCATAGAGTTGGAGGAAGAGACCTCATGGGCCATCCATTCCAACCCCCTGCCAAGAAGCAGGAAATCGCATTCAAAGCACTCCTGACAGATGGCCATCCAGCCTCTGCTTAAAAGCCTCTACCACACTCCGGGGCAAAGAGATGAAGATGATTTCTTCAATTTATAGCTCATATTTCTTATAACACATCAGGTTACTTAATAATTTCCCATACCAATACAGGTATACAATTATATGAAATCACAGATTTAAAATAAAATTGCAAGTATCTTAAGCCATAAATTATAGCTTAAGCACTTGCTTATTTTCAAAATGCTTTAACAAAAAATTGTTTTAACTGACAACTAAAAGACAAAATATGTGGGTCAACCAGTACAAAATACAAAAGAGTATTCTGTAACTGGGATGGCAGCATCAAGAAGGCACCATTATTTGTATGGGGTTCAAATACCAGCTTAATCATAGAAGCCCATTGGGTGACCTCATCTTTTTTTTCAGCCTTAGAGGAAAACAAGGCCAAATGTTGTCAAGAAATTCCCCTGATAAAGGTAAAGGTAAAGGATTTCCCCTGACATTAAGTCCAGTCGTGTCTGACTCTGGGGGCTGATGCTCATCTCTGTTTCTAAGCTGAAGAGCCAGCGTTGTCCACAGACACTTCCAAGGTCATGTGGCTGGCATGACTGCATGGAGCGCCATTATCTTCCCGCAGGAGCGGTACCTATCGATCTACTCACATTTGCATGTTTTCAAACTGCTAGGTTGGCAGAAGCTGGAACTAACAGCGGATGCTCACTCTGTCCCCGAATTCGAAACTATGACCTTTTGGTCCGCAAGTTAGAATAATAGAATCATAGTTCTGCAGCTCAGCACTTTAACACGCTGTGCCCGATATACTTGCCTTAAAGTCATCATAAGTCAGAAAGGACTTGAAAGCCCTCAACAGAAACAACAATAGGCTATGCTATTTCAAGATTTCAGAAAGAGATATAGAGGATCCTGAACCTCTATTAGTTTCCTTGGAATGCGGGAGGAACATGGGATAAAGTATAAACTCTTATGGGCAGATGGATACAGAGAAAATAAAGTAGTAATAATCGTAACAATCTGGAATGATGGCAACTATCTGTAATTGCATGTTGCATCGTGGATCCTGCATTAAGCAGGAGAGCAGATTAGATCAGGACATTTTGCGTTATCTGATGTGGGTGACTAGCAAGTTTTTTCATGATATGTCAGGGACCAGCATCAAATTTGTATATATAGGCAGCATTTTTCCTTTCTTTGAAACTTGCCAAGGACTAGCAGCCAATGGCTCGGGGACTAGTAATGATCACCATTTTGCATTGCACTGGATTAGATGACCTCCAGGGTATAATTCATATGTATGCTTCTGTGATTTCATTACAATCTAAACCTCAAACACTACTGAAGAGACATGAACGTGGAAGAGTTACTATACCTCACATGACAAGCCTAAATAACCCAAAGGACAGTCACATTTCTCAATCAGTTGCGCACGGGGAGTCCTTCCTGATACACTTCCTTCCTGTGCAACTTCCATGGAGATCTCAGAAATTCTGGAAGAAGGAAGGAGAGAGAAAAAACCCTGAAAACCAGTTTCCAGTAATGTAAGGGTGGGGGTCATGCAGTTCTTCAGATGTTGTTGGATTGGAAATCTCAATAGCTCTTGCCAGTAGAGGTAGCCATCCAAAAACACCATACCCTACCTCTCAGCTGATAAACCTGTTCAATCCTAGTTTAGATTAAGTTAATACAATAGAATGCAGCTACTTTTACTTATTCCTTTGGCATCATACACATAAGGAAAACAACATCTATTTTGGTCTGTCTGAAAGAGAGATCAAAGCTAGCATTGATTTTAACTTAGTTTCAGTCATTATTAGTCTGTACCAAAATATATTTGCTTATTTACCTTCAATGTTATTTTGTTTTTAATTTAAAGCCAAAATACCTTAGGGGAAAAAGGTTTAAATGAATAGGACATGCATCAGACTTCAAAGGCATAGAAATGAAGAAATACAGCATGTTGTCAAAATTTCATGAAAAAAACTCAAATAAGTGTTCAAATGCATACACATTCCAGGTAAGAACATTCTTTGTGTCTATCTGGAAGAGGGGAGTGTAGTTTAATGTTCTTTATTGTAGATGCCTGCTGTACTAGTCAAAGTCTCTCAAATTATCCATAGTTAATATTCTGAAAGATGTTATAATAGGATCTACCTTGGCAAACTATTATAAATACTCGTGCATATGTTGACCTCATGTATACATTGAGAGAAAGTATTGAGGCCAAAATTATGAATTTTGATATGACTTGTGGATAAGTCTGTGATGCTTCCTGAGAAAAGGGAAAGCACATGCATCACCTCAGGCAGCCAGTCACTTCTGGCCACTGCTGCTGCCATTTTCCTGTCCAGGCCTTTAAAAAAGCTGGAAGCAGTATAGCAACAGAGAGAGTAGAGAGGATATATGTTTCTTTTAGGTTATCCCTGGACAGAATAGCTCTCGTCTTTTGTTGCTCTATTCAGAAACAGTTCTTTTTTGATAAGTTCCTTCAAAAGAACATGAGTGCAGCCTGAGCTTGGACCCAAACACCAGCATGCACTGAAGTCTGGAATTTGTGGCCTGATTTGGAAGTAAAACATAATGTACAAACAGTATATTTATCTAAAGATTAAACAAACAAAACAAATGAACAAAATGGGTTACAGATGAAAAGAATTGGTTTTTACATCTTATTTCAATCTCCAAAAGGAAACAAAGTGGTCAGATATCAGTTTTCCTAACTTGCTCAACCTCCTCTCTTATTTTCCAATAATATGGAGAACAGATTACTCTTGCTGAGTTGCTGCATTCAACCAACTGGGCTTCAACAGCCATCTCTATGTATATGGCTCTGTGGTGAGGGTATGTTTGTAGAGTGAAAAATCTCAGTGTAAAGAGAAGTAAGAGTAGAACAAAAAGTAGAAAATAAAAATAGGGTGTGTGTGCATTGGAAAGAGAATGTTCAAAGGTACAAGTCATGGGAACATTAGATAATAGGCACATTCATTGTTTACTGATGCCTTGATCAAAATTTCTCATACTTCTCGTATAAAGAGTTCCAGTACTTTAAGTAAAGGAGAAACAGCACAAAACAAAAAGTACTAAAGATGGCAGCTAAATACACAAATTTCATATTTGGCTTCAATAAAAGAAACCTGTCTAGGGAGATGTGGTTGCTGCTTGGAGCATATTTAATGGATCTGAGTCTGAACAGTGATCCCCAGTCAATATTATGAAATCTGAAGTAATCAGCTTGAAAAAGGAACACATAGTTCCAGTTCAGATAGATGGATTGTCTTAGTCCACTTTCATGAAAAGGAAAACAGCCACATAATGAAAGAAATGTTTCCATTTTGAACAGTAAATGCGAAAAGTGGGCGCAACAAGATTAGCATAGCAGAAGAAAAATGTTTGGCTTTAGATTTTTAGTGGCAGCTTCTGAATCATTCGGTCTAGAAGCAGAAACATAATTAGCAATGCTGCTAAATTATACAGCCAATATAGAGCAATCCCTGGAATTAAATTATTTTACACTTGGACCTACTGTCAGCATGAGGTTTCTTTACAATGTTTTTCTGCAGTATCAGTGATATGCAATGCTGCATTTACAAACATTTCAGATAATCCAATTTTTATATGTGCTGAAATTAATTAAAAAATAGTCACAGAAAAAATTGGTTTCATTCAGGCCAATTAGCAGCCCATCAGCTTTCCGGGGTCTCTGCCTCCAGCTGTGGGTGCCACTTACAAAATGTTTTACAAAAAAGCAGATGTAGACTAGAATACTTCTGGGTCACCAATGCCATTAAATTAATTGTTGAATGGTGACGCAACATTTGTAAATCCAAGTGATTCAGTAAACCTCTACTATTCAAGACGAACAACAGTATATAGACCATGGAATGCTCCTACAGCTTTAAATTAAGGTATTAATTGTTGCACAATACAGTACAATACCCATTTTCTCCCTCCTTTGTCATGGAAGGTGTGAATAGGAGGTTTAACAGCTTTCAAGTAAATTTGGCTTTAAACCTTCATGGGATGAGAAGTTCTGCCTTATCAGGCCTTTCAATTACCCTACATACTCATGTATAGATCTAGAAACTTTATTTAAAAAATCAGCTGAAAAAACCTCGGTCCACAGGTCTGCGTAAGAAGTTTCCCTTAACTTATAATAAAGGAGAAACCATCCCCTTATGTGAGCAGAAACTGTTCTCTGCACTGTGGTGCTGCTTCTGGCCTTTTTCAATGTCAGGGTAGGAAATGGCAGCAGTGGCCAGGGATGACTGCAACCCACTGAAGCAACATTGATGTTATTCCCTTTTTATGGAAGGGTCCTCAACTTATACATGGTTCATATAAAAATCCATAATTCTGGCCCCAAAGCTGTCCCTCAACTTATACATGAAGTTGACTTACACATGAGTATAAATGGTATATTTGTGTCCTTCAGCCCAAGTCCAACATGGAAGCCAGTGAGGCCCCTGCTTGGAGTGCACGGTCCCCTGGGATGCCGTTGAGCCGCCCCCCCCCCCCCCCCGCGGGGACCACCAGCTCAGTTGAAGCCTTTCGCCTTCGGCAGTGGGCATGGCTCTCTCTTCCCTTCTCTCTCTTCTCTCCCTGCTTCTCTCTCTCTCTCTCTCTGAGAGGTCGGAGAGAGAGAGAGAGAGAGAGAGAGAGAGAAGCAGGGAGGGAGGGAAGAGAAGAGAGAAGAGCCATACCTGCCACTTGGCCTTCTCCTCGCCCTGCCTTGGAGCCATCCCTGTTTGGTTTTGCTGCTTTCCAAATTTCAGCCAGGAGCCAGTTAGGCTTAAAGGGGAACACCAGAGCCAGGCGAGCCTTCCTAAAGGGAATCCTTAGAGCCAGAGGAAATCCCTTTAAGAGATATCTCCAGGAGGAGAGCTCCCGGAAAGGATTATGGTACCAGCTCAATTGTAACAGATTCAGTGCCATGTAATCATGTGAGCTGTAGTTTTACAAAGTCCCTAGCCTTCCCTGCAGAAGAGAGCCAGTACCATGCCAAACTACAACTCCCAGTTTTCTGTCAGATTGTTTTGGATTTCAACTCCCACAATTCCTAACACCAGACATGGGCAAAGTTTGCCCTTGCCTAGTATAGAAGCATTCTATTCTTCTCCAGACATGCCAAAAGTTTGTGTATTAAGTGAGAAAATCCTGGGCATTTTTCCCTTTAATGCTAAAAGTTAATAGGTTGTTCAGCAACAGCCTACTGGCTGGGTTGCTATGAGTTTTCTGGGCTCTATGGCCATGTTCCAGAAGCATTCTCTCCTGACGTTTCACCCACATCTGTGGCAGACATCCTCAGAAGTTTTGACATCTGTGGGAAACTAGGCAAGTGGGGTTTATATATCTGTGGAAGGTCCAGGGTGGGAGAAATAACTCGTCTGTGGGAGGTAAGTGTGAATGTTGCAATTGGTCACCTTGATTAGCATCGAATAGCCTTGCAGCTTCAAAGCCTGTCTGCTTCCTGCCTGGGGGAATCCTTTGTTGGGAGGTGTTAGCTGGCCCTGATTGTTTCCTGTCTGGAATTCCCATTTTCTGGGTGTTGTTCTTTATTTACTGTCCTGATTTTAGCTTTTTTAAATACTGGTAGCCAGATTTTATTTTCATGGTTTCCTCTTTTCTGTTGAAATTGTCCATGTTCTTCTTATGGATTTTAATGGCTTCTCTGTGTAGACTGACATGGTGGCTTTTAGAGTGGTCCAGCATTTCTGTGTTCTCAAATACTGGCTATTAGGAATTGTGGGAGTTGAAGACCAAAACATCTGGAGGGCCAAAGTTTGCCCATGCCTGATTTAGATCCATCTCAAAAAAGGGTATATTTGCCAAGCCCTTTGGATACGACCTTGGAAATATCTGGTTATAGTGCAAAATGTTCTCAAGTGTTGGGTTTTTGAAGCTGCAGAAGATGGCTTTAAGGCAATTTCTGCCCCCTCAGCCAAAACATATACAGCCAACTTCAGTAAGCTGGAAATAAGGTCTTAATCATGTATCCAGCTCAATAGCAGATTGTGATGGGAAAGTTCTGGAAAGTGCATTATAGAGCAGGCATGGGCAAACATTAGTCCTCCAGATATTTTATAATAATAATAATAACAATAATAATAATTGTTATTATTCTATTTTATTTCTAACCTGCCCTCTCCCCCCAAAAGGACTCAGGGCAGCTTCCAAATGCAAAGGCAAATATTCAATGCCATATACAATAATAAAAACACAACACAATAAAGTAGCAAATAAATCATAGCTAAAAGTGCATATAAAATTGATTCTATAGAGAGGATAAATGATTGGATTTCAACTCCTACAGCTTAGCTTTCTCTGCCAATAATGGTACCATACCAAACTACAGCTCCCAAGATTCTGTAGCAGTGAGCCATCTTGGATATTGCAAGGGATTATTATTATTATTATTATTATTATTATTATTATTATTATTATTATTTTATTGTATGACACAGCAAACAAGATAGATATGCTGGATTTCGTTTCACAAAATCACAAGTCAAACACTTCCCAAGTGTCTAGGACTGTGTGATGTATTTTCGGATGATGCATGCAGATCCCAGTAGGGGGGCCTTTTGCAGTTGGCAGATCGTAATTTTGTCATTGTCTATTGTTTCCAAATGCCGGCTGAGATTTTTTGGCATGGCACCCAGTGTGCCCATCACCACTGGGACCACCTGCACTGGTTTCTGCCAGAGTCTTTGAAGTTCAATCTTGAGGTCCTGATAGCGGCTGAGTTTTTCCTGTTGTTTTTCGTCAATGCGACTGTCACCCGGGATGGCAACATCAATTATCCAAACATTTTTCTTTTCCACAATTATTATTATTATTATTATTATTATTATTATTATTATTATTATTAGGCCTTGCTCCCGAGAAGGTTTCTCCGCTGTGGCTCCCTACTTATCTACCTTTCCACATATTCTCCACACACACACACACACACACACATGCATATATATATATATATATATATATATATATATATATATATATATATATATATATATATAACACACACACACACATTCTATTCACCTCTACCTTCTACTTTTTATTTTTCAGTGATTGGTTTCGGGAAGGGGGGAGGGCACCAAAATGCTGCTTGCTTACACTTGAAAATTGCCTAGGGCCGGCTCTGGTGTCCTTGCAGGTTAAAGAGTTTTATCGTGGCCAGCAGGCTCCTCTGGAGGAAGCTGAGAAAGGAATAATTAAGCACCAACTGAGACCTCAAGATAAAAAGCCTGCAATGTAGTGATTCAGGGTGGCAGACAATGTTGTGATTCTTGTCTTGGAACCAGGCTCTGCTGCCTCCCAGTTTTGTTTTCAAGGTCTCCTGGCTGTTGACTTCTGGACTTTGACAAACGAAATTTCTGACTCTAGATTGTGATCTTGCCTTTGTTGTTACTTTTCTCTCTGCTGTTCCTAAGTGTGCTCTTCAAAAAAATTCCTGACTTTGTATTCCAGTAATCTGAATCTTTGGCATTGTTGTTTGTGTGAATTTTGTGCTTCTGACTCTGGAATGGACTCTGACTATTCTTCTACTGCCAGCTAAGATTTCAGACGATCAGCATTTCTGACTCTGGACTGTTGACCTTGGCTGTTTAGGTAAGTTTGTTTGAACTTGCTTTTCCCCAATGGTTCTGCATATGACAACCTGTTTGTCAAGTAGTCAGAGAAAGTAGCCTTATCTGTAAACTGGAATGTTACAGGGAACAAAATACTTTGGCTTTCCTCCAGTGGCTCTTGTTTATAACAGGCTATCCATTTTATCAATCAAGCAAACTTTATTTATTTCTGCCTCATCTCCCCATGGGGACTTAGGGTGGCTTACAACATGAAGGCAGCCATTTGATGCCTCAAAAATAATAAGCAATAAATTAAACAATAAATAAATAATATTAGTATTAGTTAAGACAGGAACTTGCAGTGATACAATAGGGTGGGGCACAGATTCTAAATGTCAGTGCAATCCAAGATTTGGCATTCCATATTGTTCACCTCTTCTGAGTTTTCAAAAGCAGAAGTGATTTGCTAGACATTCTGGTTCTGAAAAAATGGTCTTCTCAGACCAAAAACAAGTCTTACTCAACAATGGCCTCAAATGACCAACTGTGCTTCCTTGTTACTTCTGGTGGCATGATTACTTCTTTTCTTCTCTTGCATCTCAACATTTGGAATGCATGTGTTTGTGCAAAAGTGAAGACACTTGGAATTCTGGCTTTGAATTATTGTGTAGTTTTGTGGTTCTGAATTACACACACAACTCATCACTTGAGTTGGATAGCTGGCTCTCCTCCTTGTCTGTAGTTGGGTAATTCCCCAGTATCCCAATGAGATATGGACTTTGCATCTTCATGAAGAAACAGTGATTCATACCCATTCAGCTGTCCCAGGGCCGACTGAAATGCTGGCTGACTGTGTTCAGGTTTTCCTTCATCTTCCCCAAATTGGCAAGCCAAGATAGAATCAACTGAGCCATGGTCCCAAAGGAAAGAAACACATGAAACTGCTAAACTGTGTCTCATTTATCTTCCTTCTGCCTTGGGAAGATGATTCAAAGCGGGACTTCATAGCAAAGAAAAGACTTCTTTCTGAGTCCCTGATCCAAGTGGCGGAGTTAGAATGACCAAATTTAGGCAACAGGCTTCCCCATTCTACGTTTGTATGCCTTATCTCCTGAGAATACAGAATGTAAACAGTAGAGGAACTAAACTGCAAATACAGATGCTTAAAATCCAAGTTCAATGTATTCCTTGGTATCTTATGGGAAGAATGTATAATATTCCTGGCTCAGAGGCCCATAGTTCATTTTTTAAAACCTTTGTTTTTTTCATTATTACTTTTCTTGTTTGAATTTTATTTATTTACAATTATATTCAGGTTACCTTCTCAAGTTGTCATACAATAAAAACAATATAAAACAGAAACCGTATAATACAACATGACGTTCTAATAATAGTCATTACGAATAAGACTTAAGAAAAAGCTAGTAGAAACAGGTGCTTTAGTACTTTCCTGAGAGCTCATACAGAAGGAGCTGAACCAACCCCTGATGCTGAAGGTCCTCGTTGTGTTCAGTGGTATGTATGTGAAAAGGAACTCGGTTGCTGACCTCATTGTGTGGTTAGGTTGGTATGGGTGATAGCAGTCTTTCCTGGGCTCAGAGATATTAGGTGTACATGTTCACACGTGGTATACATTATGACATGGGATAAACATTACAGTGTTTTCTCACTACTTCGCGGTTCACTTTTCGCGGATTTGCTGTTTCGCGGTTTTTCAATAAACTCTGAAAGACTATTATAAATCATACAAAATTACAATTTACAGCCTAAGGAAGGGAGGAAGGAGAAGCCAAAGGGAGAGAAAAGGAGCCCAAGTGGCAACGGGAGGAGAAGGAGGTGTTTATCAACACACAATTGGTTGATAAAGACTTTTTTTAAAAAAAATAATTTTTATTAAGGATAAAATATGGTCTCTTTTCCATAAAAAATGGGGGGAACATTAAGGGTATAGGAAAGTGGGAAAGTAAAGAGAAAAATAACAGCAGAGAGAGAGAGAGAGAGAGGCTATATATGTCCTTCCATTCTTCTTCATGGTAGTCATATTTTTTCTCTCCTCTTTCGTTTCCTAATATGTTTAGTCTTTCTATAACCTATAGCGGTAGTGATTTATTCAGTCCTGTTTGATTTTAAACTTAACTATTTGTATTGTTTCTTTACTTCTTCAAGCAGTCCATTTAATTTTGTTGTCTTTCAGCCACTGATAAAGACTTAAAATAGTGTATAACTACTAAAATAATGTATAAATATTAAAATAAATATAGCGTCCCTACTTTGCGGATTTTCACTTATTGCGGGTGGCCCTGGAAACTAACCCCAGCGATAAGTGAGGGAACACTGTATTTGAAAACACAATTCTTAAGTTCTCTGTAAAACTGAATAAGGTAATACAAAATGATTACCTTGTTTGCCTCATGAAGCTGCCATGAGTAGCCTTAATAAGTATGTAATGAATGCTGTAGAGGACATCCATGAAGTCTTCACGGTTCACCGTTCTACTGACCCTTGGACCATCCCCATGGTATTTCCACTCATGCTGGAGGGGGAAAAGTCATCAATGTCACATGCGCTCATGATTTAACAGTTTCCAAAGTGCCTGTGACATAACCTCTTGAACAGGCTAGATTGAAAAATTACCTCTGTCATTTCTATCTCATGCCTTGTCAATTGACCATTCAGAGGAGCAGCTACATGCCTGACAATAATTCGTGTTTGTGCGGGAGGCCCACCCCTGATGATGACCTGGGGGTTATAGGTCGCAAAGCCAGTTTCTTCTCGTGCTTCAAAGAAGATAGCATATTTCAGTTTTCCTCCATAAGCTGCCAGCTAACAAAGAAAAGAAGACCATATAAATACTGACTGGAACGCAATAGCAAATATAACAGAATAAAAAAAAATTCTATGGGAGTATGCATATTCAAATAGTGAGAATGAGATGAAATGTTTCAAAACATAGTTATATGGAGCTAAACATGATATTACTGTGCGTGAATGGGCACAGCAATTTTTTAAAAATACGAATGATCAATTAGCACTAATTTAATCAGACAAGTTCCATTTTGTATGCCTAATCTTGACCTACTAACACATATAGTGACTTCAGATGAAATTGTGGAGGCCATTACTACATGCTCTTTTAAAGAAACAAACTAGCCAGCAAGTTTTTGTATGGACAGTTGAAAATGTGTTGGTTAGTTGTCTAGCATACCTTCTTATTTTTCCTGTAACAAACTATCAAGTTGGCGGCTTTGAAAATTTAAAAATCATACTATCCAATATAAAACTAACCTGAAGCATATTTCAGTGTGGTGGATGCTGCAAGAATCTTTTATACCGTGTTTCCCAAACACATTTCTTGGTCTCTTACTATGGTTGACCAGGTTAGGAGACTGTTCTTTTATGGATAATCCCAAATTGATCCAGGTCAACCATAGCCACAGGCAGAAATAGAATGGAGCATTGCACAGTCTTAATGCTTACCTCAATATTAAGAAAGTTGTGATGCAGCCATGTTCAACATAACTCCCTCTGCCACAGTTATTAAACAGTATTATTCAAGTATTCCAATTGAGTTTGCCTCAACCCAGGACAAAAAAGAATAAATAAGGCTCCATCTCTTTTATTTTTGCCTTTTAGAATGAGAACTTAATAGAGATTAGTATATAATAATGGTAATGCTAGACAGTTACTTGTTTAAAAAAAATCTGGTTACCTATAAGACAGAGTTTCCCCCACAAAGTTTTTGAATAGATTCTCCTTTCTTGTGTTTATTTTTTGGCCACTGATGTTCAACAGAAAATTCATAGTTAATGCTGTGGAAAAATAGCCATTGCAGTTCATACCTTTAAGTTCTTCTTTTTTTCTAATAAAAGGAACACAGCTCAAATTATAATTCACATTCTTTACCTTCCGTCCTTCGAACTGTTCAGGAAGTCTCCAGTAAAATGGTTCTGAATGTAACTCTTGCTTCACCAAGTCAATATTTGCAATTGTCTCTGGATACTGGTATACAATGCCATGGACAGTTTGGTGCTGGACATTTTCATCAACCAGAGGAAGGATGACCTGATCTGGCTTCAGAGTCAACTGAAGGTAATTGAAGAATAGAACAAAAAAAAGTATGTTTTCTTTTTCAAGAGAAAACATTATTCATTTATGAATAATTCAGGGAAAAGGGGGGTAGGCTTTAGGGATCGTATTTTCAAACAGAAGCTTAGGATTCTAAACCTGGAATCAGAGGCAAATTATGGTTCATGGTTGACACATATATAGTGTAGTTAAACAGCAGGTCATATCAAAACATTGTTTCCGGTATTAATGCTAACCTTGCAGTTCTTCAACACTGAAATACACACCTCATTTCAGCAGCCCAGTTTTGAGGTAAAGCATCACATTTTAAATCCATATTCAATACATTTGATAGAAAACCTTGCAGATTTACTATAAAATTGCTCTGATATCTGGCTGCAACTTTCAACCAACTATTTGTCTGGTCCTCATCTAAATTTAAATGATTTACTAGACAAAAAATAACATAAAAGCATGCAAATGTTAAAGACTATCAACTACAATAATTCACTTTTCATTTTAGTTCTGTATAAAGAAATGTTGCAGATAAAGAAATGTTCTAATACTAGATAGAAACAAATCTATATAACACAGCAAAGGCATTAACATTTGTTTTTTCAAAATGTCAATGAAAGGGAAGACACTTTTCAAGTTTGCATCTTAGAAGATGGATTCTGTATGCTCAACTATTATTGCTGTTTCCCTATGGTTTAGGAAAAGGCTATTTTTGTTGTTGTTTTAATGTTTATTTATGTTTATTTATACCCCACTTTTTCTCTCCACAAGGAGAGTCAGGCTAAAGAACTTTAGACCAAATGTCATATATGGTCCCTCCTTGCTTACCTGGAAAGTCTTCTTATTTGGGGCTCGATCTACACCCAGTGCTAGAATTGGGTGTCACAAGTCTCAACCAAAGTGTACAACTGAAGTCTAGGCTATCTGATGGACTTCATCTCCTTGTATGGGTCTTCCGGAAGTCTCCCAAAAACACCCTTCTTTCAGTCCCATCACTTTCACAGGTACAGATGGTGAGTAGTACATGGGGAATTCTCAATGGCAACCCCAAGGCTCTGGAACTCCTACACAAGTAGGCTAAAATAGCTCTTTTCATGCTGGTCTTTCATCAATAGTCATACACTTTTTATTCTGATATGTCTTTAGAATTGAAGAATTTTAACAAAATGGCTTTTCTGCTGTACTGTTATAAACTGAACATTTAAACTACTTTTTATTATTTTAAGTGCATATTTTAAATAGTTTTAATATTGCCAATAGTTTAATTTTATTTTAATCTTATCTTTTTGTATGCTTTAAGATTTGCTGTAATTATTTCACTTTGTAAATCCATTTGAGTCTCAGTTCTCAAGGAAAAGTCAATATAGCTGACAGCAACAACAACAGCATAGGCAAGTAAGACTAACAAAACCAGACCAGTTCTTGCATTGCAATTCAAGAATTTAAGCTGTAGACTGTAACTTTATATAGGCTTTTACCCATTCATACAATTAGCTCCACCTCCTGCAACTCGTATATGCATTGGAAGAGAAATACTTCCCACAGAGAAGCTGTTGCATAATTTACAAGGCTGCATACGATTATGATTCCAAAGTGGGAGGGGAGCCTATATGAGTATATCAAAGACTCCCCATTGCCAACAATATGTGAAATCAGATATGGCAATTACATTAAGTTAAAGAAAACCATCCTTGAAAAACATCAGTCTCTGTCTGAAACTTCATAAACTGCCTGTCTGGCAGAGAAGCAGCCCTGAACTGACATTATTATTTTTCAACTGTATTTGCAGCAAATTCAGTATTACAATGACAGCATGTCCCTTTGAAGTGCTAATGCCAAATGGCTTTACTCTGGAGGTGTCCCTGGTTCTCTTGCATTTGACATGCTAATCAGTGGGAAACTAGTTAATGTGCAAAGTATTTCAAACATTTGCCTTAGTGTCAGGGTACCCATGTAGCAGAAGGCTTGCCGGTTGTACTCAGTCTGCTCTAAAATAGATTGGAATAGTTTGAAATTTGAGATGTTCACAGAAACATTTCGAATTTCAAATTTATAAAGCTGCAAGCCTAATTTAAATATGAGATTCACGAGCGGCATAATTGATCATTAGGGAAATTTAAGTCATATATACTTGCATCTTTCACAGCATCTTATGTGCATGTATGGGGAGAGGGTGGCGGGAGATGTGAAACTCTAATTATCTTTCCATGCAATACCCAGCAAGCTTATTCAGGGATAAGTTCCACTGAGCACACTGGGACTTACTTCCAAATTTGCTCATCATTAAACTATATTCCTCTTCAACATCATGACAAATGAATTAAATTTGGACTGAGGACAGCATCTGAGTACTAAGGGTTTCGGTTTCCCTGAATGCGGGAAGAGAGGTTTTTTCTCTCACACACCTCTTCATTTCTCATCACTTGATTACTTAACCCTGGAGGATTTGCAACTGAATGTGTAAAATTTATTCTGCTAAATAGCACTGCACTGGGTTCTATCTCTGGTGTTTGATCTGTAATGGCTTGTTCAGATGCAAATCATCACTTAATCTACAGTCTTCAAGTGATCAGCATTCATGTGTGAACTGGCTCAGCATCTTGAATACTTTATTCACATTTTTTTAGTCTTGACACTCCATTTCTACAAAAAAAGGCTCAACCTTGCTCTTTAGTACCTGAAGTACTTGAGAATTTTGATGTAGGTTCTATGAAAAGTTATGATCAGTGAACAATCAAGATGGAACATGAATTTTGAAAGCTTAAATTTACATATAGAGCAAAGGTAACTGTATAATGAGTGTCCCTAATCTCTTTCTATGGATTTTGTATGCAATATACAGTTGAGGAAACTGTAGATACATTCACAGCCTACTGACACCTTTGTACTTATGATATCACATATATGGCTTTTGCTTCCCCCTCTTACCCCCCCCCCAATCTCTTTTGAAAACAAAAATGCAGGTTTGGTAGGGGTACAGGGAAAAGAAATGAATTATTCACTTAAACTCGCAAAACTGTCTCTGAGCATTATTTGTCTAAGAAAACCACATGAAATTCATGGAGTTGCCATAAGTCAAACAGGTGACTTGAAAACACATACATGCGCGTGTACATTTCTTTCCTCCATTAAAAAATAAGACAAGTTTCAGAATGACCTTCAGATTCCTTAGCTAGGTAATTTTTGAATGAGAGGATCTTTCTTATTTCTCAGTCTTAATGCTAGATCATTTAAAAATGACTCAATTAATATCCGTCCCTTTTATATGCACCAAGAAATCTTACAAGTAGATTTTTATGAGAAGTACACTGCATTTTAATTTAATGATTATTTAAAATAAAAACAAAGTACATGCACACTTCTGATATCTATGTCATAAGGAATCTTTCATATGCTTTATATTATTAAAATCTATTTCTAATATTTGCAAATATGAAACTAGTTAATATATAAATACATAGAATGTCACACTCCCATGATAAATATGTACATTGGCCAAATATGTAAAATGGTCCATCTATTGCCTTTCCCTGAACTTTTAAGAGCTTATTATTAGTATGAAAGGAACAGTTTTCAGAGCATGATCCTCTATTAAAAATTAATAGGAAAATATATTTAGATGTAATACCCTTGAAATATATGGTTAGTCCAGGTAATGCTGGGAGATTCTGATTTTCCTCACTATTTCACATTTGAGAAGAGATGAGTGTTATAGGGCAATTTTCCCACACTTGACTACATTGCCTTTTCCTAGGTTTTAATAGCTTTCTGTCGAGCTTGACATCTATTACCTTATCCGAGACTTTTGGTAAATGTTTTGACCCTGACTGCCTAATGGAACATGGTCTTCTACCTGCTTCTTGAAATACACAAGGGGAAATGGCTGGAATGTTCCCCGCACAACATATTTTCGAGTACTATCTCTGCATTTGAGTAAAAGACACCAGCAGGAAACAACATTATCGCATTACATGGCTCAATAGTCTCTTACTCACCCACATACGGACCAGGCCCTTTGCCTCACTGCACTGCGATGTCAGGCCAAAGCAATAGCAGCTGCTGCAGCCAAGTGGATTCCTGGCAGAGAGTCCAAACCTGCCAGGTTTGCACCTGTCACAGTAGACACCTTCCACATTCATCTATTGTAGAAACAGAAGAGAAAGCTTTAGAGTTAACATCTTCTTTTCACGCTGTAACACACAAGCATAGCAAGCCTGGCAATCATAATAAGATTCTTAAAACATATAATAATTATAACAACAGTAGGATGAGCATGTGGTAAACATGCTGACCTTTGCAGAATAAAGCTCAATAACTGTAGAAATTGAAGCACTTATAAAAAGTTCCCCTTATTGGAAGTGAAGTAGTTAGTGACAGAGGAAGTTCTAGAGAACCTTTGTTTCCTCCATTGATTTTTTTTTGATTTATGGATATGAGTTCCTTCCTATGAGTTATGGATATTGGTTCCTTCCTGCTTGCAGAGAGCACTTTACAAAAGTTAGCTAGTCTTTTATGGCCCTTTATCTTAGGAAGAGAGAATTCATAAGGCTCCTGTCCTGGAATGGCTTACACCCACACATTTGAGCCAGTTCTTCCACTAAAATATACCCTATATTCATGTATAAGTCTAGAAATTTCAGTCAAAACATCAGTCCAAAAAAAAAGAAAAAAAGAAAACTGGGTCAACTTATCCACTGATCAATGCCTTGTACTTTGATTGTTATATATAAAAATGGAACTATCCCCTTATCTGAGTAGAGTGATGAAAAGCAAGAACTTAAAAGAAACACTGACCCTTTCCCTCCCTGCCATGATGCTACTTCTGGCGTTTTTTTAAGTGTCTAGGGGAGGAAATGTCAGTGTTGGCTGGGGATACTTTGTCCTGAGGTGGCATTAGTACTTTCCCCTCTCCACAGAATGACCCTTATCTTGTCCACAAATCATATCAAAATCCACATTTTTGGCCCCAAAATCTGTCCTTGAGGTTGACTGCTACATGAGTATATACAGTAAAGAGGCAATATTTTTAATCTATCTTTTTTCTATCCAAGATAGATTTTCTGAAGTACAGTAGAGTCTCACTTATCCAACGTAAACGGGCCGGCAGAACGTTGGATAAGCGAATATGTTGGATAATAAGGAGGGGTTAAATAAAAGCCTATTAAACATCAAATTACATTATGATTTTACAAATTAAGCACCAAAACATCATGTTAGACAACAAATCCTCAGAAAAAGCAGTTCAATACATGGTAATGTTATGTAGTAATTACTGTATTTATTAATTTAGCACCAAAACATCATGTTTTATAACAAATCCACAGAAAAAGCAGTTCAATAAATAGGGCCTCTGGAAGTGTAAGGAGTCAGATATGGAGAAATAAAGCAGCATTAACTCAACAGTTTTTCTTCAGGTTCAGTCCTACTTTGTGAGCATACTGTAGTTTTAATCTCATCTGCTTTCCCACTGCCCTGGAGTACTTGAGTGCTTAGGATATGAATGCCTGACCATAAACCAAAATAAAGGACAGGTATTATTTCTCTAAAAGGGAAAGAAGCAATATTATGTGAACACTAGAGTGAAAACAGCCATCCCTTCCTATAAGATGAATGCAAGAATGTTTTGTAGCTCATTCAGGGCTCTCACCATTTCCTGTTCAGCGCCTGGCAAATGGAGCAGCCGACTAAGTGTTGCTGCTTAGAGAAGTTTCTCTATGCAGTAACATGCAGATCCCCCCCCCCCTGCGCCTCCCGGGGAGTGGAGCAGGTGACTGCGTGTTGCTAGGCAGCAACATGCAGACAGCCTTCCACTCCTCCTGGCGACTGGTGAAGCCGAAAGTGTTGCTGCTTAGAGAAGTTTCTCTAAGCAGCAACATGCAGAAGGCCCCCCGCTCCCCCCAGCGAGCAGAGCAGCTGATTGAGTATCAGCAACATGCAGAGGTCCTCCCGCCCTTCCCGACGAGTGGAGAAGCCCGCTGCATTTTGCCAGGAAGGGCGAGACGCGGCAGTGCAGGCTGGATGCTCCGATGGGAGAGGCCTGCTGTGCTAGAGCAACCACTGAGCTGACTTGCGTCGGATAATACGGTACGTCGGATAAGCGGAAGTCGGATAAGCGGGACTCTACTGTAATACTTTTTCAACTTTACAAGAGCATCCTGAGTATTTAACTCCTGTTTTCTACTGCAAGCTCATATTGCACTGGCTACGCTGTACTCTGCTTGATATAGGTACCATACATCCCCACTGCTCTTTCCTGCTGCTCTATAGTAAAATGCATGTCAATGAGAAACTCAAGAGAAGCATTCTGACTGAAAATGTTGAATCTGCTTCATGTTGGATCAGACCAGTAGAAAAAGCTTTGGAAAAAGAGTGCACAAAATAAAGATTTGCCTCAAAGGATGTGCAAAATACATTTTTAAAACACATCAGGTGATCAGGAGTGGAATCAATTACAGCCCAACTCAGAGGTATTGAGGTTGTAACTCCTCTGATTCCTCTGGTTGTTCTAGCCAGTTGATGGGAGTTGCAGTCCTACATCTGGAAGGCCATAGTCAATTCCCAGTTTGGATGAAAATGAAGTTTCTGGAGAAATATGAGATATGATTCCTGAAAATTATTTGCCCACTATTTAACTATAAGTTTGTGCAGAAACCAGGACACTTATTGTAGGAAGATTCTGAACCAGTAAAGGTCTTCTTATATTCTTCCTTAACTTTTACTACAGAGAAAGGGAATGTAATGACCATTTTATAATACAACAGTTATATTAGAGCCAGTGAGGCCCAAACTGGATTAATAGAAATTGAAAATGAACAGTATAAATGAAAAAGTGTGCATATTCAGAAATAACACATATAAAAAAAATTGCTTAAAAGTATGTAAATGTATCATTTAACATTTCAAGTGTTATAACTCCACTCAAAATGGTAGTTATGCATAGATTATTGATTTCAAAGGGCTACATGAATTCTTTACATCTGTGATTTGTTTAAAAACATCTTCACCATGCTGTATAGAAGACAATTAAGGCAATGAATTAAGATGGTTTTATGGTCTCTACCTAGTTGAAAGCCATAAACTATTCTCTTCACAATGGTCTCCTGAGACAAAGTCCACTATCCAGACAAATTTTAAATACCAGTTTCTTATTGTCATATCTCATCACAGTACCCAGCTCTGTGTCTTCTGCATGTACTGAGATCCTAGTGTCAATGCAAATGGCTATGTAAAAGACAATGGTAAGAGAACACTTCTGGCTCATGGACTTTTATTATACTGGTTTCCAAACACATTGCAACTTAATGGACCCAATTCAGGCTTAGTTGCTCTTCAGCTCATCTGAAATTCAGAGTATCAAAGCTTTTTTTCTTCTTCGTGTCAGGAGCAACCGGAGTTGCTTCTGGAGTGAGAGAATTGGCCGTCTGCAAGGACGTTGCCCAGGGGACGCCAGGGATGTTTTGATGTTTTATCATCCTTGTGGGGGGCTTCTCTCATGTCCCTGCATGGAGCTGGAGCTGATAGAGGGAGCTCATCCACATTCTCCCCGGGTGGGATTCAAACCTGGCAGCCTTCAGGTCAGCAACCCAACCTTCAAGTCACAAGGCTTTTATCCCCTAGGCCATCGGAGGCTCCAGTATCAAAGCTAACTAGTCCCGCTGATTTCATAGCATTTTTACTTTTCATGGTGCTGAAGAGAGCAAGCTAAACAAGCCCCAGAATTCTTCTGTCCAAATATTGTTGGACAGTAAAGTCAGTCCCACATAGTATGGCCAATGGCTAGAGTTCAGAAATTATAGTCAAGTGGCAAATGGCATCCATATGGCCACAGGTCTCCTGCCTGCAAATTGTATTAACTCACCACAAATGGAAAATATAGGGAGAGAAAACTGCTCATTTCTCCAATTCATTTTCTTACATATTTCCTGTTAAATCTGCAGATGTATTACCTGATAGGAATGGAAGATGAGGGATGAGCCAAGTTTATGGTATTGATTTGCTCCTCCCCCCCCCCCCAGTGATTCTCCTTTTTCTTTCCCAAATAGATGTCAAGTTATTTCCTATTAATTTAAGGGAAGCTTCAGACTTAATTATTCAAGAACTTTCCCTTGTATTGAAAATGTCAGTTGTGAAGGATCCTAAAATATGTCTATACGTCTTTTTAAAGGAGATAATAGCAGTCTTTTATATAAAGGCCCTGTAATACCTTGCATTGTTAGCTCGGTTGATAATAGCTCAGGGATGAAAAGATGTTCACAATTATTTACTATTTGCATATAATATATAAAAAGATATGGAAAGGAAAAGTTAAACCAGATGCATTTTATTTAAATTGATACCCATTCTTTCAATATGCTAACAATGAAACCACAGATACTGCTGTTCAAGATAAATATGGGTAGAATGGCAAAAATAAGTGCAGTTTGAAAGAAAAGAACTAATTTGGATAATTTGGGCTGTTCTATCTTCCTATGGACTCTAGTACTATAATTATATATTTAAATGATAATGAGAATTTTGGACAATAATTAATTTTAAAATATTCTTTTTTCCGTTCATTGTTGTAGTAGAACTAATTGCTGAGAGAGAGGGGGGGTGATACAATAAAGGACTACTGTTAAATTTGCTTTATTTTTTATGCCTTCAAGTAATTTCCAATTTATGACTAGGGCAAATTAATCTTGGGGATTTTTGAGAAAGATTTGTTACTTTTGCCTTACTCTGAGGAAGTGTAGATTTGCCCAAAGTCAGCCAAGGGGTTTTCTTGGTTGAGTGGGGACCCTATTCTCGAGCCATGTTAATATACTCACAATGTTTATTCCATTTACTCTGTAGGTCCATTCTGAACTCAACAGAGTTGAATAAGTAATTGGTAGGGGTATAACAGTTGTCTACAACTTCTATGAGACAAAGAGCATGGCAATGGTCAGGATAGACATTGTAATGCAAAACATAGAGAATCCAGGTTTGGAAAAATTAAACAATATTATCATGCTTGTTTCTGTGTGCATTCAGTTTGGCTCTAATCTCTGTTGACCATATCAGAGGACTTCCTTGGCAGAAATGGATTGTCACTATTTTCTTCTAAGGCTGACAAAATATGATTTGTCCAGTGTTTCCATAGTTGAGCAATTATTTGAACCATTATTTCCTAGAGTCCTAATTCAAAACTAGAAACATTATACCATGTTGGCTCCTTATTCACATCTAGAGAAATATGTTGAAGAGTTAATTTTCAACTGATCATGTCTGAGCTCAGCTACAATGGAGATAGATTAGCAACAGAAATGAATAACTTTCATGATAGTGTCATTCTTTATTGCTTACCTTGCAAGTGCACTGTCCTGAATGATCTGAACATGAACATTTCTCCATCTCTGAATTACAAGTATGTGGCTCAGTCCCTGCTACCATGCATTCGCAGGCAATGCACTGTGGATAGTTTCGATATCCCAGCCTGCATTCAGTACATTTATCCCCTGAAAATTCTGGACGGCAGAAACAGCAACCAGTATCAGGGTTACATTGGAAACTGAGAGATCCAGCTGTACTACATTCACAGGCCTAAAATAGGAAAAGAAGATGTAACAGTATCATCATCATCTAATTTTTGATAGGATGGATTCTCAAATTTAAAATAGGCACACTTCCCCAAAATAATAAAAACCTATGTTTTTATTTTGTGCAAGTAAAAGTTCGCAACCATAATATAACCATAATTTACAGTGTGATTTTTTAAAAAAATTAAAGTTTTTAAAGTGAATGATTTTTAAGCTTTGGTATTGTGGAGAATTATTTCTTCCAAGCCTGAGACATTTTTGTTGGGAAATAAATTGGATGCATTTTTTATGGAGATATGTTTCTGCTTTTTGTGAGTGTCGGGGGTATGGAATGCATCCTGCAGCTTGGGATTCATTTGGAGACAAAATGTGCATGAAAACGTATTTTTTAAAAAATGTGTGTTTGCGTGTGTGTTTGTGTGTGTGTGTGTGTTGCACATAAGCACTGAAAAAATGTATACACATTTCCGAGAAGGGGAAAAATATTGCAAACTGAAAAGAACAGAATGGGAACAATGGTGTAAAATTAAGAACATTAGAAAGACAAAAATATATAAATTTGCATATTCTTAAATAAGAGTTAGAAATGTATGGGGTTTAGATGCAAGCAGAATAGACAGCTAGCAGAATAAAGTCCCCTTCTTCCCGAAGCATTCCCTTGAGTCCAGTTTTCTGGGTTCCTTTCTGAGTCACTTCCTGTGGATATCTCATCAGCGCAAATAACTTAGGAAGGCTAAAATGTATCCAAATTGCTTTTCACATTTATAGGGTATTTGGGGCTTGACTAAACTGAAGTGGTCCAGAGGTCACTACTTGATGTCTACATAGACCAGGGCTCCTTCTATGATTATGAGGTCTTTCACAGCAATGGGGCTGTCCGACAGAAGCAGAGGTGATAGAGAAAGTAAGGTGATAGTCCAGGTGAGCCAAATAAGTTTCAACCTAGCTGAATAGTGTACCGTGTTTCCCCAAAAATAAGACAGTCATATTATTTTTTACTCCCAAAGATGCGCTAGGTCTTATTTTCAGGGGATGCCTTATTTTTCCATGAAGAAGAATTAACATTTATTGTTGAACAAAAAATGAACATTTATTCTATACTATACAGTAGTTGTCATCACAAACCAACATAACTAAACCAGACAAACTGTGACTCCTGTCAAGAATTTCTTGTTACTACCATTATTTCCATATACAACTGGTATGTACATTTACCAATCCTGCATGCTATGATGTTTTGTTTGGTGGGCACCGGGCATGCTTCCAAACAAAAGCTTTGCTAGGTCTTACTTTCGGGGGAGGCCTTATATTTAGCAATTCAACAAAACCTCTACTAGGTCTTATTTTTTGGGGATGTCTTATTTTCGGGGAAACAGGATAGTTTCTGCCTTGCTGCCACCATAAGTTGGGCACAAAACATTTCTTCTTTGTTCTGGCCTCAAAATAACTGGCCACTGTAGACAAGCCCTTGCATACAAAATATGCTTTTAAAAATAATTGAGCAGTTCATAAGACCTCCATACTCATATGTGTACCCCACACCCTTACCTTATAGTGACCCCTTTATTATCTGTATACACCAAATGCATACAAAAGAACACTAAAATGCACTTTCACTCAACAAATAACATAGACAAAAATGAAAATTAAAGCAAGTTTCTAGTATATGTAACTGCAGAGATATCTTGAAAGAGAGTGAGTTGCCACCTTGGGGTCTATTAAAAGCAAAAAGAAGAATGAGAATTGGGGGGGGGGGGGGTTAAGCTACCAGTAGTTTGAGAAGTTCCTTGAATTGGATACTTTGGAGGGCTACCATTAATTGAAATTTTCCAAACTCTCTAATATATTTAAATTAAAAGTAGGAAATTTAATTAGGTTAATTGGATCTAAAAGAGTGTAATCATGCCAAGTATCGACCAATTACAAAATGTTGGCAAAACATGTTAACTGTCTCAAAGGATCACATTGAAAATATCAGCTGAAAATTTGTGTTAACATTTACTTCACTGTATTAAAATGTAGTGATATAAATGTTGGACATAAGGATTTAGAAGTGGATGGTTATCAAGATAATACAAAAAACATAATAAAACAGAAGATGAACTCATGGGTCAATAAAGCTTCCACACAATGTATGCATATTATAATTCCACTATTGTATTTCACATCTCCCACCAAATAAAAAAAATGCTGATCTTGTAGTCCTAAAGATTTCATTCTGAGTTGGAATCCTTATCCAGCTTACAAAATGCTTTCTGCAAAGCCTCAATACTTCATTTCTGTGTTTGCTTACTGAATTTTCATTCAACCAAGGTACCTTTCTCATCAGTGAGGAATGGCACTGAGATATGGTACTAGAAGACTGAAGGCGAAAGAAACTTCAGATTAATTTTGATAGGTGCTCATAGTTACTATACTTTCATTTGTTGCTAAAAACTAAACCTAATATCTACATTAGGAGCAACCAATGCAGACAGAGAGGTGCATATTCACTAGTGCTATAGTGTGTATTGTGGATGTACTGAATTGCAGTTATATAAATTGAGACACAACGTATTTGGTTTGGATAGTTGAATTATTAGAATTTTAAATAAAGAACTGTGTCATATTTGAAACAAGGCAAAATTATACATTGATAGAGTTGTGCCATTTTACTAAAATCAAAAAAGCGGAACTAAAAAGATATTGGAACAAAAATCTGGAAACATGTATGATTTACATCAAACCTCAGCAGAAAGATTGTATGATAAATCAATTTCAGTGTAATAGATAAAGATACACAAAATCTGTTGGTTTAATTATGGTAGTCCAGATCTGAGCTGTACATAACTGGGACCACTAACAGTTAAGTATTGCCTGGCAGGCTGCCGTATAGTCAAAGAATTAAAATCTATTTGGAGCAATATGCCTGCATAGTGAGTAATGCCAGAGGATAATGCCTACTGGGCAAATTGTTCGCCATATGCAGAGTAAATTACAATCAAATGTAATGTTTGTTTTGCAAGAAGGCAGCTTCATGCAATATTCCCTTGCCAGTGAATTATGATGGGTTCTAAAACCAGCTCCACTAAAAGCTCAAATGGTGTGGGGGCAATCGCATCTTGCTTTGGAGAAATTAGTTGCAATGCGTTAAAAAGGGGAGACTTGGCTGACATATCATTATTAATTTAGAGAGTGCCGTGGCAGCTGCCATACTAATGCATTCACATAATAGACAAGGCAAGGAAAGATAGGAGAGATCCCAGTGCTGAAACAAGGGTCTTCACCCCTATTAAGTTGGTTTGCAGAAGCCTGGTGATCTGTATGCTGAAACAAGCCAGAGGAACTTTACAACTCAAAGAGAAAATAAATTATTCTGCATTAATTAACTTATTTTTACAGCCTTCAGAAACAGCCTTCTAAAAGAGAGCATTGTAGCATCTGATTGCTTGCATTCAGGTAACATACATTGAAGGAAATCACAACAAATGTTAAATTAAACCTCTTTATGTTTCTGTTAATGATCATTTGTTCAGCATCTTTAATATGCAGTGATTACAGTCTTTATCTTGTTCATTTTCAGTACATTCTGAAGAGAAAGTTATTCTGCTTTTTGCTCTAATAAAAAGGATTGGAAATTGAGAAAAAAACTGTCCTAATGTCATGCAGTGAATCTAGGGTAGAAAGGGAGGTGGAAATACATATGAATTCTGACTGTGTTCATTGGCCCACAACGACTCTTATTCAGATCATTTTTGAACTAGGTTCTGAACAGAGAAAAATCAAAATGCTATTTTTACTACAGGAGAAGCTATTAAATTACAGATTAATTAACAAAAAATAATAATAGCAAAACTTTATTTCTATCCCACCCTATCTCCCCAATGGAGACTCAGGGCAGTTCACAACATACAACGGTAAACATTCAATGCCATAAAGTGCAACCAAAAAACAAATAAACAAACCATAAATCAAATAATAACATGTTAGACATCAACATCAGACAATAATGAGACATTACAGCAAATTAAGTATCAATCAACTAGAAATTCACATTTTGATGAGTAAATATTTAAAAACAACATTTCCATATTCCATTCCATTTTGTTTGTGCCAGATGTTTTATATGTCCTCCTCTCTGTATGCTTGTGAGCATAAAAAGGTCTTTTTTGAAGGAGAGCAATGAGGGGGGCGTTTTGATCTTCTTAGGGAGGGAGTAATAATAATGTAATTATTAGCAGTGATTTAAACATTGAAAATGTGTTGCTTTCTTGTTGCATGTGGTCAGATTATCTCCAGCCCTATGTCAAACCTATCACAAGGTTTTCTTAGCAAGATTCTCAGGGAGAGTTTGCCTTCCTCGATGTGAGAGTCACCAGCTACCACTGTTACATCAGGTAATATCCTGAGCGCACAAATCTTGTAACTCAGATTTCTGTCTCTGGTGCCTTGAATTCCATCTTGGGAGAAATCCTCAAGAATAAATAAGTAAATAAATAATCCTAGTTCTCATTACAGAAAATAAATATGCAATGCAATACAAATACTGCTCACAGATACCAAACATTGAGACCTAAATCCTATTGTTAGATATAACTAAAGGAGACCCATTGAATAAAAGCTCATTATGGTAAGACAACATTTAAGCAGCCGCCATTGATACAGTGGCCTATTCCAGTTGGGACTAGCAACTAGATTCAGATTTGAGTGCCATGTAATTATATGAATTTAAATAAGATTATGTATCAAAATAGTGCATGAAGCAAAGAAAACTCTGTCAAACACAATTGATTTAGTTTGATGTTTGGTTCTCCATAGCCCTTTGAGATATAATAAATGATGCTCAACTGCAGATTGTGCTTCTCTGGCTACATTATATTTCTGAAATATGTTTGTATGAGTCTGAACACTCTATTTGCCCAGAGAATCAGTCCTAACTCAAACAGCATATTCCATGATTTCATTTAATGTAAATGCTAACAAAGGAAAACTCAGTTCTAGAATATCATAGATATTAGGTCCCTAACAGAAATTTACTACACAAAAAGTCAAGAAACTCAAACAAGGAAAATACAGATTCACTCACCTTGCACCCACTGATAATATCATGGCCCCAGTGATTTGGTGCACATTTTTCACACCGTTGTCCTACAGTGTTGGGAGGGCAGATACAACGGCCAGTAAATGGGTCACAATTATTACCAAGATGGGAACACTCACAGGCTACAAAGAAAAGGATAAGAGAAGAACAGATAAGTGTGATGACTCATGGGCCTTGTAGTTAGTTCCTAGTACTATTGTGGCAGACGAAGAGGAAAACATGAGGTTTTCGCCGGTTCAGCAAGAGCCGGAGTCTCTTCACCTGCAGGATGTTGATGTTTGCCCTCAAGAATTCAGCCAAACAGGCCTTGGGCAGAACTCCCCTCCGTTTCCCAGGAGGGAAAATTATTCTAAAGACAGGGGAGTCAGGGAGGCTAATCGGAGAAGCCTGAGAATCGCTGCCAAACAAATGGCTGATTAGGTCTGCTTCCCTTGGGAAATTCTAAGGAGTCATGCATCTGGACAGAGTTGGGTTTCGCTTCTCATTCTCTAGGGAAAGAGTTCTGTTGGCGGGAAAACGAGACCCAATATAGGTGTTTGGCGCGAGGGATTCTTTGCGGAGTCAATTGATCAGCTTGAGGAGAGAGATCGTGTGTGGACTTCGTAATCCCAGTTCCTTGTTTCCCGGATCAAGCTTCAAGCCTTGCCCTGTCTCACGGTTTTACCATGGACTCTGTTTCATGCTTCATGTTCGCCTTGTCTTCAGTCACGGATCTAGCCAAGAATCAAGTTTATTTCCAGCCTTGTTGTCAAGCTTCATTGGACTCTAAGACTCTGTTATTTCCCCCACACTATTGCTTGGCAAAGTGTGTGTTTCGGTCAAGTGGATTAAAACTTTGAACTCTAATATCTTATATTGGACAATACATTTCTGGACTATATTTGACCTCATCTGAAAGGTCTGCTTCTGAACTATATTCTTCACTTGTTTTTATTGATTTTATATATTTCCTTAATAAAGATATTAGATAGAGACTGGCCTCTGTGTAAGGTTATTGGTGCTCTGCAGCCAGGGACCTGACAATAAGAAAAACAAAATCAGCATTGTTGTTGTTTTTAAAAATATCTGGATATATAATTTTCATGAGAATGTTCATCGATTGTTTCTTGCAGGGGGTTCATTCAACCATAAGTTGGGAAGATGATAACTGAACAGATGTCCCAAAGTAGATTAGTCATTTTGCATTTTTCACTGTTTTCAGACATCAGTATCATTTCCTATTAAATTATCCTTTAAATTGTCCATTAAAAAGATTAACAAGTGTGATATTAAGCAGCCCCTTTTTTTATACAAAAAAAACTTCCTAGGAAATAACTCCCAGAACCAAATACAAGCAGAAATTGATTTTTAAAAGACATCTTAGATGTGTTTGCTTTATAAATGTCAATATTCTGCCCTTTCCTCCTAACAAAATATCTCTGTAGGATTTTATTGTATCAGGAGACACTTCTTTTAGCCAGATTTAATATCAGACAAAAATGGAACCAGTGCCAAAAGGGGGATCTAATTCCTAAGAAGGAAAACAACTGATATATTATTGTGGTTGAAGTCATGTGCCTTCAAGCTAATTATGACTTATGGTGACCATAAGGAAAACTCATTACTGGGTTTTCTTGGCAAAATTTCTGCAGAGGGGGATGTCTTTGCCTTCATCTAAGATTGAGAGAGTGTGGTTTGCCCAAGCTCACCAAGTAGGTTTCCATGGCTGAGCCAGTCCAACACTCAAACCACTACAACATGCTGCCCAAAAGACCCATAGGGTCTTGGGGAAAACATTTTTAACATTCAGAAACATGCATTCTGATCACCATCAACACATACTAGAAGAAATGGTTGCTTACCTGTAACCATGTTTCTTTGAGTGCTCATCTGTGAAATTTGCACATATGCATGCATGCACAGCAAGCTCAGAACCCTCTAACAACCTCTCCTGGATCTTTAGCCCCACCACCTTCCCCAGAAAGTATATAGCCCATGGGACGGGCTGTAGCCTCAGTTCTCCTGCCGCAGTGCAGCAGCTGGGATACATAGGCATGACAAAATGTGGGGATGATGGGCGGGGATATGCAGATTTCACAGATGACCACTCAAAGAAACCTGGTTACAGGTAAACTAAGCACCCATTCTTCTTCATTGTGGTCTCTGTAAAATTGCACTACAGTAGACTAGTAAGCTACACAACTTGGTTGGCGGGTATTATGCCACCGCTGAAAAAAGGACCGCTCTGTAAAATAGTGCATGTCGCTTGGAGACGATATCAATCTTGTAATGGGTAGAAAACATGAGCGGGGTTGCCCAGCTGGCTGCCCTGCAGATATCTTCTAATAGCACTCCTTGCATGTATGCTATTGAAGCAGCAGTGGCCCTAGTAGAGTGGCCTCTGATCTACAAAGACAATTCCTTATCTTCCTGCTAGTAGGCTAGTCAGATTGCAGACACTACCCATCATATCAATCCTGTACTTCAAAAACAGCATAGGCAACCTCCTGACTGCTGCCGTTCTATTGATGTCCAGGAGATGAAGGGAGTATTCCAGATTCATGGCTGGGTTTTGAAAAATGGCTGGCAGGATTATATTCTGTGTCTTGTGAAAAATAGAGGCGACTTTTGGCAGAAAAATGATGTCAATTTGTAGCACCACCTTATTCTTGTGGAACCGCAAGTAGGATTCAACTATGTAGAGGGCACAAAGCTCACTAGCCCTGTGGGCTGATATAATGGCCACAAGAAACACTATGTTCCAGGACAAGTAAAATATGTCTGTTATTGCCAATGGCTCAAAACGCAGCTTCGTGAACTTCCGGTGGTGAGAATGGCAGTCGCCAGGATCTTTTGAGTGTGCTCAAGAGATCAGCCCAGCAAAGTGATCAAGGGGGAGGAAAACCCCCCTCCGACTGGGAAAGCAGTTGTGAGTTGCTAAAATCTGCAGCATTCCAGCCGAATGGCAACCAGGTCTCTCCTGGAGAGGGGAGACTCTGAAATGTCTGGGAAAAGGGATTGCAGCAGGCAATGACTGGAGCAAATCACAGCTGGGCAAGCTGGATCCATAAAAGGGTTAGTGAAGACTGACCACACCATTTTAAAGATTCGAGCAAATGAGGGAAGAAACAAGCAAATACCAGAGTGAGTGTAATTCATTCCTTTCGGGAAAGAAATAGCCTTCTAGGTCAAATATCTAAGGTATTGCACCTTAGGTTAGCTTCACCTTGCTAAAGACATCACGTTGCACACAGAACGTAGTCTTTTGTAGTTTATTAAGAAATAGGGAAAAGATAGTTCATAAAAGGTAAAAGTTCAGTTCCAAAAGATAGTTACCAAAACAAGGCTGTAAGAAACAAATCCACAGAAACATTAGGCATGAAACAAGGTTCTTTCTAAAGAAACCAAAGTCCCAGAAACGAGAATACATCCAGGCTACAAGATAATACAGGAGAGCAGACTTGGTTCTTGATTCAAGCGAGGAAATTGCTTTGACGAAGATTTCCCTTTCAGCAGACTGTTTTAATAGCATAACATGAAGGCATTTCTTTGCCCTTTGACCTCCCTCTTATTTGCTATTCTGAGACTTCTGCGCAACCCCCGAAATTCAAAACAACTAGCCTGATCTAGAGAAGCGTCCTAATCGCTTTCAAGTCCACAGGGTTCGTTAGTGTTATCAGGCTGAGGCTGGGAGCTGCTCATCATTAAAAACATCATTTCTTCCTGTGGGAAAGCCTCCCTGCTCCTCATCTCCCACAGCAGGAACACTCTGCACCTGATTCCCATAATTCCCATCAGAGTCATCTTGAAACTCATCCTGAACCTGAATACCATCATCATGCACTTGCATCCCAGAATCCTTATTAGAGTCACACAAAGGCTGAGTCACAACATAAGGAATCTCTGATCTACTAGCTATAATATACCTGCAAACCTAGAAGCTCTTATAATGTGTGATTCTATAATTCAGTAAGCCAATAATTTAACAATTTAAGAAGGACAGAATTATAGACAGAACAACAGAAAGAGAGAGTGGGAAAGATAGAAGCTAAAAAGATTGTAAACTCACCAGAATCTCTAAGCACCATGTTGTCCCTGAAGATGCTTTCTCTATAAACATTGATCTTACAAAGAAACCACTGGAAGATATAGAGCTATAGCACCAAGGGAGGAGTTGAAAGGACACATGGGAAGTGAACCCAGAATCTGAATAAATAAACTAAACATAGAGCTACTAAAGCAGAGGTCAGATTGAAATACCAAGTGGCAGTTTGAGGGTTCGTTTTTTTAAAAAAGCAGAGAAAGCTGCTCTGCAACAGAGACAGAGAAGAAGGCAGACAGCAGGAGAAGAGGAATGGAGAAGGGAAGTATACAAGAGATAAGAAAAGTGCTGGTGCAGACCGGAGAGTGAGAGAGTACTGTGGTGAAGAAAGGTTAGCAGAAAGAGAAGCTTACTATGGCAGTAAAAGAGGGATCAACAGAGACGAGGGACAACTGCATAGAAACTCATCAGAATCTCTGCATAGAACCAGTGTGATAGAACTGAGAAACATTATGGCTACTTACAAATCAAAATTACAAGCCAGCCAGAAAACACTAATAAGACATGACTCAGCCCCTGATGAAATCGGATTCAAGGAAATATACCAAGAAATACTAAAGATATCACAAAAACAGGATGAACAGCACAAAAAATACAAGAACAAGTACAAGATCTTAAAAAAGAATTAAAGGGGGACATAGCTGCAGTGAAAAAAAGAATTTGAAGAACTTAAACAAGAACATAAAGATATGAAGAAAGCACAAGGAAAAGTAGACAGAAAAATGAGGAACTTGGAGGTGATAAATCAAAAATTACAGGATTAGATAGACATGATGGAAAATAAAGAGCTCGAACTTCAATTGAGAATAAGGAACTTAGAAGAGACAGAGAGAGAAGACCTGAGAGCTGAAATTTTAGCATAACTATGTAATTGTCAGGCTTGGAAGAAAACAAATAAGGGATGAGATACTTAAAAAATCTGCTGCAGAACCAATCATATACAACAAAAGATGATAGTGATCATGAAAGAATCTTCACTAGGAATACTTAACAGGAGAAGAAAATATTCATTCCTCACAGATGAACTAAAAAAGAGAAACATCAATTTTCATTGGGAGAAACCTGAAGGCCTAATGGTCACATATCAAGAATCAAGACATTGGCTGAAAAGCCAAGACATTCTATCAAAGATATATGAAAAAGAAAGGCAATGAGACAGCAGACCCTAATGAAATAGAGGGAAAAAAGGATTATTGAGACGCAGAAGCCAAAGATGAATACTCACTGGAACTGAAAACCTATCAGAAATGAGCAGGAGAAAAAAAAAGATTAAGAGAATTCTCCCCAGAAAACTACACCCTGTACACTCCCCTGGCAGGTCAGAAAGGAGAACAAGCAGAGAATAATGAAGATGATGGAATTCAAAATATACTCAAATAACTTAAATGGAATAAATTCAGCATCTAAAAGGAACAGAGTCTTTAATTTGTTTTAAAAAGGCAGATATGACCTGATTGCAATACAGGAGATGCACATTTGTAACAGACAGGTTGCACACCTCGTAAATAAAACATTAGGGAAGAAATTCTATTCATCTTCAAATGAGAAAAGGAGTAGTAATATATGTAAATGAAAAAAAATCCCTGCTAATTTGGCTTTTAAAGATTCTGAAGGAAGATTTGTAGCGATTAAAATTGAAATAAGCAATAAATTTTTTTAAAATTGTAACATTTATGCCCTGAATGGGCGGAAAGTAAATTTTTGTAAAGACCTTCAGGAAACAACAAGAGAACAGGAATTTGATTAGTTGATATTAATTGGGGACTTTAACGGGGTAATAGATCCAAAATTCAATAGAACATCAATTAAAACCAATGACAATAACGGGAAGGCAGGAAAATCTTCCTTAAAGTCAAAGAAAACCTTCACCTCGAAGATATATGGTGTTTGCAAAACCCAGACAACAGGGATTACACATACTACTCTAATAGGCATCAGTCTTGGTCCCGCATTGACATGGTTTGGGACTACAAGAACGTTAGCTACAAAAATTAAGAAAATAGAAATATTGCAAAGAGTGAACTCAGATCAATGCGCTCTAAAAAAACCAAATCAATGAACATCAAAGACAATATAAATGGAGATTAAAAGATAATCTAATAAAAAGACCAGAAAATATAGAAAATATTAGGAAACCTCTGAAAGAATATCTGCACCTAAACTATATAGAAAACATACCCAAACAAACAGTGTGCCTGTAAATCAGTAATGCGGCGCTATTTAATATCACAGAGCCAGGCACAGAATAAATTAAGACTCAAAGATTATAATAAAGTAATTGATGAGATGAGGAAAAAAGATGCTTAAATCCTTACCTACAGATAAAACAATAAATACAGAGATAGAAATATTTAAAAAACTGCCAAGAATTGTTACATAGTGAAAGTATTGCCATATCAATGAAATATATAAAACAAGATTACTTTCAAAATGCCAACAAAATTGGGAAATGGTTGGCGAGGAAAATTCAAAACAAAAGACAAACCCAACGTATCACTAAGATTAAAAAAGACGGAAAAATATTTTATGAAAACCATACTATAAGTCAACAATTTAGAGACTATTATGAGAAACTATATGCCGCAGAAGAAACAAACAATGATGAAATTGTCTCCTATCTAGGAAAGCTAAAACTGGGAAAACTAACAGATGAACAGAGACAAGGCTTAAACAAAGAAATCACGAATGAAGAAAAAAGCAATGCCATCCGCAATCTACAAAATAAAAAGGCCCCAGGACCTGACGGCTTTATGGCAATTTTTTTTACAAAACCTACAAAGAAGAGCTAACTCCACTTCTAAAAGAGATTATGAATGATTCACTGACAAGCAAAGAATCCCTCAAACATGGGAAGGAGCCAATATAATGTTAATTCATAAGGAAAACATGGACCCTGAAAACGTTAAAAACTATTGCCCAATCTCACTATTAAACATGGATTATAAGATTTTCACATCAATACTGGCAGACAGACTAAAACGTTTTTTGACAAATTGGATAAACGAAGATCAAACCTTTTTTTGCCTAACAGACAGTTACGGGACAACATAAGAAACCTCATAAATACAATTGAATACTATGACAAAAATAATGACAAAGAGCTTGCATTGATGTTTATAGACGCGGAAAAGGCTTTTGACAAAGTAAGCTGGAATTTCATCTTTAGAACCGTGGAGGAATTAGATATGGGATATCAATTTATTAACGCAATTACGGCAATATACAAAAACGAGGAAGCAAAAATCATAGTAAATGACCAAGAAAACTCAGAAATAGTAAACATTTATAGAGGAATGAGACAAGGCTGTCCCCTATCTCCCTTGCTTTTTATAATGGTAGTAGAACTGATGTTAAAAAATATAAGAGAAGATAAAAAACTAACAGGCATGAATTTCAGAAATGGATTAAGAAAGTTGAGGACTTCGGAAAACTCGCGGTTTTCAAACTAAATACAGAGAAAACCAAAATACTAACAAAGAATATGACCAAGGATAGGGTTAAAGAATTAGAGGAAGAATCAAAATTGAGAACAGAGAAGATGATTAAATACTTAGGGGTCATTATTACTACAAGCAATATTAATCTCCTTAAAAACAATTACGAGGATAAATCGAAAAATATCCAAAAAGACTTGAAAAATTGGAAATACCTAAATGTCTCACTGTTAGGGAGAACTGCAATTATAAAAATGAATACTTTGCCAAAATTACTGTTCTTCTTTCAAAACCTTTCCATCATAAGAAATAACCACCTGTTCAATAAATGGCACAAAGAAATCTCAGAATTTATATGGAACTGAAAGAAGCCCAGAATCAAAACAAAAATATTCACAGATGAAAACAAAAGAGGGGGACTAGGGCTGCCAAATATGAGATTGTACTATGAGGCATGCGCCCTTACGTGGATCAAAGATTGGGCAACATTAGAAAAGAAAAAACTACTAGACCTGGAGGGACATGACTTGAGGTTCAGGTGGCATGAATACCTTTGGTACTAAAAAAAGAAAGTAGAAAGTAATTTTAATAATTATTTTATAAGGGCAGCGCTAATTAGAGTTTGGCATAAATACAAGATGAGACTTTATAATAAAACTCCATTATGGATATCTCTGGTAGAGGCTAAATATAAGAAAGAACTGCAAGAAGATAAATGGCTCACGTATAAACAAATTTTAAAGGCCCAAGATAAAGACTTGACAATAAAACATACGATGAAATCAAGCAATCGAACCTGGAGATAACCTGGTTCCAATATTATCAAATTAAAGAATGTTATAAAGAAGATAAAGTAAAGGGCTTCATGGTTAAAGATAATATTTGGGATAAAATATAGAAAAAGAAACAAAAAAACTATAAAAATATTATATAATCAATTACTAGAGTAGGATACATAAACAGAACTGATTAAACCCTGCATGATACAATGGCCAAAGACCTCAGCAGGACAATTAAACTTTAGGAATGGGAAAATATGTAGAACAAAAAACTAAAATATACTGCTTCAATAAACCTAAGAGAAAACTGGCTTAAAATGTTCCACAGGTGGTATCTCACCCCTGAGAAGTTGGCAAAATTCTATAGGAATGTGTCAAACAAATGCTGGAGATGTGAAACAATGAAAGGTACGTTCCTCCATCAGTGGTGGTTATGTAAAAAAAAAAATCCAGAAGTTCTGGGAAAAGGTTAGGAAAAGTATGGAAGAAATCCTCCAGGTCAATATTAAAATGAAACCAGAATACTTCCTCCTGAGTATCACTGACATCAAACTAGACAAAAACCAAGAGAAATTTTTCTTTTATCTAACCACAGCCACTAGAGTTATCATAGCCAAAAAATGGAGACAATGAGAAATACCAGATATATATGAATAGACTACTAAAGTACTTGAGATTATGCAAATGGACATTCTGACAGAAATAATAAAATTGGAACATAAAATAACAGGACTGGTCAAGAGTGAAGGACTTCCTAGAGAAACAACGAACACCATTAATTACAGAATTTATGTGAGAAGTCAGTAAGATAATGATTTAAACATAAAAGATAGAAGGTGGAAACTGTATAAGATTGATATGAAACATGCCAGAAAGGAATGAATTGGAAGGCAAACACTTTTTTAAATATATGTTTTTTCTTTTTTCCTTCCCCCCCCCCCCCCTTTTTTGCCTCTCCTCATTTTTTTTTCTCTTTTTTCGGGTAAGGTCGGAGTCTGCTAGAGAGACCAGAAACATCAGGAGGAGTGGTGTGCGGGCAGCTAAGAAATGAGCTCCCCGCTGCCATATAAATAGGGTGAAGCTGTTCCATTTGGAAGCATTTGATAGCCTGGTTGATGTGCTGCATCAATGATCGTTCTCACCACCTTGGAGTGGGGTAGGACTGGTTCCACCACGTGGTTAGGCATAGGTGATGCAAATCTGGATGAAAGCGCCAGCTGCCCTGGGCTGTGAGAAGATCTGGTCGCCCTCTGAGGGGGACAAAGAGTCATTAATGGGGCAAACCATGATTGCTGAGGCCACCATGGGGCGATGATGATGCAGCTGGCCTTGTTGGCATATAGCTTTGCAACCACTTTGGCCACAAGGGGAGTGGGCGGAGAGATGAACAGGAGAGGCCCATGTCAGTTAAACAGGAATGTGTCTCCTAGGCAGCCATACTGTAGGCTTTGCGGAAGCTTTGAGCAGTAAGATTGGCACTTTGTGTTGCCTGGTGCTCCAAATAGGTCAACCATGGGCAATTCCCATCTCCAAAAGAGGGTGGAAGCTTTGTCTGGACAGAGAGATCACTCGTGGTTGATAAGCACTGTCCTGCTGTGCCAGTCAGTCAGGACGTTGTTATTTCCTGGAAGATGTACTGCTATGAGACATATCCCCTGGGGATGCACCAATTTCATATGACTACAGTAAGACCGAGAAGTGCGATGGACTGCATGCCCCCTGTTGTCTGTCACGAGTTGCATTACATGCCCCAGGAGTGAAGACTCGAAAGCCCCGAGGGCCTTCTGAATGGCTACCAGTTGATATGCCACCCAGCCTCCTCTGTTGACCACAGGCCTTGGGCTGTGAGGGTGCCTGTATGTGCCTCCAATTAGTGAAGACAGGCATCCATCATGAGTGCCATTGTTGGCCCTGGAGGGCCAAAAGGTTTGCCCGTGACACCAGCAAAGTGAATGCCACCCTGTACATGCCACCATGGGGGGGGGGTGCATGAGTTGTGATGGAGCAGGTAAAACACCCGTAGGAACCAGGCCTGTAGGGGCTGGAGACAAAGGTGCATTGATGTCATGTGTCCTAGTATTGATTGGACGTGTCTGGCCAGTATGGTGGGGTTGTGTAGTGCCTGCAACACTGCTGATTGAAGAACCGGAAGATGTTCCCTGGATTGTATGGAATTCAAGGTAGCTCCAAAAAGCCGGGTCTGCTGTGTTGGCCAAAGGTGTGATTTCTCTTGATTGACAACTAGGTCAAGACCCTGAAGAAGTGATAAGGTGATTTTTATCTGCCCGAGAAGCTGTGTCTGAGATTGAGCGACTAGTAGCCAGTCGTCAATATATGGGTACATTGTGACACCAAGAAGCTGAAGGTGAGCCGCCATCATGGCCATGCACTTTGTGAAGACCCATGGTGCCATGGAAAACCCAAAAGACAAAACTTGGAAACAAAAGGCCCGCTGCCCTATCATAAATATGAGGTACTTCTGATGTTACAGCCTGATGACAATGGTCTTTGAGATTTATAGTGGTGAACCATGCCCCCTTGGGCAGCAGGGGAAGAATGGTGAGATGGGTCACCATCCATAATCTGTGTGCTTGGATATAGTGTTTGAGACCTCTGAGGTCCAGTATTGGCCACTGGTTGCCGTCCCTCTTTGGGACAAGAAAATAGCACGAAAAATTGTGCAGAAACATTGATGGATGCAGTGGAATGACTGCTCCTTTACCCAACAGGGTGTGAACTTCATCCCAAAGAACTTACATACTACCCTCCGGACTATATCCAGGACCCAGCCATCTATCGTGATGGTCCTCCATGTGGGAAAAAGGTGGCCAACTGTGCGCCAAACCATACGTGTGGATTGGGACCCGCATCTGTGGCGGAAGTGCTCATGAGTGCTGAGATATGATGTGGCCAAGAAAACTGTTCAACCGTGTAGGGAAGGGTAGTGTTAATGGAAGGGCATGTTCAGCGCTAAAACCAACACCTTGGTTTGCTCTGATATCACCCCTTATCCTGCTCCCGCAGTTTGGATGGTCCAGGCTGCCTGCTGGAGGTGGGCAACCTAGGCTGTGACACACCTCATGCTCTGGTATAAGGTCTGCAGGTATATGTTCCCAGCAGTGGCCATCTTGTCCTGGGTTGGTATGATGACTGGGGAGGGAAGCCAAACTTATGTGCAGCTGGTGCAGCTCCTGCATGTTCTTTAGTTGGGTGCCTGTGTCCAGGTTGAACAAACCTTCGTCATAGGCAGAAAGGGCTTTACCTTTCTCTGACAGCATCAAAGCCTGGAGCCTATGTACCTGCAAATGGCCGTAGCTGTTGCAAATAGCCTGCCTGCTGTGCCTGCCATGTGCTTGGCCATCTCATTCTGAGCTCTTGCCAGAACCATGGTGGAATGCCCTAGCAAGGCTCTGTTGGTCAGCAGGGAGGAGATCCAGATAAAGGGCAATCTTTCCCCAAAGGAAATCTTGATATGCTGCCATATACACACCATTGTGGGCAAGGCACCAAGCCTCGCCTGAGGGCACTTTCTTCCCCATCGTCTCTATCTTTCTGCCTTCATTATTTGTTGGTGTAAAATGTGCCTTGTGAGACTGTTTCCCCTGTGTGACATCAACAATGACAGAGTTGGGCTTGGGAGATGTTACTACCCACTGAAAGCTCTACACCCTATGTGGCATGAGCCTGCTTTGAGACATCTGGAGCCACCATTGATGGTAGGTTCAGTGTCCTAGCCAACTGGAGAAGGTAAGGTAAGGATGGCACTGGTGTGGCCACAGGAGCATGTTGTAGCTGTTGTTCCGACAAGAGGAGCGGGTCATCCACAAACTGGGGGGATGTGGGTGCAGAGAAATTCAAATTGTGTTCCAAGTGGATCATAAGGGCTGAGAAACCCTCACCTGCCGTGCCTACAGGTGGTGGCTGAGCATTTGCCATGGCAGCGGATGAATCAGCTGATGTGTCAGATGCATCAGGTAACAGTACAACCAGTGAAAAATGAGACGTCCCAACTGCCACATGAAATGGGCTCCATGGGCCCCCAATTGCACTGTGTTTGACAGTACCAATGGGGCCTGAATATTGTGATAACAAGAAGCATCTGTGGACCCAGTCGAGTGATGGACATGTTCAAAATATGGCCTGTTGTAGGGCTGTGCCAAATAATACGGTGGCAAGCAATCTTGATAGTGATACCATGTTAAAAACCTCAATCATCAGGGTAGTGCCATGGTGGGCTTTGGGATCAAGAGGACCACAGCATTGCCCCCAGAGATGTACCGATGTGAATTTCTCTCAAAGTGAGAAATGCTGCCAAAGCTGATAATGTTGTCCATTTGATTAGCAAATGGACTGGATATGTTTGTGTGTACATCAGCAGATATTTCTGTAAACATAGATTTGTAGACCAGGTTTAATATGCTTTCTACCTTTAATTTTGTCTAAGATACACACAGTCAACACATCCAACTGTTTTGATAAAGCAGTTACTTTATTCAAAATGCATATTATTTTTATGAAAGAAAAAAAATCTTTGACAGCATTTCCTTTTTAGGAAACTGCTAGACCTTTCCTTAAGTTTTCTGACCTCCCTGGGAAGATTTGCTTGTCTGTTTCTTTAATTAAATGTTTAGGCAAGTCTTGGAAGGGCTTGAAGCAGAGCAACTGCAGGGTGCCAGGGAGTCACAATGGGACTTCTAGGAGATCTTGAAGGGCTGCAGCCCATCATTGCACCCAGAACAAAAAAAAAAAAAAAAAAAAAAAAACGAGATGTGTGTCCCCACAATCCTTTATGAAGAATGGAAAGGAGGAAGATTTGACCACTTTTTTATATCCCCCATGCCTTTGTGTGCCAAGAAGAGACTTTTTAAACAGGAAGTGATCACTTCTGGTGAATGTATGAGTACTGTTATATTATCTAGACGGAGGCCAAAAGAGGGTGCTAGAGAGTGGAGGATAGTGCATTTTATTGTGTGTGTGTGTGTGGGGGGGGGGGGGGGGGCTGAAGGAGGAAAACCAATTCCCCCTTTTTTGCTAGTTGTTCCCCTCCCCCCTTTTCCTATCATAAATGTGGAGATGGGTGGAGGGAATAACAGGAAAACAGGGGGAAATGGTTTTACTCTTTCAACCCATCCTCCACCACCAAAAAATGGACTATCCTTCTCTCTCTAGCACCCCCTAATTGCTTCCGCCCAGATGATGGGATACACACACACACACACAAAATTTTCTGGGCCTAAATTTGGAAATAGTGCCAAAAACATGGCAAAAATTGTCCCATGTGACCCTTAGAGGGCACAGGCCTTACTTTGCCCACTGTTAAGGGATGGTCTCCAAATGCACCCAAAGAATAAAGGCAAAATGTTGTTCAGTGCTAAAGGAAACAGGCATTCCCACTTTTCTAGTTCCATAAGCTCTTGACACTGTCAATTTAGATCACAGGTGTTGTTTCTACTTCGTATGTGTTTTTTTTCTACTTCATTTATCAGACTTCTCATTCTTCTCCTTTTGATACAGGAGTGTAATTTGAGATGAAACCATCAACCAATGTGCATTATTACATATATATTTAAGACTGAGGGAGATGACTTTGACCCCATCATTTTAGAAACAAGTCTATTGGAAGAAGTTTTCGCAAGAGAAAACAAGCTTTTTGAACTTGCAAGTGCTGCAAAAATGACAGACCACTGAACTCATTCGCTGTGTGTTTGTTCCATCCCCATTTGCACTAAGAGCTTTAAAACTACAGCTACCATTTGTTTTTAATCTTATGTTTTATCTTCAGTGAATTCAAGAGTTGACCTCCTACTCTTACCAAGTGCTGACATGTTTAAACTTTTACACAACAATAGACATGCCTTTATAGATTCGCTCTTCTTTCACAGGAACAAAATAGTATGGAGACACAAAGTTAAATATAATCCAAAGAAACTGTAAGACATTTTATCCAGCCAAGAAGGTCATGTCTTTGCCACTTTACTGCACAGCTGAAACAGACTGAAGACACCTTTTACAAAGCAATCCTATACGGTTCCACTGGAAAGTAATTCCCATGGAACATCATAGGGACTTGCCTCTCCTGTTTAAGTAGTATAAGGGCTGCTGTCCTAATAGACCCCAGGCTACTGTTTTGATACAAACACTACATATATAAGTTCCCAGTTTAAGCTTTCAGCAATTCTAGTCATAAAGATCTGAGTAGGAAATTTTGCAAAGATTTCTCTGTCTGGGAATCTGAGATGTGTTGTTAGAGTGAATACTACAGAACAAAATGGACTTGTAGTTTTACAAGAACTTTAGTCTTTACTGACAAAGAGCTCTAGTGCCTCACCAAACTATAAATCTCAGCATTCCATAGCACTGAGCCATGGCAACTAAAGTGGTGTCAAGTCAGTACCCTGTGTTACATTTGATATTATATTTAGTAATTCTATTATATTTCCTTCCTTTTCACTGCTGTCAGCAGCCCTGAATGTTGCATGTTTGTAACTATTAGGTAGCAAGAACTCAATCCTCTGCCTCCTTACTGTGACTGTAAGTCCCATTTAATATAAAAGAGCTTACTACTACTACTATCATGTAGAAATTGAGTGTAAACACAGTCCATTACCAAACTGTGCTCATTTTGTATGTGGCTGAAAAATCTGCACAAGAATGTCTATGTAAGTACACATTTGTTCTGCATTTTATTGTAAAATGCACATTTACCAATCCACTTTATCTAAATGTATGCAGTAAGACACACCCATTATGACATAGGTCAGACATCTCAGAGGTGAAGTGAATGTACTTAAGGCAGAAAAAAAGAGTGAGAAGAATGCAAGAACCAAAAAAGTGCTTATTCTACAAAATGCAGGGTTTGAAGTTTAATGAATACCAGCTCATATGAACTGCTGAGGAAAGGGAGAAAAATTCATACTTAAAGGGAAAGGATTTCTATCAATATAGACGGTTAAGAATATAATCTGATCAGTGTAATTGCACCATTTAAATGCTTCAAATGGAGGATGAAATAATGATACTCCAAATAGGCATTCATTTCTCAGCAATTCTGCCTGACTTAGCAACTGCATTCACAATTTTCCTAGGAGACACCTTCGGATAACCTAATCTACACTGCCATATAAAAATCCAGATTATCTGCTTTGAACTGGATTATATGGCAGTGTAGACCAGGCATGGGCAAAATTTTGCCTTTGGGCCACATTGTAAGTCCAGCCAGGTGGGCCAGGCCAGGAGGGAGTGGAGCCATTCGTATGCTGGGTGGGGTAGGCCTGTGAAGTGTAGGGCCCAGGAGAGGACAGGATCAGGATGGAAAAGGACAGGGCCTGGCTCATCCTCAGGTTGCCCTCGCAGCATAAGGATGGGGCAACCATCCTTATACTGGGAGGAAGGCAGGACATACAGTGACTGCCCTGATCCTCCCCCCCCCCCCCGATCTTCTGGCAGTCCTCTTGACATTATGCCAGGAGGAAGGCGAGAGAGGCAGCGGCTGAGAGTGCTCCAGAGGGCTCTCAGCCAACATGTGCCTTCCTTGAGCAGTCCTCCCGGCATAAAGATGTGACTGCTTGCAACATTTTATGCTGGGAGGAAGGCAAGATATGCAGTGGCTGAACGCACTCCAGAAGGCTCTCTGCTGCTGTGGGCCACCATGTACTTATGCCAAAAGGACCGAGGTAAGCACCCTGGGGGCCACATCTGGACCCCAGGCCTTAGTTTGCCCATGCCTAGTGTAGACTCATATAATCCAGTTCAAAGGAGGTATGGATTATCTTCTTTAATAATCTGGATGATATGACAGTGTGATGTGCTTTCTCGATATTTTTTCTGTACATGCCCACCTTCTCAGAGTGAAGAGATATAGTAGTCATGGGTGATTTCAACTATCCCGATATCTGTTGGAAAACAAACTCGGCCAAGAGTACAAAGTCCAACAAATTCCTCACTTGCCTTGCAGACAATTTTATGGTCCAGAAGGTAGAAGAGGCAACAAGGGGATTAGCTACTCTTGATCTCATCTTAACAAATGTGGAAAACCTGATCAATACAGTCGAAGTTGTCAGATCCTTAGGGGCAAGTGACCATGTGCTCCTGCAGTTTGTGATACAATGGAAGGCTGAAACTAAGACAAGTCAAACACGCATTCTGGACTTTAAGAGAGCTGACTTCCAAAAAATGAAGGAAATACTGAGCAGCATTCCAAGGACACTAATATTAAAAGACAAGAGACTTAAGGATGGATGGGAGTTTTTTAAAAGTGAAATACTCAAGGCGCAAATGCAAACAGTGCCAACAAAGAAAAAAAACAAGACAAGTGCGAAGAAGCCAGAATGGATGTCCAAAGAACTTCTAACCGGGCTAATACTCAAAAGAGACATGCACAAGAAGTGGAAAAGGGGAGAAATCACCAAAGAAGAATTCAAATGTATAGCCAACTCCTGTAGGGAAAAGGTTCGCAAGGCTAAAGCGCAAAAGGAGCTCAGGCTTGCCAGGGACATCAAATACAACAAAAAGGCTTTTTTGCCTATGTTGGTAGAAAAAGGAAGAACAAGGAGGCAATAGGGCCTCTGCGAGGAGAAGATGGGGTGATGGTGACACGGGACAGGGAAAAGGCAGAACTAATTAATGCCTTCTTTGCCTCGGTCTTCTCACAAAAAGAAAGCCATCTTCAACCTCAGCAACATAGAATGGATGAAGGATTAGGGGAAATCCAACCCCAAATAGGGAAACAAGTTGTCCAGGAACACCTGGCCACTCTAAATGAATTCAAGTCCCCAGGGCCAGATCAGGTACATCCAAGAGTATTGAAGGAACTAGCTGAGGTTATTTCAGAACCACTGGCAATTATCTTCGAGAGTTATTGGAGAACAGGAGAAGTCCCAGCAGATTAGAGGAGGGTGAATGTAGTCCCTATCTTCAAGAAGGGAAAAAAGAACGACCCAAACAATTACCGTCCGGTCAGCCTCACGTCGATACCAGGCAAGATCCTGGAAAAAATCATTAAGGAAGTGGTCTGCGAACATCTAGAAACAAATGCAGTCATTCCGAATAGCCAACACAGATTTACCAAAAACAAGTCATGCCAGACTAATCTGATCTCTTTGTTCGATAGAGTTATGAGTTGGGTTGATACAGGGAACGCTGTGGATGTAGCCTACCTGGATTTCAGTAAGACCTTCAACAAAGTCCCCCACGACCTTCTGGCAAACAAACTAGTAAAATGTGAGCTAGACAAAACTACGGTTAGGTGGATCTGTAATTGGCTAAGTGAATGCACCCAAAGGGTGCTCACCAATGCATCATCTTCATCTTGGAAAGAAGTCACGAGTGGAGTGCCACAGGGTTCTGTCATGGGCCCGGTTCTGTTCAATATCTTTATTAACGACTTAGACAAAGGGTTAGAAGGCACAATCATCAAGTTTGCAGACGACACCAAACTGGGAGAGATAGCTAACACTGCAGAAGACAGGAGCAGAATTCAAAATGATCTTGACAGACTAGAGAGATGGGCTGAAACTAACAAAATGAAGTTCAACAGTGTGATGCCTCATGGGTTTTGTAGTCCTGTGCCTAGTGTCACCGTGACAGATGAGGATGAAAACATGGGGTTTTCACAGCCAGAGCCAGAGTTTTTCCAGATGCCTGAGGTTCTTGTCCAAGAACCAATTAAAACTGACCTTGATCAATGCTCACCTCCCTTCGCTAGAAAGCAATCCTTCTCGGCAGATAGGGGAGTGAGAGAGAGAATTCGGAGGAGTGCCCGAATTGCTGCCAAGCAAGAGACTGATTTGCCATGTTTCCCCTGGGAAAATCCAGTGAGTCTCACACCTGCAAGTTGGGTTTCGTTCCCTGTTCTCTAGGGAAAGAGAACGCTGGACGCCCGTTTGGCGGGAAATGAGACCCAGATAAAAGTATCGGGCTCTGTTGATTCTTTGCGGAGACAACAGCTCAGCTTCAGGAGTGAATTCCATGTTCCCAGCCTAGTGTGGACTTCGCTAAGTCCACAATCCAGTTTCCTTGCCTCGCCTGCTCAAGTCTCCAAGAATTGCCTCGCTTTGTCCTTAGTCACGGATTTTGTTCTTAGAATCAAGTTTTCGACTACCTTGCCTCGTTTTGAACCACGGACCTTGTTTCCTAGATTCAAACCTTGTTCCCAGCTTCCTTGTGGATTTAACCTTGTGCCTTGAAAGACTTTGGACAATTCCCCTCACTATTGCCTGGCAATAGTGAGTGTTTCGGTAATGGATTTTATCTTTGAACTCTAATATCATTTATTGGACAAACTATTCCTGGACTATTTTAAACCTCATTTGAAAGGTCTGTTTCCGGACTATATTCTCTACTTGTTTTTATCCTTCTTATATATTTCCTTAATAAAGATATTAGATAGTTTTATTGGCCTCCGTGTCTGGTTCTTGGTGCCCCGCTGCCTTGGTGTGTGACAAACAGGGACAAATGCAAGATACTTCACTTCAGCAGAAAAAATGGAATGCAAAGATACAGAATGGGGGACACCTGGCCTGACAGCAGTATGTGTGAAAAAGATCTTGGAGTCCTCGTGGACAATAAGTTAAATATGAGCCTACAATGTGATGCGGCGGCAAAAAAGCCAACGGGATTCTGGCCTGCATCAATAGGGGTATAGCGTCTAGATCCAGGGAAGTCATGCTACCCCTCTATTCTGCCTTGGTCAGGCCACACCTGGAATACTGCATCCAATTCTGGGCACCACAGTTGAAGGGAGATGTTGACAAGCTGGAAAGCGTCCAGAGGAGGGCAACTAAAATGATCAAGGGTCTGGAGAACAAGCCCTATGAGGAGCAGCTTAAAGAACTAGGCATGTTTAGCCTGCAGAAGAGAAGGCTGAGAGGAGACATTATATGGCTACAAATACGTGAAGGGAAGTCATATGGAGGAGGGAGCAAGCTTGTTTTCTGCTACCCTGCAGACTAGGACACGGAACAATGGCTTCAAGCTACAGGAAAGGAGATTCCACATGAACATCAGGAAGAACTTCCTCACTGTGAGAGCTGTTCGGCAGTGGAACTCTCTCCCCCGGAGTGTGGTGGAGGCTCCTACTTTGGAGGCTTTTAAGCAAGGCTGGATGGCCATCTGTCGGGGGTGCTTTGAATGCAATTTCTTGCTTCTTGGCAGGGGGTTGGACTGGATGGCCCATGAGGTCTCTTAACTCTACTATTCTATGATTCTATGATTCTATGAAAAATAGACATCGGTAGCCTTTGTAAATCAGATTAATGAGACTCTATGGGACTAAAAAGAGTGCCATGCAGAGAATATGATAACACCAGGGAAGATCAAAATTATAGCAAAAGTCAATGCCATCCTTTTGCACCAGTGGGACTCATGGAGAGAGGCAAAAGTGAATTGCTGGGGTAGCTGATCTAGCAGGGAAGTGCTCCTGTGGGGTATGGCATGATTGTGGGCTTCTTCCTTTTTTTGCTGATATTATTAAATATCATTGAATAATCAGTTAAAATTGTAGTTATTTAAGTACAATGAACATTATGAATGTTTCTAGTAGCAATTATCAGTGCTTCTATAACTAGAAATATTTAAAGTAAGTAATCATAGTGGCTGTTGATATGAAGCAGTCATTTGGTGAATGCACTATTTTTTGCTTTACACCATATTCTATTATAAGTGAATCTTTGAAGCTCCATGCTTTTTTATCCTGTGATTCACTGATATATGCAGCTGATATATGCAGGGGATAAATACATATGATAATAGGGTTGTTGTGCATTTTCCGGGCTGCGTGGCCATGTTCTGGAAGCATTCTCTCCTGATGTTTCACCCACATATATGGCAGGCACCCTCAGAGGTTGTGAGGTTTATCAGAAAAACTAAGCAAGGAAGGTTTACATATCTGTGAAAGGTCCAGGGTGGGAGAAAGAACTCTTATCTGTTGGAGGCCAGTGTGAACGTTGTAATTAATCACCTTGATTAGCATTAATGGCCTTGCTTGTGGATTTTAGTGACTTAGCTGTTTAGTCCGACATGATAGTTGTTAGAGTGATCCAGCATTTCTTAGTTCTCAAATAATATACTGTGTCCAGGTTGGTTCATCGAGTAATCTGCTATGGCTGACTTCTCTGGTTGAATCAGTCTGCAGTGCCTTTCATGTTCCTTGATTCCTGTTTGGGCAATGCTGTATTTGGTGGTACCTATGTAGTCTTGTCCATGGCATGGTATATGGTAGACTCCTGCAGAGGTGAGAGGATCTCTTTTGCCCTTCACTGAATATAGCGTTTTGGATTTTCTTAGTGGGTCTGTAGTTAGTTTGTAGGTTGTGTTTCTTCTGCAGCTTGCCTATACGGTCAGTGGTTCCCTTAATTTATGCACAAGAGTTCTTTCTACCAAACTGGACCTTCCACGGATATATACACCTTCCTTGCTTAGTTTTTCCAATATACTTCACAACCTCTGAAGATATACCTCACAACCCTGTGATTCCGGCCATGGAAGCCTTCGACTACATATATGATAATAATATAATTCTGTAGTGAAGTACAATACAAAATGTAGGCTCACCTATATGATTGCTAATTGTAGGATTATTTAAATAATAAATAAGAGTATATGTGTATGCAGCTGAGTCTAGAATATATATCATAGAGAGATTTTTTTCTTTACTTCAAAATTTTTGTGTCTACTCATTGTCACATGGCCTGAAAACTCATAGTGAAAATTTAACCACACAGAACTTTCTTTGAATATTTTCTTTAAAAATGCAGTTTTGAGAATATACACAAAAGGCTGCATACAAATTATTTATATAAAAATAATGTAAAAACTACCCTATGCCAAAAAATAATAATTCTGTGGAGTTTAATTTCACAGAAAAATTCACACACATTTTCCTCCATGATGAGGTCACCACCTGCAATAAATAAATAAATCTCATACTTTACTTTATAAAAATGAAAATTTCCAGCTATTAAATGAAACTGTAATATGTTACGTACGGGTACATCCTCCTTCTTCAAAGCCATAAAATCCATGAGCGCAGCGGTCACACTTCTTCCCTCCAACACCTGGTTGACAATGACATTGTCCAGTTTCATCACAGTCAAAGGATTTTGATCCAAATGAATTACAGTTGCAGGGAACACAGCCTCTGGAAGACTGCACACCAAAGGTTCCAGGCTGTCACGGAGGACAGAAGAAATCATTTAGCAAAAGCAAGAACTAAAAACAAGTGTTAAAGATGAACAAGAAATGCTGAGGAAGACATGGATTCAAAGGGGAGAAATGAAGATAAGCCAGCAATATATTCCACTTCTTTGTATTTAGAGGATGAAAATAAAAATTACATTTGAGTTCTTACTTCTCTGTAGATAAATGTCAATTTCAAATTACTCACATTTATTGTAAAACATGTGTTGTAATATATTTTTGTTCACATGAACTCCAAAATATAAGTTTAAATGTCCAAGTCAAATACAGAGAAAACTAATTTTAACTCTGCAAGCTCCAACATCAATTTAAGATTTTATTTGTGACATTGTTGTCTTCCAATGAGTAAATGGGGACATGCGTGTTTCTTATTCCTATTTATCAATATAACCGCTCTCTTAGGTAAGTAAGACTGAGGCCTCATCGTCACCCACTGAGAGATTCATGCTTAGCTAATTCCAGCTTTTCTGATCTGAGTCTGAGCAAATCTCAATGCTGGAATCTAATCCATAAAGACAGACCTACTTCAACATGGCACCAGGCTGGCTTGTTAAGAAACCAATACAGAATCTAAAGTTAGTCCACAATGCAAAGGCAAGTAAAAACAAAACACATGCAAGTCATGATACATACACACATTTCTGCATACTGTGGTGATACTACAGGAGCTTCTCTCTCATTTATAAGACAAAACAGCACCTCCACTCATGAATTTAAAACCCAATGTAAAACCTCCTTAGTATTTTCCCAAGATCCAAAACAATAAAATAAAACAAAAAAGGCACATAAGAAATCCCTCAATAGCTATTCAGAAAAACATAGTAAATTTAAGTACAACCTGCATGTAACTCTCTTCTAAATAAATAGACTGGTATAAGCAGTAAAGTTGCTTTTAAGAATAAAAGAGAAACTAAATTTTCTTTTGGATATAATTTGTTCACCAAATGTACAATTCTGTCAAGGATTTTGGTCGGTGGTTGTAGTTCATTTAGAAAAATGATTCTGGATTCATACGTATATCAACTAAAACAATAGTTTATTCATTATTTTCCTATCACAATGCTGAATAATACAATAAATATGCTTCATTTTTTGTAAGAACCCAGTAGTTTTGAATCACCATTCAGATAACCTGAACTCAGAAATCGCAGAGTCTTGGGTTTGAAAGGGATGGCAAAAGCCATCTAGTTCAACCTCTTGCAATAAACAACTAAAGAATTTCTGAAAGATGTCCATCTATTTTGTTTAATGGTTTTCAAAGATGAAGAGCCCACCACCCAGTCTATTCTGGTTCTGAAACAGCTCTTATATTACAAAAGTTCTTACCAGCTTAACAAGTAAGCTTAGGTGGATTCTCTTTTCGGTACTGTTCCATTATCCAAGCGGAAGCCACTAGGAGGCACTAGAGAGAGAAGGATAGTCCATTTTGGAGGGGGAGGGGTTAAAGGAGGAAAACAATTTCCCTGTTTTTACTGATTATTCCCTCCTCCTCCTTCCCATATCATAAACATGGGTTATTTCCATGACAAAGATATTGGGGGGGGGGGGATAAAAAGAAAAGGGGGGAAATTGTTATCTCCTTCCATCCACCCTCCACTCCCATAAAATGGACTATACTTCTTTCTCTAGTGCCACCTAGTGACCTCCGCTCAGATAATGGAACAGTATCCTCTTTTCTTGTAATTTGAAACCCTTGGTTTGGTTAAATCCAAGGAGTTTAGAGTTTATCTTGAAAAGTAGCCACTCTCACCATTAGCTATGTCATATAGTGATTTTCTTTGGAAAATTTGACTTCCCAAGGCAGTCTGTGAAAAAATACACATGCCTACATGTATGGCTGATTTTAAAAAAACACAGTGAAAAAAAGGTTTTATGTTGACTTCTAGCCATTGGAACATTAATTTATTGTAACCCATTCTATGTGCTTAAAATACTTTATATAGAGAAGTACAGAAATGTTTTGTTTAGTCATGACCAGTTTCACACATGCTGCAGGCATTTAAAAGGCAAGCAATGGTTACCATCAGAAGCCATACAAATATTTCTTCATCTTGTTGTCGAAGGCTTTCATGGCTGGGATCACAGTGTTGTTGTGTGTTTTTCGGGCAGTATGGCAATGTTCCAGAAGTATTCTCTCCTGACATTTCACCCACATCTATGGCAGGCATCCTCAGAGGTTGTGAGGTATACCTCACACTGCCCAAAAAACACACAACAACCCTATTTCTTCATCTGCCTATAGTTCTTCAATTTGGGTTACTAATATTATCAAGAGCTGGAGTAACATTTTTCATTTTCTTTTTTCATTCATTTGTAAGTCTGTGATGAATATAGGATCCATATTAGCCTAATAGAAAACCATCATAGAAGTTGGTTCTTTTCAGACAAAATAATGCTGGTATGTATGGACTAAGTATGGACTCGGCTGGCTAACTCTTATTTCTTTTTCTGAAACTTCCTCAGATTGTCCCTTATTAATTACCTTACTTGTATGGCTAAATGCCCACTTGTCAAAATGTAAGAATAATTTTCTCCCAAATCCAATTCTTATTTGAAATAGATGATGTTGTGATAAATAACCGTTTTGCCTTTAAAACTAAAAATACTTATGTGGGGGAAGGCCTTGCAAAACCTTCCCTCACAAGGAGAAGTCGGCATGACAGACCTGAGAAGGAAGACTGTCAATGGCTAGTTTGCGTTTTTCTGATAGGAGCAAAACCCAGACTGTGAAATTGTGCTATAACACTGCAATGTGAATGAGTCCCCTGTGTCCTTAACACATCATAGTGTAGTAGAAGAGATCCTGAACTCAAAGAGAAACCTAGTACTGTAATGAAAACTATTTCCAATTAAATACCGTACATATTTATTGCACATTATGTCATTCAAGTTTTGAAATGTTTAATTTTTCCCAGTGGCAAAATCCATATTACAGTAATATCTTTATGAGGTTTACCAGAAAGGCATAACACCTTTCCCCATTTCTTTCTGCTGTATTGTTAATGGTACCACACAAGACAGGCACATGCCAGAATGTCATACATGCTACATTGTGCATCGTCTTCTGATTACCATGGAAGCAGGCTTGAAAGCACCTCTTGGGCACCCACTGGTACTAGGGAAACCCCATCTCTGTGGTGGAGCTCTGATATGCTTAGCTGTTGAGGGGTGCTCCTTCCGGATATACACCTGTCTGCTCAGATCACACCGTTTACCTGCAAAGCCTGATTTGCAGATACACCTCCCTGACATATCACAATTCAGTGACATGGATCCTTGTGGATTGCAGCCACATGGTATGCAGAACAGTTTGTCCAGTGCCCAAAAGTAACTGGGCTTTTGAAAAGAAAGAAGGAAGAAAACAGTTTTAAAAAGCAAAGCTAGACAAGAAAAGGCAAAATAATAAATTCAGATTAAAAAGAAAGAAAAAAGAAGATTATGAAAAGCTGTTGGACACCAATGTCATGATCCTTTTGGCAAGTGTAACTCTGCTGGAGTAGAAGGCAGCACCATGGTAGGAGGCAATGTGGCAGGAGAGAACAAGTCCCTACAGGCAGTGTGATGTTGATGGTGGAGAGGAAATAATCAAAGCTATCTTCCTCAGAACAGAAAGTTACCCTGCTAGAACTCAAGCTACTTTAGTACTGGCAGGGCAGCTTTCTTGTCCTCAAGGAAATCGTATTTGCTGCTCTCTACCAGAATTATCCACTGCTTAGAAGAAGCCATACATTTCTGGCACATTTCACAATTAAGATTCTGGCCCAAATCATTGTGTTTTTGGGTGAACAAATATCAATATGGAATTAAAAAGCAAATAAGAATGCCAGTTAATAATTATATTAATGCTATGGTTTTTCGTTTTTCAGAAGGGCAACGGCATTGAATTTTTAAAAATTTATACATGCTTATTAACTCAAGTATTATTTGCTGTAAATTACAGCAATATGATTCCATGACTGTTAACTCATTTTGACCATAGAGAATTAACTTCAAATATGGTATCATTTAGACAAAATATTTTTCTGTATAGAAAAAATGGACTGCAGCCTCCAGCCATGTCAACTTACCAACATATTTTTCACTCCACAATACTGAAAGGTGGCCCTTTTAAAAATATGTTATTTAAGTTGTAAAAAGTGGTTGAATTCCATTAATCAAAGCAACATGTTTCATTTAGTACCAAGAGTATTCCAGAAAACCACAGAAATTAAAATTGGATTTTTACATAATAAATAAAAACAAATTAAACACCATTTGTTATATGCTTAATAGTACCAAGAAAACGCCATCTAAACAAAGAAGAGTTGTTTTATAATGAATAGGAAATGTGATGAAGCCCAAATTCCTGAAGCAGTTTCCTGCCACTTACCTTACATTTATCACATAAGCGCCCCACGATGTTAGGTTTGCAGTCACACTGTCCAGTCTTAGAATTACAGGTCAGTGAAAACGAGCCATTGACATTGCAACTGCAAGCTACAGCCAAACAAGAACAGATGTCATCCTAATGTTGGCAGGACATGAAATGTATATAAAACAAAATGAAAATACATGCCATATATACTTACTAAGGAAAATCTGAAACTGGTCATCTTTTTGCAACTGATAGCACTAAAATGTACATACCATCTATCTCCTATAGCATGTTATATTAGGTCATACTGATTAAAATGAGGGTATAAAAGATCAAATTCTGGTACATGTAACTACATATATAGTGGTATTCACTTTCTAGTATGGTACAAAGCCAGATTAGCCTGATTTACTAGCTGTAAATTCTTCATCTTGGGTCTTGACAAGTCTTATGAATGCCAAAGCTTTATGATGAGAAAGAGGAAGAACCTCTTTTCTCTGTCTAACTATAGCAGAAAAATGCAATGGATTCTTCTGTATTAATTGAGCATAAGTTCAGATAAAAAATAAATAAATTCTCAACTACCTATTTATACAACAATATGATTACAGTAAGAAAGCCATGATTAGTTTGTAATCTACTAAGGGTGCCTTGACTCGGAGAATTAACCAATCAAATTGATTCCCTGCAAAAAATATTACCTAAGGTATTACCAAACATTCAATAATATTACCAGACTTGGAAAAACAGAAAAATGTCACCATTTGCTGCATTGCTATGTTTTCTTGACTATTATTCAATTGCTATATGGATGGAGTCATATTAAGATGCTCATGATGCAGCATTTCCACAGAGTAAGCTGTAGAGATAAAGGGTGTTCACATTTCCTGATTGAGTGGTTTCTAATAAAGCTAAGAACTTTGCTTTTTATACAAGTTACAGCTGGAATCTAACCCCAAAACCACCAATAGGAGACTTCAGCAAGTACTTAAAATATACTGACACTCTAATCACTTGACATTTTAAGCCCAACACCTTAATCTCATGATGTTTGAACTTGTACAATGTTTTATTATTTTAATAGGCTGTTTTTCTCATAGCAAATATCTCTCAGCATACTTACTAATTTATTGTCCATCTATTATTGGCTTCAGGTGTACTTAGGTCCCTCTGAAATCAATTAATGTAATTTGCCCCCAATCAGTATGATATTGAGTAATTAAAAATGTCAGTCAGCCTTCCCAAACCTGATTCCTCTTAATATTTTACACTACAACTCTCATTTGCTCCAGACAACATTACTAGTGGGCTGGGAGGTCATAGTTCAAAGCATTTACACAGACTCTGGGTGGAAAAGAAAACTGATTTATAATATTGAAATAGTTGGATAATGAATAAACCATTAAAAATTCATTCCAAATGAAGTCTTTACTTTTCTGCCTGCTTTAACACAATATTAAGTATTTACCAGTATCAATTGGGTGGGAGGGATAAAAAGTGGTTTTTTCAAAAGTATAAAGGCCAGTCAAATGTTGGATTTAGTCCAACAAAATTGATCAAGGGATTCATGCATACAGTTATAGCAACGAATGGTGACGTCTGAAATCTATGGGCTATCATGTTCCAAAGACTATGAATGCAAATAGGCCTTCACCAAGAATTTCCCCTTATAGTGAATAGTGAGTGCTCCCTACAAGATGCAATCCTAAACCACTTAGAAATGGCTTCAATTATAGACAAGATCAAGCAATCATTGAGGCTTTTCTTTTTTTAAAGCCTGTCTTGAAGATAATTTCATCTTCAGCTCTATTATATACAAAACTGTGATGTTTTTTATAAATAAAAGTCATTTCTGAAATAAAAATCAAATAAATTTGGGATGGTGGTTTGATGCCTTCATTTTACTTTATTTTAAGAAATACCAACATTTAGGAATGTGCAGTGGTAACAAAAATCCAGCTATCATCTTAGCTGGCTAATGCAAATGAATCTGCCAGTGAGGGAAAGGAAGAAAATAAAATAAAAATAAAAAGATTTCCTAGTGTAATTTGAGAGCAAGACTTCTGCTTTGCAAGTTTCCAATCCTGAATTTGATTCTTTAACGAACAGCAAAAATTGAATGCAACAAAGTAAAGACACAGTCCCTCTCATTTCACAGCTTCAGGGCAAGCTTCATGGAAGCCTGCCAAGAAATATGCAAAAAAGAAAATCTAGTTGTAATAGGGAAAAATAAATATGAAGTAAATGCAAACACAAGGATGTGAATATATTGAAAAGGTTCTGCTGTCAACTCAGCTAATGACAAAAAGCAAAGAATCTAAGTATACATTAAATATCCATCTATCTTTAATGTCTTTTTTAATTATATGTTTTTACTCCAGATACAGGCCCCCCCTATACAGCTGTCTGCTGAGGAAAATGTTCAAAGCTCCATCCATGTCAATGCCTCCAAGAGAGAAACAGAGAGATGGGAGCTGCAAATTTACTCATAGTTTGATTTTTCAGATCCATGGCTTTTTAAATGACATCTTTAAAGAACAAGTCATGAGGCACCATAACTAGTGAATTATTAATCAGCCCTGATGCAGGTTCTGAATACAGAATCTGAAAGGCTCCTAAATCTAAAAAATATGTCATGAAATCAACTTCATAGAAAGATTTCTGGGGCACCTCTATGATACAAGTCATCAGTGAGAAATAATTGTGTGGAAAGTACATTTCATGAAACATCTAATTTTTACCAATACTGACATTCTTCTGCTTAGATTCAGGTAACCTGAGTACTTGGGAAGCACAGAAAATGGTATACTGTTTCACACCTATGTTGTTATAGGGTTAGTCTACACTGGCTGCTAAATCCGGAGCCAGTCTGGAGCAGAAATGCTATAGACTGGTCCCAGAGGCACCTACATGTACCTGGCTGATCCACTGCTGCCCAGCTGGACTTTGCTGGACCATCACCTCACCATCAGTGTTGTTAATGCCACTCTGAGCCAGTCACAGAGCTCTGTATGAGCTTCTGGCTATGGTAGATGCCACATTCTGAAATCAGCAGAGATATCTGAGTGACCAGGAAAATGAAGGAGAACACATAGCTGGGATCGACAGAAGCAACATGGGCACAGTCCAGTCACTTTATCTGTGCTGATGATCACAGAGAAAAGGGGATGGCACCAGTGTCCCATCTGGACAATGAATTCGTCTGAATAAGATCTGATCCCGCTATTCAGGTTGCCCTCAAATTCAATGCTCAGTACCACAAAATCAGCTTAATATGGAAACTCTTGCAATACCCATTGGAATCTGGTGGACATTGTTGGAACAGCCAGAATTGAATTCAAGATGAGTCCAGGTTTTCCTGCCCATGTAGAGCTGCCTATAGTTAACAATATGTTTCCCCAACAATGATTGTTTTTGTATTTAGCCCTAATTATCTGTTTTCATTCATTTTTCCTTAAATTTGTGTACTTTGTCCTCCTCATTTGAGAAAGACTTTAAAGCAAGGATGGGCAACAGTGGTGTCAAAAACAGAATAAAAATGGCCAGCAGACCAGTTCTGTTTCTGAAAAGACTTTTTAAGATGTTATACAGAACGGGGGGGGGGGGGGGGAGAAGTCAATCTATGTAAAGACAAATTACCATCCATAAGGTTTCCACAAGAGGCAACTGATTTTGTGGGACATGTCTGGAAGGTCAAAAGCCAGAATATGGCCCTGGGATCTGCATGTGATTCTAAGGCTTTACCTTTGTTGACCCTGATACAGAGTAGCAATGTAACTCTTCATAAATTTATTCTCACAGACAAGAGTGAAGAATTTCACATTTTTATCTTTATTCCAAGACAGTATTCTAAAACCTTTTCAAGTATTATTAACAGTTTGAGACAATTCTATGGAAAGAAAAAAACTCCCTTCTTGCACTTAAAATAGTATTCTGCACAAAACTATCATTTTCTACATGCACAAATACCCACATATACAATATCTGTGTGCATTTTCCATACAAAAATTGTAAGAAATATTGCCTGTCTAGGATTCTCCTAGGTGTTTCAAGAATTGAGAAACTATTTTTCAAACATTTCTCAAATCTTTGGGAATATTCTATCTTACAGGAAAGGCTGAAGGATTGTAGGCCAGAGGATGAGCACATACTTTCTGAGGAAGATGAGGATAATTTGTGGCATCTCCAGGCAGAGCTGGAAAAATATCACTTATATTTCATACATTTACAGTACACCAGTAGTAGAATAACAAATACCCATGTCCATGGGGTTACTCATAGACAACTTACAACTAATCAGGCAGTGTGTAAGGAAGCCTGAACTCCCAGGCTTGGATAATGTGACATTTACTATATGTAATACCATGCAAATCACTCCATGTCCCATTTGACAGACACTCATGAGATGTGCCTATAGGGAATGAATGCATTCTGACAGTAGAAGCAAGACTCGAGGACTTACGTTGACAGTTCTTCACATCAAGAGCATCTCCGAAATACCCATCAGCACACTTTTCACAGTACTGGCCTGTTGTACCTGGCTTACATATCAGACAAGCTCCAGACAAGCTGTCACAGCTGCCAGGAATGGAGAAGTCAAGGTTGTCATTACATCGGCAAGGCTGGCATGATCCCCCCGGTATTAAAGGTTGTCCGAAATAGCCTTCTGCACACCTAGGACAACAAACAGAAACCCTTAAGAGTACATACACTGGCCTGCTGCAATTATAGAAAAATATATACAATTTCATTTTCCTATGAATCACTAAACAAAGCTTTATTTTCTGTCTCAAGCATTTCTCAGATCTTCCTCCCACCTCTTTTCCATTTTTCCTTTTAGCTTCTTGAACAGTGATGTAGATTCATTACTCACTGAAATCCTGCCAGTTCCACTAGTTATTACATTTGTGTGTGTTAGTATGGGGGTGCTGGAGGGGAAAGCAGGGAGGGACCTGGTCATTGGAACTGCAGATGAGATAAAAGCATATTAAGAAATGTGTCCATTCATATTCTAGAGAAAATCAGGTTCATGCTGAGAACTCTTTGTGTAACTCTCCAAAAACAATGTTCTTCTCCTATGCTAACCAATCATGAAGGCTGACATTCTAGTGCTGTGCATAAACAGCCTCTTTAGAATGGAAATCAAACATTCCTTCCTAAAATGACAAAGAAATATAACACATGCATAATAAAGAAGAAAATACCTGTCTGCCACAAAAGGGTGTGTTGAATTATACATGCACACAATTTAATGCAAGAAACGCTTACTTCATTCTGAGCAAAATCCTATACATAGCTTCTGAGATGTAAATCCCACTGAATTCAACAAGATTTACACCCAGGTTAAGTATGTATAGATGGATGGATATCATGTTCTAGCTTGAGATTGAAGACCACTACAAAGAACACACAAGATACAAAAATCCAAGCAGATAAAAATCAAATATCTTTGTATTTGATTTTTATCAAATATCAAATATCTTTTGGTATGGATACTGTCAAGAGTCAGACGCCAATTAACAAACAAAACAGAGTTTATTCAGGAGATAGGCCAAAAAGTAAACATAAACACAGAAGATAGCTTTAAACACGTAACTATCAGTGTTTAAAAAGCAGTCCAAACAAAAATATATATCAAAAGTATGTTTTAGCAAGCCAACCGGATTATCCACGCAAGTATATAGATAAAACTAAAAAGATGCTTCAATTCAGCTTCAAAAACAAATTGAGTTGGCTTATAAAAATAGACAAAACAAACAAGGACTTGGAACCTTCCAAAAACCTTCCAAGAGCTACAATTAGTAGCTTAAATCCGGAACAGGAAAATAAAGCCAAGGAAAAACAAACTTAGAGCTGGTGCAAAAGGCACTTTGGGTCCAAGCCCTTACTGTGGCAGCCACCCGGCTCTGTGGAATTAAAGGGACAGTTCCCAAAAGAATCTCCAAACTGGTCTAAGAACAAATAAACAAGAACTGCAGCAAACTGCTTCAACGATGCCGATAATGCCAGAAGCTCCAAAGGAAAGGCGAAGAGACGTCGTCAGGGATATCCAGGGTCAGAGCAGGAGACAGCAGCAAGGTCAGGAGGGCAAGCCAGTGGTCAAGAGCCATCAAAGGGCGAAGGCAGAAGCAAAGTCGAGTTACAATCCAGGGTCCAAAAGGGTGCAGTCATCAAAACCATGTCCACGAAATGGCACAAAGAGCCAAGGCAACGATGGTAACAGCAGATCAGAAGCAAAGTCCCAGTCCAGTCTTCTTGAATGAACAGAAATCCCAATGGCGCCTCAGCAAAACCTTGCCACACGCAAAGTGAAGTGACCAAACATTCCCAATTTATTCCCCTTCCTCTTGGGTGTCCAAACACTCACACCCAAACAACAGGTGTCCCAGATCTTACTCAGAATCAGAACTCCACACAGCTAGAGCTCGTGGATCAGGAGTGCCTAATTGCTCGTCGGAGTTCCAATCATCCTGCCCATACTCAACCCCATGCACACTTAAAGAACCATCCTCCCTTCTCCAAGCATCCCAAGTGGGATCTGCTCCTGAAGATACCCCAGGTTCAGTAGTATCCATAGGCCCCAATTCCCCAGACATCTCCGGTGGCTGTGCCCATTCAGTGCCCACTTCCCCAGCCACCACCTGTTCACCAGCATCCATTTCTTCCCCAAACTCCCCATCTGAATCTTCCTCAGAAGATTCCCCATTGAGCTCTCTAATCCGTTTCCTGCGCAACTCCTCCAATGAGCCCTTCCTCTTCTAATCCCACCACCATCATCCATAATCCCCGAAGGCGCAGTCACAACAGATACATTATAAAGGAATAATATGACATCATCAAGCACATTGCTACATCACAGAAAGCTTTTTAAAAAAAACAATATTCATTTATTCCTTACTTTCATGGGTTCATTTTGTTGTTCATTCTTTCATTTGGGCTTTTATCTTGCATTTGATAATATTGGCAGAAATGTACAAAGCCAAACTTGGGAAAAATACCCCATGAATTTGTAAGCTAATCATAAAGTATACTTCTCTTAATGACAATCTACTTTGATTAAAAATATTCCCATCTCTTTATATACTACTAACTAAAGTTCACATAAACATCCCCTTCTAGTCCTCTCCAGGGCATTTGGAATTATATTCTACTAATGTATACAATGAATCCTGAATATCTTTTGAATGTAGTGATGGGTTGTGTCAGTCCATTTTCCTACTGTAATTGTTTATGTGCCACCATGTTGCTCCTTTCCTTTCTCTCTCTAAATATTCAGGAAAACTCTCAAAGTTATCTACTTTAATTACATCACTCTCTTTCCATTAGGAAATCTGATGTCATGACTCTCTTTTGAGCCAATGCCTTGGAAAAGTGCATACAGAAAAAGTAAGTACTAACAAAAAATATCTATATTAATAGAAAATGCAGCTTTTTAAAAAAGAAGTCTGACTCCCATGAATAATTGCAAGGAAGACAGAATGAAAAAACACTTTTCAGAAAAGTTTCAAAAGACATTTTACATAATTTTCTTGTCCGTCTTAGCTGTAGCAATATCCTGGAGAAATATCCACAGTATCTCTCTGGCAGATACATCTATACTGTGACAGCTATAAAGCCATTTTCTCCCCAGGGTACATCAAGTCAAATTACGACCCTTAGGTTACAGACACACAGCATGGAATCACAAAGCATCAGGTTATGCTTTTCAAAGTGAATTACTTGTGGAAGTAGTTATTACTCAACGTGAAAAGAGGAAATCATTAAGACTGTGCATACATGTATGCTATTTTTGAAACAAGTGAATAACACTTAAATGCCTAGATATAAGGAAAGTGTTTGATGCATCAAATCTAATACTTTGGTTTCATATATATGTGAAAAGCCTTTTGAGGAAGAGGAAGGAGAAGTGGTTAGATGCAGGGATGGATTAAGACCATTAGAGGTACTGAACACTTAAAAGTTTTTGGCACCCTTATATATATCTAATTCAAAATATAAACAATAATCAAGTGTAAAATAAAATTGTATTTTTTGAAATAAAAAAATTACAGTAAGTTGGGAAATGATGTTTATTTTTGTATACTTCCACTTTATTTATATTTGAAAAGTTTTCTCCCGCCTTTTCTAATTGGGGGAGTTTCTGTTTGTGGAACTTGGTTCAGCTGCACCATTTGCAGTTTTGCACCATATAGTCCATGGTAAATCCGGCAAATGAAAATTTCTGTGGTGCCTGCCTTCCCTTTATACCCTAACACCTGCTTATTTAGCTTAATGGTTAATCCAGCCCTGGGTGGATGGGAGGAAAAATTGGAATTTAACATAGCAGTAAAGACTCATTACAAGAACATGTCTAAAGCTCTTTGTCATAGAATCCAGAAGGAATCCATTTCATTTTTATGTCCTTTAACAGCATCCACTTCCTCACTGCTCCCATTTTCTCTGTTCAGAAAATTCAGATTCCTCTGTGTTTCTCAGTGCTATGATAAAATTAATAAGCCTCTTGTTCCCTTCCAAAAGAATGTCTAGCCTCATTCCTTACATTTGAAGCTCTCTGAATTCAAGGGTCACTTTACTTGCTGAGCATATGCTGGCCCACAAATTCCCAGCTCATCTCGGGTCCTCAGATGTGCTTGTTCTGAGAGAAGAAGATGAGTCAGTGACTAAAAAGGAGAGATAAGAATTGGATTCTGCCAAAGGCAGAGAGACCAAGAGCCTCAAATGTGAGGACTAGGACAAGAAATTGAAAGCAACAAGGAGCCAGTTGAGAGTTGTAAAGAGAAGGATGATATTAATGGAAGAAAGGAGAAGCATTCTAACTTTATTGAACAGAGCACAGATAGACAAAGCAGGATAACAGCAATTAGGTGACTGCACAACACACTAGAGGGATGGGGTATATAGATTAATGGATGAGGATAAGGGTTATGAGATAGATGCAAAAGATTAAAGAAGTTGAGCAGAAACTTCAACAAAACAAATATAATGACCGTCCAAAACCCAATCCACAGACAAATCAATAGAATAATGATTCTGACAATAACAACAAAACAGTCTATAAAACATCTTAATTTACTAACACTATATAAAAACAAAAGAGACTTTATTGCCAGTTCCTATTGTGAGAAATCATGAGATGATAAAAGACAAACCTGAGTGTACAACATTTTGTGATCATTTTGGAACAGTTAAATTAATAGCTACATGTGGCTCAGAGCATTTTCTAAAGGCTAAATTAAGAAGAGATTCCTTGCACATTCCCGAAGCAATTACTCATTTAGATTTAATAATGTATAAAGAAAGCGTACTAAAAGATGGTGTGTTTGTTATAATCAATAGCCCCGGGCAACTTGTGACAATTAAAAGAAACACTTACTCAATTTATTTTCTTATTCCTAGTTTATGGATTATACCCCGCTCAAGAAATATTACTGGTTGATAATGAGAGCTGTTTCTGAACTTGACTATTGACCAACTGTCACAAAAGTAAAATCAGCTAATTCATTCTTACATTCACAAACTTCACAGCCATCAAGTCAGAGAGACTGAAGATGACATGCAAGCTAGACAAGAAAAGGCAGAGACAAAAAGCAGAGGCAGCAACAAGTTGGTGAATGCTTAAGACCTTTCTGTGACAGGTGCTTTTAGCCAAATATAACACCATTTAGACACATAAGGAAACAGCTGGTTCAATTATAGTTCTGCGCAGGCCTTTGAAAGGAGGAGTTGTGTGTAATCACACAACCAGGTCAACACAACTGAGAAAGACCTCTCCTGTTTCCTCTCTTAATGTTCTGCTCTAAGTATGCTGAATACAGTATATTGAGTCTTTACCTTCATTGCTCAACGAGTGTTCAGGCAGATGTCCTGGTAATTACTCCCAATATGATTAAATGTCTTTCTTTTCTAAAATCTTCCTTAGTCTCATCCACTGAAAGCAGTACCCTGAATTTGGCTCTCAGGCCAGGAGATTACTTTTAAGAGGAATGAACCTAAAGATATAATTGAGAGTTGCAGGATGAGGCTTTAGGGTATCCTCCTACTGCAGATCAATTATAAATGGAAAAATCAATCAACATAGATACTTCCCATGATATCACCTCTTTTTACTCTATTGAAACTGTGTTGTAGAGTTGATATATTAATCTGCTGTGATTGTTATGTATTTTAGCCAGAAGAGAAAAAAAACTATTTTTAAACAAGCAATGCATGGAAGTGGAAGAAGACAACAGAATAGGAAGGATGAGAGACCTCTTCCAGAAAATCAGAAACATCGGAGGCAAATTTCAGGCAAAAATGGGCATGATCAAAAACAAAGATGGGAGGGACCTAATAGAAGCTGAAGAGATCAAGAAAAGGTGGCAAGAATATACAGAACATCTGTATAGGAAGGATAATAATATAGAGGATAGCTCTGACGGTGTGGTGAGTGAATTAGAGCCAGACATCCTGAGGAGTGAGGTTGAATGGGCCTTAAGAAGCATTGCTAACAACAAGGCAGCAGGAGACGATGGGATCCCAGCTGAACTGTTAAAAATCTTGGAAGGTGATGCTGTCAAGGTGATGCATGCCATATGCCAGCAAATATGGAAAACACGAGATTGGCCATCAGATTGGAAAAAAATCAATTTATATCCCCATACCAAAAAAGAGAAACGCTAAAGAATGCTCAAACTTCCGTACAGTGGCACTTATTTCCCATGCCAGTAAGGTAATGCTCAAGATCTTGCAAGGCAGACTCCAGCAATACATGGAGCAAGAGTTGCCAGATGTCCAAGCTGGGCTCAGAAAAGGCAGAGGATCGAGAGACCAAATTGCCAATATCCTCTGGATAATGGAAGAAGCCAGGGAGTTTCAGAAAAACATCTACTTCTGCTTTATTGACTATTCTAAAGCCTTTGACTGTGTGGATCATAATAAACTGTGGCATGTTCTTGGTGGTATGGGGATACCAAGTCACCTTGTCTGTCTCCTGAGAAATCTGTATAAAGACCAAGCTGCCACAGTAAGAACAGACCACGGAACAACAGACTGGTTCAAGATTGGGAAAGGAGTACGGTAGGGGCTGCATACTTTCACCCTACCTATTCAACTTGTATGCAGAACACATCATGCGACATGCGGGGCTTGAAGATTCCAAGGCTGGAGTTAAAATTGCTGGAAGAAACATTAACAACTTTAGGTATGCAGATGATACTACTCTGATGGCCGAAAGTGAGGAAGAGCTGAGGAGCCTTATCACCAAGGTGAAAGAAAAAAGTGCAAAAGCTGGGTTGCAGTTAAACGTCAAGAAAACCAAGATCACGGCAACTACACCTATTGATAACTGGCAAATAGAAGGAGAAAACGTGGAGGCAGTGACAGACTTTATATTTCTAGGCGCGAAGATCACTGCAGATGCAGACTGCAGCCAGGAAATCAGAAGTCGTTTACTTCTTGGGAGGAGAGCAATGGCCAACCTCGATAAAACAGTGAAGAGAAGAGACATCACACTGGCAACAAAGGTCTGCATAGTCAAAGCAATGGTATTTCCCATAGTAACTTATGGTTGCGAGAGCTGGACCATAAGGAAGGCTGAACGAAGGAAGATAGATGCTTTTGAACTTTGGTGCTGAAGGAAAATCCGGAGAGTGCCTTGGACCACAAGAAGATCCAACCAGGATATTAGAGGCAAAGTTGAAGTATTTTGGCCACATCATGAGAAGACAGGAAAGCTTGGAAAAGATAACGATGCTGGGGAAAATGGAAGGAAAAAGGAAGAGAGGCCGACCAAGTGAGATTCCTCTGTGTTTCTCAGTGCTATGATAAAATAGTCAATCCACATTATTATTATTATTATTATTATTATTATTATTATTATTATTATTATTATTATTATTATGCTAGTGGTAAATCCACACTGATTCACAGCAATGGATGGAAAACACGTGTTAAAAAGTTCTGCTTATATCCCAATTGCAGCTGGAAAATGTGAATATTCCTATCACTGTATATAAGTGCACTCTGAAAAACAAGTGTTTTCCTTCCCTTCCCCCTGTGTATACTGCTCCAGTGAGAATGCACTTTTTAAAAGCCTGAAACAGCTGATCAGCTGATTGGACTGTCAAATGAACACACAAGTGGTTCAAGGGAAGCACAAGTGGAAAGCAATTATAAATTTGTATAAATCAGCACCAATTATAGTTCTTGAGGGCTCTCTTCCAGTTCCAAATATTGGATTAACGTCAGTGTTTTTAGATTGGGCTCAGGTATGATTTACTATCTAGTCCAGGATGATTACACTAGCAACTGGTTCAAGTTTAACTCTTTAAAAGCCTCTTCTATTGGCCTCTCTTCTTCCCTCTTATCTCATTTGAGATTGTGGCATGACACTTCAGTCTATCAAACAAAGAATGAGCTGCATTTCTGCTCATATATTTCTTGTTCCTCAAGTGCACTGAGAATACATTATGCTGGACCTTTTCATGAAACCTTTTTTTTTAAAAAACTTGACTGTGGCCAAATCCCGCTACCGTACCTAGTCTCCAAGGCAAGGTGCACCATGTTCCCATCCAAAGTGCTTTGAGGCAGATTTACCGATACAATGCAAGACTTTGCCCTTGTATTAACCAGGATATTGAATGTATGTATCACATCTTATTGTCCCACGGTTTTTACAAACAGGCTCAGCTACATATTATTAATCCACTACTGAGAAACCTTCTTGGTATATCAGCCCAATTCCAAGTGAAGTGGAAAATTTCTCTCTAAGATAGCCAGGATAAGACAACTTCCAGTATTAGACACAGGTTGAAACTTGCCTTGTATATATTTCCAGTTTATTTACCCATGTCCATATGCAACTAGAATCACACTAATTTATGAATCTACTGTGTACTTTTTCTACTGAGCAAATTGGGTCTTTGGACAGTAATAAAGATTATGATTATTAAAGTAATTAGAACTCTCTGAAACTCTTTATTTTATACTTTTTAATATTAAACACAGCTTTAATTAACAATCGTGTAAGAGCGAGATCTGACAGAAGTTTTTTTTTAAAATCCCTCCATTATGCACTGGACTTCATATGCGCATATGCGGATCTGCTTATATTTATACTTGCATGTGCGCATATCATCCAGCACATAATGGAGTGATTTAAATAACAACCTTCTGCCGGATGTCCCCCGTCTGCCTTCCATCTTGGTCTGATACAGAGGATGGTGGGGGATCCAAACCTGAGACTGACAGTCAGGTCCCAGGATTCCCCCCCCCCCCCCAAATTTAAAATGTGGATTTTGGTGTTATTTGGAAGCACCCTTAGACAGCTGTGTTAGTGATATGCACCAGCTAAAAGATGCATTTGGGCCCAAAGAAGAGAGTGCTATGAAGAGGAACTCCTCATAGAACTTTACAGTCAAGGAAACTGAGGCTCAGTTAAATATTAAAGTAAGGGGAAGTCAGCTGATATAAACCTCACAGCTCTACCACTTCTATTTAAATTATAGCAAGTTTTTTCTAAATTTGCTTCTGTACACATAAATTAAGATAACCAACCATGATGCAAACCATTGTCATTTTACTTGCACATCAGCAGGAAATGTCCTCTTTTTGGCTGAACCCACAGAAGAAACAAGAGACACATCAGAAGATGTTAATTATTGGTAGAGAATCCTGATGTATTTTTGACATGTGTGTACTATTTTGTGCATCTAACAATATATTTGTCTCTTTTATTAGTTAAACCCAATGCCATTTTCTTTGATGCTATAAATGTTCTAGTGAACATTTTATGTATTTAATTTTCTGCTGCATATATGCAAGTCCAGTATAGATTCATATATTATAAAATCAGAAGACATTAAAATAGAGTGCAGTTGCTACATTTTTTTTACTAGCCTTTCACACTGATATTTGATATTTGACAGTGCAATCTTTTCTGATCTGGCCTATTTGGGAATCCTTACCTTACCACTTCATCACACAAAGAAAGGGAAGTGTCCTAGAATGCTTCCAGGATGCTTCCTCAATGGAGCCCATCGGATGCCATCACATGACATAAGACTATTTCTGGCAAGGCTCTGTAGAGGAAGCATCCTGGCAACGTGTTAGGATGCTTACAAGAGAACACAGGAGGCTTCTCATGTTCTCATTCAGAAGAACAGGGAGAAGTTAGGCAGTGATGTTTCCCCCTGTGGAATAAGGTAAGGGGCGCAGAAGATGATTCAGGGCATGGAACAATGTTTCCCCCCACTGCCCACCAGATTCACTGCACAGAGTGGCGAATCCCCCTGCAGCCACCTGCCTTATCAATTTAGTATGATAAGGTCCTTAATTTCCTATACCCATTCTGTCCACCAGTGTGTTTGAAGTCTATAGAAACAAAATGTTGACAATGCTGGAAAGCATCCAGAGGAGGGCAACTAAAATGATCAAGGGTCTGGAGAATAAGCCCTATGAGGAGCAGCTTAAAGAACTAGGCATGTTTAGCCTGCAGAAGAGAAGGCTGAGCGGAGACATGATAGCCATGTACAAATACGTGAAGGGAAGTCATATGGAGGAGGGAGCAAGCTTGTTTTCTGCTGCCCTGCAGACTAGGACGCGGAACAATGGCTTCAAACTACAGGAAAGGAGATTCCATCTCAACATCAGGAAGAACTTCCTCACAGTGAGGGCTGTTCAGCAGTGGAACTCTCCCCCCCAGACTGTGGTGGCTCCTTCTTTGGAGGCTTTTAAGCAGAGGCTGGATGGCCATCTGTCGGGGGTGCTTTGAATGCGATTTCCTGCTTCTTGGCAGGGGGTTGGACTGGATGGCCCATGAGGTCTCTTCCAACTCTACTATTCTATGAGTCTATGATTCTATGAAAATCCTGAATGGAACAGTGAGTGTTACTTTGTCCAAGGGAGGCCTTTTTCCTTGGTGGACGGATGTGGGTAGTGGGTACATATTGACATGAACCTCAGTGGCGGAGAAACATATGTAACTCAAACTTCAGGACAGGATATGTGCAAAGTTTATGTTTCTGATACCAAGATTTCACAGCCATATAGTTCAACAGCTGGATTTTTGAACATTATTATTGTTATTACTCATTAATGTCCCACAATTCTCTTGATAATGGGACTAAAGTCAGTTTATATTTAAAACTATACAAATTAAAAACAATGCAAAAGCCTGAATAAAAATATAAATACAGGAATCTAAGACCAATTACCATATATATCTGTGTATAAGAATTTTAGGCCAAAATTATGGATTTTGGTATGACCTATGGATAAGTTGAACTCTGTGGTGAGGGAAAAGCATCATCACTGCCTTGGGAGAGTCTATCAGAAGTACAGCTTTCCCACCCAAACATTCAAGTTGGAAGCACTGCCATGGTAGAAATTGTAGCTGGATATAGTGATTATTTTAGGTTTTCCTGGGATAGTCTAAACTCTCACTATATTCAGAGAAGGAAGGAGTGAATTTTTGATGCATTGAGCTGTAGGTAAGTCCATCAAGGTTTTGGGGGTGATATTTTGACAAAAATACTCTTACATGAGTATATACAGTCAACAATGTATGAATTAAAATATTACAAATTTTAAACATTAACATACATTGAAAGACTATAAACTAAACCTAGTACAATTTTAAAACTCTAACTCTCCATTAGCCTGATGGTAGAAGAATATTTTGACCTTACTATGGAAGGGCAGCAAAGTCTGTGCTCCAAAGTCTGGGAGCACCAATAAAAAATGCCCTCCTCCTTGTTCCCACCAAACAAGTTTTTTTAAAAAGCAGATAAATTTTGATTACTTAACCTCCTCTCCTCCTGTTATTATCAATGTTACTACTACCACCATCCATACCTTGTTAATATTAAGGAAAACTCTAAACTTTCTTATTTTATTGAAATGCTTAACTTTGCATACTTGTCAAGTATCTTTCAGGGCAGTTTTATTTTGCATGCAGATATAAGGTAGCAAGTAAAGATAAAAATGTTATGTATGTTTAAGAGAAATCAAGCTATTGAATTAGTGATGAATGTCTTCCAACTTGTGTCATTTATCGCTTGTAAAAACAGAACAAAATACTTTTTCATCAGGATGATTCCAGACAAAGCAGTTCTGAAAGCAAAGGAATGGAACCAATAGTACATGAGAACTTTATAAAACTAAAAAAAAAACTAAAAAAAAACTGGGGAGGAGTATACATCTATATACTCTTACTATTTCTTGTAGTTTCCTCTTCCTTTACTTCTTTCAAATCAAACTCATTCTCACAGTGCAACAAAAGAAAAAATGAAGAAATGTTTCATAAAGAAATACTTTTAAAAACAATCAAATATAGTTTTATAGAAAAATATTCCTATGTTGCCACATTTTTATGTTTGTTTTTGCTCAGTCACTTAGAAAGCCATGTGCCTTTATGAAGCTGCAAAGACATTTTAAAATATCCCACTCATAATACTGTGAGACTAGTGTAACTCCTCAAACCAAGTAAAAAACTTTATAGGAGAATTATGAACAGCCAAGTTTTAAAGTATGCATTTCAAAACAATTAAAACAAATAAATCTGCCTTCTACAATTGCATTATTTGGCTCAGCACAAAGGAAATGAAATGGTATTTCACAGAATAATTGATTAAATACATTCTCAGTGTTCAGGCCAAAATTGGAAGATACAACAATATAATAAAAATGAATAGATGCACAAAACAGCACAATACTCCCTCCACACACACACACACCAATCCTATAGGTAATAATACTTTCCTGAGAAATACTTTCTTTGATGTTGTAGCTTTATGCTTATCTTCAAAATTAAATAAAAACAATTTTGCCAGCAATATGAAACAGCTATACAAGCTTGGAAGCGATCATGAAATTTCTTATTAAAAGAGAAACCTTGTAAAGTTGGAGGTTGTAATTAATCTACCATTCTGACTGAGGCAGACAACGGGAATATAACTAACACAGCTGCTTTAATGCACAAAGTGAAGGAGCCTTTAAAAAGAACCATTCAATAAAGTACTGTCAGATGTAGAAAATAAAACCCTACATGATGCCTGCTTACCTCTCACAGCGTGAGCCGACATAACCAGGGGGGCACTCATCACATATTAATCCACGACTTCGGTCCAGATGACAAGTAGGGCTAAAACTTTGTTGTTGATGTAGGGCAAGAAGAGGGACACAGAGAAAACACAGAAAGAAATTCATTAGCAGCATAGTTGCTGTCCTTCTTCGGAGCACGTTGCTTTCAAAACAGAACATGGGTGAAGTTTGTCTGGTCTCACACATGGGGCTTAAGTTCGGCTCCAGCCAGTAGGCTATTTCTGCCGACACTGGATATAGCTCAAGCGGATGGCAGCATCCAAATGACATGTTGTTATGGGACTTTAGTCTATCAATGACAAGCTACACCATTTAAAAAAGCAGGAATGTACAGCTGTTTGTCTGAGTCCCTGAGGGCCTGGCAACATACAGTATCCCAGACTACAGTCCTCAGTTAAATCTCACTGGAGCTGAAAGACAATTGATTGGCAAACCCAATGAACCCAGATTGCTTGGAGGATGAAATAATGCAACTAACACCTGCAGTAAAGAGGAATGTGGAGGCACGCATATTTAGAAGATGATGTTTTTCAGAATTGGCTAAATCTATCTCTAGGGATAGACATAGATCAATGAATGAGGATACCTGGCATTTTTGTTAAGTGCAATCAATGCCCTTCTGCTGACAGAAGACATCCAACAGTGGAGTGGGGTGGCTGATGATTTTGGGTGGTTTTCTCTCCTGTTATATATTCTATCAACCAGATTGGTAGTGGTGAGAGAACTGAAGAGTGGATTATTGAAAATAATCATCTAATTCATTCCATTGATCATTGTTTATTTATTTATTTATTTATTTACAGTATTTATATTCCGCCCTTCTTACCCCGAAGGGGACTCAGGGCGGATCACATTGCACACATATAATGCAAACATTCAATGCCCTAACATAGAACAGAGACAGAGACAAACGCAGGCTCCGAGCTGGCCTCGAACTCATGACCTCTTGGTCAGAGTGATTTGCTGCAGCTGGCTGCTCACCAGCCTGCGCCACAGCCCAGTCTGTTCTAGCTATGTTCTTCTGTATTACCTAACACTCACTGCAAAAAGGGAAGCAAAGGGCAACTCATGCCTGTTTATTGTCTTGTAAACTTAAGCTTTTAGTTGTCATACCTTACCCAGAAAGTGGAAGTTTCTAGAGGGAAAATAAGTAGGGTTATACTTAAAATGCCTAAAAGCTATTTGTCATTGACCTCATGACCTCTTGGTCAGAGTGATTTGTTGCAGTTGGCAGCTCACCAGCCTGCGCCACAGCCTGATAGTCGAGGGTCATCAACTGGATAGCATCCTTAATAATGTAGCATTCACAATCAGGCGTGACAATACTCATAGACATTTCCCATTCTTTTTGAGCACATTCATGACAAAAGGTTAGATTTTAATAGGACTGTAAAGACCCAGAGGGTGGTGGCTGTCTGGATTATTTAAATGAGAGTGTGAAGTATATCACATGAACAGGGCTTTGCAATATAATCACATACATGTCTCCTTTAAAATAGATTCTACTCAGCTCAATGGGACTTGCTCCTAGGTAAGCTTTTACTAGACGGTGATGTCAGTTGTTCAAATTGTCTGTGAAATAGCAACTGACTATCCTCCATAATTCCACATACCCTAAAGTCTCAAACTGTTTATATACATAAGAGGCTGAGTCTTATTTCATGTTTCCTTCTTTTTGAAAGAAATATGATAGCAGTAACACAGCTGCATCTCTCACAACCCAATCATTTGCATGTTTACAATTCCCTCTGATAGTATTTTACCCTAGCTGTGTACCTCTGCCTTCTAGCATTTTATTTCCTCTATTTCTCTCCCTCTGGTATCTGATTGACACACAGTAATGAGGTAATCTGCTGGCACAATGAAAGATACAAAAAGTTTGAAACAACAGGGTTTCTGCCACTCTACTATTTTAAAGTGATCACTCCTCAATTATTCTTCCTTTTTATTTCATTTAGAGATTTGTTGGAACTACAGCGCCATTCAATTTGCCAAACAACTCAGCAGCAGACCTGCAGCCTTAGGACAAAGCTCGGGCAAAATAGCGGAATAAGTAAGCAATGTTAACTGTCATTCCTCTATTAGTGATGAACCTCTACAGGTTTGTGATGAGATGCATTTGAGATTTTATTTATTTATTTATTTATTTACAGTATTTATATTCCGCCCTTCTCACCCCGAAGGGGACTCAGGGCAGATCACATTATGTACATATAGGGCAAACATTCAATGCCCATAAACACATTGAACCGAGACAGAGACAACAGACAGACAGACGCAGAGGCAATTTAACCTTCTCCTGAGGGGATGTTCAATTCTGGCCACAGGGGGGAGCAGCTGCTTCATCATCCACTCTGATGGCACTTCCTCACTTCCTCATTCCAACATTGTAAATTAGTTAAACTTGCCTCCCCACTTTTATAAGTGGTACCTTATTTCCTACTTGATAGATGCAACTATCTTTCAGGTTGCTAGGTCAGCAACGAGCAGGGGCTATATTTTTTTATTTTTAATTGACGGGTGCTCACCCTGCCACTGGCTGGCCTCAAACTCATGACCTCATGGTCAGAGTGATTTATTGCAGCAGCTGTTTACCAGCCTGCACCACAGCCCGGCCCCAATGTGTCCTCTGAATACTTAAAATTCTTATGAAATCCAAACAATAAATTAATGAATATTTTTTAAAGATAATTATGACTGGCATTCATAACATGACTATGGATGTGTAACCTACACATCCATTCCTTAACTGCTCCATGTTCATGATCTTTTTGCAGTCATGATCAGGGCACTATTGCTACAATGGTAACCGCTTCCTCAAATCTACTTTATTGGGTATCAGCCACATCAGGAGAAGGAGATCCACTCTGATGGCAATCAGGCTATGAATTGATGACATTCCCATCCTTTCCTACTAGTGAGTAAGGCTGTGACAGAAAGGACTAATAGGAAGAGGTGGAGAAACATCCTTAGGAGTATCAATATATATTTACATAGAAGTAAACATAGGTAGACATAAAGAGAGTACACTTTGGGTCATTCAAACTATCTAATCCTATTACTACTGTTAACTGTGAGACATTCTTGATTCTTCAGTGTAAGCACTACTGCATTTCCTATATGAAATACTAGTTAGACAATTAACTGGGAGTAGAGATCCAGGCTCTGGCCACTTGACGTATGATTTTCAACAGGATACATTGGAAGTATCCAATTTTCCCATGTAACTGTGACCAGTATATATTTATTTTGTTTTTAAAATATATATCCTGCTTTATAGAAGGTGGAGGGCTTTACAGAAGGTGGAATCTAACCAGCAGGAACTTTAAAAATAATCCAGACAATGCAAAACAACCTAAACAGATAAAAATCTACAATAAAGCAAATAGGCAGAAGAATGAAAAAAAAGGAAACTTAGAATGAAATACTGTAAATCCAAATCATTGATTCTTGGGCCTATATGACAAGCCTTATTCCCATGTTGAAATTATGCCAATGTTGGCACTAATCAAGCGGCGGGGGGGGGGGGGGGGGATTTTTTACAGCTTGAGGACAAGCCACAAAGATATTTAGATACATTATCAGGAGGAATTTCTAACAAGAGTTTAAAAACCATCAGAGATTAAAGTATAATGTTGTATGTGTAATAGCATTACATAGTAAGTGGGGTATTTATTGTTTCTACTTACATATTTCCACATGTCATTTATGATGCTCTAACCATGAGCTCAAAGACTTGGAGTGTGGACCAAGAAAGTAATTCCCACTTGCTGCTTGGTCGGTCATAATTCTGGATTCTAGGTCAGTAATGATCAAATGTCAGTAATAATGCAGCTAGTTGTGCTACATCTAGCTACATCATTACACCATGCCATATTTTTACTCATTTCTCACATTCATGGTATTTATGAGAAATACATTGTGGATCATTGCCTGTAGGTGTTCTTCTGAACCTATAGGATAAAAGCAGCCTCATGCCTTCAAATTATAGCCCACTGTGGTTGGGGATGTCTGAGACCAGGGACCCTTTTATATTGTACAGTTATAGTGCTACATTCAACTTCAACTCCCATGCTTGTGTCCTATGGAATCTCAGGCAGAGAAAAGGCAAATCCTGGGGTTCCATTGGATGTTGCAAGGGCTGGGCTGTGGCACAGCTGGTTAGTAGCCAGCTGCAATAAATTGCTGCTGACTGAGAGTTCGTGAATTCGAAGCCAGCCTGTGTTGGATTGAGCGCCCAAACATTAAAAATAACCCAGCTCTTTGCTGACCTAAGCAACCTGAAAGATAGTTCATCTATCAAGTAGGAAATGTAGGTAACACTTATGCAGGGAGGCTAATTTAACTAATTTACAACACCATAAAAATCGTCCAGCAGCATGCAGAAAGGAATGAGGAAGCAATCCATCTAGGACTCGGTGTCACAGTGAATGATGAAGCAGTAGCTCTCCCTGTGGCCAGAATTGAGCATACCCTCATGAAGCCTGGAAGCTGGAAAAATGTTAAATTGCCTCTGTGTCTCCGTCTCTGTATGTATGTCATATGACATTAAATGATTGCTATGTATATGTACATTGTGATCTGTCCTGAGCCCCCTTCGGGATGAGAAGGGCAGAATACTGTAAAAATACTGTGGTAGTTCCCCGCTTATGGAATGCCCTCCCGAGAGAAATCAGGCAGGCTCCCTCTCTCCTATCCTTCCATAAAAGAGTTAAGACTTGGCTGTGGGACCAGGCCTTTGAACAATAGTAACAGCATCAACTATAACTATATGTCTCAGGATATAATGATAGACCCAGTTCAGACTCGAAACGTGCCTAAATGTATATTTATATGTGTATTTTATGAATGTTTCAATGTAACTTAATTTTAAATTGTATTGAACTGTTATTGTAATTTTTATATGTGTGCTTCATATTTGTGAGCCACCCTGAGTCCCCCTTTTGGATGAGAAGGGTGGGGTAGTAATACTGTAATAAACAAACAAACAAACAAACAAACAAATAAATGCAAAGATAATTAGAGAGGAATCACAGTGCTGAAATCATAGTGCAAAAAGACAGTCACACAGTGGTTCTTATTGTAGGTAGTGCTCATATCATGACATAAAATTAGAATCTTTGTGAGATACCTACTTTCCCATGTAAATCTCTACTGGGTTGTATTTCTCAAAAGAAGTGGTAATAAGAAGAGGAGAAATGTTACGACTCTGTCCTAGACAATTTTTATCTTTCTGGTACCCCAGGAAACTTCGGGGGCCTTCTTTAGGTAGGCCACAATAAAGGACCATACATCCCACATGCCAATTGGTCAGGGTAATTTGACCTCCCAGGTGCAAGATGTTCACTTGTGCTTTACCTGGTTACATGAAAATAGTCTTTGCCAAAGAACCAAGCTAAAAAAGCTTCAATTTCTTTTCCTTCTTTTTCTGGTTAACATGAAAAAATGGAACAAAAACTGTTTAGCTTATGAGTATTTGCTTTGTGTTGATACTCATTTCTATGTCTAGAATCTCTCGAAAAAGGAAAAAGGCAGAATTTACGTGTTTGCTGAAGAACATTGTTAGCAAAGGTATTACTCCTCCCCCCCCCCCCCCCCCAATGCTTCCAGGGAGAGTTCAACATTACAGCCCAAATTTGCAACTTACTTGTTTGAAGGTATACTCAGTGGGCAAGCACACAGCTGGCAGTCATCAGGTTTTCCTTTAGTAGCATCTCCATAGAAACCAGGAAGACATTTATCACAATATAGGCCACCTGTGTTGTGCTTGCAGTCCTAAACAGGCAGGAAAAGACACAAACCAGCCTTTCAGAATATCATACAACCACTGCTGTTAACAATCACAGTAGGGGATGCTGTGCTCCATGCCTGTCTATCACATTCTTAATGAACCTCCTTCAAGGACCTTAAATAACATACATACTTTTCATCCTTAACCACTTTCTATTCTTTCAACATTCTTATGAGTTGTAAATTACACTGAGCTACCTAAGGAAGTTGGAAATCAAGTTGATATGGGTGTAGGAAATAATAATCATAATCACAATAATTGTGAACTGTTTTTTGGTAATTATTCGCATTCTCATTTTTCTTCTTTCTCTCTTCACACACAGTTCTTTTTTTAAAAATTCCATGCAGATAATAACTTTATTTTTGTACCCCGCCTCCATCTCCCCGCAGGGACTTGGGGTGGCTAACATGGGGCCAAGCCCAAATTTCCACAATAAACTGAATAAAATACATTCACAATAAAAACATCATTAACATTTAACATTACACAGAAGGAGTCCCCGATGGCGTAGTGGGTTAAAGCCTTGTGACTTGAACGTTGGGTTGCTGACCTGAAGGCTGCCAGGTTCGAATCCCACCTGGGGAGAGCGTGGATGAGCTCCCTCTATCAGCTCCAGCTCCATGCGGGGACATGAGAGAAGCCTCCCACAAGGATGGTAAAAATATCAAAAACATCCGGGTGTCCCCTGGGCAACGTCCTTGCAGACGGCCAATTCTCTCACACCAGAAGCGACTTGCAGTTTCTCAAGTCACTCCTGACATGAAAAAAAAAAACATTACACAGATCAAACCAGCATTTAACAACAATATAATGGTAAGTAAAACCACCGAATAAAACCAATGCAACAGGTTAAGATAAGAAGGCTGGGCAGTGGTGCAAAAAGTGCATGATTAAAATCTAATGAGGTAGATAAAGGTGCTGTAATAAAAAGGAGAATTCAAGGTGGAATAAACGAGGAGAGTAATTACAAAATAAGGGCAAAAAGAACAATACATTAGGCCCAATAATATCAATGCTGAGGAGATAATTCTTATGATCAGTTGTTGAAAGCACACTGGAAGAGCCAGGTTTTCAGATCTTTCTTAAAGGCTACCAGAGTGGGTGCCTGCCTGATCTCCCTGGGGAGGGAGTTCCAGAGCCGAGGGGCCACCATGGAGAAGGCCCTCTCCCTCATTCCCACAATGGCAGGGAGAAGTGGCTTCTTCACACTTAGCTCCACTAATTTCTTTCTTCCATCATTATTTTTCCAAAAATTCTGTTTGTAAAGAAAAGAATTCTGGTCTGAAAAAAAGTTACCGCTGGACTCTCTCTCAGACCCAGTTCAGATGTAAAGAGAGAAACTCACCAAAACAGGAGGGATGGGGCCTGCCTGATATCACCAGGGATGGAGTTCCACAGCCGAGGGGCCATCACTGAGAAGGCTCTGTCTCTCGTCCCAACCAGTTGCATTTGTGCAGAGGTTGGAACAGAGAGCAGGGCCTCTCCATTTGATCTTAAAGCTCTTATAGGCTCATAGAGAGAGATGTGTTCAGCCAGGTAAGCTGGACCAGAATCATATAGGGCTTCATAGGTCAAGACCAGCACTTTGAATTGGGCTCAGTAGCAAACTGGCAGCCAGTGGAGCTGATGTAACAGTAATATGCTTCCGGTACACTGCCTCAGTTAGAAATCTGGCTGCCGCTCGTTGGACTAATTGAAGCTTCCAGGCCGTCTTCAAAGGCACTTTTAAATTGGTATTGAAGAAAGTGGTTTTGCCGTGCAATTGATTACATAGGAAAACCTGGAACCAGTGTGAATCTCTGATGGTGATTACACAATCCACAGGTCACTGAAACACATTAGGGAGTTTCTTTCATATGTTTTTGTGGGAATTTGCTGTCTGGCTGCTGCATACTAGCTTCAAACTGCACTAAATGCTTAGTCTACATGTGGCCTTAATTTTCTGTATAGATAGATATTATTGCAGTGGTTCTTAACCTGTGAGTCCCCAGGTGTTTTGGTCTATAACTCCCAGAAATGCCAGCCAGTTTACCAGCTGTTAGGATTTCTGGGAGCTGAAGGCCCACAGGTTGAGAACCACTGTATTATTGCTTTCCTCTTGCAAACATCTCTAATAACCCCCCTGTCTGTTCATCTGAAGGAATGAATGATCTATTTGATTTACTTTCCATTTAATTTTTTTAAAAAGAAACAGATATATGAAATGGGAAACTAACAGTCTGAATGTTCATCAAGCTACATATTCAAGTGCAGACATCCCATCAGCACCACATGAGTCTCAACATAGAAGCATTTTGACATACTATCCCAGTTAGCCAACACATACACACATCAATAACTGTTAAACCATGTTTCTATTTGATTGCTCAACTACAGATTCTATGAACAAATATGAATGGACATGTTGCAACTGTTTAGAAGACCAACAATATAGGTGGGAAATAAAAGTGCAGGTTTCGCACATCATAATGGTAACTATGGTTACATTTTTTTCACATGCCACAGCATTAACAATCTATTATTATCACTCACAGAAAAAAGTGAAGGAAAAAGTCTATGCCAGTCTGACAGGTAGAGAGGAAGATGAGTGGGAAAGGGCCACAGTGCTGTCAAGCACTTCTAGTTTCTTCATTAAACATGTCCATGAGCTCTGAACTAGCCCTCAGTGTTTTGACATGATTCCTCAGAACACCCTTAAAACTTGAACCATTGCATAACACTTAATCTGTGCTTACATGCAATGTTAATAACATGACATGTCTACTCAATGTCTATATTTCAGAGATCATGGGCATCTTAATGGAAATATAAATACAATATGGGTGTGGAAGAGATCAAAGGCTTTTGTGGATTATTCCAAGATATGTGTTAGAAAAGGGTTAAAAATACAGACTGAGACTACAGCTGTTCATCTAAATTCTTATTATGAGTCAAAGAAACGTATTTCAGTTTCTTTTCAAGTATATTTCAAAGCTGAGGAAGAGTCAAAAGAAGTAACATATCAGTAAATTAGCTGCCTAAATTGTCTGTTGTATTACTGGGGAAAAAACACCATGAATAGTAATGAGAAGGCCAAAAGGCTCAGTACATCCCAACAGAAAAAAATCCCTTTGATGTGAAGCATGCCTCTTTTTTTAGCACTCAAACTTCTCTCTCTTTCTTTCTTTTTCACTTCAAAAGGCTTATGATCCAAATTGAACTGCAGCATTTAACTGCCTGCATGGATACCGACCAATCCTTCTTCGCTTATAGAGAACACAAAATCCCCAAATAGATTTTCAAGACTTAGTTTCTGGGCACTTTCTCTGGTCAAAATAATATAGTGCATGGGTGGATACTCCAGTGAAGAGAAAACACAGGATAAATGCAAATAGATTATGTAGACACTACATGTTATTGTTTAAAGGGATGTATTTTCCATCTAGTCTTCTCAATAGTGCAGTTTATTTGCTAGAGAACATTGCTACAGATAGCAGTGGAGTTCTATAATTCAGAACTAACAGCGCACTGGTCACAGCAACTTTTGCCAGGATTGATTTCTTCCAAATATTTCTTCCTCTTTCTTTCCATTTGGCAAAAAGTACTAGGGATGTGCTTCACAGATAAGAAGCATATGGGCAATTGGACTGGTTTGACATAGATTGTTTCAGGTATGATCCACTTCAGCTCAGTTCCTTGCATCATGTTGGAAATCCAAAATTTTGTATGCATCCCCATTGATACACAGTAAAACAATTGTACAACTATAGATTGAGTATCCCTTATCCGGAAATCCAAAATCTCCCATATGGCTGGCTGAGATTGTGACATCTTTGCTTTGTATTCTGATGATTCAATGTACAGAAAGTTTGTTTCTTGCACAACATTATTAAAATATTGTTTGTAAATTTTCCTTCAGGCTATGTGTATAAGGTGTACATAAAACATAAATAAATTCCATGTTTAGATTTGGGTCTAAGATATCTTACTATAAATATGCAAATATTCCATAAAAAATTAAAAATCTGAAATCTAAAACCTAAAACAACTCTGGCCCCAAGAGATATTCAACCAGTATAGCTTTTCTATTTTTGGATGGAAGTGGATGAAATCTTCCAGCACAGTAGTACTTGACAGCTGTCATATTTCAGATAGATAAAGGCAGCTGTTTGCAAATAAGAAAGAGCAAATGTTGTGCAGTGGTCTGAGGGTTCATCTGCAGTGTAGAATTAATGCAGTCCAACTACACTTTAACTGCTATAGCCCATCAATTAGGGCTAAAAATAGTCTGTTTTGTTAACTTTTTATCTGCTTGAGCAGCTATTTTTGGAAGAGAAAAAGTTCAGGAACAAGAAGCACAAGACAATTGCCCTCCCCATTCCCTTCATTATGGCTAAATATGCTAAAGGAACCTCTGTGATGAAAGTCTCCAAGAATGTTTACCGATCTGAAACTGCATTATATGGCAGTGTAGATGGGGCCACTGACAGCTGTTCTTTGTAGATACAGTCCAAAGCTCTGTGTTTGAATCCAGAAGGAGAGTCCTGCTAAAGTCCTTCCATGTTTGAAAGCTGCAGATCTCAATCACAAAACCAAACCGGCTCTCTTCTCCCTTGAACAGTCCCATGACTTGGTTCTGAGAGATTTCAGTTGACTCCTAGGGCCCCTTCTACACTGTCCTTATATCTCAGGATCTGATCCCAGATTATCTGTTTATCCCAGATTATATTGCAGTGGCGACTCAGATAATCCAGTTCAAAGCAGATAACCTGGGATCAGATCCTGGGATATAAGGACAGTGTATAAGGGGCCTAGAACTATGGAGAAGGGGAAACAAAGTATGTTTAGTGATGTGCACTATTATCCCAGTAGTTATAAATCACATATTTATAGGATTTGTAAGGCTGTTCGTCCCTATGTAATAAATTAATTCTAATAATCTCAAATATTTTAGTTCAACTTAATTGTGACCAACATCAGCTCACCTTGGGCTAATGTGAAAAATGGTCCTAAATGACTCTGTAAGGGCCTGTCTTTTCTTTTGCAACTCTAAAAACCATCCTTGGAGATAATTAGTGACTGGCAGATTACCATAACAAGAACATTGTCTCTAGTGTTGTCAAAAGCTTTCATGGCCAGAATCACTGGGTTGCTGTGAGTTTTCTGGGCGGTATGGTTGTCTCAATTTATCTCTAGAATTGTCTCTAGAATTCTAGTACCAAAACAATTATTGCCTTGCTGTCTGATAGGCAGAGTTCTAAGCCATCAGACAGGTTTTTTTTTCCTTAACAAATATAATTTTTTAAAAAATGCAGCTACCATGACATATGTTTTGTTTCTTGTAAGTACTGTTTAAGCAGAGAATTAACATGAGAGTCATTTTAGGCATTCAGTCATGAAAACCCAATTTAAAAACTCACTCATCCACCTATTTAAGTGATCTTGTTCAAAACTTCACCGCAATTAAATATCTTGTAGAGAGGAGGATAGAAATGCCAGTGATAATTTCAAATGCCAAATTACATTGTAGAAGCCCGGAATTTTCATGTGGATTCTTCCCTGAAGCTTTTTCTTTGGAAGAAAAAGAAATGAGGGGGTTGGGAGGAGCGTTTAAACACATATACAATGCTGAGTTGGCTTGAATTCTGCAGAGAATCTAGAGTATGATATCCAGCTAAATTGGCAGTGGCTCAAATTGCATTTCTGCAAGACTAATGAAATGAGAAATGTTGTTGCAAGCTTCATGCCATGTCAGACAATATAAAACTAAAATGCCCTTGAGTTAATCAGAACAGTCTATTCAGCGCAATTCACCCATTTGAAAAAGCTACTGAGCAGGCTGGAAACAGTGGTGCGCTGGGCATGATTATTCTGGATAGCAAAAGCATTTAATTTCTGAATTGCTACAGTAAATATATGTGCTCTGTAACTCTACCTTTCATCTAGCAAAGCAATGTCCCTCCTGTCTCCTGCCTCTCCAAATCTTTTTATTTCTCAGGGATTGTGAGAGATTTATTTTTTCTGAGACATTCGTACTTGCACACTGCCTTATAGTAGCATTCACAGTTACTGCTTTTCAATGCAGATAGTAAAACCTACAATAAAGATGAGATAGAACATTGTGCATTATCAGGTTGATGAAATATTTTCTTTGCTGCTTCCTTACCAGACTAAAGTAAAGAAGTATTCTTGTTTGCTCTTATTTGCAGTAGCTTTTTTTTTTATCATTGCTTAACTTCAGAAGCAGTTCAATATAAAGATCTCTCCTGTCAAATCACTGCTTCTTTCCTTAAGTACTCATAGTCCCCAAGGTAGACATTGGTATACAGAGCTGATCTCACTGCTGTCAGTCAGCACTTACCAGGCATTCTCCAGTGATATCATCGCATGACTCCGCATGACCAAAGCATGTGCATGGCCTACAGATTCCACCAACAATAGTGCCATTAACTCGCCTGTGCCTTGATTGACAAGACTGCAGAAGAAAAATATTTTTACATTTAGTGAATGGGACATGTCATAGTAATGCAAGAGTAAACTCAACAATGAATTTGGTAACATGTTTCTCAATTTTCCCAAATTCTTTCTTCTGCCCATTCTACACTATATGCAGAAACATCTTGTTCCACAGCAGAATGTGCCGCATTCAAACCACCTCTGCGTAGCAAGACATGTGGTTTCAGGCAATAAAGTAATCCATTATTAAAATGGAGAAAAAGACATTTCATTGCTCACTCAGTCTTGGATCTATAAATAAGATAGAGCAGTTCTTTCCCATGCCAGTACAATAATCCCTGTCCACACAAGTCAAATCTGGTTTAATGTGAATATTTTGCTAGAGTTTCACATCCCTGGCTTGTCTTGTATAAGCAGCCTCTTTCTGCCCTGGAACTTTTAGCAAACTCTTTCCACATGCCCACTGCCCACTGTGAGGACCCACTGTGAAAAAGAAAAAAGAATGAAGTACTAAAACACGTCAAGCATGTACATCTTCCTCGCATATGCTCAGTGCACTAACCTTAACCAAATAGGCGGATGTAAGACTAAAGGAGACATTAGCTTGTTCTTTCTTCTGAAAAGGTAGGAAAAAAACAGAGAATGGAGAGTGGAAATCAGACAGCATTTACAGGCTAAAAGAAGTTAAAAGACGTATTACATGACTGAAAAAAGGAAAAAGGGGGAGAAGGGATCTTTTTTGATAATCTGATTGCTAAAATGTCATTTTGTCTTGGATCAAATGTTAAAGAAAGGCAGTAGACAAACATACAAGTAGAAAAGATAGCAGTCCACAGGGGAAGAAGGAATTGATCTCCAAGTGTTCAATGGATAATGTGTTGTCAAAGGCTTTCATGGCCAGAATTGCAGGGTTGTTGTGTGTTTTCCGGGCTGTATGGCCATGTTCTAGAAGTATTCTTGCCTGATGTTTCGCCCACATCTATGGCAGGCAGGAGACCTCACAACCTCTGAGGATGCCTGCCACAGATGTGGGCGAAACGTCAGGAGAGAATACTTCTAGAACATGGCCATATAGCCCAGAAAATACACAACAACCCTGTTCAATTGATAGTTTTTATTTACCTTGTTTCCCCAAAAATAAGACATCCCCTGAAAATAAGACCTAGTAGAGGTTTGTTGAATTGCTAAATGTAAAGCCTCCCCCGAAAGTAAGACCTAGCAAAGTTTTTGTTTGGAAGCATGCCTGCCGAACAGAACACCAGAACATGCAGGATTGGTAAATGTACATACCATATATTGTTGCACATGGAAATAATGGTAATAACAAGAAATGCTTGATAGGATTCACAGTTTGTTTGGTTATGCTGGTTTGTGATGAGAACTACTGTACAGTATATAATAAATGTTCATTTTCTGTTCAACAATAAATTTGAATTCTTCTTCATGGAAAAATAAGACATCCCCTGAAAATTCAAAGATTCTCCTCTTTGGGAGCAAAAATTAATATAAGACACTGTCTTATTTCGGGGAAACATGGTATTTTAGAAAAAAACCAATGTGTTTTGGCCTATGCATATATATTTAATGGTCTTCTCCAGGGGCCATATAAAACAAAAAGAAACAGAAATATCAAAATCAAAATAATATCATTACATGATAACAACATAAAACATTTAAATACTTTCCCATAGAAAAACAATGAAACAAAAAAGGATAATGTGGTCAACCATGGAGTACTTGGGTACTCATTGAACAGCACAGGACAGCATCATGGGGAAAATGACTCAGTACCTATAGGTGTCTTTGCTATACGTACAGATATGGTATATTCTTGTTTTTTTTCTTTTGCTCTGTGTATCTGTGTACAGTTATAACAGTACTAATTGTTCTTTGGCCCCATGAGGATGCTCAGCCTATTCACATGAAAGCTTCAAGCAGAGTGTGGAAGGTACACCAACCAGTGTTCACATCCTTTCTGTTGATGAGACGGAAGGTCTAATAAGAGCCTAATAAGAGAAGGCCTAATAAGAGCTTCTGCTTGTGTTCACTTGAATATGATTGGGTGTCTTTTTCAAACTTTTCCTCCAGCTTGTGGCTGTCAGAATCAGAGATGATGGAGACATTGGAGGAAGGGCTTATTTATATATCCACATCCTCTCTCCACCTTTAGTCATCATATGAATGAGGTGACTCCTATATATGTTATGATGCCTGCCCTCCAAAAATATTTACATTTTGATAAATATTTTATCAGTTCTAATTTAGTACAATGGATAACATCAATGGGTGTTTTTTCCCCAGGAAGGATGCATCTTTAATCAGGAAGCCCTTGACGGTTTTGCTTGCACTTCAAAATAAGTTGCCAGGAAGCAGTTATTGCCTGCCATATATTTTTCTGAAAGTTTTGCAGTTTTCAGCACTGAAACACAGTTTCTGCTAGTTAGAACCAGACTGTTTCCCCATTACTATTCCACAAGCAAGAGTTCAGGAATAGGCAGGTTATGACAAACCTCAGAGATATTCATAGGAATCATATATTAACATTCGGAATTCTCTGGGCTTCGATACTGCATCACCACACCTGAGAATATTTCATTCTTTTAATATATCTTTAATTTATGCTGTGTGATACTGCCTCTCATTATGCATGATACTGAGATGTAGGTAGGTATATAGCCTCCTTCATACCATTCTAACATAATGAATGACTTATTATGAAAAAAACATATATATAAGCTACCCCCACTCTCTAATATGAATTCAAAATAATTCCTGATTGTCTGTATTATAACCACAGTTTGCAAGAATGCTTGATTATTATTACAATATTTTGTTAAGACTCTGGTCAAGGGGAACTATATAAATATTTGCCCAGCAGCAAAAGATATGAAAATAGACTGATTTTTTATGCGTGATTTTCACACAAATAAATATTTAGAGAAATTCTCTGGCAGCTTGAAATAAAGTCAAGAAAGGTATTTTGAAAAAATCTATCTTGTTTATTTTCTCTCTCTCTTTTGAATTCCTGTCCTTCCCTGAACAATTCAAAGGTTATCAGTATCTGCATGCCCTTATGCTTGATGAAAAGAGATGTGCCAACTGGAGGTCACCTAAAGAAGCATCACTGTATTATCTCTCATACTGCAAGCAGGATGCTCATTACAAATACATGTGATAGATGAATTCAAGAAAATCATATATTTCTTCAGCCGTATACTATGAGGGGTGCAGAATAGTACTGGAGACGAAAAACTTTAAATTATTTGTTTAGAAGGAAGAACCAGCTTTCCAAACAAGAATTGATTATGAATTTTTCTGTATGAATATGTAAACTCAGAAAGGCTCTGGGAGAGTCAGCAGAACTGCAGGTATTAATGGATCTCTGGGCAAAAAACAGCTTCACTAGAACCTGAAAAGCAACCCATATCCAAGTTACAAAATGAACACTGGTTCAACAGCCATTTCAAAAGTGGGCCTGGGAATGAGGATTCTGTATCTGGAATCAAAGATTTCAAACAAGAATTTCCAAGGATCTACCCAAAATAAAAATGAATATTTATCTGCAAGTTCCTTTGAGGAAGCTGGTTTGAAATCAATATAAATTTGTTTTCTACGCAGAGCCACTTTCTCTTGTCTGACTTCTATTTTGTGAATGTATGTATTAAAACAACTAATACATATCCAGCTTTCCATTTGAATCCATTTCAATTGTAGCTTATAAAATAAGCGTGGTTCAATTTTGGACCACGATTCCAGAAGATCACAATTTGACTTCTTACACAAATATAAAAATCTACAGGGTGACCTTAGACAAATCAAACCCTCTCAGCCTTGCCACTTCATCACACAGGATTTCTTACTCATCCCAGGACACTTCCAGAACAGTTTAGGGATGGAGCCCACCGGATCTCATCAAATGATGCACAGCAAATGGCTCCATCCCTGAACTATGCTGGAAGTGTCCTACAACATTGCTGGCAACGAGGACAGCACAGGAGGAAGCCAGGCAATGACGCCTTCTCCCATGTGATGGGGAAGCCATTGGTGCAGGCAATGCGCGGTGTGGGACGACAAATTCCCCATTGCCACACAGATTCACTGTTGATGCCTGGTGAATCCTCCAGCTTTTTCTGGTGTTCGGATGCTTAATGTGATGAGGCCCTTAGAGGAAATATGGAAAACCTCCTCTTAACAAATCTTGCCAAAAACCTCTGTGATAAGTTTGCCAAAGGTGAGAGTTAACTTCAAAGTACATATATCAACAATGAAAGAAACATGTAAAACAGCTTCAGTAATTAAAATGAACATTTAGGGAAAGATCCAAGATGGACTCAGTGTGCTGCAAGAACCTTCTCTGGGAATGGAGGGACAAAGCTGAGAATAAAGGATAGTTGATAGCATAAAACAAACCTATGATCTCATAGAGGAAAAAATGTTTGCAAAGTTATATGGTCTGTTTGTCTCTGTTCTAGCTATGTTCCTCTGTATTACCTCACACTCACTGAAGAAAGGGAGGTTTTGTGTACTAACAAAGGGCAACTCATGCCTGTTTATTGTCTTGTAAACTTAAGCTTTTAGTTGACATACCTTACCCAGAAAGTGGAAGTTTCTAGAGGGAAAATAAGTAGGGTTATACTTAAAATGCCTAAAAGCTAGATGTCATTGAAAACAGAATTTTTATCTGGGGTATTCAATAAAGAAAATGAACTGTAATAAGAAGAAAAGACAGGAATGGATGTTGGGCAAGGTAGAAAGGTTCTCAATGCATATACAAACATTCAGGAAAGAAGGAAGGACAGGAATTGACAGCAACCAAGGCAGATAATTTTAAATGCATGAGCTGAAGAGAATGCATTCAGAGGAGAGTCAAGTTAAGGAGTTCTTGATTACAGGCATGAAGCTTGTATATGTTACTTCGGAGATCAAAGGTAAAATAGGATTTGAAAGTACAAGGGATATCAGACCTGTAAATATCTTGAATAAATATAGTGCTTCATTTCATCCAACCTCCATTCTGCCTTCTACATACTTTACAAACAGGTTTCAAAGGATAATGGGTTTCACAGGTTGTAAGCTCTCTAGCTGGAAAATGCTTTTCAATGAGTTTGTTTCTTGCCAGTGGGAACTAATTTCTTGGGAGACAGAGAACATATTTTATTTTATTTTGTTAAAGCTGAACATGATATAGCAGAGACATATTTTATGTTTATTTTATGTTATATTATTTAATTTGATTGTTGTTCCCATTTTATATTGATTATATGGGGATGCCCTCAATACCTTATAGAATACTACCATTATTTACCTGCTCTTCACATATTGAGGAAAAGGCAAGATATTATTTTAATAAAAAAATAATAAAGAAACACATACATACAAAAATATAAATAACAGTTAACCACTGGCCATAGTACACAACTTAATTTATTTTGCCTCATTATAACGTCTGCTTTGAAACATTTAATTCTAAAAACCCACAAAACCAACCACTAGCCTTTATGAATAGTCTTTTTTTGTTCCTGTATTAATATCCCCAAGAGAAGGTGCAAGTGAAAATGTTAGTCTGAAAAATGAAAATGAATTAAGACTTGAAATCATAAACATATAAAAATCATGGTGTGCTTTAAAGGAAAAGAGAGCTGACAAGGAAATGCCTAGAGTGCCAGTATAAATGGCACATTGTTTATAGTTTTGTGAAACAGAACATCTTTGTGTTTTAACATGCTCCCTTAAAGGCATGGTTTTTGAAGATTTTAGTATTTTCAGTGACCAGGAGCAATGCCTTGACAAGTTAGTTAAGCATATGTGTACTCCCTCTGAGCATGCACTAGATAGGATTTGGAGGAAAATATGAGGAAATAACACATATATATTCAATAAGGCTGCATTTTCCAAGCCAGATAAGTAGAGCTCAAGGCCATGTATGAAGATTCCAGTGCTCCCAAAAGGCAGTTGGATTCTGGCAGCTAATGACAAACTAAAAACAGAAGAAGAAGAAGAAGAAAGGAAATACTTGATTTAAAGGCATGTTCCGTTTTCTGCTACTGGAGTTTAGAAGCAAACTTCAAAAAAGATCCTTTAAGAAACCAGGTGCTCATATTACAGTGGCAATTGTGGCATGCTGCTGAAATGCAGTGGCAAACCAAGGATCCTTTCTGTAAAACAAGCCTATCTTGCTAGTTTCATGGGCTATTTTGTGCCTTGAAAAGAAACTTTAGCCCCATGATTTCCTGGTGGCTTCTCATGATGCTTGAAGGGGGTTGACTTGGAATGATGGAAGGGAAAATTGGCGCCTCGGCTTGCCAAAGTTGTTTATGCCTGTTCTAACAAGTTATCCTGGAATCTCATATACAGCACTTAAATGGAAATATATCAATTGCTCTGCACACTCACTTCACAGGAGGTACCAGAATATCCTGGAGGACACTGGCAAATTTCAACAGCAGGTGCATCTTTGTGTCTTGTTGACATGTCATCAGCAGCTTCCAAACTGACATCACTCAACCTAGAGTGTAAGAAACAAGATAGTGAGAAATTACCATTTCACCTACAAAAAGACATTGATCTTAGAATGTTTCTGCTGCTAGACTGGGATGTGGGGGAGACCTTAACTGGTGAGATAACTGTGCTAGTGTTTATTCACTGAAAGGGGGAGGGGTGTCTTTCCACTCACTGCCTCCGCCTTGATATCATTCATGTTTAGACTGTGGAAAGCCCATGTTAGGAAACTGTCACAACAAGTGTATCAGCAGGAGGAGGACTGTGCTTAGCTTGCAACTTGTATGCTTTCATTTTCATTGCAGGCACACACAAAACTAGGCTATTTGTTAAAACCCAAAGCTGAGGAACTGTCAAAAACAAATTCTTCTTTTCCTGCTCTGAAAGTACTGGAAACTTTAATTATATACATAAGGTATAAATGACGTCTTAACATCTATGTTGTTATAGAAAACAGAATAACGTATAGAGGGGGAAATACTACATTAGAAAGAATCAAACTGAATCAGTTTGTATTCCCAGCATTCAGTGTGTTATCTGATAACAAGAAAGAAATGAAAAAGCTTATTTTCTGTTCCAAAAGTCATACTAGTTTTCAAAGACTTGTGAAAAGTGACTAGAAAATACATCTGCTATAGAAAATACACATTGGTAACCAGCTTAGAGTGCTACATATTCTAATACTAATTTGTCCTGAGAAGAGATAAAATGATTAATTCATTTTTGTTTTCATATATATAGACCTAAATTTACATCTCGTGGACTTATACTCATGGTATAACACAATTATACGATAATTTTTGCATTTCTTTTAATTCCTCCTAATTTTAAAGTAGAGTTCTTTAATCCAAAAAAGTAAGTACAAAATGCATATATTATGGAAGACTTCATATAAATGTGCATGTGTCAATTAATAGGTATACAAAATGATGGTGATGAGTAAAAAATCTTTTAAAATATGTGTACATTAGAGGAGATTGTGTGCAACAACACATATAAACTTTGATGAATATGGAAATTCATATGACTTTTTTTGGCAAATGAAATGGAACAAATTTGTTCTTGAAAAAAACCTGCTACAGGAAACAAAACAGACAGATATTCCCAGCAACTCTTAGGTAAATGTCCATACTTCTGAACAGAAAAATGACATGTGCTTAGTTCACATTTCTTTTCCTGTCCAATAAGAAAAGAACCTGAAGCCCAGTCTTTACCCTAGCACTCCTTTAACTCTATTCACAGTACTTTTTTTACCCTACTCTCTTTTCTTGTAGCAGCCAACTGGTTCTGTTGCTCAGAATCTACCCAGTAAGAAAGGTCTCCTTAGGAGAAAGATTCTATTTAGTAACAGGGGATAAGACCAATTGCAAGCAAAGAACAAGCATCAGGCCAGTAAAGGAACAGCTGGCAGTGTGAATATACAGGGTATTTGAAAAAGAACTCCCTATTTCACCATTTAATTAAATGGTGAAATAAGGAGTTCTTTTTCAAACAGCCTGTATATAAAATCCTCAGGGCTCTTCCAGACATGGCGGAAAACAGAGTGGAAGCAAGTTAAAATAACCCGCTTCCTTCTGGGTTTCTGTACCCATCTCCAACCCAAACCCCAAGCTTTCAACTGTGTGGTGGCTAGATGACATCTGAGTCAACCTGGCATCCAGCCCCCCTCCAGTCTCCCATTTCCCCAAAAAAACACCTCTACACAGTACTGGTGACATGCAAAAATGACATCAGGAGGTGTGTGTGGGGGGGGGGGGAGGAAAATCCCCCCACCTCATGATGCAACATTTCTGTGTGTTAGGAGTACTCTGCAGAAGGACCTGCACTGCCAGCAAGCCACCCCAGTAAGTTTTTTTTGGAGGGGGGAAATGGGGTTCTGGAGGGGAGGGGGGGCTGCGGGGATTGAGGACTGGCTCTTTCCAGGTGTCAAACTCAGTTCTTTAGAAGGAAGTCCCACAATGTCCAGTGGAGACTTTTCCCAGACAGCAGCCATTAAAGGTGGAATCCTATTAGTCCATTATAATAGAACTGTAGTTACGTATATAGTGTTTCAGGACTTCACAGTGGAGGTGTGTGAAGATAAACACTGTTCTTCCAGATGGAATAAATGTTGCTGACAGTTGTTTGTGTATAATTTATATGTATTGTATTATATTAATAATTATATCTCAGTATAATTATGTGTGTATTATTTCTATAATTATATTAAAGATATAATTATAAACAAAGTTATTTTAAATGTTATCGACCTTCAATGTATGCGTTTAAAGTATATCTTAAACAGAAATGCATTTTGTGTTTAGAGTTGGGTTCCATCTCTAAAACCCATTTACACTGACAATTTAATGCAACTCAAAGCTAGCTTCAAACTGCAGCAACAACAAAGTTCCATAAAAGTATGCAAAAGAAAGCCCTTAGTGTGCACCACTGCTCTGTTGTTTTCATAATCACCATCTAGGTCTCAAACTTATTCTAAGATCTCTTGTATGGCAAAACCACATTCTGTAATGCTAGTCTGAAACTGCATTAAATGGTCTATGCCAGTGGTTCTCTGTCTGGGGTCCCCAGATGTTTTTGGCCTACAACTCCCAGAAATCCCAGCCAGTTTACCAGCTGTTAGGACTTCTGGGAGCTGAAGGCCAAAACATCTGAGAACCCAGGTTGAGAACCACTGTTCTATATAGATGGGGCCCAATGCATCTCATTATGTATATATTCCAAATCCAAAACACTTCTGGTCCCCAAATATTTTGGGTATGGGATACTCAACCTACAGTTAAATATGTTCTCATTTATAAACACAAATTTCTGATCTTACGTTGATTAAACTGGAAGATCTCTGATAAAGGCCAACCTAGAAAGAGTATGGGAATGCATTAATAAAACCATTTGTATTCCATTTCCAGTGAGCAAAAGCAAAGATGATTTGCAAAGAAGGACTTTTAATCACAAAGAATTAGTTCCAGAAATTAATTCTTTCATTTTTAAAGCATTTTATGTTATTTTCTAATGTGTTTCATTTAAAATTAAGGAAAAACTAGGGAAAAATCTGGGAAATATTATCAAGATTACTAACGGCAAAGAGTAAACCAAAATATTTTTGAGCTGGAGGCGCAACAAAATTTGCCAGTGTTCTTTTAATCATATTTATCTATTGTTATTTTCTAGTGCCATGTAGTAATTTGAAGGAATGAGAAACAGTTACGCACAGAACATTTCACTCAGTATTATTCCACATTTGTATTCACTGAGCAGTACCAATTTTCATTAGGTTCTGCTATTTGGAAAATGGTATTTTAATGCATTTAACAGTTTTAGTTCATTGAAAAAAAGCTGCAGTCATGTTCCCCCACTTCAATGTAGTAATTTATATTCCTCTGTGCCATTTTGGAGACATTAAAGTATATAATGTTGGCAGTAATGGGATTCGGGAACTTTTGCAAAATTTGAGCATCTAGACCAAATATTTAATATGGTTGCAAGTGTGGCAGACATTGTTGACATCTAAATGCTAACAAAATTAACAGAAGATGCAGCATTTGAAGCAAAAGCTGGCACAGTTTACAATCTGCTATTACTTTAATCGTGATATCCTGAATGAAAAAGAAATCACCACGAACATGCAAGGCCACTGCAGAGCCTCTGGGTCGCCTCATCTCCATTTCATGCAACATTATCTCACAGCTGAATTAACTGAAGAGTGCCACTTTTTATGAGAAGCTATAATGGGAATAAATGGCTACATGGATACTAACCTATCAAACTTCATACCACAGAGGTCTGAGTGATATTGTTGTAGCTATCATGAAATCACAAGTCTTTATTGCTTCAAGCATTGCTGATTTCCCTAGAGAGTTCTGGCTCATACAAAGACCAACTTGGCACCTTTTCCCTCCTAACTATTCCAATTTTCTGGATTTTTACATTTTTCTCCCCCAATGATCACCATGTTATCTTTTAGGAGTTAAATATATTGCTTTGGCGGATTTACCATTATGCCTTACTAAAGGCTTGACTGAGTTGTGACCATGCAATTTCTGGGTGCAGTAGCAGGCCAAATCTTATTTTAACATCCATGCTGAGGTCTCTTCATCTGGCAACCACTGGCCTGTCTCTGATTCTACACATATACCAGGCCACACTCTTGCCAGAAACAAAGTGATTTGTGGGTAAAGATATTTGAAATAACATACTTTAGATTTCATGGGATACTTAACCACATTGTCTGTATCTTTAAACAATTATTTCTTTGTACATGAGGCAGGACATTGCGGACAAGCATACAGATGTGGAGTGGTTTGTTCTGCTCCACAGTTGCACAAGGTGGAGGATTCCTCTATGTAGTGCCATTTTGCCAGGTTGTCTTTTGATCTGCCTACTCCGCTTCTGAGTCTGTTCAGGGACTTCCAAGTTGCCCATTCTTGGTTTGTACATGGATTTTTTTGTATCAGGAGCGACTTGAGAAACGGCATGCCACTTCTGGTATGAGAGAATTGGCCACCTGCAAAGACTTTGCCCAGGGGATGCTCAGATGTTTTAATGTTTTTACCATCCTTGTGGGGGATTCTCTCATGTCCCCACATGAAGCTGGGGCTGATAGCGAGAGCTCATCTGTGCTTTCCCTGGGTTGGACTTGAACCGGCAACCTTAAGGTCAGCAATCCAACCTTCGAGTCTGTTACGGGTTTGTAGAAAAACAAACTGCGTGCAGTCCTGTCCAGACTTATCCAGTCCTTTGTTTTATCCACAATGAGCAAAAGAAAAAAAAACAAGCCACGAAAAATGGAAGAGAAAATCAAAATTTACTCTTAAGTAGCAGAGTCAAAAATCATAATAAAACTTCCAGCAACAAAAACTCACATAGTCTCTTGCATTAAATTCATGCAACTTCATAGTAGGCTCTCAGCAAGCATTCAGTAAGTCCCCAAAAGACATTACAAACATTCCCAGATATACCCCATTCAGGGAGTGGCTCAAGCCTATTAGCCCTGATTGTTCCAATTACTCAACCATGAGTTGTAATTAACCAGGTGTTTTTCTCTTAACACACACTTACACAAGTAGTGATCCCACAGAAACTTAGTCACATACATGCATATACAGTAATAGAGTCATCAGTCCTGCCGGCAGAAGGGTTTAACCCACTGCACCACTATATGGATAGGAGGGAGCAAATGAATGCCAGGTGCTACAGGCTATTTTTGAGAGGAAGGTAGTAGCAAACCACCTCTGAGTATTCCTTGCCTTAAAAAACCATTGAAATGAATGGGTCCCCATAAGTTGACAGATGACTTGAACCCGTGACTTGAAGTCACATGCACATCTAGAGATTTATCAGCTGTTAGATCTATTATCTTGATCCCGTAGTGCCACAGGGACATAGATGAGAGTATATGCTGAAGCACTTCCATCCTGATGCTGCAGCAAATATATGAAGGAATGTCAGGCTGATTCCCCATGATGAAAAGAGCATTTCCTTTTATTTCTTTTGTTAAAAATCATTCTGCCATCTCCTTTGAGTTTGGTTTAATCCCTATACATAATGGCTGGATAAATCTGGGTTCTTAAAAGTATTTTTTCCATAATTTTGCTTCCTGGCCTGATCCCAACCTCCCTACATTTTGAGGTCCTGTTTATTCTGGGGCATGATGAATCCCAATATGCATGGGCTCAAATACTTTAAATTGCATCCTGAGAAAAAGATGCTAAACCTCTGATACACAGATCCTATGCAGCTGGTTTTGAATAGATGTGTCTTTCTTTTCAAGTCTTCAATTTATTGGATGGGAAGAGTATATAAAAGCCCTGTAGGGTTGATCCTAGTGATTATCCCCTTGAGTCTCCACTTGGGGGAACACTATCCCTCTTTGATCATGGTAGAGGAACACACTTTCGGTGAGAGACAGGGTATTGGATATATCAGTGAGAGTAAGGTTAAATTTCTTCAAAGAGTGTGGGTTAAATCTCTTCAAAATCCCTGGGTGAGAGACAGGGACTACGATATCTTTAAATGCCCATGTGAGAGGTGCACCAGTTTAGATGTAACAGATGTCTCAAGAAGGGGGAATGCCCTGCAATTTTAGTCTCATGGTTCCTGCATTACTGGTGGTCTCTGGGAAGTATTGGGAACCTGTCCTAGCACATTTGTTCTGACTGCAGCATTTTTAAAAAAATTCAGTTAAAGCCTGGAATGCCTTTTATTTCATTTGACAGACAACCATGCATGGTGATAAGAATAGTACATGCACAGAAATGGAAAAAATCATAAATTTCAGCACAAGAGGACTGGTTGTAGAAAATGATCAAATTCAAATTAGCTGAAAAGGAGGAGATGTTTACTTTGATTAGAGAAAATTAATTGGAGACATTTTAATTACCCGAAGATTTTTAAATTCATATTTACTCTTTTTTTCCTCATTGTATTATTTAATATGTTTTAGTTCATTTATACTATCTTGCTGTTTTTAACTTGTTTTAATGCTAACTGTAAACCATACTGAAATCTCCTGATATAGGGCAGATTATAAACATTTAAATAAAAGAAATATATACATACCACATAATGCATTTCTACCTGTTCCTGTGGTTTTGCAGCACTGAGCAAGGATGACAAATTTATCCCCATCATTATCGTAGCTGTAAATATAACCAGTGGACAAACTAATGGGAGGTGAAGGGGGGGTATGTCTGTACTCTGTTTAAACAGGGGTGGCATCCTCATCTGCAACTCTATTGTCTAACTTACAATAAGCCTAGGGATACCCCAAGCAATTTTCCTTGTACACTTTGGTTGTTCTGTTGAAGGACTATGCATCACATTGTGTCTCCAGCTAACTACATCAGCAGGCTTGTAGCTAGTTATGGGACAAAGGTCAAGAGGTAGAATGATTATGAAACACAATTAGTTTCAGAAGAGGGTTGAAAGACAAGAAAAGAGGTGACATAATATAGTCCTTGAGAAGCAAATTACACACAGAAATAAAAAACCCCCAACAAACAGAGGCTGAGCTGGCAGAGAAAGCAAAGACCTTGAGATGAGTGAAGATGGAAGCTTTGCTACAGTGAAGGACATGCACAAAAAGCAGTGAAAAAACTAAGAGGTTACCCTGAGGACACAGACAGATTTGAAACGGTCTAGTCAATGTGAAAGGAAAGGTCACCATGTAGAAGATCACCAGGGCTTGGCAAAGTTACTTTTTCAGATTACAACTTCCATGATCCCCTTTTATTCTATGTCTTGGGATATGTTAGCAAAACAATTTTTGTCAGGGATGAAACTATCACAATATGATATATAAGGACTAGACAGAATAAAGTAGCAATAATACTTATTCAGATGCGTAATTAGATGCTTACTCAAGTAAAATAGGGAGTGGTTTTTTTTAGCAGTGACACATGAATATTTGGTAACAGCTTGTGTACACACCCAAACAAATCCAAATTCAAGGACTATTCAAAAATAAAATGAAGATACTGTTATGAAAGCAGAGGTGTTTTAGAAAAGCACTTTTCAATGTAGCCAGTCACCATTCCATTGTTCCATCAGTACAAATAATTGCCCTATACACTGACTATGTCTGAATTTTGGGAGAGTTATACTTTTGGGGTACGTCTGCCAGAATTCTCAAAGTATCAGTTGCCAGAGTTTTTGTCATACAAAAAAAATCAACATTTCTAATACCCAATTATGTCTGATTTGATATGTGGTTGTTCCAGTAATTTAATAACAGGTTGGATGAGTGAACATTTAAGTTAACCAGGTAGGTATTACAGAAAAGTCAGATTCAACCAGCTGGAAGATTATCCTTCCTCTCTGAAGGAAGTTTTCCAAAATTTCAATTAAAGGACTGAGTTAGATACAAGGGAAGAAAACATATTCTGAAACTCTACTTATATAAATACAAGCAAACTGTAAATGCCGCTTTTTAAACCAATTCACAATTGTATTAACAACAAAATTGTATAGCCCAAATACACATTATAACGAGGCAGGTTCCACAATAATAGGTTTCACTATAATACAGGGGTTTTATACTAAAAATATACTATATGTTCAGAGATGTGTAACAAGACTACCTATAAAAAAGAAGCCAACTAATATTGTTTGACATTTTTCTCAAATATATCATGAAATGTTCAATGATGCTCCTTACAAATTTCAGTGGAACTCAGCATCTAAGCATTGGAAAATGCTCTCTCTCACTGTGCTGTTACACTCAGTTTAATGTAATAAACATGATACATAATTATTAATATGTTACATTTTGGTAAATCTGATGTTCTTTGTGTATTGTATGAGGCATTATCTGCCTGTTCTGTTTCTCTGTTAGCTAACCCTACCTCTGGTTCAGGATGAATCAATATGAGTATATATTTTTTCTTTAAACAAATACCTGAGGTTCTCAAACCATTTATAAAATTTCTTTGCAACTGTAATTGCCACTGGAAGCAAAAAAAAAAGAGCAATAACATTCCAAAAAGCAAACTGATATGAAATTGAACAAGGCTGGCATTGAGAAAAATGAATTGTGACCATGGTAATCCAACCTTCTCTACAAAACTTGATCTGTGAACAAAGAAAATACTTGATCATATTCTGGACAAAACAGAAATCAGTTCTTGCAATTACCTGTAGATGGCATTCATCCCATAGCTGTATGTGGCTCTTATAAGAAGACGTTTTATATTTGCCAACACAGTCATGAATTCCCTTTTGCTGACTGGAAAATCAGTGTCATGCAGCATGAATAAGTCATGTTTCAGCAACACTTCTTCAGTATGCTGTTCAAACGGGTTCAAATGAATACCCTCCTGTGATGTGCTGATTCTTAAACCACTTCCCTGATAATGAAAAGAAATGTTAAAGATACAAAAATTTACAGACACTACACAAAATGCTACATAGAAGAGCGCAGCAATGTGGTATAAGTGTATAATCTCAGGCATATTTCATATAAATGGTAGGCCCCTCAATATTTAATATTTTTATAACTGAAGAAATTTGGAGTAAGAAGGAACAAAGCAATTTAAATGACTGGTTGGAAAATGATGACACAGTTTTAGAATAGTTCATGACATCAATAGACTTTGGCATAGTTGGGTTATCACTGATAATGGATACATGTTATGTATATCACCTTTGATATTGCTTCTCTCTTCATTAGTGCAATTGCACTGATTGATGTGTTGTCAAAGGCTTTCGTGGCCGGAATCATAGGTTTGTTGTGTGGTTTCCAGGCTGTATGGCCATGTTCCAGAAGTATTCTTTCGTGACATTTTGCCCACATCTATGGCAGGCATCCTCAGAGGTTGTGAGGTACCTCACAACCTCTGAGGCTGCCTGCCATAGATGTGGGCGAAATGTCAGGAGATAATACTTCTGGAATATGGCCATACAGCCTGGAAAACATACAACAACCCTGTGATCCCAGCCATGAAAGCTTTCGACAACACGTTCTAAACTATGTTCAAAAGTATAGGGCGCAGGCGCTTCATTTCTAAAGTTCCTTCTGAATTTTGGTGGCAAACATTTTGGAACTCTAACAAAACTTACAAATAATAAAATAATAAACTTTATTTTTATATCCCGCCCCATCTCCCCGAAGGGACTCGCAATAGGGAAAACATCACTGGCTTTGTGAGCTATCCTGATGAAACTTGCTACAATGGTAGAACACATTTACCACTGTTATCCCACCAAATTTCATAATGTTTGACTTTTCTATGGAGTTTTGGTGAATTTTCAAAGCTTTTATAAAAACATTTTTAATAATAAAGAAAAACTGTTACTCCAGAAACTTTGTTTTTGTGGCAGAAAATGTGTTAAATTGGTGGAGATTTAACAAAGCAAAATGTGCTATAGGGCAATGTCCCTTGCACAAAAACAAAGTTTTTGCAGTGTAATAAACTTTTGCCACGTTTTTAGGACAGAACCAATTAGGAAATGACATTTATAACCCAGGAACAGAAATAATAGTACAGGCACTATCAAGGGACATCTAGACTGATCCCCTACTTCTGGGCAGAAAGGCACCATCCAAATTCTCCTGACATCCATTTGCTCCCCCTATTGAGCTGGAGGGGACCCTCAAGGGCCATCCATATAGGTCATTACTTTTTTTTTTAAGCCCAGCACAGAGATTGGCTTAGAGCAAATCAATTATCCCCCCAAAAAGCGACAACAGCAATACCGTTGAATGTCTGTCTATATGACACACAATCAATCATAGAACTTCAACTTAGCACAGATATATACTATTACTTATTTACTTTAGTCCTCTTTGTAGATTCAATCATTTTATTCTATCATTACTGACTATAAACCGCAGACTGGCAGCCCCCCACAGTACCTCATGGCAATTGGGCCAAGTAAAAGAATTTTTTTAAAGCAGTTTCTGTTCTCTTGGCTTTGCAAAAGTTGCTTAATGCAGATTCAATCATTTTAATTTTCTTATTTAGACTCACTCTAAACAGCAACTGCAGCAGTCAGCTGTTTGGGTCATTCAGCCATCATTTGGCTCGTGAGCAGCTTTGCATTCTGGGAAGTGTAGTTTACGGCAGGGCCTTTTGCAATCTCTACCATTGGGGGCCTGGCCTTCCCAAACTACAGTTAAGATGGCTGTGATTAGTCACACCCACAGCGCCTCCCTTATGGCAGCACCAGCGAAGATGGGGCCAAAGGAATAACTTTAAAAGCACTGTGTGTTATCTTGGCTTGACCAAAGTTGCATAATGATTATAGTGAAAATTAAACTGACCTTGGGAGACATCCGAATGGTACAGAACATTTATTTTAAAAATGGGTGATTCAAATTCTAAATCACCCCACCTTTCCTGCATGCCTCGGAAATCACTTTGTATGCACAAATTTAACGAATCAGATACGAGTTCTGATTTTAATCCAAAATTATGTGCCAGCCAGAGAGAGAGAGAGAGAGACAGAGAGAGAGAGAGAGACAGAGAGAGAGAGAGAGAGAGAGAGAGAGAGAGAGAGAGAGAGAGAGAGAGAGAGAGAGAGCGAGCGAGCTTTGGATGGCATAGGGAAGTGTTAACACCCTTGAGGTGTTTGTTTTGCTGTCTGTGTTCCTGTTTAGATGACCTCAGACTTTCCGTGCCTGTGATAATTGGATTTTGAAAAATTTGGCTTCTTGTGGAAACAAGGATTGGTGAGACACTTTTTTCCCATGGTAACTCTTTCAGGAGTGAATTTCCCTTCCTAGGAGTAGATTTCTCTCAATTCCCATTGTCTCACCCCATTTGCAATTATGAGTCATTTGTAAATCAGATGTTTGTAACTCGGGGACTGACTGTACATTGTATTGCACTAAAATCAATGGGATTTCTATACATGTTCAGCAGTTCACTGCTTTACATTGTTTGTAATGCTGTTAATATCACTATTTTCTGTTAGTCATCTCAAAGAATAATGATCCTAAGAACACAGGGCTTCAAATATACACATTTTCCTTTTAATCCTTCCTTTTACATTTCCCTTGAGGTATTGACTTCTCCACTATGAAAATTTAGATGGAATTGTAAGCTTTGTGTTTGGAAATGGGGAAGGGTTTTGCATTCAGCTTCTTCTTTAGCATTTTACGAGGTGAGTTGACTGTGTGCTGCTTGCAATTTACTGAACAAACACATTAAGAGATGTGGTAATACCCTACCTCTATGATGACATCAGATTGAAGCATTGCTTCAGCAGCATCTTCTTCCCCAATGAGGTCATATGAAACTGTAAATTTCAGATGTCCTCCAGCAGCTGTTATCTGTGGTAAAGAAGAATGATGCTGATTACATAGCAGAAAACATGCCTTTAACCATTTTGAACTACTCTTTTCCAATTACAGTGCTTTCAAGGGGAAGGACTTTTCTTGTAAGGAATGGACATGGGAATGATATAGAGCCCCAAGGAAGAACTGTTATGAATGGTTCCTTTTCAGTGCATTCCTTCCCCTTCTCTCATTCTGCTAGAACTATATCACTTCACAAAATCCATTTTAATAGAAGTGATTTCAGACTACTTCCAGACACTTCTAACTGCTAGAAACCTATGAATGCACATGCATTAAAGTACAGATAAACACCACATATCACCCCAACTATATAAAAGAGATAATATAATGTACATTATTTTGAAACAATATTTGACTCATATTCTAATCGTACACTGTAAAAGCTCCAGCACACAATGGCTACTGTTTTGTTGATTTTAAGCTACAAAAAGCCACTGGAGGAGTTGTTTTTTCTTCTTCTGTTCTTCCTCCCCTTTCCACTCCCAAATTCCCTGGTTCGAGACTAGTAAAGAGGACTTTGGGTCAGATAGCCTGGAGCTTGATACTATCGAATATTTCTCGTGAAAAGAAACCTAAAACAGAGAGAATCTGGCCTCAGGCAGGAAGGAAAAACAAATTCAGTTAAGAAGAATGCCACATTTTTTTCTTTTACAGGCATCTCTCTCTGAATACTGCTTTTTCCTTCTGATTTGTTCACTACCTCAAATGAAATATAAGGCAAATACTGTAACCTCAAGCCATTTCTTGACCCTGTAATGTATTTTCCACAAATACATATATATTCACTATTAACGTTTTTAAAGATGCTGATTATGGCATTCCAGGGAACAGCAAACAACTCAGACTGTTCTTGAGAACAAATCACCAGTATAAGTATTTGGAGCAAACACAGCAAACTACAAGCCTTGGATTGAAAATAGAACATTTCAAAGAGCAATCAAGTTAGCCATATTTCATACTGAATGATAATAAAGGACAGAGGATTTGAATCTCTCCCTCTACTCCTGTGCACTTGAAATACCCATTGCTACTTCAAACAATCGTATTCCCATCCGTGCTGATCAAAGCTGCTAAGGATGTATGCATTTTTTTATATACTTGTGTGTGAGCGTGTATAGATATATAGTTCTATAAATATAGTATTCACCAACTCGTTCTCTTGCTCTCTTTCCAATATTGAGAATTATTGTTCATGATCAATAGAATCATAAATCTTTACGTATTTCATTCTCATATACAGGAACGGAGTATTAAATATTTATATTTTGAAAATGCTTTGTTAAAAGGCTTGAGCCACTTTGTACCTCAGTTACAATTATGGTTTCTTTTTGTCATTTTTGACAAGTGTCCCTTAGGAACTATAGTAATATAGTTGCACCAGCAGCAGCCTACCTAGGCATGGTAAAATTAAACTCCCAGACTAAATATTGGGTTGTCTTTGGATATTTTGGTAATAACAAATTAATGTGTTAAAATTAACATATTTTGCACATTCAGACATTAAGTTACTTACAATGAAAATAAAAGGTTTTCTTCTGCCTGTAAAGCTACCAACTTTTATCCAATATAAAGAGTGCATCAAAAAAGCAGCACATAAAAGTGCAACTTTCTGAGAGGTAAAAGTTTTTTGACGAACAAAAAACCAAAGCCAAAACATTTCCTTCTTCTAGATTTACAGTCTAATGCCTTTCAATTTATGCTTACAACTGGGAAATGCGGAAATGCTGATATGAATATGGGAGTTTTCAAGAGAAGAGAAGACTTCCAGCAGTGCTATTTTTTGCCTTATGTAGTACCTTTCAATTGCCATTTCAGGCTGGTATGTATATTTCTCTGCATATGTGTGGAAATAAAGAAATATTATTATTATTATTATTATTATTATTATTATTATTATTATTATTATTATTAATAATAATAATACTTTATTTATATACCGCCCTATCTCCCCGAGGGGACTCAGAGCGGTTTCCAATCAAAATAACAACATACATTACATAGTCAGCAATTGAGAGGCAATATTAAAACATACAACTATAAAATTAAAATAGACAATAAATAACAATTACAAACCAGCCATAATTGCGAGCTCAGGGATCATTAGCCAAGTATCCTAACAATCCGGTTAGGGATGGATGAATCTTATATAACATGTTTCAAGGCCATAGGTCGGAGGTATACAGAGTGCCTTACTCAAAAACCTGCCAAAACCACCAGGTCTTCAGATCCTTATGAAAGGTGGATAAGGTAGGGGATTGCCTGATCTCTTTTGGGAGTGCATTTCAGAGCCGTGAAGGCCTGATATATTGAAAACATTGACTCCAAAAATGCGTTGGATAATCCAGAATGTTGGATAAGCGAGTGTTGGATAAGTGAGAAAGTTACAAGAGTTACTGTAATTACTACATAGCATTACTGCGCATGGAACTACTTTTTCTGTCAAATTTGTTGTATAATATGATGTTTTGGTGCTTAATTTGTATAACGATTACCTAATTTGATGTTTAATCGGTTTTTCCTGAATCCTTTCTTATTATCTAACATATTCACTTATCCTGCCAGCCTGTTTATGTTGGATAAGTGAGACTCTACAGTATATTGATAATCTTATATTATCTGCTTAGAACTGGATTATATGAGGCCCCTTCTTCAAAGCTGTATAAAATGCACACTGAAGTGGATTATATGGTAGTGTGGAGTCAAGATAATCCAGTGCAAAGCAGATAATATAAGATTATAAATGGGTTATATAGCTGTGTGGAAGGGCCTTGAGTCTACACTGCCATATAATCCAGTGCAAATTAGATAATCTGTGGAAGAAGCCTAAGTGAGGCCTAAATCTGCCTGTCCCCTAACGGAACCCTGGCTGTCCCTTGGCTGAGATGGTTGCTAGGAGACCAAGTGGGCAGAGATTAGCCCTCTAAACTGGCAGCAATTGGATAAAAACAATTATTGCTCTCCCTCTAATTAGGACTTTATTTTTCTTTTCTTTTTGTTGTATCAACCTAGTGGCGTGGATGATGGGTTGTGTTGTCAAATTTCGAGGTTGGGGGGCCTGTAGTTTTGTTGTTTTGTGGGTCGCTGTGATGCCATCACTCATTTATATATAGATGCTAACTGAGATGGGGTTCTGTGCCATTTTTGATAAATCTTTTTTATTAACTCTTGTAACTTTTTCATTTTAATGATACTTACTCCCTTTATTATCTTTTCTACTCTTTCCTCTGAAAAATTCCTTTCCTTACTCCATTTTTGTATTATTGTTCTAAGCATAATTCCTTTTGCTTCCACTATGGTTTTGTATAATGCTCCCACTCCCCACCTTTTCCCTTCTTCCCTTTGTCATCAGGGAATCCAATTTGTTTTCCTCTCTTTTCACTCCATTCTTAACTATTTCCCAAAGTCCTCTCAATTTCAACCGATTTCCACCTTTTCCCACCAACTCCTTAAAATCCATCAAATCTCCTCCATTATTATATAAATCCTTTATTCTTGAAAATCCCACTGTATTTAATTTCTTTAGTCAACATTCCTCTTCATCCTCAAACAAGCTATATAATGGTGGCCATTTAGACAGTATAGAGATCCATTGCTTTTGCCATTTTTCCCATCTAGGGCCCTCAATTCCTTTTATATTTCCTTTTAAGTTCTTACTGAAAATACCCGCTTTTCCTTTCCATCCATTTCTTTTGTTTTCTATTCTAATCCATTTCTGACTTTCAACTGAAAAACTTCAAAATATGCTTGCAGGTTTGGGACTCCCCAACACAGTTGGTCACTTCTTGCATATACTATTTTCTGAGCCACTCTTTCTTTCTTTCCTCCAAATACCCATTCTCATAATATCTTATCCCACTAAGCTATTTGTCAGGGTCACCGGCAAAGTCTGAAACAAATACAACATTTTTGGTATTATACACATTTTAGTGCTCTGATTCTTCTCGAGATTGATAGATTTTTCCCTTTCCAGTCTTTTAATTGCCTTATAATTATTATCCCATAATTTGTCCTCACTCCTAGCTATCTGGATTCCCAAATATTGAATCTTTCTCTTGGCTATCCTAATTATACCCTCTTCCTGAATTTCCTTAATTTTCCTCTTATTCATATTCATCATTAGAATTTCTGATTTTGCTAGATTTATTTTTAGGCCGGATACCTTTTCAAAATCTTCCAAAATCACATTAATTTCTCCCAAAGTTTCGCTTGGATTTTCCATTATAATTAAAATATTGTCTGCAAACAAATTAATTCTGATTTCCTCCTTCCCTATTCTATATCTTTTGATCTTTCCATTATTCCTTATTCTATCCGCTAACGGCTCCATTGCTAATGTAAAAATTAAGGGTGACAAAGGGAAGCCTTGCCTAACCCCTTTTTGTATTGGTATTTTTTCCTGAGAGTTTATTATTTATCCTAATCCTCCCATCAGCCTCTCTATACAACTCCTCTAACATCTTAATAAACTCTCTGTTGAACCCATATTTATTCAGAACTCTATATAAATACTCTTGATTTACTGAGTCAAAAGCTTTATAAACATCTAGTTTTATCATAGCCCATTCCTTCTTGTCCTTAATTCCTAATATATTCACAATGTTTCTTAATGAGTGACTAATACTCCTTCCTTTGACAAATCCGTATTGGTCCTCCTTAACTAATTTTGGAAGGAGCTTCTCTAATCTTTTTGCCAAAATTTTTGTAAAAATTGTATAATCTTGATTCATCAAGCTTATTGGTCTATAAGATGTTAACTCTAATGGGTCCTTCCCCTCTTTTAAAATTGTAAGTATTTCTGTCTGTTTCCAAGAATCCGGTGGTAGGCCCCCTCTCATTATGTGATTAAACAGTATTTGTAATTGTGGTATTAGCACTTCCCCCATTTCCTTATAAAATTGACCTGTAAATCCATCAACGCCTGGGGCCTTATTACCTTTCAGCTCCTCTATCACTTTTTTTATTTCCTCCTGAGATATTTCTTCCATCATTAACTCTGCCTCCCTGAGGTCCAATTTTGTGTTCACTTCTTCTTCCCATCTTTTCACTGTTTTTTTGCATATAGTTCTTTATAGAAACTTGCAAAGACCTGTAATATTTTTTCCATCCTCATTATATTTTCTTTTTGCTTATTTCTAATCTTCTACCTTCTTTTTTAAATAATTAGCCAATCTCTTCATAGATCGAATATTATTTCATTGATAGTCATTTTCAACCATTACAGCAACTTTCCACAACTCCAAAGCATCAATCTCCACCAATTCTCTTTTCAACCAGGCTAATCTAGCACTCTTCTCCTTATTCTTCTTCTGTTGGACTTCTCTCTGACATAGCGTAATTTCTTTCAATTTCTGCTCCATAACATCCTCCTATTTCTCTCATAACCTATTTCCCTAGCTATGCATAGTCCTCCAAAGACCGCTTTTGAAATGTCCCAAACCGTCTGTATACTGGCTGTCTTGGAAGAAATTTTTAATCTGTTCTTTCATATATTCCCTACTTTTCAGATCCTTCCAAATTATATTTTTGTACTTTCATGTCTTATCCATTCCATCTCCCCTTATCTCAGAATTAGCCATCACTAAGGCATGATCAGAGAGCCAGTTTGAATCTGTAAAACAAGAGCTTATTTCCATAATAAAATTCTCCTTTAACAATATATGATCAAGTGTGGTGAATTTCTTATGTCTATTTGAGTAAAAAGTTGGTTGCTGTTGATCTTGTATCACATCATACACATTTTTTAAGTTCCAACTTTTCGAATTCACATTACATTTCTTACTGAAATCAAAGTTAAAGTTTCCCATAATCAAGACATCACCCTCATAATAATTATCTATTTTCTTAAAGATTTCTTGTATAAATTTTCCTGACTTGTATTAGGAGCATATACATTAACCAATGTCATTATTTTACCTCCTAATTTTATTTTTACAAATTAAAATCTTCCTTGTACATCCGACATTTGATGGATTATTTCCACATTAAGGCTATCGTGGAATATTATCCCAACTCCTCTATACTTTTTAAATCTGGCCTCCACCACTGTACTCCACCCTCTATAGTTAAACAATGGTGTCTTATTCCTCTTCTTGTGGGTCTCTTGCAAACCCATAATATTTATCTTATGCCTTTCCATGGTTTTGTATAGTCTCCACCTTTTAACATTGAAGCTAATTCAATGAAGCTAATATTATTTGAACCATTTAACAATCCCTCTATATCCTTCTTCCCTATGGCTGCAAGGTATATTGTTGTTTTCATCCCCCCCCCTTTTCCCCACACTCCAGATGCTGAGTACTTTGGATCTTCATCCACCCCATCTGAAGTTCTTTCTGGCTTTTGCGTTTTCCCCCTCCATCCCATCTCCTCCCTCCTTCCTTTTTAAACTTTATTTTCTCTTTATATAATTGAAAAAAGCCAACCTCTACAAATTAACGGCAATTCTTCCTCTCACAATAATAATCTAGCCAAAACTACATGTGCAGGCATTTTTTCTTTGCAGTGTGGTTAGAACTAGCAGAAGGCTGGTTGACCATTTCTTCTTCCTCTTCTCCACTTTCCCCTGAATTTGTCTCTGCACATGGGTCACATGTATCCATGTCTGAACAATCAATTCCACACTTAGTCAACAATTTTAAAATTTCTGCTGGATTTCTTGCAATTATTTTTCCCTGTTTCTTGAAAATCAGCAGGGCTACAGGATTGTATATACATGAAAATTTTTGATTGTTCTGGTAAAGCAGTGATTCTCAAATTGGCACTACTGCCCCTGGTGGGCACTGCAGTGATCTAGGGGGGTGGTGATGGCCACAGGTGCATTTGCCATATGCATTAATACATATATCTTTCTGTTTAATTACTATTAAAATTTTTAAAAAATTAATTTCCAGGGGGCTCTGAGCAACATTTTTTCTGGAAAGGGGGCGGTAGGCCAAGTAAGTTTGGGAACCACTGTGGTAAAGTCTCTGGGCAAAAGGCTGCAGGATTTTTTTCTTCCTCAAAGATTCTTGAGATAAGTCCCAACAAATAATGATTGCATTTCCGTCCCATTCCAAATTTTGTTTCCTTTTCAGGATTATATAAACCATTTCCCTCACATTTTCTCTAGCAAACATAATTAGAACATCTGTGCCAGGTGAAGTGGACTGCTGACACCCTCTGAACACTATGTGCCCTTTCAATCTGATTTCTATCCATTTCCACTCTCTGGGCCAGGGGTCCCCAAACTTTTTAAACAAGGGGCCAGTTCACGGTCTCTCAAACCATTGGAGGGCTGGACTATAGTTTTTTAAAAAAACTATGAACAAATTCATATGCACACTGCACATATCTTATTTTGAAGTAAAAAAACAAAATGGGAACAAATACAGCCTCGATGTTAATCATCATCATCAAAATAATAAAGGGGGTTGGAAGAGACCCCTTGGGCCATTTAGTTCAACCCCTTCTGCCTTTGTGTACCAAAAGCACAAACAAAGCAACCTGACAGATGGCCACCCAGTCTCAATGTTGTTGTTGTTGATGATGATGATGATAATAATAATAATAATAATAATAATAATAATAATAATAATAATAATAAATCAGAGCCCTAAATGCTTGGGAAGCATTCAACTTGTGATTATGTCATTCAAAATCCAGCATATAGATCTCATTTCCTGTGTTATACTATGTCTTTGTGCCAATAACAACAACAACAACAACAACAACAACAACAACAAAGAGAGTTGGAAGAGACCCCTTGTGCTATTTAGTCCAACCCACTTCTGCTTTTATGCACCAAAAACACTAGCAAAGGACCCCTTAATATTTAATAATTAATTAAATAATAATAAAAATGCCATTATAAATAAGCAAAGCTTTGTAAGGCACACACCAGGTGAAGGAGGAGGAGGGAGCTGCCGCAGCGGGGCCCGGATGTGGCCCCCGGGCCTTAGTTTGGGGACCCCTGCTCTGGGCAGTAATACAATCCACCAAGGCTCCTTCTAATTGCTCATCAGTAATTGTTGATGGGATTCCAGTGACTTTAAGATTTTGTCTGTGAAATGTATCTTGAAGCGAAGATAAGTGGTCCTTTAAATTATTAATTTCTTCTTCATGTTGCCAAGCTGTATTCACTATCTTGTTGGTTTGAGAAAGCTATATATATATATATATATATATATATATATATATATATATACATACACACATACATACATACATACATATACACATACTTCCAATCTCTCTTCCAAAATATCAAACCGAGTATCCATTTTTTTCTCAATTCTGTTTAAGGCCTCCACAATAGTATCTCATTTGGGGCCCATGTTGAGTGCTTGCTACGGCCTTTGGTCTGCTCTCTGTTTATATATAATGAAAGCTCCTTACCAGGCCTTAGAAGCTCTCTCCGGTGCCTCCCTCTTTCATGCACCTGGTTTTTTCCTTTCTGTGCTGTTTGTTGCTCTTTATACCAGTCTTTCTTGGCTACCCTGTTTCCCCTAAAATAAGACATCTTCAGAAAATAAGACCTAGTAGAGGTTTTGCTAAATTGCTAAATATAAGGCCTCCCCTGAAAGTAAGACCTAGAACTGTTTGTGTTTGGAAGCATGCCTGCCGAACAGAACACCAGAGCATGCAGGTTTGGTAAAAGTACAAACATGGAAATAATGGTAGTAACAAGAAATTCTTGATAGGATTCACAGTTTGTCTGGTTATGCTGGTTTGTGATGACAACTACTGTATAGGATATAATAAATGTTCTTTTTTTTTTGTTCATCAATAAATGTGAATTCTTCTTCATGGAAAAGTAGGACATCCGCTGAAAATAAGACCTAGAGCATCTTTGGGAGCAAAAATTAATATAAGACACTGTCTTATTTTTGGGGAAACACGGTATTTATATTCTTTTTGGAGGAGAGAGTAGGGAGAATGCGCTTCTCTTATCGACACATGCTCAAAAGCCTGGCTTCTAAATATTCTAAAAGGGCTTACTTCCAAATTTAGTTACGTTACATTTCTGCTGGACTTTCTAGCCACAGACAGAAAATTAAACATGTCTATATTCTTGAACTGGTGTCTTCGCTTAAGTGCCATTAGATTATCTTTAGATGACATGACTAGCAGATTGTTCCTTAGATGTTAGATACATGTTAAATACTGCCTGGCTTTATAGAAACTCATTACAATGTATCTTAAATGCAATCAACTTTTAATAGACAAATGTTTAAAGGGAGTAATCAAAAAATATTTGAAGCTAGATAGCTCTAATGCACAGTTAAAGTGGAGAAATCCTCATCCAAATGGCAATCTTATTGTTCAACAGGCTGCCAGCCTACCCAAAACTCACTGCCACCTGAGACAAAGTATTGAACAGAGAACAAACTACCTTGGCAGATGGGCAGTAAGTATGCATGAACCTCCAGTGGGTTGCATGATGCACAGATGGAATGTCTGAACATCTGCTTGCTTTAATTTATGTGCTTAGTTTTTAAGGGAATGTTCCATCATTAATCCAACCCTGGCTTGGATTAGCATTTTTAGAAATAACAAATACTGGCTGGAAAGTCATAAGGAGAATTTTATATGCGGTTGTAGGGGAAAGATTGAAAAGTGAAATGAACAAATGAATTTTAACTAATCTCTACATAGAAACAAATCATGGAGGTCCTACTCTCTCAAAATAATTTTCAGCTAATATACATTTTAGTTGTGCTGATACTACCTTTGTTTTTAAAGGAAGTCATAAGTTTGAAATGTTTTCTCAACCTTGCCCTATGTTAGTATGACAGATAAAATCACAGTATTATTTTTCTTTGCTGTGTTTTAATAATAACAGAAAACAACATATATATATTTTAAAAGTATTGTTTCCTGTAAATATTTCCATGGGGATGTTGCATTGTTATAGAACAAATTCCATAATCATTCTTCAGTGCCAGCCTTAGATATTTTTGTACATTAAGAAAAATAGTAAAAGGTCTACTTCCCCCAATTTGAAACAGAACATGTTATTAATGATATGTGTTTTCATGCACACACACTTCTGTTTGGTAGCACTTGGAAATGCTTCAGAAAAGTCTTATGAAACAAACATCTGACTACACTTTTACAAAAGCCTCTTATCTCTGGCTGTTCTTCCATGCTGCTCTGAAACAATGCAGAAGGAAGTGACCTGGGAGCCAGGCAAAAGCAATGACTTGGGGTTAGGGAAGAATTCAGTTCAAAATTGTGGCTGATAAGATGAGGAGTGCAGTTTGAGACAATAATCAAAAGCTGATACTCTGTCTCAAGCACATGAATGCCATGAGTAAGGTCACATTGCAATGACTATTTGGATTAGGAACCCTCCAACTGAGAGTTATTTGCAAACCATGAAGTCATTCTACATGTGTTATTGTGAATTGTTGTCGAGTCAACTTCAACTTATGGTGACCTCGTGAATGAGAAACCTCCAAGTCTCTTTGTTATACAACCCTGCTAAAGTTTTGTAAATTCATGGCTGTGGCTTCCTACTACAAAATAAGTCTCATTTTGAAGTAGGATGACTGAGATAGAGAACATAGTGGCTATTCTAAGAATATGCAATTGTCTTGTGACTGGTTAAAGTTAGAGGACATTCTCAACTTACCATTTCACTTCTAAACTACAATAGCTCTACAGCTGTTGCACAAATAACTTGAAGGCATGCATACAAACACTTAACAAACATCCTTCCATGATGGCGCTGTTTTACGCAAGTTGGAACTGGATGTTAAAATGCAAAATCACACAAGTTCAGAATATGTCTTTTTGTCGTCAAAGTTATTGTTTTAAGCATTAACTTTTTGTTTAAATACATCAGAAATGTAGAATCAAATTTAAAGTATTGAATGGCAGAAGAAAACAGGGGGAGAGAAAAGTAAGAAGGCCAGATATAGCTATGTGAAGGGATGTTGGGTATTATCAGCAGACCCCCATGTCAATTTATTGAGAAGTATAACCCAGTTTGTTCACTAGGGTCTGCCTCCAGGTAAACATGCACAGATTTGTAGCCAAGTCTAGGATCTGTCTCACTCTTCTACTGATGTCAGTAAGCAGTTCCAGTTTAATGCACTGAGTTTTGCACTAATAGATCGTGAGGATCTCCTATTAGTCCATTCAGATGTTAAATAACTGCTAACTATTAAGAAAGTTCTGCTTGTGCAAAGATCCCCAGCCATATAGTTATTCTGATCACATACTGTGGTCACAACGCAGTATTTGTTTGTATCTGCACGGCAGGATCACATAAATACCATACTACGTTGGATATGATTATTTTCTTATTCAGCACACATTTATGGCATGCTAGAGGCAGCCCATACAAAGGTCTTTTTTTTTTGTTCAGAAAGTGCCTTTGCTCTCTCCCTTTGGGGCTGTTCAAAATTTATCAATTACACATTTAAGTCTAGCTACCCTTTTGAGCAAGATTGTTCTTTCTTAAACAGAGCCTCCTGCACATGAAGATGATTATGAAGAAAAGGAGAACATTGTTCATTGTTCTGTTCCACTGAGTTCATTATTTGCTTCATACTTATAATTTTTTATTTGGGGGAAAACAGAAATATTTCAGTATTGTCTGTGCACTTAAGCATTTGCAGGATTTCTCTCACCAGAGAAAATACTTTGTCTTTATTTGACTGAGATCTTATGCTAATACACTATTGTTCTGTATGTAAATAGACAATATTACATTAAAAAAAAGAAAAATAGTAGGTTTGTCAAATGCTAGCATACCACTAGAGCACACACAATGTTCGTCCCACATGATAACAATAGAAAGATGAATCACATTTCAGATTATATTTGTTGTACAAGAAGTAGTTTGGAGAAGTAAAAAAAAATCTCATAACTACCTAACTATGCAGATGGATTTGCACTTCATGACCAATATAAAATTCTTTTCAGTTGAATAAATAGCTTACATAAAGTTTGCTTTTCAAAATATCTCAATCAGCTAGCATGAAAAGAACTTGAAGGGAGTCACCTTCAATTTTCTCCAGCAATCTACGGGACACAAGCAACTGGGGCCTGTTTTACATAATCAATACCGTTTTCCAGAATCAATATACAGTTTTACAATCATATATTCACATTACATTTTAGTTCTCATCCAAAACATTTATGGAAGCACAAATATATTTGCTTGTACATGCATACAAAGTGTATAGGTATGTATAGAATCTCATGAAGTTGAGTCCATGGGGCTGAGACCAAATCTTATCTAGTCCAGCATTCTACTTTCACTGTGGCAACCAAGATGGCCTTCTGAATCCCACAAGCATGACATGAACTCCCTTCTTATATTCCCTATATATACTCCAGTCATCAGAGGCATGCTGTTTCTCACATGGGCAGATAATATGGCCTTGTTTTACTTATAAAGATTACCAACTTTATTCTCCATCAATTTTCTTTTTAAAAAAATAAATCAATACATTTTAATACAGCAGACATATAATACCCAAAGCACTTAAACCTTTTTCCCTCATTAATCTCATTATATCTACTGTAATTTTCTAACTGCTTTTAAAAATCTGTAAATTTGGGTGGGCATAACTACTAAGTAGGGACTGTGTGAAGAAATACTTCCAATTTATCTGCCCGGAAATTCCACCATTCAACTTCAGTGGGTGATCCAAGATTCTACTTTTATGAAAAGTGAAAAAACGGTTCCTCTAGTTTCTCCACATAATGCATACTTTTATATATTTCTACCTTTCTGTTACCCTTTTTTAAAGTTAAAAAAGCCCAAATGTTCTATCCTTTCCTTATAATGGTATTGCTTGAGGCTCCTAATAATCTGGGCTGTTCTTTCCTGCACCTTCTCCAATGGCACACAATTCCTTTCGGAGGCAATATTCATTGCCACCAGTTCCTCTTTGCAGATATTTCTTTCTTCTTTCAAGAACCAATTAAAAACCTTCCTATTTAGACAGGCCTTTAGTGAAGGAAACTAAGCTGAAGTGATAAGAAACACCATAATCTTTACGGACTGGAACAAGTGCCATATGATCTGACATGATGCCACAAGAATGTGAATGTATATTATTACTGTTTATTTTATAATGTTTTATGCTTATTAATGATGTATTTCAATTGTTGTTTACATTATTTCAATATCTTGTACGTCACTTTGGGTCCTGTGAGGGAGAAAAGCAGGATATAAATAAATTATTATTATTATTATTATTATTATTATTATTATTATTATTATTATTATTTTATTTCAAGAACAGAAATCCAATCACATTTAGATGAGATTGTGTGAAGGCACGCTGGGGGAAAATGGCTATCTATAGGTCTGGCTACCCAAGCGGCGTTCGGTTTACCCTTTAATTATACCTCAAACCCCAAAGTAAACACTCTTGAAGCTGGTTACAAATAACCAAAAATATGTTTATTGGAACACTAGAAATGGTAATTTTAGGCAGGAATCTTGAATGTTGAAGCAAAATAACATATAGAAAACAAATAGATTGAGTTTAATTACACAGAAAATAAACCTTTACTGTATTAGAAATAATATGAGGTAAAATCACTGAAGTTATAAAGAAATAAAACTATATTGATTGAGAATGAAGGCTATAAAGACTAGGTGAGGTAAGCACACAAGCTATGAGGAAACTATAAGGTAAGGTAGGTACTAGGCTATGAGGTGAGGTAAGTACCAGCTGTGGAATGACTATAGGGTGAGTACAGGGCTATGAGGTAAACTATAAGCTAAGTACAAGGTAAGTACTGAGCTATAATCTATGAGATAAGTACTTGTCTATAAAGGTAAGTACATAAAGCTATGCTATACTATCTCTGCTGAAGATAAGTACTATAGGTAAGTATATGAAGCTATGCTGAGACTATGAAGTAAACTATAGGCTATAATAACTATGTGGTAAGTACAAGGCTATGAGAAGCACTATCTATAATGGCTATGAGGTGAACTATAAGGTAAGTACAAGGCTACGATAAGCACTATCTATAATGGCTATGAGGTGAACCATAAGGTAAGTACAAGGCTATGATAAGCACTATCTATAACGTGATTTATGTTGCCTGTTTGAATTTGCCAGGTCAAAGAACCCAGACCAAATTCTAAGACCTATCTCTAAGAGCTTTTTCTCCGGAATTCAAAAAGGAGGGGGGAAAGCCTTTAGAGACTAGCTCACAGGCTGCAGGCTGAACCATCCTACCCAAACCTACAGGGGAGTCCCAAGCTCCACCCCCAAAACAAGAGACAATGGAACATTCCACCCAAGAACAGCAAAGCAGGAAATAAGCAGGGGATAGGAAACTAAGTAAGACATCACAGATTGCCCTCTTGAAAGTAAGAGAGCAGATCAATGGCAACAAGACTAAAACAAATACAGTAAAACTCCGCTGGTCCGAGCCCCGCTGGTCCGAGCCCCGCTGGTCCGAGCCTCCATACAATCCAAGCTTGCTCGCTGGCTAGGTGTGCGTGTTGCTAGGTAGATAGCAAGCTACCTAGCAACACACATGGGGCACCTCCCAAGGGGCGAGCGCCCCGTGCGTGTTGCTAGGTAGCTTGCTGTCTACCTAGCAACATGCATGACTGGCTCCTTCGGGCGGGTGGGTGAATGGGGAGAGCCTTTGCAGCCCTCCCCCTTCACCCGCCCGCTGGCTGGCCCAAACCTTTCCGTTTAGCGGCCGCTTGGACCCAGGGAAGGGCAAAGCGTGCAGCTTCCCTCTTCCCTGGGTCCAAGCGGCTGCCAAAGGGAGAGGAAACCTTTCCATTTGGCGGCCGCTTGGACCCAGGGAAGGGCGAAGCGTGCCGCTTCCCTCTTCCCTGGGTCCAAGCGGCTGCTAAAGGGAGAGGAAACCTTCCCATTTGGCGGCCACTTGGACCCAGGGAAGGGGGAAGCGTGCCGCTTCTCTCTTCTCTGGGTCCAAGCGGCTGCCAAAAGGAGAGGAAACCTTTCCGTTTGGCGGCCACTTGGACCCAGGGAAGGGTGAAGTGTGCAGCTTCCCTCTTTCCTGGGTCCAAGCAGCCACCAAAGGGAGGGCACTTGGACCCAGGGAAGCACGCTTCGAGCTTCTCTAAAGGCCCAAACGCCCGCCGAAGGGAGGAAACTTTTCCCTTCGGCGGGCACCTGGGCCTGGTAATCTGAGTGATCCGAGTAAACCAAGATGAGGTCCGCCTGTTTAACTTGGATTACAGAGGTTGTACTGTATATCCCACAACAGAAAAATTGTAAAGGTGTTTATTTTCTTTCCCTTACTTAAGCTTATAGTTTCAAAGGATTCATCTTCAAACATTTAGTTAGAATCTTGTTTCAAACTGTTCTGTATATCTCATAGGCAGAGATAGTATAAGGACAATGTAACCATACAGTACAGGGTGTTTAAAAAAGAACTCCCTAATTGTAATGTAATTATACTTAAAACTAGGGAGTTCTTTTTCAGACACTCTGTATATTAACATTGTGATGGGTAAGCTTTACATGGCCTTTGGAAGCAGCCTATGGTGTGTGTGTGTGTGGGGGGGGGGATCTGACAGCTGCGGTAGTATTGCAAAATATGCCAGATACTCCATACTGATGGAGTACTATTAAAACATCTCTTAAGTGCTTCAACAAAATTATAAATATGACCCAAATCTCTCATCCTGAAAGTGGAAAAACTGAAAATGACAAGCTTACCAGCTGCTAACTAGACTTTCGCTTTTTCATACTTTTGTTCCACCCTTAATAAACTATAGTTAGAATTAGACATCTGTAAAATACATCAGGGAGGTATACAGTTGCAGAAAGACACTTACTGTATATACTCGAAGATAAGCTGAGTTTTTCAGCCCTTATTTATGAGCTGAAAAAGCCTCCCCCGGCTTATAATCGGGTCAAGGTCGAACCAGGCAGTGGAGCCTGGAGACTACAGTATGTTTTCCTTTCCAAAATCTCCCTTCTCCGCTTCTCCTCCCAGGATGGAGTTATTTTATTTTTTTAAGAGAGAGAGAGAGAGACAAGAAGAGAATGTTTTCAAAAGTGAAAGGAGAGTGAGTGAGAGCCTCTTGCAAGCCAGGAAGAAGAAAAAGATTGCATGGGTGCAAGGGGAGGAAAAAGAGAGACTCTTGCAAATTTGCAGGATTTATTATTATTATTACTATTATTGCAAGAATGTTTGAGTCAATTGGGAGAGAAGGAGGGAAAGAAGAGCAACAGAAGGTTTGTATTTCTTTTTATTCCTAAGGAAACAAAAATGGGGTGGGGTTTTTGGGAGAGGAAGGGAAGTTTTAAAAAGCCTTTTCTGACTACTTTTAGAATTTGAAAAGGGATAAATAAAAGAGGTGGGAAAGGGGAGGAGAAAAGAGGCCAAAGTTGTTTTTAGGGTTCTTTTTATATCTATATATATAAAAGGGTAATGAAATTTCGGCCTAGGACAAAACAACAAAACTACACATCCCAGAAACACTAAACTTGGCAGCACAACCCCTCATCCATGCCTCTACGTTCATACAACAAAAAGAAAAGAAAAATTAAGTCCTAATTAGAGGGAGGGGAATAATAGTTTTTATCCAATTGCTGCCAGTTAGAAGGCTAAGCTCCACCCACTTGGTCTCCTAGCAACCCACTTAGCCCAGGGGACAGGGAGAGTTACGCCTCACTTAGGCCTCTTCCACACTGCCTATAAAATACAGATTATCTGATTTGAACTGGATTATATGGCAGTGTAGACTCAAGGCCCTTCCACACAGCTATATAACCCATTTATAATGGACTTAATGTCAGGGGAAAACCTTTGCCCATTCCTCAATACTTTATTTCCCATATCACCATACTTCGCAACAGCAACACGTGGCCGGGCACAGCTAGTATATATATAAAAGGGTAATGAAATCAGGACAAAACAACTAAACTAAACGCCCCACAACCTCGAAAATTGACAGCAAAACCTCTTATCCACGCCTCTACGTTCATACAACAAAAAGAAAAGAAAAATAAACACGTGGCCGGGCACAGCTAGTAATTATATATAGAGCAATGTAGATAGATAGATATTAATATAGATATAGGCTTTTTAAATATGCACACAGAGAGAGAGATGTCTAGGTAGATGTAAACACAGATAAACGGGATTTGCAAATATTTCAAGAGGGAAATGCACATATATAGAGAGAGGATTTGCAAACTTTTCAGGTGGGAAATGCAAATGTGAAATTAGTATATATAATTATAGAGCTATATCTAGCTCTGCATTGATTATATAGGCATTGAATATTTGCCTATATGTTGGAAGCCGGCCTGAGTCCCCATGTGGAGATAGATAGAGCAGGATACAAAGGAAATTGTTGTTGTTATTGTTGATGATTATGATAATGATGATGATTATTATAAAGTTATTGTTGATACCATATTGTTTTTGTTGACCCTACTTATGCACTTACAGAGTTAGCTTACTGTTTTTCTTTGAAATACGGTAAATATTCAAAAAACATTTATCCCACTTATGCCTCAGTTAATGTAATCTTATTGGTATGTATTTTTATTTTGAAATTTACGAGTAGCGGTTGCATTTCCCACCCTCGGCTTATACTCGAGTCAATAAGTTTTCCCAGTTTTTTTGTGGTAAAATTAGGTGCCTCGGCTTATATTCTGGTCAGCTTATACTCGAGTATATACGGTATATCTCTTCTCTTCCAGCCTTCTTGCTAATGCAAAGGGAAGCAATGAGTTGTTGTTTATTCATTCAGTCGCTTCTGATTCTTTGTGTACTCATGGACCAGCCCACACCAGAGCTTCCTGTTGGCTGTCGCCACCCCAAGCTCCTTCAAGATCAAGCCAGTCACTTCAAGGACACCATCCATCCATCTTGCTCTTGGTTGGCCCCTCTTCCTTTTTCCTTCCATTTTCCCCAGCATCATTGTCGTCTCCAAGCTTTCCTGTCTTTGAAGTACTTTGGCCACAGAATGAGAAGAAGCAATAAGGTAAAGGTAAAGAGTAAGTATTTTGTTGTCCACACTAATTAGATTTCTGGTGCATATTTTTGCTACCTCAGCAGAATTCCAAATGGACACAGTTTGCATTCATTCACTTACCACTGGACACTATTGCTTCTTATAACAAAATGTAACTCAGAATATGACTGATTAAATGCTCACATTTGTTTATATTTAATTAATTATAAAATGATCCAAATGGTAAACAGAAGGCTCAAAACTCTTTGCAAGTGAGAAAAGTTTACTTTTCTGTAGTAATACTCATTGATGCTGCAATAATACTCAGTGATGATAAATGTATACTGACCATGCTTAGAACTGCAGCTACTTATTAAATAACATTCAAATATTCAGCCTAACACTGAAAGCAGATTCTTCTACCACTACAAACGGAGCCATAGGGGAACATCCATTCTTGTGTCAACCAGGCATGTAGCCGGGGGGGGGGGGGGGGGGAGGGGGGGCTTGAGGGGCTTCAGCCCCCCCCCCAAATTCTCAGGGTGGCCCGCGAAAAAGCCTTACATTTATTATTTAAACTGTTATGTTTATTCATATCATGATCTGATCACCATGCTCAATATATCCCATATGCATGGGGGTATTGGGATAACGATACAAAAGGTTTGCTAGGGTAGATCCCCCCCTCACCCAGACTCGCCCCCCCGAACCAAAAATCCCAGCCCCCCCCCCCCCCCCGAAACAAAATCCTGGCTACAGGCCTGGTGTCAACACAATAATACTCATAAAAGATTTGTGTGTGCCAAGTAAAATATAGAGGGCCCAACATCATCACTGACCACTTTCAAGATAAATAGAAGGCGCAGCATTACCACTGTCAATCACAACATTTCTCCATATTGAAACAGGCCAAAGACTTGTCTGCCAGCCTTACAATTAGCTAACAAACCACTATCGGAAACTATTCTTTTCTCTCCTGGTTTGTTCAACACCTCTACTAAACTACTATTTTTCATATAGGTAGGTAACAGTACACTGCAGCTCATCAAAAACTTTCTGTTCTCCTTCTACTATATGCAAAAGAGGCATTGCATGGGTGCAATGTATCCTGTGATTTATTCTTATTGCACTGAAATATAGTTTAATATCAATGTCATTTAAATATAGTTTAAAATTACAGAATGATAGCCTGGCAGGTGGATATGTATAACTCTGGTGTCCATTTACCTAGATTTATGAAAGATTTCCTCTATTTGTAACATACTGGGGTATGGTGGGAAATCGTACATTTGAGTTTGCTGGCTCGCTCTGAAAGGCCATGCAACCAAGTTAGTACACTCCATGGAAGAATCAACAGCATTATGGGCACAAGGCTTCAGGACAAATAGAAGAAATTTTCTCTCTGGAGTATGCATGCACACTGCATCAGCCGTTCTGTAGTACTATAAAGAGTTCACATGTGCTAATGTCACCAATGCGGTGAAAAGAATTAGCAGTCAGTAAATCAAGATGGAAGGTAATTTAATCTGGTGTATTGTTGCTCTGTATCTGTATTTTTATCATTCTCGTACAACTGAAAGTATTAGAAGGTATTTGCTCTTCTTCTTTTAATGTTCCAGTTTGCCTTACAAATTGAAGAAGCACCAGGATTAATTTTCAGGGGTATACAAAGGACTAGTGCACCTTATCCCAATAGTGGGAGGAAACATGTCAGCTGCATTCCCAGATGACTCAGAAAAATTGCCCACAGTACAAGAGCCCCTTTCTACTCCAATCAATTGCTGGGGCTCACATAGGCAGGCCGTGAAGATTAGTTCAACTAGTCTTCCAGTTGCCCTATCGTGCCTTGGCAAATATTTAAGTAATCTTTGTTAACATTGTGACTATTTAAACTAATTATTTGAATCTGTATTGCCCTACTGCCACTGTCATCAATACAGGCACTTGCCATCTCCCTATTGACCAGAAACAGCGGTAGACATGCTTTTTGAGCAAAAGCGCCTGCACGTAGAGTTTAAGGCTTGGGAAAACCTTAAATAGATACTACTTAGACTACTTGTACCACAGCTCATGGAGTCATAAAATCATGGAATTGAAATTGGCCTATTGGTCTATCCAAGCTCCTGCTCAATGCAGGGCCCCCGGCTAGAGCATCTTCAGCAAGTAGCTTGTCCAGTCTCTTTTTGAACATATCCACAACCTCTCAAGGAAATGGATTCTGTTACCAAACCAATCATATTGTCAAGAAGTTCAATCTAATGCTCAGTCAAAATCTACTATCATAGAACTTCTAACCATTAGATATGGATGTACCCTTTGGGGCAGTAGAGAACAGATCTACCTTCTTCTCTGTGTGATAGCCATTAAGGTATTTAAAGAGTGCAATAAAGTCACCCTAAGTCTTCTCTTCACCAAGCTAAACGTGCCCAATTATGATGGCTGGGAAACTCTGGGAGCTGTAAGTCCCCAAAAAGTAACCCAAGCTAGGATGAACAACAGTTGGAATCAACATGTATACTATGCTTACAATTGTAATCCATATGCAGACTCCCCTAAACTATATTAAATATAGTTACAAACATATGACTTGTAAACAACTCATAGTGAAGAATGGGGTTGAGACAACGGAAATCTGCCCCCAAGAAGGGAAATTCACTCCAGAAGGAGTTATCATCGGGAAAGGGTGTCTCCACTGAAGCTCTATCACCAACCCTTGTTTCCACAACAAGCACATTTTTTCAAAATGCAATTATTACAGGGACAGAAAGTGAGATGAAATCTTCTGAACAGGTGCACAGACAGCAAAGCAAACACCACGGGGTATTAACCCTTCCCTATGCTATCCAAAGTTTTGGATATGCACACACACTCACACTCACACACACATATACATGGCTGGCATTACACTTAAAATGTCTGTGTTCTGATTTACATACAAATTCAACTTAAGAACAAGCCTACAAATCCTGTTCATAACTTGGGGATTGCCTGTATTTCCTGTTTAAGTTATTTGAACATTATCTGACCATTCCTTTTAGTTTTAATTCTTAAGAAGAGTAAGTAGAATTTGTAGTCAGGAAACAAGCTAAATTACTATTCTGCAGTCATACAGCTTCTGTATTGAACCCTAGCTTACAGAAATTATTATTCTCATTTTCTTTCCCCAAGCACTGTAAGATGTACCACTACTGTGTTTTGCCAGTGAAATCCGGGTATAGTAATAGTGAGCAAAGTGGTTTCTTGCTGCATATACCCACATCTGTAAGTAGCCTGAAGTGTCTAGAATGAAAGAGAAAACATGAATGCAATCTAATCACAATAATTTATTTTGCAAGTTGCAAGGATGATAGAAGTGCAGTATCCATTTAGTAAATTGACCTGATGTAAAATACCCATTACCCTCTGTCAAATTTACCTATTTTAAGGTTAAATGCATGTGAAGAGAAAGCACAGGAGAAAGAGCAAAAGGGAAGCAAAAAGAACACAGAGAGAAAAATGCAGAAACCCAGCATCTTCTACTGTTGGCATCATTTATGTCCCAGTTGCATGTAAGAAACAATTTCTGTTTAACGTCATAATATTATAACATACAGTTTATTATCTCTCAAGGAGGTTTCTGAACTGCCATAGATTCAAAGGGTAAGGAAAGAAAAGATAAGAATTTAAGAAAAAGGTTTCAAGCTATATTAAACTCAGACCTTTTTTGTTCTTTGTGCTAAAGTATAGTCACACAGGTCTCCGTTACCTTTAGTTTTAATTATAATATTATAATATACAGTACTTGTTAGTACTTTCTTCTTTGTTATGATTGCTTTCCATCTATGTTTTGTAACAGTTTAATTTACACTTGAAAGGGAAACTTACATCTGAACTGTGTCAATCTTGACATTTATAGTGATGCTAGTTAGCACAAAACTGATAGTATAATCTTACATCTTCTTACCCTAGAGTAAGTTTCATTTATGTCAGTGGAACATCTGAGCAGGTTTGAAAATATTATTTTACTAAAGACTTCAATGAAAATTTGGCACTCTGCTCCTTTGTATTTTTGTCCTTCCATTTAGCTATGGGCATTTCAGAGTAATTTGTAGACGAGTATGTTCCTTTTTACCACTCACAAATGCAATAAAATAATTTAAAATTACAATAAATGCAACACAATTAAAACCCACTTTAGAATTAACTATAATGCTTTTACATTACAGTACATAATTTGGAAATGTTACCTATTTAGAAAGGGCTGGAAAACAAAGGCTTGGTTTTCTTTATTAATAATATATAAAATGGCTTTTTATACCAATACTAGAGGTGATATAACATTTTAGTGAAGGGCTCTGTAAGACATGTTTTTGAAACATAGCGGAGTGAAAGAGAGTTGCAGATTACAAAACTGAGGAGAAATAGACAAGGGCATACTTGTCAGAGTAATTTGCAGCGCAGCAGTAGTTGGATGGAATCAGTGGAACGCAGAACGAAGAGGCACCCAGAGACGTTGGTAAAACTATATACAAAGTTTTACTGACTTCAGCAATAATCAAGACAAACAGGCTTGCAGACAATAGACAAACACAGGACTTGACTCAACTCAGAACAGAACAGAACTGATGCAATCAGTAATGCACTTATGTCTGGATCCTCCCCAGCTCCAGCCACACATCAAGGTCATCACAGCTTCTTAGTAATTAACTATTTCCAGACTATAGCACACTCTGGATGATGCAATCAGTATGCAATACAGGCAAGACACAAATTTCATTTAAACACCATCAATACACAAATCCCACATTAACAATACTTACACAGGTAGTTTAACTTGAGGCAACTGAGAATTGGCTCTGTGGCATCCACATGACACACAGAACTTCACGCCCCCAACGTGGGACAAGGTCACTTAATGCATTTTGGCCCCACGTTAGGCAAAATCAGAGAATGCTCAAGAACAGCCCTGCACTTCTGGGTAATGTGAACAGTTGGGACAGTTCAGATAGAGAAGCTGCTAAAAACAGGCATGCTGAGGCTCCTGCCTTATCAGATAGTAGAAGCCATTTTCTTTCAACCCAGCCTACCTAAAAAAAAAAAATTGGGGATAAAATCAAGATACATGTGAGGTAATTACTGTTCCGTCCCCCAGGACGATGGTTTGCCTTACCTATTGGTCGTTTGTTTGTTTTCCCTCCTTTACATTTTGTTTGAGCCTCTGGCTGCAATAGCCTAGGAAAAGTGGCTTGGAATCTGCAAGAGCTGGCTGCAGTTTTCTTTGCAGTGATTGGTCAAAGAATGCAACATCTTAGGACCGCCCTTTTTACCAGGGTCTAGTCTCCATTTTGGAGCTTCATTCTGGCTATAGTCTTCCAACGTGCTGGAGCTGTGCAAGGCTAACTGGGACAAATCATCCTCAAAACCAGGCCAATCTAAGCCTATCCAAATTAGATAAGTATTGAATTATATTGATCTGGAATAGGAAATCTAGTTAGGGGAGCAGGGTTATTCTGTCGCTTCTAGAACTAATCTTTGCTGTAAAGATAGGGAAGGAAAGAGTTTCTCCTTCTAATATAGGCAGCGTGATTAGGGTATAGTGGTTTTATAATCACCTTTGCTTTCTGGAACCAGGGATAATTCTGTACCTAAAACCTATAGAAATTTGTTTCATTTTCTGCAACTTTAAGATCTGTGCCAGGTTTACAACCTTGTATGAATAAACATCCTTTTTTGAAGTTATCCAGACTCAGTCGTTCAATATCTATAGGACAGCTTATAGGGATTTGCAGTTCGCCCGGATAAAGGACAGCACGTTTCAGTTTTATAGTTTTTTATTGTCCGGCGGACGGCACAGTTTTGAGGTAGATCAGCGGTTTTTCCGCTTGAGCTAGCTTGCACGGCTTATAGTTTTTTATAGTTTAGGAAGTTTAGTTTAGGCCGCGGCTTTTCCGCCTGAGCTCAGTCTGCATACCTAAAGACTCTACCAGCGTCTGAGGCAGTGGAGCCCGCTCTCAGACCTGAAGGAGTCAAATAGTGGGGCTCTATTTCCTTGCTATTTGGCTCGCGTGTGCGCACGTGGCCCAGTGGCTTTCTGGGTTTGCACAGGCTGTGCAGTTCCCAGCAACGTCCAGGGCTCCCTCGGCGGTAGACCTCGAGCCGCGGAGCACCAGCGACAGTTCTTTGGCTGGCTCTGAGGCGTGAAGCCCACCAGAACCAGGCTAGAACCTGGACAGGCCTGGCAACGCTGCTGCGAGTTCGGCCGGAGCACTCGGCCGGCTTCGACCTGCCTCATTGTCCTGCGGTGGTGACCTGCCTCATCGTCCTGCGGTGGTGACCTGCATCATCGTCCTGCGGTGGTGACCTGCCTCATCGTCCTGCGGTGGTGACCTGCCTCATCGTCCTGCGGTGGTGACCTGCTTCATCGTCCTGCGGTGGTGACCTGTTTCATCGACCTGCGGTGGTGACCTCCCTTCACAGCGGGGAGGAGGCGTCTTTTCTCTCCTCCTTTCCAAAGCCAGCCTCGGTGCTCCTTCGGCGGCAGGCCTCGAGCCGCAGAGCACGAGGTGCTTGAAAATTTGGCGAAGTCGCCATTTTGGCAGTTTACGTCACTCGGGCAAGGGAGGTATCAAGTGGCAAGTTGCTGTCAGTTGGCATTTTGCAGCTTGCCCACTAAAATCTGGCGCCAAAGGTCACAATCTTTGTAAAGTATAGTTACTTAGTGATATATATTGCTATGGTTAAGTGTTGTGCATTGTATTATATATTGCATTTGCTTTTATTGTAAATTTACTTGCTGGTATGTTGTATTTGCTTTTGTTGTAAATTTACTTGCTATTAAGAATACATAATGTCTATGCAATTCCAAGATGATACAGATGGTATACCTCCTTCTGAGGCTGAAAGTAGGAATGAAAGGCCCCAAAGGATAAAGCACCCTTCAGCCAAGATGCTAGCCCATCTAATAGATGAAAAGGAGCTCCTCCATGTGAGGTTAGGTTCGGCATGGGAGCGAATTGTAACATTGATGGGCAGAATTGAGAGCTTGGGTATTACAAGGGTGCCATCCATATTACAGACCGACCTTGAAGAGACCTTCGGTCTCTGGAGGGGTTTGGTGTCTAAGATAGTCCAGGTCCTCGAGCGCATTAACGCCAAGGATTCAGAGTTAGAAATAGTGAGTGTCTTAGCTGACACTAATGAGAAAGAAAATAAGGTGAGGGCAATTCTAGATGCCTTGGAATTTAGTTCTCCACCTGTTAATCTAAGGTCTGAGCCAAAAGGAAATCAGTCTTCCTTATGCAGCCATGAGACCAATCTTTTAAAATCACCTGCTGTGGCACTTAGTCTTAAGTCCAACCGCTCTAGCCAGGTATCTAAGCTAAGGGAGTGTGCATCATCTAAACATAGCCACTCTAGCAAGTCTTCTGCTGCTGGGAGTGCCATCTCTTCCCTAGCTGCGTTGCACATTAAGGAGGCTGCACGTCTGGAGCTAAAGAGCAAGGTAGCGGGGGCGGAGGCTGATGCTAAGGCAGCTGATCTCACCCTTCCCTTTAAAGAAGAAGAGCAACGACTGCAAATAGAACAGGCCCGTAGACAAAGCGAAATGCAAATGGAACAGGCCCAAAGGCAAGGTGAAATAGAAATGCTTAGAATAAGGATGGATGCTACTGCCAAAAAGGTAAGGGCTGAGACTTTGGCCAAGGCCCTAATTGAGCCACTCACAGAAGAAAATGTAAGTCAGTTGCCGAAGCAGGACCCTTCTTCCAAGGTGCTTGTGCATCTTAATAGCTTAAACAGCCAGTTTTCGGATGAGGAACAGGAAGACTTCTCTCCTTACCCAAAGCAGGGCCCCAAAGTCACTTTTGAGTTTCCTGCAGAGCAGAGCGTCATAGCGGGGAGCTCACCCTTGCCCGAGCTACCTGTGCCTCCTGCTAAATCCCTAGGTCAGTCAATCAGGGCCTCAAGGCCAAGTGCTAGTTGGCCCTTACAGACAGCTGCACAGGGAGCCACCGATTCGTCAGTGGTCGATGTCATCCCTCCAAGAGGCCAAAGGTTGACGCAAGGTGCACGGTGGGAGTCCACTCCACAACAGCAAACTCCTCAATTGTTCCCTTCGACGCCAGAGTCCCAGCTTGTCTCCATCATCAGAAGCCCCAGAAGAGATCTTAAGGACAAGGGTGTCGAAAAGTTTTCGGACAAGCCTGAGGAATTTCTTCTCTGGAAGGCCACCTTCCAGAGAGCAATCAGAGACTTAAAGTTATTGCCTGAGGAAGAACTGACTCTTCTGGCTGCATGGTTGGGCCCAGCCTCATCCTCACAAGTTAAGAAGATCTACGCAGCCCACGTAGCCGATCCCGACAAAGCCCTGGAAAAGGCCTGGGCCAGGTTGCAGCAGAGGTATGGGGCCAGCACAGAGATTGAAGCATCTCTTATGGACAAGCTCCAAAGGTTCCCAGCTTTGAAACTCAAAGACTTCAAACTCTTGTGGGACCTCAGCGATCTCCTTACGGAATTAGAGTCGGCCAAGGAGAATCCAGAACTGCCCGGTTTGAAGTGCCTCGATCAGCACCTGTCCCAGAGGCAGATCTTGACCAAGCTGCCCTTCACTTTGCAAGAACGCTGGGGACAGGAGGTCTTCAACTACAAGGAGGCCCACTCCCAGGCATACCCTCCATTTTCTCATTTGGTCCAGTTCATCACCAGGGCAGCCAGAGAAAGGAATGATCCGCAGACGGGCCTCCCCACCTTATACCAAGGGACCCATCCAGGGAAGGCATCTGAAGTGGACAAGAAACCACCTAGAGAGGCCAATAGACCTGTCAGCGTAAAGGCAGTCGAAACTCAACACAAGACTGATGAACCCAGGTCAGAGGTAAAAGAGTTGCTTTGCCCTATCCACCAAAAGCCTCACAGCTTGGCCAACTGCAGGGAGTTTAGTAGAAAGTCATACAAAGAAAGGCAACAGCTAGTTCAAAAGCAGGGAATCTGCTTTAGATGCTGTGGAGCAACTCCACACTTTGCGTCCAACTGCAAAGAAAACGTCAAGTGTGAGAAATGCAACAGCCTCAAGCATTGCACCGCAATGCACAACTCCAGTGTCATCTCCCACCCCAAAGGGAACGTTTCACCAAAAGAAAAGTCAGCAGTCGAAGACACCGACAAGCCAGTCGTACCAGAGATGCAGGTGGAGGTTTCAGCAGTCGCCTGTACAGAGCTGTGTTCTGACTCGCACCAGTACAGAGTTTGTCATCCTATCTGCCTAGCGGATGTATATCCAGCCAAGAGCCCTTGGCTTAGAAAGAGACTCTATGTGGCCCTGGATTCACAGAGCGACGCCTCCCTGGCTACTCCAGAGTTCTTCCGCATGTTTGACCTTAAAACCAAGATGGTTGACTACACTATGACTACGTGTGCAGGAAAGAAGAAGTTGCAGGGTCGCATAGCATCCGGCTTTGTTGTTTCCTCTTGCGACCAGAAGAGGCAGTTCAAGTTGCCAGACCTGATTGAGTGTTCCTCCATCCCTCGGAACAAAAAACAAATTGTAACTAGAGAAGTTGTGGAGGCTCATCCACATTTGCGACGATTAAAGAATGCCATACCTGCTTTCCGTCCAGATGTGGACATTGCCCTTCTGCTTGGTGCGGACTGTCCGAACTTGTTCTATGTGAACGACCAAGTTAAGGGACCTCCAGGGGCGCCCATTGCTCAGCTGCTACCACTAGGCTGGACAGTTACAGGCCCAGTGTGCATAAACAAGATGCACCCACCATCGTCGTTGGACTCCAATCAAGCACAGGTGCTTAAAGGTGGACGTCCTACGCTTGTGCGCAGTTGCCTAAGTCACATCTCAGTCTACTGCCAAGCAATAACTCCAGAGTATTCCTCCATTTTCAAAGTCTCTGAGAGAGACGAAGCCACAGCGCTCTCGAAAGATGAGCAAAGGTTTTTGGACATTATGAATGCTCAAGTCTCACGAAGTGCAGAGGTGAAAGCCTGCAAATCAACCACAGAAATCAAGATGGGCCAAAGATCTTGCCTGGAACCACACCGTTTTGAATGTTTTTCGGAGTGGCACAGTCTTCTTAGAGCAGTTGCTAGGCTTATACATCGTTTAGCTTGCAAAGATAGTGAGCCTTTACAGGTCCAGGATATGATAAAGGCTAAGAGCGTCATATTCAAGTCAGTGCAGAGATCTGCTTTCAAGCAGGAAATAGCTAGGCTAGAGCAAGGGCTCAACATCCCTAATCAAAGTCTTCTAAATGAGTTAAACCCATTTCTAGACAAGGAGGGTATTTTGAGAGTTGGAGGAAGGTTAGCCAAATCTAAACTCAAGGCGTGCATAAAAAACCCCATCATCATACCCCCTAATAGTCACACTGCATTGCTGCTCGTTCGGCATCACCATGAAAGGATCCATCATCAGGGTAGAACTCTAACTGAGGCAGCCCTTAGAAATGAAGGTCTGTGGGTAGTTAATGCCAAAAGGTTGGTCAACAGTTGTATTTTCAAATGTGTTAAATGCAGGCGCCTTAGGCGAAACTGTCAAAGTCAGTTGATGGCAGAACTACCTCAGGATAGGACTTTGACAGACCCACCCTTTTCCCATGTGGGAATCGATGTGTTTGGTCCTTGGGAGGTTGTCACTAGGAAAACCAGGGGTGGTGTTGTAAATAACAAGAGGTGGGCAGTTTTGTTTACTTGTTTAGTAATACGAGCTGTCCATATAGAAGTCATAGAAGGGATGGACACTTCATCATTTTTAAACGCATTAAAAAGGTTCATAGCCCTCAGAGGGCCAATTAAGTCAATTCGGTCGGACTGTGGCACCAATTTTGTAGGTGCGACCAAAGAACTCAATTGTGTGTCTAGGTTTGGGAGAGACCCAAAGGTTCAGAACTTTACGAATACTGAACAAATTATGTGGACTTTCAATGTTCCTCACGCCTCCCACATGGGTGGTGTTTGGGAGAGGATGATTGGTATTAGTCGCAAAATCCTTAATGCCATGCTTTTGAGTCATAGGTCATTGACGCATGATGTTTTGGTGACACTTATGGCGGAAGTTACCGCAATTATCAACAACCGGCCGCTGGTTCCCCTTACCAGTGACCCTGAGAACTTACAACCACTGACTCCTGCACTTATTTTGACACAAAAGGTGCCAGGATGGAAGGACGTCATGTTGCCAGTTCCGGACGGAACTCACTGTGCCCTGTGGAAACAGGTGCAGTCCTTGGCCAACCACTTTTGGAAAAGGTGGAAAGCTGAGTACTTAAGCCAGCTTCAAGCTAGAAGAATCTGGCAAAGCCCACAGGACAACATTGAGGTTAACAACGTTGTGTTGTTAAAGGACAAAGACTTGCCCCGCCATGCGTGGCCCATGGGCATTGTATTAAAGACCTTTCCTTGCCCGGACGGTAAGGTCAGGAAAGTTCAATTAAAGACTTGCAACAGAGGCAAAGTGTCCATTTTGGACAGACCAATTAGTGACCTCGTGTTGCTTATTGGAGATGTTTAAAGTTCTAGTGTTTGTATTGTTGTGTATACAAAGGTGTTTGTATGTTTTTGATTGGTAAATTCCCACATCCTGGGAATTTAGCGGGGAGTGTTCCGTCCCCCAGGACGATGGTTTGCCTTACCTATTGGTCGTTTGTTTGTTTTCCCTCCTTTACATTTTGTTTGAGCCTCTGGCTGCAATAGCCTAGGAAAAGTGGCTTGGAATCTGCAAGAGCTGGCTGCAGTTTTCTTTGCAGTGATTGGTCAAAGAATGCAACATCTTAGGACCGCCCTTTTTACCAGGGTCTAGTCTCCATTTTGGAGCTTCATTCTGGCTATAGTCTTCCAACGTGCTGGAGCTGTGCAAGGCTAACTGGGACAAATCATCCTCAAAACCAGGCCAATCTAAGCCTATCCAAATTAGATAAGTATTGAATTATATTGATCTGGAATAGGAAATCTAGTTAGGGGAGCAGGGTTATTCTGTCGCTTCTAGAACTAATCTTTGCTGTAAAGATAGGGAAGGAAAGAGTTTCTCCTTCTAATATAGGCAGCGTGATTAGGGTATAGTGGTTTTATAATCACCTTTGCTTTCTGGAACCAGGGATAATTCTGTACCTAAAACCTATAGAAATTTGTTTCATTTTCTGCAACTTTAAGATCTGTGCCAGGTTTACAACCTTGTATGAATAAACATCCTTTTTTGAAGTTATCCAGACTCAGTCGTTCAATATCTATAGGACAGCTTATAGGGATTTGCAGTTCGCCCGGATAAAGGACAGCACGTTTCAGTTTTATAGTTTTTTATTGTCCGGCGGACGGCACAATTACCATCTCACATTGGACTGGTAAATGTCCAAATACATGCCTGAAACATTGCTATGCACTGGAAAGAATTTTCTCAGACGCCCACCAAAATCTAAAATGAACACACATGAAAAGGAGAAGGAAGGAAAAGGAAAAGCAATCTGGCTGCATCTTTAAGGCTAACTAGTTTTTATTTAGCACTAGCTTGGGAACCCGGCGATGCCCGGGTTATTTTATAAAGGCATTATTTGTCTTTGTTTGTTAGGTCTTCTCAGTTTGGAGTGGGTGAACTACAACTCCCAGAGTCATGGGTCAATCCTCCCCAAACCCTGCCAGTATTCAAAGTTGGCCATTTTGGGTCTGTGTACCAAGTGTGGTCCAGATCTGTTGTTGGCTGGTCATCTCCTGGCTACAGTGCTCTCTGCATGGGGCTGAACTGCTACAACTCCCAGATTCCAGGGGCAATTGTCCCAAAACATCTGTCAGTATCCACAGCAGGCTATGTTGAGTCTGTGTGCCAAGTTTGATCCAGATCCATTGTTGGCTGGGTTCAGTGCTCTTTGGATGCAGGTGAATTACAGCTCCCAAAATCAAGGCCCATTCCCACAAACCCCTGCAGTATGTTCAGTTAGTCATGAGGCTTCTCTGTGCGAAGTTTGGTCCTAGTCCATTGTCAGTGGGGGTCACTGTTTCTCTGGATAGAGATGAACTATAACTCCCTTTTCCCCAAACTTGTCCAATATGCTCTTTTGGTTATGGGGGCTCTATGTGCCAAATTTAGTCCTGGTCTGATGGAATGGAGAAATGGTTTGTCAAATTAGTATTAAAACACACACCATTCCTTGATATGAATGCCAGCTTCTCATTCAGCCCACCAGATGCCTTTGGCACTGGCATTTTTACCACCTTTCCACTGTCCAGCACAAATGCATACTGCATCTCTGATTTGTAATAGTTTAATTAATGCTTTAAAGGGAAACTTACATTTGAACTGTGTCAATCTTCACATTTATAGTCATGATAGTTAGCACAAAACTGGTAGTATAATCTTTATATCTTCTTACCCTACAGCATGTTTCACTTATGTCAGTGGAAGATTTGAGCAGGTTTGAAAATATTGTACTACTAAAGATCTAAATGAAAATTTGGTACTCTGCTCCTTTGTATTTTTGTCCTTCTATTTAGCTATGGGCATTTCAAAGTAATTTGTAGATGAGTATGTTCCTTTCTACCACTCACAAATGCAATAAAATAATTAAAAATTGCATCAGGCTAGGCTTATACATTGTACTTTCATGTTAAGTTAATAGCACCATTATTATTTTCCTCTTTATTCTTTTCTAACATAATAGCTCTTCTAACCATATTTCATCTTTCAGCTATAAAGTTAATCATTACTTCAGGCTGTAAGTGCAAGGCATTCTGGAATCACTTTCTGTCTCTTAGAACTACAGACTGTATTGTGTGTCACAGCAAGAAGAGAAAGGCAATATCAGGATATTTGTCATGCCGGCTTAGATAGGAAGGAGGAAGACTTGTTAGAAGGGCCAGCAGAGGAGAGAGAGATGAGCCACTCCCAGAAGTCTGTCATGCCTAACCCAGCCACTTCTGAAGCTGACTCCACAGTTGAAACAAGCGCATCTCATCAAGCCTCAGAAGGATGACACATACCCACACCCTTAGAGCAATGGTTATAAAGGGTAAGGATTTATAGACCTCTTGGGTTGTCCAAAAATGCTTATTAATCAGGTAACAGTTGAGACCTTGAGATATAAATCCACTTAGTACTGAGAGTCCCCCATTGTGGACAATGCCATCTGATTCGAGTCTAATGCCTGTTTGTTTCTAATGCTTCTGACCTTAGACCTGACAGTACTGCTATTCCAGTTTGACATCAAAGGAATTCTGACTTGGGCTTCTTGGACCTTGGATTTTGGATCACACTTCTCAATTTGTGGTTTGTACTTTGTGCTGTTGACCTTGGACCTGACTTGTGGCTATTCTGGCTGGACTCCTGAATTTAACTTCTCTGACACGGGAACTATTGACCTTGGCTGAGCTTACTTGTTTCTATTGCTTATTTGGATGAAGCTAATGATAAACAGGAATGTTTACAACAGTATTTCTGGGAGAATCAGGATGGAGGCAAACTGTGTGAATATAATGAAAAGCTTCTTGAGGTGTTCCATATAAAATTTACATCACTATACTAGTGTGTCTGTTCTGAAAGGTCTTTGCACCACAATGAAGTCTAGTGACAAGAATGTAGCCCCACTCTTTAAATAAAGTCCAGTCAGTCTTGTTCCTGCTTTTTGTCTGGGTTTTGGCAAGCCGGGAGGCCAGTTCGTCCATATTCATGATACCCATCAACTTGTCGAGCCATTGATCTTTTGTAGGTATCAGTTTTTGCCTCTAAACCCTTGCATATACAATTCTCACAGCAGTGGTGATATATGTGAACAGCCTATCTATGTTTGTGCTCCAATCAGTTTGTTAAACCAAGTAAGAAGTATTCCGGTTTTAGAGGAAATTTTATTTTTAAAATTTTCTGGCTGATCTCGTGTATTTCTTTCCAGTATAGTTTAGCCTTGTCGCAGTTCCACCAAAGATGGTGGAAGGTTCCTTCGATTTTGCTGCATTTCCAGCAGTCAGATCTTTCGAGATTTTTATCAATTTGTGTGGGGTCATATACCATTGATGGGTTATTTTGTATAGGTTTTCTTTTAGTTCATAAGAGTATGTGTAGTTCATTTTCCTTTTCCAAATTGTCTCCCATTCTTCTAATGTGATTGTTCTTCCTATGTTTCCTGCCCAGTTTATCATATATTGTTTGACAGATTCTTTCTCGGTACTCCGTTCCAGTAGTATTTTATATATTCTTGTTATAACTTCCTTCTTTTCTTTTAGTATCACATCCCAATGGGTTATATCTGTTGTGAACCCCAGTTTCTTATCTTTTTTGAAGGACTCCTGCAATTGGTAGTATTGAAGCCAAGATAAAACGAAGTAAACCACAAAGAGCAATAAAGATGAAAACAGCACAGACAAGTTCTACGTACATTTTTGCCCTTCCTTTTTTTTTTTTGGTTTTTAGAGAATTTTATACCTATCCACGATAAAGAAGAAAGGAAGTTAGACACATTTTTCCTTTCCCCCCCTTCTCTCTCCCCTTTTTCATTTTTTTTATCATATTGTCCATCCCCCGGTGTTTTTTCCCCCTCCTGCCCCCCCTTTCCTTCCTCCCTGGCACCTTTCACCCCCCTTGCTCCCTTTTCCTCCCCACCCTGAAAATCCCTCAATAAAAATTATTAAAAAAAGAAAAGAATGTAGCCCCACAGAAGGAAATGAATAAAAATCTAAGTTGTGCAGACTGATTTTTTCATAGAGCTTTCTCCTCATCCTGACATTTGCTTTGAATGTGAATCAATTTGTTTATTTGTTTGTTTGGTTATTGTTGTCATTGTTGCTAATTCCCATTCTATCACCTCCAACAAATGGCAACCCTATGAATGCGAGTCCTTATTAACAGCCCCATTCAAATTTTCCAAACTCAGTCTTCATTGACTGTCTTTCCACTGTTTTTCCTACCATCTCAAAATTTTACCAAATAGTCGTCTTCTTCAATCACACAATTTTGACTCTTCATGAACTCATGGACCAGTCCACGCCAGAGCTCCCTGTCGGCCGTCGCTGCCCTCAGTTCCCTCAAGGTCAAGCCAGTCACTTCAAGGATACCATCCATCCATCTTGCCCTTGGTCAGCCTCTCTTTCTTTTTCCTTCCATTTTCCCCAGCATCATGATCTCCAAGCTTTCCTGTCTCCTCATGAACAGTATCCAATGAAAATTTCCAATGAAATATTTGGTCTCTTTATATGTTCAAAAGTGCAATAGCCTGAGTTTTGTCTAGAAAGAGTTCACTTCACAGTTGCTCTTTAGTGGGTTTTTTGTTTTGTTTTGGAAAGCCATGCTACTCACAGAACTCTTACTCCGCACAACATTTCAAATTAGTTGATTCTCTTCCTGTCAGCTTTCACAACCAAAGTTAGAAATTGGAAATATAATGTCATGAATGATTCAGACGGATATTACATGAGATATCTATTTTCTTCATAGCTGCTCTTCATGTTTTGTCTTTTATAAATTCTCTTTCAGGCTTCAGCACAATAAGAAGGCAATAAGCAAAAATAAATAGGTTGCCATTCTTGATGTCAAGGGATATTCTGGAAAGTTGCAAAGAAAGCTTCCCAGACCTTTTGACACTTCTTTCCATACAGAGTTCAAGGACAGAATATCTAAAATGGAAGATTGCAAGATGCCCTGGGAACATAATTATATGGTATCACAGAAATATTCTGAATAAATAAATAAGATTTTGAATTAACTTCTTCCCCTCAGTAGGGATTTTGCCAAATAATGAGATAAGAATTAAAAACAAACTCTGTGAAACTAAATTACTAGAGAAATTATTACAAAAGCTGACTAAGTGCAAAAATATGCAGATAAAAATACAATTAACCCCTCCATTCATGTGCTTACTTACCCGCATATAGGGATGGAGACATGGGTGTACCCCAAATATTTCCTGTGCATCCAAAAGCATTCAAACTGTTAGGCATTCAAGTCTGCATAAGAGTATGGATGATAATATCTGGAGTTCTGTGGCTTTCTACAGCCAAGGGAACCCAGACTTTTAGAGTGAAGACACAAAGCCCTGGAAGGCTAATGTTCATTCAGTGGTTAGAGATCTTGATTTAAGGATTGAATGCACCAATGCTTGGAGAAAGAAATTAAGCTTTTTGTAGGAACTCCATTCAAAAATAGGATAGTAATTCAGAATGCTGGTCTAACTTAGCTACATCTTGAAAGATCAAGAGAGAATTCATGGAAAGAAGAAGAGGTAGAGAAACATTTCTAAGAGCATCACAGAGGAGACAAGATAGGTAAACATAGAGGGAGGACACTTCAGGTCACTCAAAATATCTTAAGCCTATTTTACTTCCCACTGTAAGGTACTATTCAGTTCTAAGCATTGCTGCATTTCCAACATGTTCAAGATGGAGTTTATATTCAAATCTTCATTTCCATCTTGCATAACTAGTTTAGCAATACTCAGGCACAGTGAGTGTGACGGCGCGAGTGGCGCCATTTATATGTCAAACTATAAGTTTCAAGATTTGAATTGCTGTATCATGCCTGATTTTGCCCTTACCCTGTAAATGTAGTTGGATTGGTTATTTATATCTGTCAATCAATGTTGTTTGTACCTGTTACATTGCTCACTCAGCAAAACTGTTTGGCTCCACCTCTTCCTGAAGTAGGACAGTGTTTCCTCTTTTCATTCCATCAGCAAGTTCTCTTATCGGATGGACGTGAAAGAGAGGCTTGGCTCAAAAAGCCCTTCAAAAGTTACCTCTCAGCACCAATTCTGAGGTTCTTACCCTTGGGACTCACACTTCATGTTCAGGGCCAACCTGAACAACGTTGAGGAGTCTCAAGCGCCTTCACATCAGTCCTTTGGCAACAGAGGAAGACTCTTGTCTTCAGATATAGGTCATTGGACTGAGGCTGAGTTTGCTCCGGCATTCACAGCCAGAGAAAGAGGGATCTGGACAAGCTTCATGGACTTAAACAATCAAAGACTGTAATGTATATTTTCTTTTACCCCCTTTGTGAAGAATAAACCCAGTTTTTGAGTTAACTACAGTGTTTTGGTCCTTGGGAGTTCCAGTTTCCCTAAAGGAGGGCAAGAAGCAATCCCCTGGGGAAAGATGTCACGTCCATGCCTCTTTCACTAAGAGTTTACAGCCCCAGGCGCGACGGCACAGTGAGGATTCAGCTTTTACAGGTACAACTATAGTTGAATTCTATTTCAAACTCTGTAATTTGCAGAGAGCTTTAGAGATCCTATCTTTGTTTTACAGATAGTGACACAGAGAGATTGGTTGGAAAGTGTGGCAGACCATAGTTTTTACTTAAATAGGCCTACATAATATAGACTTTGAAGAACATGTGCCCCTCTGGATATTGTAGAATTTTTCACTTCCATTGTCTTCCAGTACTGGGTGTGCTAGTTGGCAATGACGCAGTGCAACATATCTGGGTGGTTATATATTTTTACCTCAGTTACAATAGCTGTTACAGATTCTATTTTTGAATATCAGCTTTGTTTGAATCTTAAGCATAGATTTGTTTCTGCAGCAAACTGTATGTTCCAGGCATTATAATTCAGAGTTAACTATCAACATTTGAATTGTTATTAGTATCATAATTGAGTTATAAGGAAAACACAGATCTGGAGCATTCTTAATTATTTTACTGCTTCTTGCATGTCCTTGTAATTAGATTGTTAAAGGTTGCAATAGAATATAGAGACCATTTATGAGAATTCTATTCTTTGACTTTACCTAAGAAACCTTACTTCTTGATCCTATAGTCAGTTTCTCAGAAAGCCCCAAATATTTGCTCAGAGTTCAAAGCAGAACATAAAAATTGAGAGTAATCTGTCAATATGAGACAGTGCTCTTCCCACCCTCTTGTAGATGGTACACATGTTTATGCAGCTTTATATATTTGTAATATGCATCACACTATTTTCTTTGAAAACTATCTCAGCACAGTGTAATTTTATTTTAGAATTTTTTTTATTATATGTGTCTTCCTGGATTACAAACCCTTCACTTTATGATGTTGGGATAGTTTTCTATTTTAATAGAAAGTAAGTAGCATAGTAGGTGGCACTTAATTCTAGTCTGGAGCATTACAACCTACTGCTGGGCAAAATGAGGAACTTAATCTTGGAAATTTGATTTTTTAAAAAAGTTAAGTATATAAAAACAGTGATGAATATATTATATTTTAATGTCATAAAATTAAATTAACCTGACAATAATTGTTCCATACAATCCATAGACATACCAGAAGTAGTGGTTCTTGGCTCTTGTACTCAATCCCATGTCCAAACAATATTTTAAACTTATTTAAAATTCTGTGTAGGAATACAGCTGAAAATAAAATTATTAGTAAAATCTCTATTTGCATATTGTATTGGTTAATCAAGGTCCAATTTAGAGACCTATGTGATTTTCAGTATACAGAGTTTCCATATCATTGAGCTCCCACAACAACAGGAGGGCCTAGCATTGCATTCACCATTAAAATAAATGAGAAAACGAAAGTAGTGTGTTAGCAGCAAAATCAGCCCCAAATCCTTCAATTTTTAAGTTAGCTGGACTAGTGTTAATTTTTTCAATGCTCCTTTCTTGGGTCAGTTATCATATTTACTAAAAGCTCAAAGCAGATATGATAGATAATTAGCACAGCTACAGTTCCTTCAATATAGTTGAGGGTAAATTCAGAACTACAAAAAAAAAATACTGGACAGAAATGGCAAAGTAGCATCTGAAGAGCCAACATTTTAAAAAGTGAAACATGAGCATGAACAGAAAGGCAATTAACATCGCAGAGGGGAGTAACACTTGTATAGGAGCTGATTGGAGGACATCATAAACAGCTATAGCAGAGTTTTGCAGAAATCAGGTTGGCAGTGACACAGCCTTTTATAAATGATTTAGTTAAGGTTAATTACAACATTTCTAAATCGTTTAATCAAGGTTATTTTTGAGGGCATAAGTGACATAATCTTCAGAAAGGTGAGAAATTGATATCTGTAAGCATTATGGTAATCTAATGTTGGGTATTTTTGCTTTCAGATTTCTGTGACATTAAAGGCAACTTCTCTGAGGCAACTTCATACTATCTAAAGGAATTATGATTCTTCAGCCAGTACATAACTAGAACAAAGCTTGAGTATCTCCTGGCTGCAAACCCAATATGCTAAACCAGCATACTTCCACCTTTAAACTTTCTGAAGTCACTCTACAGCTTCCCTACCAGATATTAATCTGCACGAGGCCTGCACAAGTTGAGCTCCCCTAAGCTGACTATCAACCACATTATGTGGGTTAATGAGTGCGTGGAAACAATGCAATTGTTTTATTTCTGCTGTGCCTGACTTTCATTAAGCAACAAGTTTGAAGGACTTTTGCTCCAAGCCACTGTACTCTGATTTAAGGGATAATGCGGAAAGATGCATTTCACAAAAAAGAAGATCCTGCTAGAAAATTTATTAGCTTTCAGAACAACTCTTATGTAATGAAATCATTCAGTGTTTCAGTAATATAAACTACCTTAAAGTATACAGAATTAAATTAGAAAACCTTTCCTGTCTCTCCCAAGATTTACAGCTTGATCCTTTGAATGGTTAGATGCGCCTAAACCCAGTGAAATAAATGAGCTTATAGACATCGAACCCTGCAGAGGTTCGCAGCTGTTAAAGCAGAAGTTCTCTTTATGGAGAATGATTAGAATACACATTGTCAGGGGGCATTTAATACAGATGAGTGGGTTTCATTCCTGGGTGAGCATCTACAAACTTGTCATTTACTTTATAAGTAAAAGATGACAAACCTTTTGGGAACAACATTTTAATCCATGGGTATGAGCAGCTTGCCAGAACATTTTTAAGAACAAGTAAATTGCCACAAGCTACAAATGATGTACCCCAAAACAATTGCCACTGTACTTAATTATGCTCCTTTAGATTAGACAGTATGTGCATTGCAATTGATGCGTAATACTTCCAGAACTCACAGTCATATTATATATCTGCAGGGCTAGAAGTCTTTACAGTCCCTTTCCTTTTCTAATTTATGAGATTCCACAGCTCTATTAATCGTAAGGTTAGCAGGCAATGCAGAATTTGTGTAGATTTGTTTTCTTTGGGACTGGTAGAATTTATCTTCTGAAGTGATTAATGGCATTTGGCATAGCTGAAAGCTCAGTTAGGTACAGTCTTGCTTAGAGCAAGAAAGTTTAGAATGTTTGCAGAGAAAAATCTGGTCATCTGAAAAACAACTGTTAGTAAGCCACCTGAGAGACAAGTCCAAAGAAGTGGTACAAAGAAATGATTATTTTAAATGACCCAATAGTAAATTGCTTTATGGGTTTGTTTGTTTTTTTTTAAAAAAATCTAACAAGTCCACGAGAGCTCTAAGATTTCATTATGACCCTTGTCTCTATCTGGGGTCATTTGGTGGAAACAATGGAGACAACCTTCTTCATGAATGCTCCCAGTTTTTAGAATCCCTTCTCAAGGGAGGCCAGGGTGACCCCATCCTTGATCTGCTTCTGTCAGCAAGTTGAAACATTTTAATACCCTCAAACCTGTTTTCAAGGTTTGTATGTAGTCTTTTAATGAATTATTAGCCTCAATAACATCCCCTCAATGCAGCATAACAATCTCCATGAAGACCTTATTCCCACCAACAACAACCACTTACTTTGAAGCCTCAACATTGCCTCACACAGGCATTCCATACTACATTGTGAGCATGCAGGATTTGTGAAGGTATGGCAACCACTTCCACTCCTGGATGCTCAATGATAACATCAATGCCGAGATCTCAGCAATTCTGTAATCATTATGCCAGGGGAAGCCTAAGATTACCACATGCTCCAATCCTTCCTATTCACATTGCAGCATGGAAAGCTTCAGAGTTTAAAGGTAGGTTGGAATGATGGCCTTGGACACTGCAAAGCAGATGGGAATACCAACCTCTACAGTATTTTAAAAAAGACATCTACACATACACACATGGCTGTTCCTACCTGAATTCTGGCCTTAATGTTTTTAATGTTTTCAAATTTATTGTTTTTAGCAATAATTTATATTTATACTGTTGTTGGATGTTTTGCATAGCTTTAATATGTATTTTTAAACATGCTGTTAGTCAACTTGATTCTCAACATTGAGAGAAAGATGCAATATTAGTGGTGGTGGTGGTGGTGGTGACCATGACAACAATGATGGCAGCTTTTTAAAGGGTTTGAGGGAGGAGAACTGCTTTAGTTCTGAAGAGCTGGGTATATTGTTCAGGTTTTTCCCCTTCTTGCATCTAAACATTAGATCCATCTGCCAGATCTCAAAACAGTGTGGCAGGTTCTGATAGTGTCAGATTGCCAAGTAGTATATGTGGTCCACTCCATAAGTGATACTAGTCAAAAGGCCCTCTGGTACGCAGGCATAGCACAAATTGTGATATAATAATAATAATAATAATAATAATAATAATAATAATAATAATAATAATAATATCCCAGCCACAATGTCAGACTGGCATTTTCAAATTACAAAAATATGTGGCTGGGATCTGAATGCTTATCAAACACTTTGTATTGAGTTAAGAATATTGCTGAAATTAGTAGTTTTTATTTTCAGGGGAAAGTTTAGTGATGTATGTATTTGTGGTTTTTTGTGTTTTCTGTAAAATGAAATTTAAAAAGGAATAAGGAAAAATCGCAAAGAATTTCATATCTATCAGGAGGTAACTTGAATTTCTAGTATGTTACATATTAAAAATATAGACGCAGAATACTCAACCTTCATCATTATGTTTGTCTAGTTCCCCTGAATTGAACATATCCACAATTTATATTGAGTGAAATTTTAGCCACTGAATGGGTTTTCTATGAATGACATATGTTTGTGTGTCCTTTTCAAAACTGACTATCTTTGTAGGAGCTAGTAGTATAATGAGGATGTTATACCCCAAAACTCTCATAACACTGAAATACTTTTAGTGGTGTCCTAAATAACAGTTAAGTGCTTCCTTAAAGGCAATAAGATTGTACAGTCAGACAGTCCTTAGCATTGTACATACCAAAGATACTTCTGAGTGAAGCAAATGTCTAAGGCAGGGGTCCCCAAACTAAGGCCCGGGGGCCGGATGTGGCCCTCCGAGGTCATTTACCTGGCCCCCACCCTCAGTTTTATAATATAATATATTGTGTGTGTGTGTGTGTGTGTGTATGTGTGTGTGTGTGTGTGTATGTATGTGTGTGTGTGTGTGTGTGTGTGTGTGTGTATATATATATATATATATATATTATTGATAATAATATTATAATGTAATACAATACAACACTAATAATACTACCATATAATAATATTAATTATATATTCTATATTACATATAATATTACTAATAATATTACAGTATAGTGGTATAGTTCAATAAAGTAATATATAATGCTAATATTGTGCTATGCTAATATATTGTATGTACATATAATTTGTAAGCCACTCTGAGTCCCCTTTGGGGTGAGAAGGGTGTGATACAAATGTAGTAAATAAATGCAGTAAATAAATAAATAATAAATAAATACATTTTAGACTTAGGCTCACCCAAAGTCTGAAATGACTTGAAGGCACACAACAACAACCCTAATTAACTTGACTATCTCATTGGCCAGAAGCAGGAGCACACTTCCCATTGAAATCCTGATAAATGTATGTTGGTTAAAATTATTTTTATTTTTAAATATTGTATTGTTCTTTCGTTGTTGTTGTTGTTGTTGTTGTTTTTGCACTACAAATAAGACATGTGCAGTGTGCATCGGAATTTGTTTGTATTTTTTTTCAAATGATAATCCGGCCCCTCAACAGTCTGAAGGATTGTGGACCGGCCCTCGGCTTAAAAAATTTGAGGACCCCTGGTCTAAGGGCTGATTCAAATATTATCTTGTGTAAGTGCTACAGCACTCTCAGACCACCTTGGTTTTTAAATGTGGAGTGATTTCAAAATGCTCCTTATGTGAAGATTACACCACACATTAAAAGCCGCCATAGTAGACAGGGCAGGCTAGACGCCTTTCTTTGATGTGCAAGCAATTCACTTTGAGTATAATTTTCATATAGAGCTTTTTCCACTTGAAAACTGATGTGGTACGATTGCAAGGCAATACTGTCTTAGTAATTCAACTAGCCCTTACCACAGGGATGGGCAACATGTGTTCTTTCAAATATTCTTTGATTGCAGCTCCCATCAGCCACAGTTATAAATGGCAAGAGTTCATAAGCGCTGCAGATCAATAATATCCAGAGGATCACAGAGGTTCAGTCAACCCTGATGTAAGCATTGCCTTTGATAAATGTAAGCTATCCACAATCTGACTACTTCCCACAGAAAGTAGCTCATGAAAGGTATACAGTTAAAAACATGAGCTGGAGGAATAAAATTCATGAACGTTATGTTCAGTGTTTGCATAAGTCCACACTTTGTAATGTGAAGATAATATTGTTAACATAGGACCTCATCACATTGAGGTCCTGAGGCTGGGAAACAGTGGGGGCCTTTGTTGGCAATGAGGCAAATCCAGTGGTCAGCATGGGAACCCCACACCCTGCATTGCCCACATCACCCATCCCCATCCCAAGGGGGAAAGCGTTGCCACCCACCTTCCCCCATGCTTTCCCCATTCTACCCTATAAGAACACAGGAAGCCTCCCATGTTCTTGCTCTGTTGTATGGGACTTCTAGCACATTTCATGGACAGAGCTCCACCGGAAGTAGCTGTGATGGGATCAAGTGTGCTCCATCCAGGAATTGTGCTGGAAGTGTCATACGACGGGTCTGTTTGCTCATGTAATGCAGTGGATAGGTGTAGTAAGAATTATTAAAATGACTATTTATTTAATCTGCTGAAGTTTTCTTGGCAAGATTAGTTCAAAAGAGTTTGCCTTTCTCTGAGGTTGAGGGAGTGTGATTTGCTCAAGTTACTCAGTTGGTTTCCATGGCTGAGAGGGTATTCAGACCCTCATTCCCATAATCAAACCACTACACCACTCTGGCTCTAGGTGTTGTGGTTCAGTCTGATGATGAATCATAGAATCATAGAATAGTAGAGTTGGAAGAGACCACATGGGCCATCCAGTCCAAACCCCTGCTAAGAAGCAGGAAATCGCATTCAAAGCACCCCTGACAGATGGCCATCCAGCCTCTGCTTAAAAGCCTCCAAGGAAGGAGCCTCTACCACGGCCCCGGGGAGAGAGTTCCACTGTCGAACAGCTCTCACAGTGAGGAAGTTCTTCCTGATGTTCAAGTGGAATCTCCTTTCCTGTAGTTTGAAGCCATTGTTCCGTGTCCTAGTCTGCAGGGCAGCAGAAAACAAGCTTGCTCCCTCTTCCCTTTGACTTCCCTTCACGTATTTGTACATGGCTATCATGTCTCCTCTCAGCCTTCTCTTCTGCAGGCTAAACATGCCCAGCTCTTTAAGCCGCTCCTCATAGGGCTTGTTCTCCAGACCCTTAATCATTTTAGTCGCCCTCCTCTGGACGCTTTCCAGCTTGTCAACATCTCCCTTCAACTGTGGTGCCCAAAATTGGACACAGTATTCCAGGTGTGGTCTGACCAAGGCAGAATAGAGGGGGAGCATAACTTCCCTGGATCTAGACGCTATTCCCCTATTGATGCAGGCCAGAATTCCATTGGCTTTTTTAGCAGCCGCATCACGTTGTTGGCTCATGTTTAACTTGTTGTCCACAAGGACTCCAAGGTCTTTTTCGCTCACACTGCTGTCAAGCCAGGCGTCCCCCATTCTGTATCTTTGATTTCCATTTTTTCTGCCGAAGTGAAGTATCTTGCATTTGTCCCTGTTGAACTTCATTTTGTTAGTTTCGGACCATCTCTCTAGTCTGTCAAGATCGTTTTGAATTCTGCTCCTGTCTTCTGGAGTGTTAGCTATCCCTCCCAGTTTTGTGTCGTCTGCAAACTTGATGATCGTGCCTTCTAACCCTTCGTCTAAGTCGTTAATAAAGATGTTGAACAGAACCGGGCCCAGGACGGAGCCCTGCGGCACTCCACTTGTCACTTCTTTCCATGATGAAGACGACGCATTGGTGAGCACCCTTTGGGTTCGTTCGCTTAGCCAATTACAGATCCACCTAACCGTAGTTTTGTCTAGCCCACATTTTACTAGTTTGTTTGCCAGAAGGTCGTGGGGGACTTTGTCGAAGGCCTTACTGAAATCCAGGTACGCTACATCCACGGCATTCCCTGTAACGACCCAACTCGTAACTCTATCGAAAAAAGAGATCAGATTAGTCTGGCATGACTTGTTTTTGATAAATCCGTGTTGACTATTAGCAATGACCGCATTTGTTTCTAAGTGTTCGCAGACCACTTCCTTAATGATCTTTTCCAGAATTTTGCCTGGTATTGATGTGAGGCTGACCGGACGGTAATTGTTTGGGTCGTTCTTTTTTCCCTTCTTGAAGATAGGGACCACATTCGCCCTCCTCCAATCTGCTGGGACTTCTCCCGTTCTCCAAGAACTCTCGAAGATAATTGCCAGTGGTTCTGAAATAACTTCCGCTAGTTCCTTCAGTACTCTTGGATGTAGCTGGTCTGGCCCTGGGGACTTGAATTCGTTTAGAGTGGCCAGGTGTTCCTGGACAACTTGTTTCCCTATTTGGGGTTGGATTTCCCCCAATCCTTCGTCCATTCCATGTTGCTGAGGTTGAAGATGGCTTTCTTTTTGTGAGAAGACCGAGGCAAAGAAGGCATTAAGTAGTTCTGCCTTTTCCCTGTCCCCTGTCGCCATCACCCCATCTTCTCCTTGCAATGGCCCTATCGCCTCCTTTTTCTTCCTTTTTCTACCAACGTAAGCAAAAAAGCCTTTTTTGTTGTTTTTTATGTCCCTGGCAAGCCTGAGCTCATTTTGCGCTTTAGCCTTGCGAACCTTTTCCCTACAGGTGTTGGCTATACGTTTGAATTCTTCTTTGGTGATTTCTCCCCTTTTCCACTTCTTGTGCATGTCACTTTTGAGCTTTAGCTCAGTTAGAAGTTCTTTGGACATCCATTCTGGCTTCTTGCACTTGTCTTATTTTTCTTCTTTGTTGGCACTGTTTGCATTTGCGCCTTGAGGATTTCACTTTTGAAAAACTCCCATCCATCCTTAACTCCCTTGTTTTTTAATATCGGCGTCCATGGAATGCCGCTCAGTAATTCCTTCATTTTTTGGAAGTCAGCTCTCTTAAAGTCCAGAAAGCGTGTTTGACTTGTCTTAGTTTCAGCATTCCTTTGTATTGCAAACTGCAGGAGCACATGGTCACTTGCCCCTAAGGATCCAACCACTTCAACTGTATTGATCAGGTCTTCCACATTTGTTAAGATTAGATCAAGAGTTGCTGATCCCCTTGTTGCCTCTTCTACCTTCTGGACCATAAAATTATCTGCAAGGCAAGTGAGGAATTTGTTGGACTTTGTACTCTTGGCTGAGTTTGTTTTCCAGCAGATATCGGGATAATTGAAATCGCCCATGACTACTATATCTCTTCTTTGTGCCTGTTTGGTCAGCTGTTGACAGAAGGCTTCATCAAGTCCTTCATCCTGACTTGGAGGTCTGTAGTAGACAGACCTCCAAGTCAGGATGAAGGACTTGATGAAGGGGGATTTGAAAGGGGATTTGGGTTTGAGCAGTCTGTTCCAGGAAATGTGGTTTGAACAACAGTTTGTCCCTGGGAATGTTGACGTTTCTGAAATGCAGGTGGATTCGAAAAGTGTTGATGGCTTAGAAAAACAGACAAAACAGGGGAATGTGGCTAGCTCTGAGTTTAGCAGAGATGCTGCCAAAGTTTGTGATAAGGATGACCTTTCACGGGAGTCTGAGAATTGTCAATATCAACAAAGCCCAGATGGAAATGAGGGGGATGAATCTGTGTTAGACAGGGATTCCAGGTTGAAATTGAGATCGGGCCCCAGACACTCTGTGAGAATTGGAGGCAAGCATGGGGTGGGGGGACTAGAGCTCAGAGGAATGTGTTTCTAGCTTGCAAGGAGGTTTTAAAAGAGATGTAATTTGGAAAGATTTCAGTCAGAGCAACATCGCTGTTGAAGATTCAACTCTTGCTTAGTTTCGGTTCATGCCTCATCTCATGTGTTTGGATTATACTTTTGAAGTTCATGTTTTCTGCTTTCTTCGGAATTGCCTTGTTATTCTTGGGATTCTGTATTTTTATCTATGAACACTCTGAACTGTGTTTTATGGATTGCACTCTCAATTGGATTATTGCTTTATTTACTGCTTTTTATTAAGTTTTGTTATTCTTTATCAATAAACTGAAAAACTCAAGCCTGCTGTGGTGAAGTGTGTGTGTAGCAAGGTGAACCAGCGCTGAGGTGCAACACTAGGGATTACCATACATCCTTCTTTTACATGACATGTCCTCTTTGTCAGAGCTGAAAAATTCTATGCTCAATTTCCTGGACAGATATTCTTTTCCAGAGCTAAAAGTTCTGTACTGTGGGATGTCTGAATGTTCTTACAAGGAGGAAGTAGAGAATCAGGTAGTAGAACTCTCATCTACCCAACGATATGATGAAATGAATAGATAAATGACATTCCATAAGAGTTCCCAGGGGAAAGCTACTCAAAGGCAAGAGTAGTATTGTTCTCTAAATTAAGGCCACATGGTTTCAAGGCGTAAAGTCTATCAATGCAGAAGCTTTCTATTTGAAATATGGCCATGTTGTAAAGTATATATGATCTTCATCTTTATTTGCAATGAATGCACTTAAGAACAATAGGCATATTTTTTATCACAGCAAAAAAAGGATCTTAGTATTTTAAAGATTAATTTAGATATAGTGGCATGAACTTTCATCAAGTGCATCATCCATACTGACAGCCAATGTAAAATTCACTTAATCAACAAGTCCTCAACATAAAGTGGCTTCTGGATTGTAGCCCAAATGTAATCTATGCTTGTTAATATCCACTCATCATTCACATGGCATACTGGATCACTTAATGGGGAAAAACTACAACAACTAAAAATGATATCATCGCTAAAGCTCTTTGTTGTTAAGAATCTTATGCACCATCATGGTAACAATGAAGCTGTGGTAGAAATGGCTATGCAGTCATAAGAAAACATGGAGAGGAATGATTTGTCAAGGATTCAGAACACTGATGCTATCCTTTTTAGGTTTGCAGTATCTTTTTGCTAAATCAATTGTGTTTCTAATATTTTGCATTCTGTCATTTTCTCAGATTACTTGTTATATTAAGCACATCCTGGCCATGGTTCCTCCAGAAGAACAGTCAGGCTGGAAATGAATCTGCCTTATATGTTAATGCAATCCCCCCCTCTGCAATCAATACCTCAATATGAGTCACAAGGTTAGTCTTCCCAATGGAAGGTACCTCTTACTCGCTTTCATAATCTAATCAAAGATTTGATGAGAGACCAGGAAAAAAATAAGGACAAGTATTCCTCATTCACAGTTTATACCAATGTTACTCATGAACCATTAGCTGCCAGACCACAGCACTTTTCCAGGAAATAAAGGAACAATTATAGCCAAAAGAACACAAATATGTTGCTGGTCCCTGGCATATTAAAAAGAAACCCTGCTAGTACCTCACATCAGATAGTTTTAAGAAATATTAACAGTGAAGGGTCCCTGTTAAGATGGACCCAGATATTTAATGAACAATTCCTGTTAGTTGGAAGATCTTAGCTTCTTTCTTAGTTATTCTTCCAAATAAAATGATAATTTGCAAGATTTACAGACAGACCTGAAGCTTTAGGTTGAGACTCTTTTACTCTATGTATGTATGTCACCTGAAAGCTAGTACTAAATGAAGAATTTGGGACCTAAATTGTTTTCCTTGACTACTGAAAAACTAGACTGTTGTCTTTGTGTCATTTTATTCAGTTAGGCCTTTGACAACTGACCTGACTTATTGTGCAAAGGGCATTTAACTGGATGGTGTTATATTTTTCTTTAATGGGAATGCTACCCAACTGTTTTAAATGTTTAATGTTCCTCTCTATTTTATGCATTAATTGTATTTGTTCTACTTAATTGTAAGATGCTTGGAATTCTATTCATAGACAAAAGTAATGATATAAATCAGTTAACTAAATAAAATACTCACATGCTACCAAAGGGCTTGTCCTTTAATCATGTGTGGGGGGGGAGCATTTGAACTCCCCCATAACAGAGACCAGGTGATCTTGCAAGACCGGAGGTTTCCCCAGTTTCGGCAGATGGGGGGCTTAGGGAGCACCATGTAAGGTGCCAGCACCTCCTGTCTGCTTTAAGGGACTGGAGCATATTGTTTGGGACAAAATTGCCAAGGAATTGAAAGAAGGCCGGGTTACAGGCCCCTTTGCTCCCCTGCCCCACCCACATTCCCTGAGCTTCAGTTATCTCCTTCGGGCATTGTATCAAAGAAGGCCCTGAGAGAATATTGATTGATACATCATCTATCTTACCCTGCTTGCCAATCAGTTAATGATGCTATTCCTGCTGAGTTGTGCACGGTACATTTCACTTCATTTGACAGAGTCATGTCTGAGGTCCGTAGGTTGAAGGTGGGCACTGAGCAGGCTAAATGTGATATAAATTCAATCTTTCACTTGTTTCACTCTGATGATTTCTCCCTCCTGAGGTTTGCCTTTGATGATTCCTTTTCTGTAGATAGGACACTTTCCATGGGGTGTTTCTTCTCTTGCAGTGCCTTTGAAAAGTTCATTACTTTTTGGAATGGGCTGTCTGCTCCCTCTTAGGATTGTTGGGGGTTTTACATCACCTGGGTGATTTTTTATTTATCAGGAGAGCGGGCACCAGTCAGTGTTCTACCCTAAAACACTATTTTGAGCTATTGACAAAATCACTGGAGGTGTCTTTGGTACATGAAAAATCTGAGGGCCCCAGTGTACCAATTTTCTAAGTTACCTACACAGAAGGTGCAGAACCTACAGCGCAGGATCCATTCATTTCTTTTGAAACACAAGGCAATGCTTAGGGAGTTTCAGAGCCTCATCGGGCACTTTAACCTCACTTGCAGGGTGGTTGCCTGGGTAAGCCCTTTCTTTGCAGGTTGTGAAACTCCATAGCAGGAGTGGCCCATCCCTATCACAAAAGCTGCATTAACAGAGAAATTCGGGATGACTTATACACCTGGAAAACCTTTTTAGCCACATTTAATGGGATTTCATGTTGGAGAAGCGAGCTTTGCCTCTGGAATGCCTTACAGGTGGCACTGGATGCCACAGGCTCTGTGGGGTTTGGTCTTTATTTTAGAGGTCACTAGTATATTGCCACTTGGCCACACACACACTTGGGCTGAAACTGGCATTTTGACAGATTTAACATTTTAGACTTTTTTTTCTTTTTGTAGTTGCAGTCAGAATTTGAGCTGGTGAATTCTCTTAACTCAGTGGTTCACTTCTAGTGTGACAACATGGTTGTGATCCAGGTAATTAATTCAATGTTATCAAGATTCTACAGGATCATGCCCCTTTTATAGGACTTTGTCCTTACGTGCCTTAGGCAAAATATTTTGGTTTTGGCCTGGCACATAACAGATGTTGATAATGGGATAGCAGACACTTTTTCCCGTCAGCAGATGGAACGCTTCAGATGAAGCATTCCATCTTGTGCATTTAAGTAAATCAGATCTAATTTGCCAAACAGTCACTGTTGAATGTTTTTATGTTGAATGTTTTTATATTGTGGAATGATATTTTAAATTGTAAGTTGCTCGGAGCACTCTGGTGGACAGTGACTAATTAAGAAATAAAGTGAAGTGAAGTGAAGATGAAGCGCCCCATATGAAGATGGGGTTCTAGTCTCAATGCCTCCAGACTTATGGAATTTTGGAGGAGTGAAGTTGTAAGGGCCATGGGTTTCGCATTAGCACCTGCCATAAAGAAAAATTAAGATAGGGCAGTTCATGAATTTGAGCAATTTAGGATCATGTTTGGTCTTCACAAAACATGGCTTCTTCCAGTGGATGTTTTCCTGCAGTTCTGTGTATTTTTACAGCTCAAGGGTTTAGCCGCTCCTTCCATATGCAATAAGTTGGCAGTATTGGCATTTGCATCAAAAGCACAGAATCATCCTGACTTCCCAGACGAGTTCCGAGTTAGCCAAATATTGGAGGGATGGTCTCAGGAAAGGGGTAGAACAAAGGACCACCATACTCAGATAGGCCTTGTAAGGCGAACCAATAGGTCGTTCACCTTACAAGGCCACACTCTTTCACACTTCGGCATTAACTGCCTTCTTTGGGGCTTTTCGGGTGAGCAAGCTTGTTACCAGCTTAACCCCCTAATACCCAGCAATTCCAAGGCCTTGGAAGTCATGGTCTGAAATTGGTATTTAGTCAAAGGTGATCCATCATCATGATAAAAAAATAATAATCTGGGGCTTTGCCCCTAGGTTGAGCATATCTCCGGAGGGCCATAACAGGGCAACACATAAGGATTAAGCTCAACAGTCCTGCCTACACCTTTCTGATCTGTTTTGGACGATGTAAGGGTTAATTTAACTTGTTGCAGAAGAAATTGCAAATCCCCACATATCAATGCTTTACCTGACATTGCAATTACTATAATGAAAAAGTAACAAAATTTTGTTACTCTCATTATAGTAATGAAATTTCACCAACTATACTTTAGAAATGAAAGGTCAGTGGCTCCTCCTAATTTTGTAATGACTTTTGAAACTTTTTAAATTGATCACACATAAATAGTCAAAGAGTTGGTCCGAGGACCCGATGTTCCTTTGCTCCAAACAGGAAATTGGCTTTTGTCCCAAGGAGAGTTGTTCAGAAGGGCAACTCAGTCCACTGTGAATGTATAACTGTTTAACAAAATAGCAGGGCACATTGGCAGGAAAACTGTTTACTTGTTTAATTTGTATTATAATTTCATTTGATTTCCCACTTATGCTGTAAATAATGCACTAGAGATAGTGAGCAGAGATTTATTAGTGTTCTTCGTGGAAACTAATACAATTCCTGGCATTTTCAATTAATGTTTTATGAAACAGACAAACATTCCTCAAGAAGAGCCATTCCTGGAAAGCTACATTTTTGAAGGCATGTTTCAAAGTAGAGACAATATTTTGGCCTAATTAAATAACCTCAAACAAATTCAAAGTAATGCATACTAAATATGGTGAACTTTTACTAAGTCTCTTAAGGATTGGATTTCATTTTTAGCATTTCATTAATTGCTTACTCTCTAAGAATAGATCATCCAGCCATGCAATCAGCACTGAAGTTGAAAGGGTGACCCTGGGTCAGTCATTACCACTCAGCCTAACTTTTCTCACAAGGTCGTTATACAGATAAGACTGAAAGAATCATATATAGTGTTCCCTCACTTATCGTCGGAGTTAGGGCCCGAGCTGTGGCGCAGGTGGGAGAGCAAGCCAGCTGCAACCAGCTGCAATGAATCACTCTGACCAGGAGGTCATGAGTTCGAGGCCCGCTCGGAGCCTATGTTTGTCTTGTCTTTGTTCTATGTTAAAAGGCATTGAATGTTTGTGTAATGTGATCTGCCCTGAGTCCCCTTCGGGGTGAGAAGGGCGGAATATAAATGCTGTAAATAAGTAAATAAATAAATAAATAAATAAATAAATAAATAAATAAATAAATAGGTTCCAGGACCATCCACAATAAGTGAAAATCCGTGAAGTAGGGACACTATATATTTATACATTATTTTAGTATTTATACATTATTTTAAGTCTTTATCAACCAATTGTGTGTTGATAAATCACCTCCTTCTCCTTTCGTTGCCGCTTGAGCTCCTTTTCTTTCCCTTCGACTTCTCCTTCTTCCCTTCCTTAGGCTGTAAATTGTAATTTTTAAATGATTTATAATATTATTGTAGTATTTATTGAAAAACCGCAAAACAGCAAATCTGCAAAAAGTGAACCGCGAAGTAGTGAGGGAACACTGTATGTTCATATATGTAAATACACACACACACACACACACATGCCCCTGCTCAGTTGCTTAGAAGGTCAAGTTATAAATGAAAAGGAAGGAAGGAATTAATTTGGCATCAGCTGTATTGAGCCTGATCAAAATGACATCTTTATGAACAGTACTCAAAAAGTACTTTCGCTGCAGAGCATTTTGCACCAATAGGGTTTATGCTCATGTCAATGTAAATAGAACATAGGGTAATATGCATCCCTTGGTCTTCTGTGTATACTGTAAGTAGGTGACCATTACTGCTCTGCCCGATCTCTCCTTGTGCTGCTGCCATAATTGTTCTGAGACAGAGGGTGCATGAAGAGAGTACTTGCACATCTCCTTTTCTCCAGCACAATCAGATTCCCATCAGCTCATTAAGGTACCTGTCTGGTAAATTGTCAGAAACTGGCTGCTATAGAAGAGAGCATGTAATTGGGGACATTTCCACATTCTTTTCTTCTCTAGTTAAATAGCATGCTACACCTCAGCCTAGATGCTAGGCAAGGAGAGGCGGGAAGTTCTCTTGCCATATAAGAATGGGGGATATCTAAAACTTTGTTGTTACGTGTGGAGAAGGAGGCATGTATGTGTGAGCATATGGATACATAAACCAACCATCACAGAATGTGGCCACTGGGAGGGGGAAGTCACTGCCCCCCATCCCACATTGCTATCTGCCTCAATTTGTCCCATCCATCCTATTAAACAATCTTCCTGAAAATAGCGCAGCATTTATCTGCTAAGATTGTGGATAGAAAAAAGGTGTTTAAGTAAAAAAGGATATTTTTACCAGCTACATAAAGCTGGGTTCCCATTAAGTGGGGTTCCAGTTCTTTGCCACATTTCAATGAAAACAATGTCTGGAAAAATAGTGTCAAAGAAAAGTCAGACCACACAGCAATCAAGTCATCCAGTTGATAGCACTTGCCTATGTGTTTATTGAAACTCTACAGACCACATGACCTTGGAGGTGTCTACGGACAACGCCGGCTCTTCGGCTTAGAAATGGAGACGAGCACCAACCCCCAGAGTCAAACATGACTGGACTTAACGTCAGGGGAACCCTTTACCTACAGATTTCTAATGTGTCTGTGCATAGATAATGTGATGGAGATTGTCATTTGGGAGTCTCAGATGCATGCTGTGCACAGCACTGTGGGGGGTGGACTTCACTTTGAGGGACTTCACTGGGAAGGGACCAGAGGACTTTGTTACTGGGACAATATGCTGCATTATCATACGTGTGTGTGTGTGTGTGTGTGTGTGTGTGTGTGTGAGAGAGAGAGAGAGAGAGAGAGAGAGAGAGAGAGAGAGAGAGGGAGGGAGGGAGAGAGGGAGGCTGGGTGGGAGGGAGGGAGGGAAGGAGGGAGGGAGGAGTTACAGGCAATAAGGCATGGCTGTCCTCTTATCATCAAGATGGTTAAACAATTATTAGAAGGTCAGATTCCCAACTATATCTTCTAATGCATACTAACAGGTATACTGCAATGCTTAACAGAACAAGTTCAGGTTAGAGAGGTTGTGATGTGAATTTTTCTAGACTGTTTTGGGGTTGTATGCTTCCCATCCCTCTTTTCTTTTTTGTCATCAGGAATAGTTAAAACGTCTGTTTCTTTTTTCAGTTAAACAGAGATTCCTACATTTCATAATCCCAGAATTGTAATTCATCTCAACTGTGGTTTAAACTAACTAGACTTATAGTTAGTGTCAATTTGTCAGGCTGGCACAACATGACAAATTCTGATCAATCAGAAGTGAAGACTAGGGTTTCTTCATAGCTGTCCTGGAGGAAAAGAAGGAGTGATAAGTTTCATTCATGTCTGAATTCAGCCAGTCACTAGAAGCTTATTATTCATTCAAAATCAGAGGTTGTTAATCTCAAAGGTAGTTATTTGCAGATAAATCCATTCTACATAAGTGTTCACTATCACAGCTCATAGACACACTCCTGTGCTTGCCTACCTAGAGATTATATTATGGATACTGATAACTAATTGTATGATTAAAGGAAAGCAAATAAAAAGCTACTGTTGATTCTCTTTCAGCTTCATTTAACTGTGAACCATGCTTCAAATGGGTAAACAAATTACAGAATGATTTTTGCGGATTATCTCGCAATAACTGATAAAATTAATAGGATTTAAGGGTATGGGGATTTTTTTTAAAAAAAGTAGCCCATTCTTATTACTTATTGAGCAAAACAAAGTAATAAACCCCAAAATTACATTACTTGTTTCAGTGGGGCTGCCGTTCCATTAGGATGGTAAAAAGATAACAATGAAAAGACAGAACTACTTGATATCTACCTTTTGTTTGTATTCTCTCCGCAAAAAAGAACAGTATGCTTTCATACAGAAGCAGAGACCGTGGTAAGGAATTTGGACTGTAAGTCAAGATTGATAAGGAGATAGCCAGGAACCATCTGTGTAAAAGTCAAATGTGCAGGCCCAGGCAATCTACATCCCAGAATACTGAATTGCCTTTCTGGTATATTTGCTAAACCACTTACCATAATTTTTGACAAATCTTGGGGAAACATATATAGTCCAAGAGGACTAGAAAAAGTCAAATATTGCCCTTCTCTTTAAAAGAAGCAATCCATGAATCTACATAGTAGTCAGCCTTATCTCAATGTGCTTTGAATGCGATTTTCTTGCTTCTTGGCAGGGGTTGGACTTGATGGCCCATGAGGTCTCATCCAATTCTATGATTCAATGCCTATTATTATTATTATTATTATTATTATTATTATTATTATTATTATTATATAATCATCATCATTATTATTGGATCATACAAGTAGAAAATAACATATCCACATTTCCTCACAAGAATGTATAGAAGAGTAGGTCCATAATACAAAATAATTTAAATTCTATGAATCATTCTATATTTTTATATAGACTTAATTAAATCAAATTCCTATTTTAGCTACAAAATTTCAAGTCTAAAAAAACCTAATAATGACTCTTAACTGGTAATTTAGTGATTACAAAAGAATACCATAATGCCTGTTGGAAACACTTGAAAACTGTGTCAATACACTTTGACAGAAATCAGGTATCATTGATAAACTTTATCAATGGACACTCATAGACACACTCTTGTGGACACTCAAGAGTACAAGTCCAGTCTTTCTTACTGCCTCATCACACCAGAGCATGGATCCACTTTAAATCCGGTTTCTGCCTCCTGCAGAATTCTGGGGTTTGAATTTGGTGAGGCCCAGGACCTGTCTGGCTGAGCTGTTTAAACACCCTTCCCTAAAGTGGATTTAAAGTAGATTTAAAGTGGATCCAAGCTCTAGTTTGATGAGGTCTTTCGTTCCCCATTGTGTTTCTTATTTATGTTTTCAAACATTTAAGAGTTCAAAATGAGTTTCATTTTTGGATGCTGACATTGGCAATGTTGCAGAAATTTGAAGTGTATTTGATGGCTTTTCTGCAGATGTATTTTTTACACCACAGGTCAAACTTTTCCATTGGTGTGTGAGCACTTGTTAAAGTTGGATTTTAAATATCCACAATTAATAGGGAGGAACACTTGCAGTTCTTGAACTTCTTCCCTGTGCCTTGTAAACCTTTCTTGAAGCTGACTGCAGACAAATTTAGAAATGGTATGTACACATTTAGCCCATAATATTCCATTGATGTTGGTGAAGTTGCCTGGATGTTGCTTTTACAAGCCTGCCTTGAACAGATGCGAGGAATCCTCACTTTTTCACCCATAGACTACCACTGGTCTTGCTGTTTCAAAGATCTCCTGATTTTTTTTTTACAGATTATTTGTGCATCTCCCTGGCTTTTTCTAAAAGACTATCAACATGTTGCAGACTACAGAAAATGTCCATATCTACTCTTTGTAATGTTTTGCTAAGCTGAAGGGATGATGACAGAAGCTTTTTTAGGATGTTACTACAAATTCAGCATTCAGAGTAACTCAAAGAAAGTGTCCAGCTTGGGAAGATGTCTTATTGTCATGTAGAGGACTCATTTTTATTTCTTCAAGTGTTCTCACCACTACACTGTACAGTTCAACAAAACGTAAAACTGCATCATGTCGCTCAACCCAACGGGTTTCACAAAGCACCAATAGGTTGTTTGCTCTTGATTCAGGGAAACAGTTGTTTATATTTTTCTTCAATAATTCTAGTTTGATGGTTGATACTCTGAAGAAATTGCACACAGATGATATTGTTCCTTGGCAGCTTCTGATAAGTGGAATACTGCTAATCTTTGCTAAGGCTAGATTTAGTGAGTGAGCACTGCAGTGGATGTAGACGGTCATTGGAAACTTCTGCAATATAACTGCCTGTGTGCCACTAATATGACCACACATATTAGCAGCTCCATCATAATCCTCTATTGCAAGTTCAGCCTATTTTTCCAGTGTTTTCAAAATAATGCTGTCATATCACTTATTTTCAGCCTATAGTCTTCCCTTATTTCTGATGCTTCAACATCAATGTACCTTACCAAGAGCAATAAATGTTCTGAGGTACTCACATCCAAAGTTTCATCTGCCAAAACAGAGAAACACTATGATGCAACTGCATCCTTCAACACTTTTTGACTATTTGTCACCCCAAATGTCTATTAGTTCATTCTTTATTTGAGGACTAGTATACTGGGCATTCATAGCTGCAGTTTCAAGATGACTTTTCAGGTCAGTGCCTCCTGATCTGGCATGAAATCTCAACAAGGCCCTGAAAATTACCATCACTGTGCAATGATTCTTCACATGTAATAGGTCATGTATCATTGCTCTCTCTTAAAGCCAGTTCTTGCCAGGCACAAAGGACAATAGTTTTCACAATTGGCAGAAGTTTCTTTCTGATTTTTTCTGCTTTCATCTTATTTCCTTTATCATGATGACAGATTACATCAAGACATTTTCCACTGTGAATTGGCAAGAAGTTTTCAGACAAGCACAAGTTGTTCTGATGGTACTTTATTTTTATTTTTTGGGGTATCCATTGAAGACTTATATTGCATCTTTCCATTACACAAATGTTTTAGCAACCAATGATCATTTTTACCCCCAACTTCTCCAACACCACACAGTACTTAGAGTGCACCTTGTACATGAAATGAGTAGGCTAACCAGGGAAACCATTTGGGTTGAAAACTCTTCTTATCCACAAGAAATACATATCCTGGCAATGGAGTCTGTGGAATTGGCACTAATTGAGATTTCACTTGGTCATCAGAAACAGTCTAGTTCATATAAAGTCCAAGGTCTAACAATGACACAGCTTCTTCTCTTTGCTCCTATTTCATGGTTTCTTTGGCAAGGCTTGGATTAGATGAACCAGTGGTAGCCACTTCAGGCCCCTATATTTTAGGATCTGATCCCAGATTATCTGCCAATAGAGACTGATATAATCCTGTTTAAATCAGATAATCTGGGATCAGATCCGGGGCTGTAGGACAGTGTAGAATTGGACTCAGTTTCTACAGTTTCCTCAGTTTTCACCTGCAATCCATATCTGAATGTTCTGCGGTCTTCATCTGTACCAACTGCTGCAATGGTTTGCAACCTGCTGCCATCTTGGTCTTCAATATTTGGCTTTTTCTTTTTTGCCATGAATTCAAAAACATTCAGTTGCTTTGATAGATTTTTTAAGGCTAATCTGGAGTCAGGTGGATGAAAGAAAAAACAAACAGCACTAACAGGGCTCAAAGTCTCAAAACAGCAACTCAAGCTAGCAGACAATTGCACAGTAAGACAGCTGTGTTTTGAATGGCCCACAGCTGCTTTCATGCTTTCCTTTTATACCCCCGTGGGAGGAGCAAGAAGGTAGATGTAAGAGAGAGTTTGGTAAGTAATGATAGTTTGAATAAATTATCAAAATTTGATTAAGATAGTGCTTGAAGTTCTGGAGGAACTCTAATTTTTGGTTAACCAGTTAAAATTCATGAGTAAACCTTTTTTTAACCTGTGAAAATGTTGTGGATGTTATTTATCTGGAATTTAGCAAATCATTTAATAAAGCCCCTTAATATTTTTATTAGCACATTGATTAAATATGGAATAGATGGGAATATTTCAGATGGATCCATAATTGATAGGAAAATGGTGTTCAAACAGTAATCATTAATGGATGTGCTTCAAATTGAAAGCACAACTTGAATGCCCAAGGGTTCTGCCCTAAAGCCATCACTCTTCAATGTTTTTATCAATGACTTAGATGATGGGATGGAGGCCATCTTTATCAAGTTGGCAGATAACACAAAACTGGGACGAGTGCCTAACAAATTAAAATAAATAGAATTCAATACAGTGGTAAAAGGTAAAGGTAAAGGTTTCCCCTGACGTTAAGTCCAGTCATGTCTGACTCTGGGGGTTGGTGCTCATCTCCATTTCTAAGCCGAAGAGCCGGCGTTGTCCGTAGACACCTCCAAGGTCATGAGGCAGGCATGACTGCATGGAGCACCGTTACCTTCCTGCCGGAGCAGTACCTATTGATCTGCTCACATTGGCATGTTTTCGAACTGCTAGGTTGGCAGGAGCTGGAGATAACAGCGGGCGCTCAAGCCGCTCCCGGGATTTGAACTTGGGACCTTTCGGTCTGCAAATTCAGCAGATCAGTGCTTTAACGCACTTCGCCACTGGGGCTCCTAGAAAAAATTGTTTTAGTGCCGGTTGATTTTTGCTCTGCACAAGGAGGAGAGAATATAAGATTGCAAATTGTATCTGGAAAAGAAAGCTTATCTTGAATGACGTTATTTTATTCTCAGTGATATTCTTTTTTCAAAGTGTTGAGATCATAGCACAAACATGGCAAGGCTCTGTCGAAAAGATAATCTTTTTTTACAGACAGGAAACAGTTGCTAAACATTCAAAATGTCACCATGGCCCAGACAGAACTCATGCCAGAATCTGGTGGCCTGTTGGGCAAACAGCAGCAAGTAGAAGGGAACCATCATTTTGTTCTTTCACCTACCACTCAGGAGAAGATTTCTAGCAAAAGTAAAGGCTGCTCTTTTTAAAATCTCTACCACTCCCCCAGATCTAAAAAAGCTGCTTATAAATTCATTCTGATAGCATCATTTTTAAGACTATAACTCCAAGAAGAGTTCCCCAACTACCATACTAATCATGTTGGCTGGTGAATTATGGGAGATTTAGTCCAAACAAAGGAACTTGCCCAAGCTCTAAGTGCTTCGCCTTATCTGAGATAGTTATTTCACATGTAAAATCAGAATTTTCTCTTTGGGTGTTGAAAGTCATATATATTTACAGCACCCCAGGACATGTTAATTACATTTATTTATTCTGTTTATTTTCCCAAGGGTCTGGGCTCTTTAAGGAAAAACTGCAATAAAAACAGAATAATGGAAGTATTATAGTTATATTATCTCTAGAAATTAACATTACTTCATGGTTGCTTAACTCTGGCTATTGAATGTTAACTCAAACAAATAAATCTCAAACTGCTTTTTAATATTCAAAAAAGATTTGGATAATCATTGGGTGTCCTACTTGTGTGGAGGAGAAAGCAAAGACTTTATTAACACATAACATTATTTTATTTATATTGCAATATTTTATGTCATGGAAGCTTTTAGTTTAAAACAGCAATAACAAAAAGTATGCTTGTGTTTGCATGCACATATCTGTGTCAAGAAAGTGGCAGCTAAAATGTGCTAAGAAAAAGGTAATGTGAATTCTATTAGGCATCTAGTTAAACTAAGGAAATGATACACAAAAGTAGGGTGAATGCTGGATAAAAGCCATGTGGATTCACTTGGGACCTCTTCACATTGGCTATTTTTCAGCAGCAACAATGAGTTTTTAGCAATTTTGCCACAGAGCCTGCCAGCCCATGGTGATAATACAAAACACATATTATGGTTGGCCATTTCAGGAATATTTATGAGAAAAATCAGATTCAGCTTGTGACAAATAACGTTTCTCCAAAAGATAAGACCTACCCCGAAAATAAGACCTATCATGATTTTTCAGCATTTCTGAGAATGCTGGAAATATAAGCCTTATTTCAAAAATAAGCCCTGGATACAGTTCATTTAAAAAGTCAATTCAGAAAAATAAGAATGCCCCTGAAAACAAGCCCTAAAGCATCTTTTGGAACAAAAATTAATATAAGGCCCTGTCTTGTTTTTGAATTAACAGGGTAGTTGTGGTGTAGTTTCAACATCCATTCCAAGCTATTGATTTGACCACGACTATAAAGAAATTAACTGCTGATCCTTTCAACACTTAGGAGAAAATGATTTAGGACTTCACAGAGAGCTGAAGTTTTTTTAAAATGGTTAGAGATGAATGAGGGGAAATGTGATCTGGCATCTTTTGTATTACATGACAATTATGGGGAAATAGTTTAGTGAGGCTTTTTAAAGATTAAATTTTAATTTTAATTGGTGATATGAATCATGCCTTTTTATTTTTCATTTGCATCATGATCTAAATTGTCTTAGCTGAAATTAAATCACCTTAGTAACCAGACTCAGTAAGTCAACAATGATAAGCTATCTTCAATATATACCACTTCTGCTGCTGATGTTATCACTAATGTTTTCAATTGATATTTTAAAAGAAAGTGGAGACAGCAGTCAATCCCAAGTAGTGAAAGTGAGACAAATGCAATCAAAGTGCAGAGATCAACAATTAATTTCTATTTCAATGCTATTCTGTCTAAGGCACAGTCCTATCTTCCTTAAATAGGCGAATGTTTGTGAAGATTCATTTAGAGGCAACAATCAAGTCACAAGCATTGTTTTTGAGTGAAGTATGAGTGCAATATGGTTTTCTTTCATATGTATACAATAATCCTATCCTATATATTATTAGCCTTGGTCGCCAACCATGTCAGTATGTTGTTGGTATGTGAGAGAAGGCATTTCTTTCATGCTAGAGCAACTTGAGAAACTGCAAGTTGCTTTTTGTGTGAGAGAATTGGATGTCTGAAAGGACGCTGCCCAGGGGACACCCAGATGTTTTGATGTGTTTACCATCCTTGTGGGAGGCTTCTCTCATGTGTCCACATGGAGCTAACTGCATGCAAATGGGAATCTATCCAGCAGCATGGGCTCTCAAGCACTCTGGGATGAATTTTCCTGATTTTATTGTGCCTTGTCTTTCCTACTGGATGTGTTCTGTGATTGATTTTGTGAAAGAGTGGGTTGCATGAAGAAAAAATCTTTCTGTCTCTCATACCACGAATTATGGAAAAGGACCTACACCAACTAATGTTTTAGATTCTGTCCCATGTTTCCCCATCTTTTCACACAACAGGATAATAGTGGTATAGTACTTGAGTGCTATGTTATTGGAGAAACTGGGACTGGACTGAGGGAGTTCACACAGCAAATAGCAGAGAAAGGTGTAGTTTTGGGAACAGATCTAATAATGAAATTTTAAAAATGTGCCATATAATATAATCAATCAAAAATGCTTTTGCTTTCTTCCCACAATTCCAGCTTCCTCTCTATTCTTCTTGCTTTCTCTGTTTCTCTCTCTCTCTCTCTCTCTCTCTCTCTCTCTCTCTCCCCCCCCCCCCCCGAATACATCTCTTACACACATCAAATCATTTGGGAGAATACAGAGGTGATATTTCTTATTTTCCCTAGTACTTTATTATATTTATCTAAAATATATACACATAAAGAGTCTATGCATTTCCTATGTGTATGTTGTAATGCACAACCCATACAGAGAAATCCCTCCCTTTGTTTCATCTGTCCAAATGCCAAACGTTATTAATGTTTATATTCCTTCAATGTATAAGCAAAGTTAAATAAAATGTTAATGCACATAAATATTTCTACAGAATAAAGTATAAAGACAGTTTCCCTGAATACAGGAAGTATATGAACTAGGCTGGAGATTCCCATCTTATCATAAAGACCACAGAAGCTGTGTGGGACTCTGGAAAGAAGAATGTGAACCCACCACTATGACTGGCGATTTTTTTTTCCGTGTCAGGAGCAACCGGAGTTGCTTCTGGAGTGAGAGAATTGGCCGTCTCCAAGGACGTTGCCCAGGGGACGCCCGGATGTTTTGATGTTTTACCATCCTTGTGGGAGGCTTCTCTCATGTCCCCGCATGGAGCTGTAGCTGTTAGAGGGAGCTCATCCACACTCTCCCTGGGTGGGATTCGAACCTGGCAGCTTTCAGGTCAGCAACCCAACCTTCAAGTCACAAGGCTTTTATCCCCTAGGCCACCGGAGGCTCCATGTGACTGGCGATGTCTCCTGGCTTTGCATTCCCCAATCTGAACGGTAAGTCATATAGCACTGTTTTACATGCTCTCCAGTCAAAATTTGCTTGTTGCAATTCTATCCAATGTTTTATTGATAACATTTTGTTAAGAAATCTTTCACTGTCTTCTTAGGCAGAGAGAGAGAATTGTGCAAATTAACTATTTGACTGAGCAAGGAATCAAAATCTAGTGTCCAGAGTCATAATTCAATGCTCAAACCACACTTAATGGAAGGATTGGAGAGAAGAAGTAATGGGCTGTTTACAGCGAATCTAGTTATGGAATTTGTTTTCAAATGGTATTACATCCAAGTTTCTTTTCTCTAAAAAACAAATTAAAGGTAACAGCACATTGTTGGCTAGAAGTAGAATATTGTGTGCAGATAAAAATGTATCAAATCACTTCAGAACAAGATCTGGAAAATTGCATTTTATAGCAAAAATGCCTATTTTCAGCACATTTTTATTTTAATTTTTGAAAAAGTTGTTCAGATGGATTTGGTACCTTTTAGAAACATGTTCCACAACTGTAAATGAACATGTCTTCCTTTGTAAAGAACAGGGAGGATATTGGTGCTTGGTATGAACATAGAACAGGTAACAGTCAAGTGGATTTGATCTAATGAGGAGCAAGATAGAAGAATTAGAATCATAGAATCATAGAGTTGGATTCTATGACCTATGGAGATTACCTCATAGGCCATCCAGTTCAACCCCCTGCCAAGAAGTAGGAAAATCGCACTTACAAATTGTGTTATTTGCTTTTCAGTGTATGTAAGTATCACATTTAGCACGGTGTCCATTTTTAAAAGAGGGGGGGGGAAGTGTTGTATGTTTTATAAGAATCCTGTCATCATAGCAGACAATTAGTCTAAACGGAAAAAATATATATTTCAGCTTTCCTATTTCCCATACCCCAAGTTTCTGTTATTTCTCACTCTTACTTCCCTGTAGTTATGTGCATTCCACCTGCACAACTCATGATCTTAGCCACATGATGTACTTTCCCTCTGTATTCAATGCCTATGAACAAGATTTTTTGTGTTGATTTCCCTCTGCATTTTCACTTATCATTATCTTAGCTTTTTACATTTCTTCTATGTGAAATATGGATTGTGGCTGGAGGGGCAGAACATACTGACAAAGGAGTATTATTGAATTTCTATGTGGATTATGACTAGAATCCTAAATGGCTGGGAGCTAGGGTATCTGAAGTATCTGTTCTTCACATTTTAGCTTGCTCTGAACCTGAGATCTTCAACAGAAGCCCTGTTGCTTGAAGTACCTCAAAAGTCTAACTTGGTAAGTATACAAGAAAGGGCATTTTCTTTAGCAGCATCTCTCCCCAAAGGAAATCAAGTTGACAACCAACCAAACCTATATTATTCTGTATAATCTTAGGTCTTTAACAGTCATCCTGAGAAGTGGGATATTTGTGTGATGCCTCATGGGCCTTGTAGTCCCGCTCCTAGTGTCACTGTGGCTGACGAAGATGAAAACATGGGGTTTTCTCCGGAACAACAACAGCCGGAATCCTTCCAGATGCCTGATGTTGATGTTCTTGCCCAAGAGCCCATTAAAACAGACCTTGAACAGCTCTCACCTCCCTTCGCTAGGAGACAGTCCTTTGCTGCAGACAGGGGAGTGAAAGAGCGGGTTCGCAGGAGTTTAAGAATTGCAGCCAAACAAGACACTGATTAGCCATGTTTCCCCTGGGAAAATCCAGAAAGTCTCACATCTGGAAAGTTGGGTTTCGCTTCCCATTCTCTAGGGAAAAAGATCGCTGGACACCTGTTTGGCGGGAAAACGAGACCCAGTTAAAGGTGCCTGGCACGGTTGATTCCGTGCGGAGACAACAGAGCAGCTTCAGGAGTGAAATCGTGTTCCAGCCTTGTGTGGACTTCGCAAAGTCCGTAAATCCAGTTTCCTTGCCTTGCTTCTTCAAGTATTCAAGAATTGCCTTGCCTTGTTCATAGTCACAGACCTTGTTCCTAGAATCAAGTTTTGTTTCCAGCCTTGTTGTGGATTTTACCTTGGACCTTGAAAGACCCTGGACAATTCTCCACACTATTGCTTGGCAATAGTGTGTGTTTCGGTTTATTTGATTTTATCTTTGGACTCTAATATCATTTATTGGACAAACTATTTCTGGACTATATTTGACCTCATTTGAAAGGTCTGCTTCTGGACTATATTTTCTGCTTGTTTTTATCATTCTTATATATTTCCTTAATAAAGATATTAGATAGTTTATTGGCCTCCGTGTATGATTCTTTGTGCTCCGCTGCCTTGAGCGTGACAGAACATCAACATCAGGCATCTGGAAGGATTCCGGCTGTTGTTGTTCCGGAGAAAACCCCATGTTTTCATCTTCGTCAGCCACAGTGACACTAGGAGCGGGACTACAAGGCCCGTGAGGCATCACACTTTTAGACTCCCATTTTGTTGCAGAATATGCAACAAGAATATGCAAGGAACCAGATCTACAAGATATGCATATTATGACACTAATTCTGTAGAAGTTTAGAAAATACTCAGCCATTGGATGTGCATAGTTGTTTATCCCAAAAGGCTAAAAAACAGTTGGAACCAAAATTGTACAGGGTAGATGGGTTTTGCTTACATTGAAGTAAAAGTTAAGTATAGTGTCAATGATAAAATGGATCCTTTTTCTGACAAGTAGATATTGAACATAGATAAGAATATGTGTAGACTGATGAACAATGGTCAGTTCAGAGATAATCCCCATTCCTAGAGTATAGGGATTTCTTCACACACACCATCAGAATCGCTGAGTATTGCTGCGAATTGTGTTGATTGTGGCAGTGCCCATCCAGGGGGCATGGGGACCTGTTGTCTCACACCCTACACTGTCCCAGCTTCCCCCATACTTCATCACATGAGGGGAAGCCCCTTTATGCCAGTTCACCCCATCTTTCCCAATTGAAGGAAGAGAAGCCCCCTGTCGTGCACCGCCAGCAATTTTTCGACAGCGGCACCAGTTTTGCCACAGAGTGGCAGCAGGGGTTTTGTGCCAGTTTCGCCACCACTGAAAAACAGCCGTGAAGAGGTTCTAGGTCAAATATACCAAGAAATGTACCAAATGTGGAAATCTGTTTGCAAGGATGACTATGGCATCCAAGTTGCATGATCTGGTTGTCTGTAGTATCATTGCATAAATAATGGCCCTTCATTAGGGGACATTTTCCTTAACAATTACTATTTTGGAACTGGGGAAGAAAATTGCCCCCCTAAAACTATTAATGTTAGGTCTTCCTATAACATAAATAAAAACAAACATTTACCTTCAGAGCTTATGCCTGCTTCTGAATTTTTGGGTTCACAGCATAGTTATTTTGTTTTTAGGTGGGAATAAAAGTGATATAGAAAAATAACATTAGTTCCTTATCACCAGAAAAATATGTTTGTCAGTTAACATGTTCCATTTCATATGAAAATGAGTTTTCTGGCTCTGGGTCTTTAGGATGTAGAATTCTTTATCCTACTCTTGGGCACATGTGACATTATCCCTGAAACAGAGAGGGTTTCTCACAGTTAGTAAATATTAGGGCTGTGCAAAAAGTCATTTGTACCTCGTATGTTGGATCTATTTTATAAGATTCATACATACGAAATGATATTAAGAAACACAGGCAGCGACCACACAACAAACTTAAGTTTCAAAACACTGACTTATGACCCTTTGAGGAAAGAGCCTCAGGATCCTTTAAGTGAATCAACCCCATCCCTTTTAGGGGAGAGGTAAAGCCTGCAACAAAGACCTGTAGCCATTTACAAGGCAAAACATGCTGTTTTAGAGTTGCTTTGTTAATGTGCCTGCAGCTTGCTGTTTAGTATTCTTCTATGCTGTCCCAATACTGACTTTCCATACACCCTCTTTTCTTAATCAGCCAGCAAAAACTATGTATGTATTTATTTATTTACATCGTTTAAATACTGCCTTCCTCCCCTAGGGGCCCCAAAGCAGTTTACAACATACTATACAAACAATGAATATAATATTAAAATGGTCAAACCCATAGCATTTAAAACATCCCAAGTAAAAACAGATTAAAACATCACAAGTAAAACAGCTAAAATCACACAGTTAAAATGTCATGTCTGTTTAGCATTCACCTAGTGTGTGTTCACCCTTGCATTATACATCACAGATGTACAGCATGACCCCCTTAGCCACAGACTCAATATCAATGGTTTCACTTACCCACAGTCCAAAAAATATCCTCCATAGAAGTGTCTGTGAATCTCTCAGATCTTCCAGTAGTATTCTATGCTAAACATTTAGCAGTTGCTACTATCTGCGATTTCAGGTATCAATAAGGGGGTCTTGGAATCTCTCCTCAGTGGATGTGGATTGTATACTTAACTATACTGTTTCTTAGCACATTACATTACAGGACATATTGATTGTCTAATGTAATGTTATGTTATCAATGGAAATTGCTGACAGTTATGCAGACCCTTCTCATAAAATGTTATTCCCTAGAAAGATTTATTTTCATTCTAAAACACCAGTGGGTACAAAAGTCCATTCAAAAGATTGGTAAGAATATAATAAAGTGTAGAAGGTTCTGTATTTAGCAACAACTTGTGGTGCAGGTAGTTTGAACACCTGCATCACAAGTTGTTGCTGAACACAGGAGGGCATCAGGAGTTCACAAAGAAGATACTGGAGTTATTATTATGGTACTTGGTAGATCAAGGCAGAAACCACAATGATTACTGCCACCATGGCTCATTTATTACCACATTTACTCAATACCTTCAAGTTTTCATGATAGAGGGAGCAACCCCATGCTTTCTCCCTAGTTCCACAACATCTTCTAGTGATGGTACCTGGTTTCCTTTTTTCATATCTCTTCACAATCTACGGCTGCATAGTTTTTTGTATAATGACCTTGTTCAAATTAAATAAATCACAATTAAAGGGGCTGGGAAAGTTCAATCATTTGATAATTTACAGAGCTGTGGATGATTAAAATAAATCATAGTAGGATAACAAACCAGATTTTTGCATATTATACCAGTAGTTATTAATCCTATACAAATGTGTGTGTGTGTGTGAGAGAGAGAGAGACAGACAGACAGACAGACAGAGAACAAAAGACATATATTCCCTAAAATTGAGTTCTTAGATTAACAGTAATTACAGTAACAAGTAACAAGTCAAAATATGAGATATAATGCTGAAAGTGTTTGTTATAATATGTTAAGAACCATATGTATATATGCAATGTAATATGTGTCTCCCAGCATAATTGAACAGACATTCCTTTCTTCAATTTCTAGTTTCAACAAAAAGGAATAATGTATTTTATACAGCCATGGGATTCAGTTTTTTAAATCAGCTTTTTATTGAGAAGTTGGTACCAACTGAATATTCAGAGAACTGTCAATAAGATAAAGTCAAAGCAATGGCAATGTAAAATGGTAATTTTGATTTAAATTGTTATCTGAAAAATGCTTTTAGAAAAAATTAAACAGCAAGAATAAAGCTTTCAAAATCACAGAAATGGTTTAACGTTTTACATGATTGCCGACCATCCAACTAAGAGTGCAAAGTGCATTTTAACTCCTTGGAGAGCTTTATATTCTCAAATGTGTCATTACTTTATAGTTGAAGTTGCCTGCATAAGTCTATGTCACTTGATTAATCCCTAGAATACAATCCAGGATGCAGCATTTTGTTGAAAGAATCCATTTAGCTTTTGCAGTCATGTGTGACACTTTCAGGAAAAGATGAGATATGAAAGAAAACCAGGTTTGCCAATGAGGCACTAGTTAATGACAGCTAATTCCTTTAAAAAAGAAACATACCAGAGTAGGAGATTAACAGAAAATACAGCAAATAACTGGACTGCAAAAGTCATATTAACTTTTTCTATAGGCTTCCACCAGGTCCAGAGGAAAGAAAAAGATGGAAAGTCAGATTTGTCAATAGACTGGAACATGGAGGACAGCCAGTTAAATCCCCTATGCTGCTCCTTCACAATTTGCAGTGTAATGAATTATTAAGCAAGCAGTTTGTTGGGCAATTGAATATTACCTGAAAAGTACTGCTCATCTCCTTGAGGCAAACTGAAAGCTGACAGAGTTGAACCAATTAGACTGACTGTCTCCTCATTGAGTTGTGACCTATCAGTGGTAATAGCTTATTATGATGATAAATGAACCCATCTCTCGAACTGAAGCAGGAGTATACAATTCAGCAGTTTCCTGAATCACGGGGCCATTACCTCACCATTCATGATCGACAGGAGCGACAGCAACAAGAACGGCGGCATGCATGACTAGGCGCTGAAGATTGTTTTGTTTTGCCCTGCTGAATATATTTACAGTTATTTTTGGTGAAGCATTATTTTCTTTTCCTTTATAATAGGCCTGCCTGAACATTCTCCATTTGTTCTGGCAATATCCACACTCACACATACATACAAACGCTATACCTATCCCATGAGATGGTTGGATTGATTTCTGATTGGTATCTAGATGTCTGCTCAATTGTCACAGTCTCAGAGGTACTTAGCAGTCTATTACTGTAGAATATCCTCTAGCCTTACTGGAAAAGTTCCATTTAATCCAATTAGCACCTTCAACTGCACTGCCAGAGATAATCTGCAGGAAAAGTGAAAGTAAATTGGGGGTGAGTGGGTGGGAACTGAAACTACATACTTTCCCCCATTTGAACTTATGTAAGTTTTTAAACACTTAAAAAATTTCTACCTGTAAATGTAATTTACACACAACAGATAAGACCAAAACTACAAACAACTAGATAATCATTCTAAACATGTTACATCTTTTCATGTTGTCACTGGAGGAAGCTGGTGAAAGAGCAAACACTTTCATCTGTCCTCCACACCTATACATTTTCTGCAAAATTATGTGCCTATAAGCCCCATTACCAGTTCTGGTAGTGAAAGGTGTCTCTGACGTATGTGGGGTGATGAATCTATTCCTGATTTTAGTCAAGATGTGGAACCTATTTTGTGGATAGAGTCCATCACCTTGGAAAGCTCTTTAAAGGTCCAGATTAAAATCCAAAGTAGATTCACCACCCATTGAAACTGGATCCATAAATAACTATTAAAAATATCTGCTGCCTGCAATGTCTACATTTCCTGATGGATATAGAACTGTTGTGTAAAACAAAAGCACATATATTTTTTCCACTGCAGAAACTCACCAGAAAAGCACAGAGTCATCCATAATCACCTATTATTTGCAGTTAAGATAGCCATGACACAGCAATAAAATGAAAAGTCTTCCAACGCCTTTAGTTCTATTAAGGCCTCATCTTCATTGATGGTATAATGTGGCTTCATGACAGCTTGAAACTGCAGTGGCCACAGAATGCACACCACCAATGCATCCTTCAGCACTCATTACAGGGGATACAGTTCATTGAAAAGTTGCAGGTAACCCTAAATTAAGCCCCCTGGGAGTGGTAATTGAATAGCTCTGCTCTTAACTGTCACTTTCTCTTTAAAAAATCTGTATGCTTCTGGTACGCTAATAAGCACTTCTGCAGAAAATCCCCCCCCCCCAAAAAAAACATTACCCAAAACTATACACACTGGCTTGATGCTTCGTGCCATGTTTAAAGTAACCACCTTCCTCATCTTAAACTAGCTCCAGGTGTGAAATCTAGTCACGAGCAACAGTTCCAAGCTACATTATAGTGTCAGTGCAGCTGTGCCCCCTGTTTTATATAGCAAAAACCTTCATGGACCATAGACCACTTTATCAATTGCAATTGATTGAGTAGACTATATTAGTCTATAAATTCTTATACCAGATGTTATTATAATATTCATTTTATGCCATCTTCTTCCCAGTCCTAAGACTCAAGCTAGCTTGCAGAAAGTTAAAACAGGTACAGTTAAAACAACACATCATACAAAGTTTTAAATATAATTAAACTATCACTAGAACTAAAAGTATATTTTAAAATGTGCATTAAAAAGAAAAACAACAAATCAAGCATATTATTAAAGGCCCCATAAGCTATCTGAGAAAATATACAATTTATTCACATGCGCACACAGTGTGTCTATTCTGTATAGGTATTGTTATTTTGCCTTGACAAACTGATCTCAAACTTTTTTGCACCTTAATAAATATCTGAGTCAAACCTCTGGGAAAATGTTGAACCTCATCAAACTATGACCTACAACAGAATTCTCCTTTTCTAGCAAACAAGGAAATGGCTCCTGTGAGAAATCTGAAGCATTGTATGATCTGACAACAGCCAGTCCAAGAATGATATTCTGTCTCACACTGGTTCTTTTAACTTCAACTATCCTCATCTCATTGGTGGGGCAGGAGGTAGACACAATAAAGCTGGGAAATGTCCTGCCTGGGGCAAAGAGAACTTCTCTTCCAGCTCCTATGGACCTAAGGCATTCAGATCTTATATATAATTCACTCTTTTAGATCAGGTCTAAGTGACATGTGAGGAAAGGGTGTCCGTGAAGCCTAAGTATTTTTTCTTGGATACACAAAGCAATCTTCAAATAATAAAACCCCAAAAGGTTTGAAACCATTTCTAATTTTTTTACCATATACAGTAGAGTCTCACTTATCCAACATAAACGGGCCGGCAGAATTTTGGATAAGCGAATATCTTGGATAATAAGGAGAGATTAAGGAAAAACCTATTAAACATCAAATTAGGTTATGATTTTACAAATTAAGCACCAAAACATCATGTTATGCAACAAATTTAACAGAAAAAGTAGTTCAATACACAGTAATGTTATGTTGTGATTACTGTATTTACGAATTTAGCACCAAAATATCATGATATATTGAAAACATTGACTACAAAAATGCATTGGATAATCCAGAATGTTAGATAAGCGAGTGTTGGATAAGTGAGACTCTACTGTATATCTATATATCTATCCCATATGCATTATTATTTATTTTATTTTATTACACTTGTATGCTACCTTTCTCCTAGAGTGGGATCCCATGTTACTCCCAATAAAAGTTTTTGGAAACAATTAAAAACACTACATACAATAGCAATTAAAAAAAACATACATTAAAAAATAAGAAACATTAGAATGGTACCACTACAAATTTCAGAAGAGGAATTAAACGAATGGCAACAAATCATTAACAAATATTGCAATAGCAACAAGAAAAACAGGTTAAGTAAACAACTTTGGTATAGGTCACAGAAGGTAGGAGGTCTTGCACTCCCCAACATTAAAAAATACTATGAAGCAAACAGGATGAGACTAGTTATAGAAGGGGTGACAAATAAGGATGACTTGGAATGGTTGGAGGAAGGTTCAAAGGAAGTAGAGGAAAAAATTTGGAACATATTTTTTAAGGATTTAAAAAGGAAAGAAATTAAGGGAGTAAAAAACCCAATATTGAGAAACGTGCTAGAAATTTGGAATAGATACAAGAAAGTATTATTGTCAGAGAGCTCAACATTAACGCCAATAATAATGGATAGGAAATTCCCAAAAAATCTAAAAAATACACTGGATAAAAAATTGAGAATATAGACAAAACTGGAGATTGGATAAAAGCGGACAGGAAGAAAGAAACTATACTGAGAGAATTTAGAGATAAAATTCTCATGGTTCCAATGCTTACAGCTAGAACAATGGTCCAAGAACTGGATAAAAAATAATGGGGAAGGAGGCAATCCTACACAATTTGAACAAGTGATACAAAAGGAAAGTGCAATGGGAGTACACCATAGGATGAAAGGAATAACCAGTAAATTGTATAAGATATTAATTGAAATCAAGGGGGGGGGAATTAAAGGATACATTATTAAGAGAGATATGGGAGGAAGATTTAGGGATTAGGATAAGGGAAATGGATTATATACTGTTATGGAATCAAAGACATTTAAGGAACCTATTGATACGTGTTAAAGAAAATTATTATAAACTGGTTTGGAAATGGTACTTAACACCAGTAAAGATAGCAAACATTAATAAAAATGCTACAAAAATTGTTGGAGAGGTTGCCAGGAGGTGGGTACATATATACATGTGGTGCAATGTAAATATGTAAATGTATTTTGGGGGAAGGTATTTAGAGAAATAGAAGCTATAATGGATAAGAAGATAGGAAAAAGTGGAAGTATTGCATTGTTGTCATTATATAATGTCAATAATTTGAAAAAAACAGAAGGATGCATTAAATAATATGTTAACTGCAGCAAGGCTGTTGATAGCAAGGAACTGGAAAGGTAAAATAAACATACAAATAGAAGAATGGTATCAAGAACTATGGAAATTACAATTTAAGATAAGTTAACATGTAGATTAAGAGTTGGGAAAGGGGTATGAAGGAAAATGACTTTGACGAGGTTTGGGGAAAATTTATTGAAAAGGGTTTAAAAGAAGTAGATGGAAAATTACCTCCACAAGAAGAAATGGTATTTTGGGAAGAGAATGTAAATCAAAATGGCTCGGGGGGGGGGGGGGGGGGACAAAGGTGAAAAGAAACAGCATACAAGATATATATATTTATATAGTTGATGCAATGAATTAAGAGTGAAATATAAGAGTATTGAAGGTATTGATGCATGGATGTATTTTAAGAAAACTAATAATTTTTTTTTAAAAAACCCAATAAAATAAATTATCCTAAAAAAAAAAAAGAAACTTCCCTAGTTGCATAAACAGACGATCCTGTCAAGAGTCCTGCCCAGCTGATTTCTACAAAGCAGCCAAGCACACAAATGTAGTCCATGGGCAGTCCAAGGTCAACACACTAATCAATCAGCCAAGCAAGGAGGAGACAAGAGGGAAGTCTACTCCAGTATTCCAAAACCAAGTTATGTCACCAACACAGTTTCCAGGAATATTCCACAATCCATGATTCAATATCCAAGGTAAAGTCCATCCTTCAAGGGTTCATGGCACAAGACAAAATTCTCAAGACCATAGCTCAAAAACTGACATTGCTTGGTGTTTCAGACTTCAGCTATTTGTGCAGACCTCTCAAGTGCTTCCACCTGTTGGTCCTCTTCTCAACCAAACAATTAGATCTCTGCACTTGAATCCTACCTGTCCTTAATTGTAGCCCATCCAGAATACTTAATCTCTGGTGTCTTAACTCAAAGTCTCAATCTTACCCTTGCTGTGAGTCCAGAGGACTGGTAAGTTCTTTCATTGTTCACTTGGGGTTGCTATTATTCCTGTTCCAAAGTAGTGGCCTCTTCAGTCTCTGGCTGAACCTGTTTTTGCTCTGTATTCCTCCAGCTCCTCATTGGTACTAGCCATGACAGGTCCTTGCCTACCAATGAAGGAAAGCAAAGAGAGGACCAGCCTAGCCTCTCACTGAAGGATATTTCACATGGTGGGAGCTGCCACTAAGAAGATTCTCTATCATATTGCCACAAAGCGAGGAGCTAAAGAAAGCCTTCCTTTGTAGATTTGCTGGATAAAGTCTTCCAGGATTTTCATGCAAAATGGGGGACAAAACGGAACCACAGGGGATCCCCACAAGCCAAGAGTCAGAACATCAAACAGGAGTCCCTCGGCATCACCTTCTGAATTTGTCTCTACAAGAGGCACCACTGCATAACAGTGCATCCAAGTCCTGTCTTAGAGAGTTGACCCAGAAGGATACCATGGTTGATGGTATCAAAACCTTTAAAAAATTCCAGCAGAATCACCAGGAATACATTTCTACTGTCTAGTTCCTTGTGTAAGTCATCCACCAAGCTGTCTTTATCTCATAATCAAAGCTCAAAACAGAGCTAGGTTTTAGATAATCCAACTCATCCAAAAATCCCTGGGAGAACAATACATCCTCCAGAACTCTGCTCCAAAATAAAATATTGGATACTAGTTGATAATAGCACTGGGAGTTTGGTTCTGAAAATTACATAAGCAGAAACAAACAAACAAAAACTCGAAGACTTTTGGGAAGAGACTTTAAAGTGTGTTCCATTGGCCCAAAGCTTCAAGGGACTGCAGAACATTTAAATAATTTTTGAACGCAGCTTTCAAATATGCTTTTCCAGCAAACAAGACAGTAGTCATTTGGAAACTGGTCATTAATTGATAGTCTAAAAAGATTCCCAACTGTGATATCTTATAAGATTTATGAGCTAAAAGTTGCAGACATTTTCCACTTCAAAGTGATCTGCAACAAAAAGTGACAGATGGAACACATGCATAGAAAGAGATTTCACCTTGAGTGCCTCATAAATTTACGAAATCCACTTACAACACAGCAAAAATTAACATTGGTTTTGGAAAGTCAAGAAAGTGACTCAGCTTGACTGGACTCTTTGAATCATGGCTGCATCTTGTGCATCCATATTAAGATAATATTTGAAAAAGTAAGTGCTTCAACCTGGTATAATCATGATAAAATATTTCCATGGTATCAGAGATTTTATAAATATGTACGAGACTGAGATTTGTTTTATGATTTAAATTATCTTAAATATTGTTTGCTTGAAATGCGGCATGCGGGGCTTGAGGAATCCAAGGCCGGAGTTAAAATTGCTGGAAGAAACATTAACAACCTTAGGTATGCAGATGATACCACTCTGATGGCCGAAAGTGAGGAAGAGCTGTGGAACCTTATTATCAACGTGAAAGAAGAAAGTGCAAAAGCTGGGTTGCAGTTAAACGTCAAGAAAACCAAGATCATGTCAACTACACCTATTGATAACTGGCAAATAGAGGAAGAAAACGTGGAGGCAGTGACAGACTTTATATTTCTAGGCGCAAAGATCACTGCAGATGCAGACTTTAGCCAGGAAATCAGAAGACGTTTACTTCTTGGGAGGAGAGCAATGGCCAATCTTGACAAAATAGTGAAGAGCAGAGACATCACACTGGCAACGAAGGTCCGCATAGTCAAAGCAATGGTATTCCCCATAGTAACCTATGGATGCGAGAGCTGGACCATAAGGAAGGCTGAGCGAAGGAAGATAGATGCTTTTGAACTCTGGTGCTGGAGGAAAATCCAAGAAGATCCAACCAGTCCATTCTCCAGGAAATAATGCCCGGCTGCTCACTGGAGGGAAGGATATTAGAGGCAAAGCTGAAATATTTTGGCCACATCATGAGGAGACAGGAAAGCTTGGAAAAGATCACGATGCTGGGGAAAATGGAAGGAAAAAAGAAGAGAGACTGACCAAGGGTGAGATGGATGGACGGTATCCTTGAAGTGACTGGCTTGACCTTGAAGGAAGTGGGGGTGGTGACGGCCGACAAGGAGCTCTGGTGTGGACTGGTCCATGAGGTCACGAAGAGTCGGAGACGACTAAACGACTGAGCAGCAGCAGAGAAGTTGTGAGTCCAGCTGCATAATTAGGGATTGAATGTAAAGGCTTGGAATTTCTCACTGTAGATGACATGGCACCACAGGAGGTAAATGAACACCAAGATCACAAGTTATTATATACTTGAAACCCTACTCTGTGTCACTTTGGTCAGTAAATCTCAGAAAACCACATATACAATGGAAATGATTGTAATCATAGCATGGAAGAAAAACAATCAGAAAAGGCTGGTTTTATCCAGTTTTAGCTATTTAGAGAAGTATTTTTGTGTTTACAAATAATAACCTGCAATATTTCATTTCTATAGCAATACAGTAGATCACCTCAGCTAAGTAGTACTCCATGATGCCTATAATTTACTTCATGCAACATGACATTTAAGATGTACTATGGTAATTTGTGAGAGCTTTTAGTATTACTTAGTATCAAAAATTTATATGGTTTGGTTATTAAGGCAAATTGTTTCTTTCACACAGAGATGTGTGACATTAAACCAAAGCCCTTCCATGCATGGGGAGGGGGGTGTCTACCATGTCAACACAAACTGAGCATATTATTTCTATTACTTTGCTGCCTAAGAAGGAATTGGGGTGGGGGAGAGATCCACAAATGATGTGCCATAAACACAGATTACCTAAGGCATCAAACCTATGCAATTTTGTTCATGCTGTATGGACTGGGGTCTCCTTAGCGATCTATAGCGCTGAACAACTTGCCCATATTATTGTGGGGAAATGCAGTTTAATCTTTACTTGCTCACTTACCTTCTGTCATAGTGATTTCTAGCCAAGAGGAAAAAGCTAATCTAGAGAAACCTTGAGATGTTATCTTGGGAAATGTTCCTGGACTTTCAAATAAACCACAAAATAACCAAGAAGATACAAGAAAGAAAGAAACTCAGGACTGTACATTTCTGCTGTAATAGACGCTCAATATTTTAGCAGCACAACAAATTGTATATATGTTTTAATGTAGCTGCTGTTGGAAGCAAAGAGGTATCAACATTTGTAAAGCGATTACTGAGATGGAACTATTAAGGCAAAACTGCCCTTTTGTTTCCTCTCTTTGTTTCTTTACTTCCTGCCTTTCTGAAGTGACCAATTCCTGATCTTCTGAGGGGTAGTTAGTCCTTGTTTCCCTTTTACTGGGAAGTGAGCACCCATGAGGCTCCTGTTTAATAATAGCTTATACAAAATTGTGTTAATGTATGTCATGAGTAACAAGCAGAAGTACACAGGAGTTCAAAAGTCCTTAATCAACTACCACACCAGCAAAAGTCTGCTCAGACTACACAGCCCTCTTTGGGTTCTTCAGATGAGCTTATAGCATTGTCCCAAGCATTGGCAGACAATTTGAAACCTCTGGTTTGAAACCTCAAACCTGTGGCCCATAGGCCGCATGTGGCCCAGGAAAGTTATGAACGCGTCCCAACATAAAATCGCAAACTTACTTGATATATTAAGATTTTTTTTTCATAACTTGATTGTGCGGTTCTTGAGTGCAAACTTTGTAGATGACAATGGAATAGAATCAGAGGCGGTTCACCCACCAGGCAATCTAGGCACTTGCCTCTGGCGCCATTTTGTTGGGGGCGCCACAGGCAAATCCTGGCTCCGTTAGGAAGGCGTTCCGCGCTTTGCAGACCAGAGAAGCTGCGCCCGCTTCTCTCATCTGCAAAGCGCCGAATGACTTCCTTTTCATCAGGAAGGCATTTCTCGGCACTCTGCAGAGCAGAGAAGTGGCGCCCACTTCTCTGGTCTGCAAAACGCCGAGGAAGGGCTTCCTTCTTGCCAGGGAGGCGTTTCTCAGCACTTTGCAAACCAGAGAAGTGGGCACTGCTTCTCTGGTCTGCAAAACTCCAAGAAACGGCTTCCTTCTTGCCAGGCAAGAAGGAGCCGTTTCTCGGTGCTTTGCAGACCAGAGAAGCGGTGCCAACTTCTCTGGTCTGCATAGCGCTGTGGAACGCTTTCCTTCTCGTTCCTCGGTGCTTTGCAGACCCCTCCCCTCCCTGCTGCTCAGCCCCCCTGGTTTGGGGGGGGGTGCCAAAATTCGGGGGTAGGGGTGCCAAAATTCTTATTGCCTACTCTCAAAAATTACCTAAGGACGGCTCTGAATAGAATAATCAGAGAATGTTAAGTCCATAAATTTTGGAGTGTTTTCTGTAATTTGCATTATAATTGCAAACAGTTCAACCAGAAGAAATGAAAAACTTATACAATCAACTACTTAAAATAAAGAGCAAGAGAACTCTGTTGCAATGCCATGTGAAATGAATTCTGAAAAGATTTCAAGTGTGTATTATGTACTAGACACAGCATCAAGCCATGCCATATGTTCTCGCTATTTGCACACATGTATGGCTTCAGTTTTTCCAGTGGTGTGCGATCCAAGACAATTCTTCTTCTTCCAATGTGGCTCAAGGAAGCCAAAAGATTGAACACCCCTGCTCTAGACTGAGAATAAGGATATTCCCTGATTTATGTCCTTACTACTTAGATATTTGAGATGGGATAAGAGAGGAATTATATAAGTGATAGCCTAATTACCAGATGGACAAGAATGTTTATATTTTAAGCTGAAGAATATTACAACTATTAACTACCTGCTTTTATTTATTTTTGTTTACAACTATGAATGAAACTATAGTGTTTGTGTGTGTGTGTGTGTGTGTGTATACACACACACACACACACACAGAGACATAGTAGCAGAGTTAGTGTGTTAAATATTTGGGTTTAAATAATGCTTGTAATCAATTTTTGTGACAGATCCTTTTGGAAGCCACAGAGCACAACACCTTGCACTCAAGCATCATACATGCGTCACATAGTTTTTTACACATCTCTTGAACATCTGATCACCTACCAGCATATGTTTAGACAAAGTGAGCAAGGAGCAGCACAATGTAAAGGTGCAGTAAGAGAGATAAAGTTGCTTGAAAAAAGAAAGTGGCCCTACATGTAATGCACCCAAAGCACCATTTCATCCTAGAAATAATATTGCAAATTATAATTGCTTGCTGAGCACCTGATACCAGAAGTTGCCAGGAAGCTTTGAGAGCCAGGGAACTTTGCTTAGTCTACTTACCCTTTGCTTTGGGCCTCAATGGGATATTCAGTATGCCAACACAGATGCTTTCAATAAACAGTTTTATTGTCCAAATAGCTAGTCAAATAATGAGAAATTCCAACTGTGTTATTAATAAATGAAATTAATACCCAGGTAAAGACCATCTACACTTACCTTGTTACCCAAATAAGGACGAGGTGCACTCCAATAATAAATCTGTGGTAGAAAAGTCCTTGCAGCAATGTTGTTGACACTAAGCTGTTCCACTCCATCAAATTTGTCCTGTTGAGGAGCAACTCTAGCACGAGCAGGTAAATCTGTTAGGTACCAGCCATTCATTTCTCCAATCTATGGTAGCAAAAGAAAATATCTGTTAATATCTGACCACTATCTAAAATCTGCATTACAAGTCACATAATATTAGAATTGGAAGGGGCTGAAAGGACCACCTTTTAGTCCAATTCCCTGCCATGCAGAAATACACAACCACAGCACGCCTGAAAGATGCCAATCGAACATCTGCTTAAAGACCCTCTTGTCCAGCTGACTTGCTTTTTTTGTTTTGAAGTATGGAATTCTTTTTATATTCATGACTGGATAATTTCGACAATAAAATTGTGTAGTAAGGCTGCTCACATTTCTCTTAGGAATCTTCTCTTCTCCAAAGGACAGAAATTTCTGGATAAAAAGGTTACTAGTCTTGTCATAGTGGTATTGTTATGCTGCAAAAAAAGTATTGCAGCATAATTTCGAAGGCTGCAATCCTAAACTTACACACGTATATGGAAGTAAACCGTATCAAAATAAACATATTTCTGAATAGACATAAGATTGCACGTTAAATCATTTTCAGAAAGCTATTGTCAACGTGAAATTGGAACTCTTCAAAGAGCTGTTACGTCTCAAGCCTTCAAAGAAGTTGCTTTTTCATATTTCGGAATTGCAATGATAACAAATCATGGATGAAAGTATTGAAACCAGCAATTGTTTGTAGTGGAAATATTGATAAAGTGGCAAGCTGTAAAGGATTGCATCAAGTCCATACTTACCTTAAAAATAGGCCAGTATTTAGATATAGCTGTGTTTCACTCAGATAAAAACATTCCTTAAAATTAGACTATACTTCTATAAGACTATGGGACTTCATACAACCAGGAAAATAGAAAATGCTGCAATCAAAAACTACTGTTGCTCCTCTTTCACATTATATTCCATATAAGAGCCTGTATGGCATTTTCTTAGCCAGAAACTGCAAGTAGCATTGTTAATTTTTACACATTAGTATAAGAACAGAGAACTTCCAATGAGGTCTAGAGGGTGAGAACAAGCAACAGTGGTGCATTGAGAGCAATGTATTAAGACATCACAATTCACATCTACGATGCCATAAAATGCAATTTCATAATGCAGTTTAACTGCATTAAACTGCATTGTATGAGTCTATACTGCCATATAATGCAGTTTCATAAACTGCAATATAATAATAATGTAATAATAAAACTTTATTTATACCCCACCACCATCTCTCACATGGGGTAAGGCCCAACTAGCACAATTTACAAAAACAACAGCATAAATACATTAAACAATATACAAAAAAATAGTAAAACACAGTAAGACAATAAAACAAGAGTTAATACAGCAGTAAATAAATCAACCACCAAGTACAATTCAGTCAACTTCATTGGTGGGGGACTGCAGCAGCAATATAAAATAACATCATCACTTTAAATACCAGAATAAAAGGGACCTAATAAAATTCAGGATAGAGTTATAGTGCCAACTGAGGCTGGTCATCCAGTGACTGTCTCACCAAAGGCCAACCTAAACATCCAGGTCTTCAGCTGTTTCCTGAAGGAGGATAGAGAGGGCGCCAACCTAATCTCCCTGGGGAGGGAGTTCCAGAGCCGGGGGGCCACGGCCGAGAAGGCCCTCTCTCTTGTCCCCACCAGTCATAACTGTGAGGAAGATAGAAGTGAGAGGAGGGCCTCCCCAGAGGATCTTAGAGATCGAGTTGGTTCATAGGGGACAACGCGGTCATGAAGATAGGCAGGTCCCGAACCGTTTAGAGCTTTATAGGTAATAACCTGCACCTTGAATTGGGCTTGGAATATTATTGGCAGCCAGTGGAGCTGCTTGAACAGGGGGGTTGACAGCTCCCTGTAAGCAGCTCCAGTTAGTAACTTGGCTGCCGACCGTTGTACCAACTGGAATTTCCGGAACGTCTTCAAGGGAAGCCACACATAGAGTGCGTTACAGTAGTCCATCCTTGAGGTAACTAGAGCGTGGACCACTGTGGTCAAGCCAGACTTCTTGAGGTACGGTCACAGTTGGTGCACAAGTTTTAATTGTGCAAAGGCCCTCCCGGCCACTGCCAACACCTGAGCATCAAGCGACAACGATGAATCCAGGAGGACCCCCAAACTGTGGACCTGTGCCTTCAGGGGGAGTGCAACCCCGTCAAGTACAGGTTGCTACCCTATGCAACCCTACCCTATTGGTCGAACGACTGACCTGGAGGACCTCTGTCTTATCAGGATTAAGCTTCAACTTTTTGGCCCTCATCCAACCCATTACAGTGGCCAGACACTGGTCTAGGATCCGAGGGGGTTCCTTACTAGGTCTAGGGTGTGTCCAGCCTGATGAGTGGGGCCAGATATCACTTGGGACAGTCCCATGGTCGTCATGACAACCATGAAATCCTGAGCCGCACCAGATAAGGGGGCCTCTGCGTGGATGTTGAAGTCCCCCAGGACAACCAGTCGTTGAGAGACCAACACCAAGCTAGAGACCACCTCTGCAAGCTCAGGCAGGGAGACTGCTGTGTCGCGGGGTGGACAGTACACAAGCAGAATCCCAAAACTGTCCTGGGTCCCCAACCTCAGGTGGACACACTCAAACCCAGACGATTGAGAAATGGGGCATCTGGTCAGGGGGATGGAATTCTGATAGACCACTGCTACAACACCTCCCTGACCCCCAAGCCTGGCCTGTTGATGCACTCCGTAGCCTGGAGGACATAGCTGGGTAAGATTGATACCCCCCAGCTCGTCCAGCCAAGTTTCGGTAATGCAGGCCAGATCTGCCTTTTCATCCATAAACTGTGTTATATAGCCATAGTGCATAGATGAGGCCTAAGACTTTTCTTCAGGGAGGCATGGTTTGGGCCATTTTTGTTTGCTCTCTCTAAGTAACTGTTTTTGCCAGTATCAAGCCTGCTCAAGGAAAATGGATAGATCTGCACCTTCAATTTCTTGTTTTGATTTCTTCAGAACTCTCACTTAAAGAGACCAAAAAAAAACAAAAACAAAACACAAACCAACATTTTTCCTTCCTTGATAGATAGCAAGGGGAAATATGTAATGCTACTCAACCCTATCTCTGCACCCTGTTGACAGTGGGAGATTCTACAATGAATAGAGACAGGTCGACAAAAAATTTAGAGAACGTAAAAAAGAAGAAATGAAGTTCAGGGGTGGGGATAGGAAGAAGAATCTGCCTGGCTGGAACTGAGCAATGGCAATTTCCCCATTGTCTCCACCCATATTGTCCTAACTCCACCCATCAATATCTGATCAAACTCCTCTATAGCTCAGAACCACATCCATGAAACTGTTTGAATGATAGGATAGAGTGTTTGCATCACTCCAACACAGACAGAACTTTTAAAAGAGGTGGGAAGAACATCAAAATGGGAAGAGTATTCTCACTATAAAGTGTAACAACCTATTTTTATATTGGAAGTTTACCCTTCTGAAATAAGCAGCACTGCCCTTATCAAATGAGACTACAATGGATTTCTTTTAAAAATCAACACTTTTCCCATTATCGGATTCTTATAAGCCAATTAAAATATTTTATTTTTGTTTTCCAAAATCGTAAAATAGAAAGTTTCCATTTAATTTCCAAGATTCCCCAGAAAGTTCTAATGTGAGAAGTTTTGTGCATTCCTTCAAATTTAGAAATACAATTGGCAAATATCTCACAAGGTCTCATCTATGGAAGGAGTTTATTTAGCGCACCATATGTTGTGCACCCTGCTGTCGAGAACTCTGCAGTCTTCTTCAGCACAAAAGAATAAAGTCAGAGTTCAGCAGACTATCAGATTCAGGTCCAACTGTTTAACAGTCCCTTCTTGGTTTTGTACAAAATCTTTCTCATGGAGAGAAAACATAATTTTAGTTGCATCAAGTTTAAAAGAAACATGTGGGTGGTACAGAAACCCTGCCCGAGTAAACCTCTAACATTATGGATTTCAAATGCAAATGGAAAATACAAGGTATGATCCATGTTTGCATACTTGTATGTTTGCATACTGAATGGATTTGATCAACCAGAGTTGCCAAAATGTCTCTTTTATGAGTTGAAAGAGACTCTGCTTATAGGGTTGACTTAGCAGATATTTCAGGTTGAATGCATACAAAATGTAGTTTAAAAGTAATCTGAACTGAAATAATTTTTCCCAAATCCAAATGAGTCCTTGGATTCCCCGGCCTTGAAGCTGCAAGGCTTTTCAATGCTAAGCAAGGTGATTAATTGCAACATTCACACTTGCTTCAAACAGACAAGAGTTCTTTCTTCCACCCTGGACCTTTTCACAGCAACCCAGTGATTCAAGCCATGAAAGCCTTTGACAATGCATCCAAATGTATCATTTTTAAGCAGTTCAAGTTACTGGAACCTACTTTGGGATAAGTTGAATTAAGCCAACTGTATTCTGCATCAATACCCACACTTAGTTTAGTTAACAGACATCACCTGGCCATCAAAGCAGATGGCCTCATGCCAATGACCAGGCAATTAAACATGGAGAACTGAAGATTTCAGTAGCCAGTGTTCTTCCTGGGGTTTTTTTTAAAGACATCAGTTGAGAAGAGGAAGCAATGTCATTAAAGTTGTCAACAATTTTGATGTAGTCACAATTTTACAGAGCTTGGCAAAATTACTTTCTGGGACCAAAGCTTCCAGAATGTATTCTGTTTATGCTGACTGAGCAATTCTGGGAATTATAGTACAACATTATTTTTAAAGTTATGCAATTCTACTTGCTTCCAAGGCATGAGCCCCCTTTTTGGCAGTCACCCTTGAAATATCTACTTCTCTAGAATGTTTGCAGGCCAATCCATTATTTTCAAAAGAAATGTGTTAAAACTAGCAATCATGTTAATCATTTCATGATACTGATTAGGAAAACATTATTGGTTCATGGCATATGGATGACTCACTATGATCTCCAGAGAAAATGACAGAAAAGTGTGGAAGATGCCAAATTCCTATTCAGTCCCAAAGAAAACAACTGAATATCACCTGAGTCAGGAAAAAAATGATTATGCAATTTGTTTTGCTTCTCCCTATGTGCTTTTTTCCATCCAAGATCTTTTAATTGAGTTTACGTAGAAAAGAAAGAGATTTGGAACCTTGTTATCAATACATAATTAACAAAATTCCAAGCTATTTCACTGGCCACATGCAATAGACACAGCTGTTCTCTACTGAAGAAAATTGTAGCTAACTGCTAAATAGCTGTTCAATATGATGGGAATTGGAGACAACTCCAATTCAATATCACAAATACGGCTGAATATATATGGGGATTAAGCCCTTCCCCTCAGCCATCCACAAATCTACTGTGAAGGACTGAACGGTCCTCTGGAACTAAATTAAATGAGTCACAGAGGATTAAGAGGAAGATAGGACGTGCAAGTCCCATTGTGCAAATGGGAGTTTACTCTTGCATTGTTGGATGCAATATAGGCAATATACAGATAGACAGATATAGGGCAGATAGATAAATAGAATGATAGGCATGAGATTAAAATCAAAGACAACATTTCTTGAATGATTTGCTTTTAACTTTACTCACCCATTGGGTATGGAACATTTTTCCAATGTAAAATTTGTAAAATCTGCCTTTTACATGTGAAGCATCTTTTTAAAATTCTTGAATGACAAAAAATTGTCCAAGTACAAAGTCTAAAGAAATCTAAAGATAATGTATTTTCTTTCTAGTATGATATATACATTTATTTTTGTTTTCCTTACATTGCTGTAGGTCCAGTGGGAGCTCACACAGTCATTTGTTATACCGGAGCAGAAACATTCCTCACAGCCTTTGGGGTTGTCTTGTTGCAGGTTAAAGAAGCCTGGTTTACAGCGACTGCAGTTCTCCCCTTCAACATTTTCCTGGAAATGAACAGTACAAGTTTAGTTTTGAAAAACATTAGAGTTTTTGGTGTGTTGATATAATAATTTTAGAGTTTTTGGTGTGTTGATATAATAGAGTTTTAGAGTTAGAGTTTTTGGTGTGTTGATATAATAATTTAATATGAAAAAATGTAAAGAAATATGAGGAGTTGACATAGGACACCAAGCTGCTTACACGGTCACTCATGATTGTCCACCACTTTTCAACAGCCAGGTGTTATGCTGACTGGGCTATGTTATAATTAAATATTAAGACAAAGCTATACATATCTGGTTCAGCTCACATGGGTTGGATTAACTGCCATAGTAAAGTTCATGCAATACAATGGTAGGAAACTTGATTCCCTGCAGATGCTTTGGATAACAGCTTCCATAATTTCTGTTCATTGGCTATGCTGGCTGGACTTTTGGATTTGTAGTCCAAAACAACTGGAAGTTATTGGGTTTCCTATCCAAATGACATACCTAACAATACCCTTCTTTTTTTCATTCTCAAATCTGGGGACTTTATAGTTGAAGTCCAGTGAGGAATGTCTGAGGAAGGAGTACCAGAATCCAAATACCATACCACTATTTTACTATAAAGAAATCACAGTCTTTAAGAGTGGATAAAATGCTGGACAGTCACTGGTATGGTTTGCACATAGTTACATTTCAAATTAAGTAGTAATTTGAAATTTGCATCTATCTCTCTCCCTCCCTCTCTCTCTCACACACACTTCTTCCTCAAATTTCACATTAGTGAGAATTATTTTACAAAAGATGTTTCTCCAAAAACTCTATATACATTATGTCCATCCTGGCGACAGGAATGTATGCCATGGACAGATGGACACATATAATTGACTACCAGCCAACAAACACTGAATATTCCATGGAAATGAAGGCTAGCCTCAAATATCTACTGTGACCTCTACAATGCTTTACTGATCCACATCTAATGAAAGTCACTCACGACCTCATAGCCAAAGATGCTGAAGTCTTGTGAAGAACAAGGGCAAGAAAAAGTCTTGAAATTGTGATACCTCACATGAGATAAACCATTCAAAAAAGAAAAAAGGAGGGGGAGGAATAAAAAAAAACTAGATAAAATGAGACAATATGGGGCAGATGTTAAATACAGATTATTATAAATCCACTAATCCTATATCCAGAAAATCTGTTTCATCTCTCTCTCTCTCTCTCTCTCTCTCTCTCTCTCTCTCTCTTTTTTTTTTACAGAACTACCAGTAAGCATCATTATCTCCTCTTCATATTGGTTTTTCATATCCAGCATCTAGGAAATAATTAGACTCCTGGGGCAGAGAGTTATGCTGCAATAAGTAGAAATTTACATTTCACAATGTGAAGCATAACTCTAATGTCCATCCTAATATTCATGGGTAAACATTTCAGAAGTCATTTGGTTGAAGTTTAAAAGCTTGATTGGTTTGATTAGAACCTATTCTGGTGATGTTGTTTTGTGGGCAGGAGAAGAAACAAAGCTTGCAATGTAAGTTGTTTTTATCGACATGCGTGCACACACAAACTGCTTGAATCTATATTACAGACAGATGATTAAGAAATAAAAGCCAGCTTGGTGTAGCAGCCTGAGTCTTGGAGTGAAACTTTATAACACCAGGGTTTGTATTTCCACTCAGTCATAGAAAACTATTCTCTAATCCTTAGAAGATAATAGCAATTCTCCTCTGAATAAATATTTCCAAGAAAATCCTATGATAGGGTGGATCAGTCAGTCAATTTAAAGGCACATAACAACAACAAATAATGATTAAATAATAATAGTTAATGGAAAACCAATCTATCCTACAAATTAAAGAATACAGGAATATAGGTATGGGGGAGGCGGGAGGAGATAAAAGCATTTTTCAACAAGTAAGTCTTCTCCTGCCCTCAGTGAAATTTTCATTCAGTCCCTAGTTCCTAGCACTGTAGTAACTTACAAATGCAGTTAAGTTTAGTTTAGAAAAACAGTTTAGACATTCAGCTCTGCTATGTATTTTAATGGAGAGTAACAGTCGATTTAGACAGGTCTCTATGTATCTATAATGTCTACTATATGACAGGAAAGTTGGATCATGTCTACTTACTTTGTTCTCTGGCTATTCATGTCCAACTTCAGAGTTCATGAGTTGTGAATGTGTTGAGGTTTACAGTACTGGGGTAGGATTTCCAAATCATAATTTCCAAATCATATACAGTAGAGTCTAGCTTATCCAACCTTCGCTTATCCAACATTCTGTATTATTCAACACAGCCTGCCTTTTACCACTTCATCGCATAACTTAAATTCCACTGAGTTCTACACTTAAAATCTGGTATTCTGTGGGTCCACTACATTCATTTTGGTTAAAGTGCAGTTTTTGAGTCTTTTAAACTTGGAGGGCTGCATTTTTTCCCAACATATCAGGAAGAGGTGAGGAAATGGAATTTTCTCAAAACTCCAGATGTAGCACTCGTTGCTCTCAGGTTAGGATCACCCAATTTGTGGGAGGAGTAATTAGGGGAGGAGTCAAAATAAACTTTTTTGGACAATTTCCTTTTGTTCCCCAAGCAGGAAGGTTTAGTTGTAAGCTACCTCATAACACTTCTACTTTGCAAAAGAATAAAATAACCTTTTAGGGTACCTTTTTCCTTCCTTCCATGATTTGTCTGTGTCCTCCCACCCCTTCTCTCTCCCTCTCAGTTGTTGGGAATTGTGGGAGTTGTAGTCCAAAACACCAGCTGAGCCTCTGGTGCTGCTGTTCCAAATGAGATTCCCTCCTACTCCTTCTCTCTCCCTCTTGGCTATTGGGAATTGTGGGAATTGTAGTCCAAGACACCAGCTGATCCTCTGCTGCTGCCGTTCCAAATGGGATTCCCACCCATCCCTTCTCTCTCCCTCCCCCTCTCAGCTGTTGGGAATTGTGGGAGTTGAAGTACCAAAAAGCACCGAGAGGGATGGTAGGCGGGGCCACATGCATGCAGTGTGTAAACATCTTCATTGAAAAATATGCAAGACAACTGAGTGCATTAAACAATGTGATAGAGAAACAAAGGTAGAGAAAACAAACAAAGGTAGAGAAAACAAAGGTAGAGAAAAACTCCTTTTTAATATGGAATGGATTTAGACTGAACTCTCTTCTTCTGAACACTTTTTGAAAACTTCCCAGTGAAATCTGATGAAGTCTTTAGTAGTCAATGTTTTTGTAGTTAATGTTTTAATACATTGCAATATTTTGGTGCTAAATTCCTAAATACAGTAATTACTATATAACGTTACAGTGTATTGAACTGCTTTTTCTGTTGATTTGTTGTAAAACATGATGTTTTGGTGCTTAATTTGTAAAATCATAATGTACTGTAATTTGACGTTTCATAGGCTTTTCCTTGATCCCTCCTTATTATCCAACATTTCTGCTTATCCAACATTCTTCCGGCCCGTTTAATGTTGAATAAGCAAGACTCTACTGTAATAAATTCTCAACATCAGAGAAGTATATGTATTATTCACTTCCTAACATCTAGAGCCCTTCTAGACAGTCCCTATATCCCAGTATCTGACCCCAGGTTTTCTGCTTTAAATTGGATTATTTGAGTCCCCACTACCAGATAATCTGGGATAAACAGAAAACCTGGGATCAGATCCTGGGATATAGGGTCTCTTTATTGGGCCCCTTTCTGGAAGGACCCCTAGTCAACTTAACAGATATGAATATCTGGACTTCCGGTGGGCTGATATGGCGGCAGGACGGGTCCTTTGAGAGCTCTCAACGGACCAACGTTTGCAGCGGTTGGGTAGAGCCTCTGTTCTCCTCTCCTTGTGGACTGAGATGAGGAGGGACGCAAGGCCCCTGCACCCCGTCGAGCCGACCCCCGAATTGTGTCGGGGGGAGCGGATCCGGGCTTCTGCAGGGGAGCGCGAACCGCGGCGACGGCAGCAGGCAAAAACCCGCACAAACTGCCAGCCGAGCCCATTTTTATCTGTAAAGAAGACAAGAAGACGACGAAGAGGCAGAAAGCCGAGGGAACGTAAGCGTTCAAAAAACTTTTCTTCCTATCGGACACCTATCTTAAATCTCTCCACATAGAAAGTGGTGCAATTAAGACACTTAATCTGCAGGAAGTTTCCAGCAGAGAGAAGTGGATAGCTGAGCGGCATAGTCGTAAGACAAACAGCCTCCCAACACAACAACTGGACTTAATCTAATCTAACTAACTGAACCATCTGAACTAACCTAAATCCGGTGAAACCCTTCGTGGCCGTACGCGAGATCCCAGTATCCCGTTGAGCCAACCCCCATTGGGCTGACTCTGGAGCGCCGCGGGGTGAACGGATCCGGGTAGCAATTACCATCTTGTGCGCTGTGGATCCGCTCCAATATGGCAGATCGGACTGGATATGCCTAACTAGACTGATAGAACACTGTACGGAGTGCGACTTGCACGGCAAGGCTTGGAGCAAGTTGCCGGACTTGTCTTATTCCTAAGTGCTCATAAGGCAATCAATTAATTTACCAAACCCGCACGTGACAGCAGGTCTGATTGGGAGGACATTGAGGTTTGTTTCTCCTGGAACAGCAGGCGGGAGGATAGCAGAGGACTTAGCAAGGCGCCGCCATAAATCAATGACCTTGGACACCGTTGATGTTATGACTAACCTCCCCCCCCTCCACACCAGGCAGGCAATAAGAGATTAAAGAGCTGGTGTGTGTGTCCGAAAGAAGGAGCGACGAGCGGCGAGCGAAAGACTCCTAATTAGAAACGGGAGAGGGGCATTCTATACTTCGCCCCAGGGAAGGAACAATCAAGGAACAATCAAACCAGCATAGGAAACAACTTCGATCCGTGGCACTCTCAGCTGCACCAAGGGAAAATTAAAACCAACAAGGAAGGTGGAGAACGAACAAAAAGCTGACTTATCGGGAACATTTACAAGTGGAACGGAGTAATGGACACTCAAAGGACCTAAAGGACTAAAAGACTAAAATTTAATCATCTCTACCTCTTAATCCCTCCTCTAAGAAATTCTTTACCACTTTCCCTGTCTCTCTCTTTTTCCTTTTCTTTCTCCCTCTCTATCCCCTCTCTCTCTCTTTATCTTTACTTTCTCCCTCTCTTTTTCTCTGCCCCCCTTCTTCATGTTCTCTCCTGCTCTCTCTTCCTTTTCTTGCACTGCACGAGACACAATGGCAATTCCTAAGAGCAAGTTCGACAAAGATCTTAAGGAGAATAAGGGGTTGGGAAGAAGACCCTCACAGTCGGAGGAGATCAACCTAAAAGACATTCTCCGTGAGATACAGAAACTAGCGGAACGACAAGAAGAACATCAGATACAATCACAAATGAAACTCGACCAACATAGCCTACAACAAAAAGAATTTTATCAAGAAATGATGGACATGAAAAAAGAAATTAAAGAGGACATTGGGTATTTGAAAGAGGAAATGATTAAATCCCACAAAGACATTAATGACCTGAAAATGGAAAATCAGAAGTTAGCTAAGATTCAAAAGAATCAACAATGTAAAATAGAAAGATTAGAAGCCAAAAATGAAAAATTGGAGAGACTACAGGAAAGAACCGAACAGGACGAAAAAGAGTTCCAGTTGAGATTTCGTAACATCCTGGAGGACAGCAATGAAGACATCAGACAAATCATCACCAAACTACTTGCCAATTTGCTAACTCAATCTGAAGAATTTATAGAATATGAATTAGATAGAGTCTATAGGATTCAAACTAACTTTTCAAGGAGAAACAAGGTCTCAAGGGACGTGATCGTTCATTTTGTGAGAAAGAAAATACGTGATGAGGTATTGATGAAAAACAATCACAACCCGCTAACATATAAAGAGAAAAAGATCATAATACTGAAAGAATTCCCACAACTAACTCTAACCAGAAGAAAAAAGTACTTCTTTCTAACTGAGGAACTCAAAAAACAAAAGATCAGATTTCGGTGGGAAAGGAATGAAGGCATTATGGTCACGTTGAAAGGAGAACGTCATTGGCTTACAAGTGAGGACAAAGCAAAGGACTTTTACAGAAAACATATACAAGGTAAAGAAAAACACCCTGCAGATACAACCCCCCCTTCATCAAAGAGAAAAAAACCAAAAAGAGCGAGACACCACTCGCCACAAGACTTAGGTTCTAAACCAAGTAAATCAAGTAAACCTTCACAGGCCTCAGAAACGTCGGACGTAGGCAGAGAAGATGAGGAAGACGAAACTAATATAACAGAAGAAGAACTAATAACAGAGGAAGAAGAGACAACCACCAGGGAAAATAACAAGAAGAAAGAAGCAATTGTTGAACATGTCCAAGAATGTATGTAACCTGAAACGTCAACTGAAGTTTTATTCTAATAATATTAACGGAATTAACATATCAAATAAAAGGAGAATTCTATTTAACCAATTAATTAAAGGAAAGTATGATTTCGTTGCCCTGCAAGAGACACACATTACTTCTAAACATGAGGCCCTATTAATCAACAGGAAAATTGGAAAAGAATTCTGTTCATCAGATAAAAAAAAAGGGGGGAGTCGTACTTTATGTTAATGAAAATTTATCAGCTACATTACAGTTCAAAGATAATGAAGGAAGATACGTGGCAGTCCTTATAAATTTAGATAGGCAAAAAATTCTCATTTGCAATATATACGCCCCTAATGGCCCCCAAGGTCACTTTATTAGAGAATTAAGAAAACAAATAAATAATTCGGACTTTGATCATCTGATCATATTAGGAGACTTTAACAGTATAATGGATACAAAATTAGATACAAGTAAAAAAATACTAAATAAGAAATATGCCAATGCAAGGCTGGTTCCACAAAACTTTAGAAAACTAAAGGAAGAATTTCAACTTCAGGACATTTGGAGATTACACAATTCGGAAACTAAAGACTACACCTTTTATTCCCACAGACATATGTTGTGGTCAAGATTAGATATGATTTGGTTATCAAATTCCCTCTGTACTAAGGTAGACCACATCAAAATTTTACCCAGAGACAAATCGGATCACTGCCCATTAGAAATGCATCTAAATCAAAGGAAAATGGGGAATAAATGGAGACTAGATGAAAACCTTCTTAAAAAGGAAGAGGACATAGACAAGTGCAAAAAATTAACACAAGAATATTTCAAATTCAATTGGTGTGATGACCCATGGGCCTTGTAGTCCTGCTCAGGACACTGTAATTCCTGATGAAGATGAAAACTTGGGTTTTTTACCTTCCCAGTCTGAACTGGATTCCTCTCAGCCAGATCTTTCCCAGGCCGATCTGGGAACCTTGCACCTGCAAGAAAGTTGTCTCCCAGAAGTATGTCAAACAACCCCAGAGCCTACTTCTCCCGTGTTCTTGCGCCGGGAGTTTTGTAAACAACAGAGAAGTTTGGATTCAACTTCGCGCAGGAGTGCAAGAATTGCAGCTAAGAATGTAGCCAATTAAGACTGTTTCTCGTGAGAATCTTTAAGGAGGTTAACATCTGGTCTCAGAGTTTGGCTTTCGTTTCTGATTCCCAGAGAACTGCATCGGTGGGAAAGTTAGACTCTATATAGGTGTTTTGCCCGCGTAGTAACTTCGCGGAGTCAATTCGTCAGCCTACGGAGCGAGTTGTGTCTGGACAGCGCGCTCCGATTCAAGCCTCGCTCCTGCTCAAGCCTAGCCCTGCTTTCCAGCCTTCGCCTTGCTTCCCAGCCTTTGTTTATCCACGGACTTTGCCTTGTTTCCCAGGACCAATCCTTGCCTTGTTCCACGGATTTTACCAAGTTATTCCACGGACCTTGTTCTTGTTCCTAGTTACCTTGTTCCACGTTTTAAGCCTTGTTTCAAGTATCAAGTTATTTCCTAGCCTTACTCAAGTTTATGGACTAAAGGACCTTGTCATCTCCCCTCACTTTGCCTGGCAAAGTGAGTGTTTCGGTTACTGGATTACAACTTTGGACCTTAATATTTCATATTGGACATTGCTTCTTTGGACTAATTTTGACCTTCCCTGAAAGGTCTACTTCTGGACTAACTTTTACATTTGCTTTTACTAACTTTATATAATTCCTTATTAAAGATATTAGATAGAATCTGGCCTCTGCGTATGGTTATTGGTGCTCTGTAGCCTGGGTCGTGACAGTTTGACTCCGCCACCCTAAGCACCAATTAACCAAGGCCAGTATGTCTACCGGAGTCGTACCTGGGCCGAGCGGCCAGCCGATTACCTACACCATCGACAAGGATGAGGTGGACCGAATCCGTGATAAGCTCAATGCCCAGGATGGAGAAATAAAAGGTTTGAAGGAACGCGGAATCCGTCTACCGGCCATGGCGTTGCCAACCAAGTTTACTGGAGAAGCTTCTAAGGTTCATGTTTTCCGTCGCCAATGCCAAGCTTATCTAGAGGCCCGTGCTGCCGAATTTCCCCAAGAAGACATCAAGGTGGCATGGGTTTACAGTCTTCTAGACGGGCCAGCGGCCAACTGGGCGACGGCACTGTTCGACCAAGCCTCTCCACACCTAAGATCCGCGCAACGCTTCTTGGACCACCTTAAAGAGACTTGGGGAATCGAGGACAATTTGGAGGCAGCCGGTCACAAACTCCGTCGCCTATTCCAAGGAGACAGACCTATGTCTCAGTATATAGCCGAGTTCCGAGTGCTGGCCCACAACACCGGCTGGAATGATGTTGCCCTCAGAGGACAATTTCGGGAGGGTCTCAACATTGAAATGCTGGAAGAAATCTCCAAGGTGGATCCTCCCCAGACCCTCGAGGCACTCATTGATCAATGTTTACGGGCTGAAGTCATGATTGCCAACCGGAAACAATGGGTTCGAGGCCAGGGCAGTAGAGCCGGGGCAAAACCCCCCGCTCCCGCCAGCGTTCAGCCACGACCAGTGTGGAGACCCCCACCGCCAACCCCATACCCCAGAGGAGGCGAGGAGGTGCCGATGCAGTTGGGCAATGTGCGTCCCAGACTAGATGCCGCCGAGAAGGCCCGCCGCCAACGCCTAAATCTCTGTTGGTATTGCGGGAATGGGGGCCACTTCGCCAGAGAGTGCCCAGCCAAAGGGAAGCCCGCCGCCCGTCTTGCGGCGGCGTCCTCCACGGAGACGAAGGCGTCTGAGGCGGCTGGCACACAGCCGGCGGGGGAAGCCAACGACCGGGTGTAGAGAGGCTCGCCAACCCGGTCAAAAAATCCATTCAAGAGCCGCCAACCGGGGTCCTGTTCCTTCTCGTGGTCACATTATGGTCAGCAAAAAGGGGACCCGTCATGATCCACGCCATGATAGACTCTGGAGCTACCAACAATTTCATTGATAGAGAGTATGCCGACTCTCTGGGATTACAATATCATGATTTCAAGAATGCCCGTGTGGTGCAAGCCATAGACGGCCGCCCCCTCAAGACGGGCCCCGTAAGTCAGTGGTCGGAACCCACCAGGATGTGGATAAGGGAACATATGGAAGAGATTTCCTTCTTTGTTACCGAGGTTCCCCATTTCCCTGTGATTTTGGGAATTCCATGGCTGACTCTCCACGACCCTAACATCTCCTGGTCCAACAGAGAACTGCAGTTTGCTTCACAGTACTGCCAAAACCATTGCCTCGTAGCCAAGGTCTGCCATGCCTCAGACACCGAGCCCATCATCACCTTGCCAAAGAAGTACTCCGAGTATTGGGATGTATTCAATGAGAAAGAAGCCGAAAAATTACCCCCACATAGACCTTATGACTGTGCCATTGACTTGGTGGAGGGGGCCCCGATCCCGCGAGGGCATCTTTACTCCCTGACTGAACCAGAGCAAGAAGCTCTCAGGGAATTCATAGAGACAAACCTTCGCAAGGGATTCATCAGACCCTCTCAATCCCCAGCCGCCTCCCCAGTGATGTTTGTGAAGAAGAAGTCAGGGGAACTACGCTTGGTGGTGGACTACAGAGCATTGAACAATATCACCAAGCGGAACAGCTATCCCCTGCCCTTAATCTCGGATCTACTGGATCGGCTTCGAGGAGCCAAGGTTTACACCAAGCTGGATCTTCGGGGGGCTTACAACTTAGTTCGCATCAGGGAAGGGGACGAGTGGAAGACCGCCTTCCAGACCAAATTCGGATTATTCGAGTCCCGAGTTATGAATTTCGGTTTATGCGGAGCTCCCGCAACGTTCCAGCATTTTGTCAATGACATTTTTCGGGACTATCTAGACAGGTTCTTGATAATCTACCTGGACGATTTTTTGGTGTTTTCTAGATCACAATCAGAACATGAGAACCACGTCAAAATGGTGTTACAACGATTGCGGGATCATGGACTTTATGCCAAGCTGGAAAAATGTGCCTTTGATCTACAAGAGGTAGATTTCCTGGGTTACCGCATCTCGCCTCTAGGGCTTTCCATGGATCCAGCCAAGGTTACAGCAGTATTGGAATGGCGGGCGCCAACTAACAAGAAAGAGGTGCAGCGTTTCTTGGGGTTCGCGAACTATTACCGCAAGTTCATTCCAGATTTTGCCCGCTGGTCCGACCCCATCACTAGCTGCATCCGTGGAAAGCAGCCTTTCCGCTGGACTGATCAAGCAGAGAAAGGGTTCCAGCAACTAAAGAAACTATTCACCTCCCAGCCAATTCTACAGCACCCAAATCCTGGAACCCCTTTTGTTGTGCAAGCGGACGCCTCTGATGTGGCAATTGGGGCCGTACTTTTACAACCGGAGGGAGATCACCTCCATCCCTGTGCCTTTTACTCTCGTCAACTAACCACACCAGAGAAAAATTACACCATTTGGGAAAAAGAACTACTGGCCATTAAGGCAGCCTTTGAAACTTGGAGACATTGGCTAGAAGGGGCCAAATTCCCCATTGAAGTCCACACTGATCATCGTAATCTAGAACATCTAAGAACTGCCCGCAAACTAAATCAGAGGCAGCAACGTTGGGCTTTATTCTTTGAACGTTTCAACTTCCAGATTCATTATGTGACCCCAGCCCAGACCAAGCAAGCAGACGCCCTGTCACGTAAACCGGAATACGCTGCAGGACGCAAGGAGACCTTTGAATCCCAACTATTACAACCCGAGAACTTTGCCACGCTCACGGTGGGGAACACCAAATCCATTCCCATTGGTTCAATTTCCTCTACTCCAGGACCCATCTGTGCTCAAGAAATCAGGGCTAGTCAGCAAGCAGATGCCTGGGCGCAGGACCAACTTCGCCAAGGTCTGCATTTTCCCTTTTCGCTTAAAGATGGGCTGCTTTGCTATAGAAATCACGTTTATATCCCACCCGGACCGGGCAGGGAAAAAGCGCTTCGTCTGTGTCATGACTGCAAACCAGCAGGACACTTCGGGCTATTTAAAACTATGCATTTGATCCTAAGGGATTTTTGGTGGCCCAAGATCCGCAAGGATGTGGAAAAATATGTCAACACCTGCCCAGTATGCCAGCGCTCCAAGATACGAAGGGAGAAGCCCTCAGGGCTTTTACACCCCCTTCCTACCCCATCTCGCCCATGGGAAATTATTTCCGCGGATTTCATCACTGACCTACCACCTTCCTGTGGATTCACCACGATCTTAGTGGTGGTGGACCTTTTCACCAAGTTAGCCCATTTCATTCCCTGCGAAGGCCTCCCCACGGCCAAAGAGACTGCGGATCTATTCCTTCAACATGTTTTCAGACTACATGGATTGCCCAAGAGTTTAGTCACAGACCGTGGATCTCAATTCACCTCTCGTTTTTGGAAGGCACTACAAAAACTATTGGGCATAGACTCTCGCTTATCTTCAGCTCATCATCCCCAAACAGATGGGCAAACGGAGCGCACCAATGCCACTTTGGAGCAATATCTTCGCTGTTATGTAAACTACCAACAGGACAATTGGGCTTCTCTGTTACCACTGTCTGAGTTTGCTTACAACAATGGAGTTCAAGCTTCTACAAAAGAAACGCCGTTCTTTGCAAACTACGGCTTCCATCCACGTTTCTTCCCCCCTGTCATTGAAACTTCAGAAGTTCCCGCAGCAGAGGATTGGCTGCAGGAACTCACAGCGGTGCAACAACTTTTGCTCCAGCAACTGGACCAAGCCAAGGAGGACTATAAACGCCACGCTGACAAGCATCGCCAGCCGGGCCCCGAAATCAAGGTAGGAGATCGGGTTTTTCTGTCCACTCGCTTCCTGCCCTCCCACCGCCCTTGCCGGAAGTTAGATGCCCGTTTCATTGGCCCCTATCCAGTGGTGGCGCAATTAAACCCCGTGACTTTCAAACTCCAACTTCCGCGTTCAATGCGCATCCACCCAGTGTTTCACCGTTCCCTGCTCCTTCCGGCGGATGGTGTGCGTCCTGATACAGACCAACCGGCCCCCCCTCCTGTTTTGATGAATGGGGAGGAGGAGTTCGAGGTTGAGGACATTTTGGATTCTCGCTTTCACCGCCGCCGCCTACAATATCTCATTGACTGGGTGGGTTTTGGCCCTGAGGAACGCTCTTGGGAAGACGCCTCCACAGTCCATGCTCCTGATCTAACCCGTCGCTTTCATCAGACCTATCCCGCCAAGCCGCGACCTCGCGCCTCGGGGAGAGGGCCCCAGTTTGGGAGGGGCCTTGAGGAGGGGGATAGTGTGATGACCCATGGGCCTTGTAGTCCTGCTCAGGACACTGTAATTCCTGATGAAGATGAAAACTTGGGTTTTTTACCTTCCCAGTCTGAACTGGATTCCTCTCAGCCAGATCTTTCCCAGGCCGATCTGGGAACCTTGCACCTGCAAGAAAGTTGTCTCCCAGAAGTATGTCAAACAACCCCAGAGCCTACTTCTCCCGTGTTCTTGCGCCGGGAGTTTTGTAAACAACAGAGAAGTTTGGATTCAACTTCGCGCAGGAGTGCAAGAATTGCAGCTAAGAATGTAGCCAATTAAGACTGTTTCTCGTGAGAATCTTTAAGGAGGTTAACATCTGGTCTCAGAGTTTGGCTTTCGTTTCTGATTCCCAGAGAACTGCATCGGTGGGAAAGTTAGACTCTATATAGGTGTTTTGCCCGCGTAGTAACTTCGCGGAGTCAATTCGTCAGCCTACGGAGCGAGTTGTGTCTGGACAGCGCGCTCCGATTCAAGCCTCGCTCCTGCTCAAGCCTAGCCCTGCTTTCCAGCCTTCGCCTTGCTTCCCAGCCTTTGTTTATCCACGGACTTTGCCTTGTTTCCCAGGACCAATCCTTGCCTTGTTCCACGGATTTTACCAAGTTATTCCACGGACCTTGTTCTTGTTCCTAGTTACCTTGTTCCACGTTTTAAGCCTTGTTTCAAGTATCAAGTTATTTCCTAGCCTTACTCAAGTTTATGGACTAAAGGACCTTGTCATCTCCCCTCACTTTGCCTGGCAAAGTGAGTGTTTCGGTTACTGGATTACAACTTTGGACCTTAATATTTCATATTGGACATTGCTTCTTTGGACTAATTTTGACCTTCCCTGAAAGGTCTACTTCTGGACTAACTTTTACATTTGCTTTTACTAACTTTATATAATTCCTTATTAAAGATATTAGATAGAATCTGGCCTCTGCGTATGGTTATTGGTGCTCTGTAGCCTGGGTCGTGACAATTGGAAACCAGAAACAAAAGATCACATTGTATGGGACACATTCAAGGCAGCTTTAAGGGGCCATTTCATCCAGCAAAAGGCGATAAGAAACAAATTAAAAAATTTAAAAATAGATGCAATAAATAGAGAAATAACCCAATTAGAAAAAAAATTAAAAGAGAAACCCCAAGAAACAGCACTAGCAAAGCAATTGATGGGACTGAAAAATAACAAAAGGAATCTGGAAATGGAACAAATAGCGAAGCAACTAAAATTTATTAGGCAACATCACTTTGAAAATGCTAACAAGCCAGGTGCTTGGTTAGCACGGAAAATTGGGCAAAAATTGCAGAAACAACAGATAACAGTGATTAGAAAAGAAGGGAAGACATTAACAACAGATGAGGATATAATGCTAGAATTCCAGGAGTTCTTTAAACAACTCTATCAAAAAAATCCCACCGACCCGGATGAAATTTCACAATACTTGAGTAATCAAGGTTTACAAAAGATAACAGAAAATCAAAGGGAGCAGTTAAATAAAGCTATATCTAATGAGGAAATTAAAAAGGCCCTAAAACAGATGAGACCCAGTTCTGCGCCAGGTCCAGATGGGTTCACACTGAATTTTTATAAAACTTTGGCAGATGAGATCATGCCTTACTTAAATCAAATAATGAATACAGCACTAAAAGATAAAATAATCCCGAACTCTTGGAGGCAAGCGGACATTATAGTAATACCAAAAAGCAATACAAATATCACAAATGTAAGAAATTTTAGACCGATATCATTACTGAACACGGATATATTCATATCTGTTAAGTTGAAACATATTTTTACATTTGTCTATTTTATTCTATATTGCTCATAAACAGTTTAATCTAGATTTACTTTATGTCTGCACTTTCTAATTTTCTTGTGTATGTGTGTTACAGACATTGAGATTGATTTTGTGGAATTCATTTGATGGATATTATAAAATGTTTGAAGCCTTGCACAAACCTCTGCAGATCCACTGCTCTTTTGGAATTAAAACCAGGGGTCAGTAGTAAAATAAAGAGGGTGTAAAAAAATGTGGCTTCAGTACACTGTTGGAGTGCAACTATAAAATTTGCTGGTGGCATCTGGAAATGTTAAGAGGCTGAAAAGTTGGAGACTAGAAGAAAGGTTATAAAAAGCCTGTATGGAGCTATATAGTACTGTAAGAGGATAATGGAGAAATAAAAGATAAAATGGGTGCACTGAGTAAAGATACTAAGGACTCTAGCTCTACCCATCAGAGACTGGAGGATATAAAAAGTCAATTCGCCCATTGGAGCCTTTCAGACCAAGCCTCCTGTAATTGCTTAAATTTCTCACAGACCTGTTCAAAGCTCTTTGAGTCAAAAAGACTCTGCTGACTACTGAAGCATGGTATTGCTTATATATTACACATAAGGATCTGTCAGTGGATGGCTAAGTCATCTGGGTAGAGTATAAAGATACAAGTAGACCTAACCTCTGATCCTGTGTGAACTCCAATCTTGTGTGGGTAGAAAAATGAATAAAGCACTGAAATGCCCCAAAGATATTATATAGCTAGCCTAAAATAACCTTTTAGTTTTCAATTAATGTCTGATATCAACACATAGTATCCCCCTCCGCTTAAGTCAGTCAAACAGAACAGGGGACAGGGAAGGCAAAGGCAACCTCCTTATGAACAAATTCTACCAAGAAAATCCCATGATAGGTTCACTTAAGGGCAGGCATGGGCAAACAAAGGCCCGGGGGTTGGATGTGGTCCCCTGGATGCTTACCTCAGACCCTCCTAATTTTCCCTGTCTTCTTGGCATAGGGACACAGTGACCCACTACATCCTTATGCAGAAAGGATGGGGGAGGAAGGCACACAGCAGCTGAGAGCCCTCCAGAGGGCTCTCAGCCACTGTGTATCCCACCCTCCTCCTGGCATAAGGGCGGTGCAAACAGCCCTGTCCTTATACTGGGAGGACAGCTCAAAGAAGCCCCCTCCCAGTGCTCTCGGACGTCATCTGTCTCGCCCTCCTCCTGGCATAATGCTGAGAGGGCAGCCCAAAGATCAAGAGAGGAGTATTGAGGAGAAGGATCAGGGCAGATGCCGCATCTTGCATTTTCCTGAAAATGACCTGGGCTCTGCCCTGCCCCTTCCTGGCCCCTCCCTCTCCTGGGCCTTCCCCCTCCTGGGTTCATCCCACCGAGTGTGTGCCTGACCACCCTCCCTCCCATCCCAGCCCTCCTGGCCCGGCATACAATGTGACCCCAAGGCAAAAAAAGTTTGCCCATGCCTGATTTAGGGTCACTTAAGTTAGAATTGATTTGAAGGCATACAACAACAATAGCATATCAGTTATTTATTTTTAAAAAGTCATATTAGTAGTACAGTAGAGTCTCACTTATTCAACATAAAGGGACTGGCAGAATGTTGGATAAGCGAATAAGTTGGATAATAAGGAGAGATTAAGAAAAAGCCTATTAAACATCAAAAATATGTTATGATTTTACAAATTAACCACCAAAACATCATGTTATACAACAAATTTGACAGAAAAAGTAGTTCATTACACATTAATGCTATGTAGTAATTACTGTATTTATGAATTTAGCACCAAAATATCACAATGCATTGAAAACATTGACTACAAAAATGCATTGGATAATCCAGAACTTTGGATAAGTGAGTGTTGGATAAGTGAGACTCTACTGTATTTCATGTAAAAGGGAAGGGAGGGGGAAGAAAGGAGCCTTTTGGCACCTTTCAGAGTAGTTGAGATATTTTAGCATGAGCTTTCATGGAGAATTAGATTGAAATAGATCAAAGTTCAAGCCACAAACAATCAGTCTCAAGTCTACCCAAAAGATTCTTTTCGTCCCTCTACCTATCTTTTTATACAATTAAAAAATTCCCTTACTTCTTTTAATTGCCTCTCCACAAAAATAACAGCAAGATGCAATTTGATCTTCAGGACTGCTGATCAAATATAGTTTCAGAGCTGAATAGTTAGGCTATGTAATCCCTAGTTTACTATACAAAATAGAAAATAGTTTAGAATTTAACATCTGAATCCATAGCAGAACAATTCCATATACCTTTATCAAAACTGTTTCACTGAACGTAGTGTATCTTATATCTAAGTAGACAGGGGATTATATTGCAGATCCAATATTATATTGCCTATTATATTATATTATATATAGTCACCTGCGGACACACCCCCAAGACCCTATAACTGGAGGACCATCATACTCGGCCTACAAGGGATCGCCTAAGTAAAAGTAAGTAAGTAAGTAAGTAATTGCAGATCTGCTAGTTTGGGAATAAAAAAGTAATCTGATAGGAAGCAATTTCGTTTCTCAGAAAGAAAGAGCATTTCAGTATTATGCATGTGCCAAGTTGAGAAAAGGTTAATATCCTAAGCAGATTTCAAGGCTGACCATCTGTCACTGTGGCAATTGACTCATAGCTTGCAATAAGGCCTAGTGGAGTAACTTTTTAAGGCTCCTGATCTCATGAAGAAATCCTCCTTGTGTCAGTACCTCCTAATTAATACTGAATAAAAGCCCCACAAAGAATGGTTCAGTCTCTTGCGTGCCTCAGAATCATCACAAAAAGATCTCCTTTAAATCTGCAATTTATAAATCTTGTAAATCGCCTAGAGCATCGTGGATGGAGGGCGATTAATAAGTAATTAAATGATGATGATGATGATGATGATGATGATGATAAATAACCTGACTCTCCAGGAACAACAGTGGAATTCAGAATCAATGCAAAATTAAAATGATATGTGTATTAAGCACACTGATTGGAAGTAAGTGCAATTTATTCCCATAAAACTTAATTTTCATGCAAACTGTTCAGGAATAGAGTAACAAGATGTTTTTATTGTAATAATGCCAGCTCAGGCCCGGCCCAACACGGGACGCCGACCACGCCCCCGCGTTGGGCGCCATGTTGCGGGGGCGCTATCAAGCCCCACAGGAGGCGGGGCCACATCTGGCCCCGCCTCCCGTGGGGCTCGATAGCGCCCCCACAACATGGCGCCCAAAGTGGGGGCATGGTCGGCGCCCTGGCCCCACCTCCCGCGCTGCACTCCCTGGCCCCCCCCCGCACAGCGCGAGAGGCGGGGCCAGGGAGCGCAGCGCGGGAGGCGGGGCCAGGGAGTGCAGCGTGGGAGGTGGGGCCAAGTTTGGCCCCGCCTCCCGCGCTGCGCACCCTGGCCCAACCACCCTGGGGCAGCCAGGCTGTGGCAGAGGCCTTCCAGGCCGCAGCTAAGCCTTTGCTGTGGCCTGGAGAGACTCCCGCCGCAGCCTTGCTGGCCCAGGCCGGCTGGGCCAGGGTGCGCGGTGCAGGAGGCGGGGCCAGACGTGGCCCCGCCTCCTGCATCGCGTGCCCTGGCCCCGCCTCCTGCGCCACCCGCAGCGCGAGGGGCGTGGCCACGCAACACAGGGGCGTGGTCGTGCGATGCGGGGGGCGGGGCCAGGTCTGGCCCCGCCTCCCGCGTTGTGTGGCCACGCCTCCTGCACCGCGGGGGGGGGGGCGGGATTTTTTTTTTCGCGTATGTTTTCAAATGACCTCGGGCCGGTTCTGTGCCAGCTCATATTAATATTCCGAAAAATATCAATACATATGTCTTCAGATTGTTCACAGATCGTTCCGTATATCAGTGCTCCTTTATATATGTACTAGTATTGTTGTGGTATGGAATGGGATTTTTTCTCATCCTGCAATGGCAAGATCTGGAATTTCAGAACCATGTTAATAAGGCCAATCATTCTTTCCATCCAATTATCACATACATTGTAGTCAAGGCACAGTCTAGTAGGAATGATCTATGCATTTGACCACAGACATGCAGTTCTGGGCTTTTCGACACTGTAGAGTAGCACATGAAAAGAAAATTTCCCTGGGTCTGTATTGTGACTGCAAGCTCTTAGAGGCTGTTTTTTCGTGTCAGGAGCAACTTGAGTCGCTTCTGGAGTGAGAGAATTGGCCGTTTGCAAGGAAGCTGCCCAGGAGACACCCGGATGTTTTGATGTTTTTACCATCCTTGTGAGAGGCTTCTCTCATGTCCCCACATGGAGCTGGAGCTGATAGAGGGAGCTCATCCGCACTCTCCCCGGGTGGGATTCGAACCTGGCAGTTTTCAGGTCAGCAACCCAACCTTCAAGTCACTTAGTCCACTAGGCCATCTGGGGGCTCCCTCTTAGAGGCAAATCTGGTCTTTGTACAGTGCCACATATACACATGGAAATGCATAAAAATAAATGCACTGTGATCCATTTCACACTGTTGATGTAGCTTACAGAGTTACTAGTTTATTCAGTCTCAACTGAAGTTTGTTTTAAACAGAAAACCTCACCAAAAGGCCTTGCCTGCTGCTCTCAAAACTTGAGCTTTCCTAAATAGGAGAACTTGGATACTGTTATTATTGTTCCAGCTGCTTATACAACAAGGATATGATCCCAATTCGCATGACACCTGCCTCTCTACAAAATGTTATGCAACCTATCTCAAAGAGGAGTTCTGCAAAAGACTGAAAACTGTGGGCAGGAAGAGACACTTTGTGGGAAAACAAAAATATTTGCCCTTCCATTTTGGCTCACTGCAACTAAAATAGACAAATCTGAACAAAATAAATATATGTTGTATGTGATAATAAATTGTTTCTCTATCCCTCTTCTTAGGTAACTGTAATAATTTTACTTCTTGTTCTGTAAAAAGTTGTTCTGCAAGCACTTAAGGGATCTAATGGAATAATTGGAAAGAATGTTTTTAGAATCTTAGGTATTGTCTGTTTTATGTCAATACACTGTTCAAATATCAATTTAACTGGTGGGGAGTCCTAATAACTATTCAAGATTAAAAGACAAATTCACATCAGGCTTACTTCAAGAGAGTGGGTCAGGATTACTTGACACTTCAGCACTACCAAGGTACTTACAACAGTGAGAACGGAGGGAGAGAAAGATTTTCATCTGAGTACAGAGGAAAAGTTGAAGTTCACAAAAAAAGAAATAGTAATCCATACCTTGCACCTGCAGGGCCCTTGGCAAGGGTCATCATTTAAGCTGCCTTTGAGGGAACAATTGCAGGGCAAACAGTGAGGGAAGCCTTTGTATCCCAAGGCGCATCGATTGCACCTCTCTCCTCCAAAGCCAGGCTTACAGTGACAGAATCCAGGGAGCAGGTCTGCAAAAAAACAAAGCAAGGATCCAGCTCAGCTAGGTACCCATTCATAATAATGAAGCAAACATTTAAACAGAAGAGCTTGCAGGGGGAAGTGGATTATCGAAAGGTAACCACCAGTAAAATCAGTGGGAGTGAGAAGTCCACCCCCCTTTTTTCACTTTTGATACTGAAGTAAATCTGGCAAGATGGGAATTTCATTAACTTGCAGTCCAAAGAGTTGAATTTAAAGTGTTTGGCAGTGGAATGTTTATTTAAAATATTTATAATCAAAAGCAATTAAAGAAAACTTTCTAGAAACATATCAAACAATTGAACAGCTGAAAAGAAATTTAAAATTATTCAGGCCTCAAAGACTTTTTAAAAAGCCATGCCTTAACCTGATACAAGTATAAAACCTGTAGGCTTGTACATAGAACACTTGCATCTAAGTCCCGAAGTAGCCATAGAGTCTTGTTCTTGAATATTATGATTAGGGCAATAGACACGATTGCTCCGGAATGTCCCCTCTCGAGTACCTGAGCTAAACCATCTCCTTGGTTTACTGAGGAGCTGGCAGCAATGAAGCAAAAGAAGAGGGAACTAGAGAGTGTGTTGTGGTCAAAGCTGAACGAATCAAACCGAACATGGCTATGTTCCTACCTCAGGACATATGACGCGGCAACAGATGCTGCAAAGAATTATTTCTATGTAGCTAATATGGCGTCCGCAAAGAACCATCCAGCAGAGCTCTTCTAAGTTGTCAGAGGTTTGTTATATCCCATCTCCCAAGATGGGATCCCTGACAACTCGGCAGCCTGCTGTGAAGCATTTTCTCGGTTCTTTGCGGACAAAGTCGCTTTGATCCGCTCTAGCTTTGACACCATATTAACGGCAGTCTCCGAGGATGTAGCATGAGCACCTGCTTGTCCTATTTTGATGAATTCTTTTCAATTGGTTCAGCCTGAGGATGTGGACAAGGTGCTTGGAGAGGTGAGGGCTACCACATGCATCCTAGACCCCTGCCCATCCTGGCTGGTGAGAGAAGCCAGAGGGGGATTGGACGAGTGGGTGAAGGTGGTGGGGAATGCCTCCCTTCAGGAAGGCATTGTTCCAGTGAGCCTTAAATTGGCTGTGATCAAACTGCAGTTGAAGAAGCCATCACCAGATCCCACTCAGTTGGACAGCTATCGGCCTATTTCCAATCTCCCCTTTTTGGGCAAGGTTGTGGAATGTGTGGTGGCCGCACAACTCTAAGCATTCTTGGTAGACACTGATTTTCTAGATCCAGCGCAGTCTAGCTTCAGGCCAGGGCATGGTACCGAGACAGGCTTGGTTGCCTTAGTCGATGACTCCTTCCCACCTGCTACTAAGGAGGCTGTTCAGATCCTGAACTGGTGTCTGGCCGCTGTGTCGGACTGGATGAGGGTGAATGAATTGAAATTGAATCCAGACAAGACAGAGGTCCTCCTGGTCAGTCGTAGGGCCGAACAGGGTATAGGGTTACAGCCTGTGTTGGATGGGGCTGGACTTCCCCTGAAGACACAGGTTCGCAGTCTGGATGTTCTCCTGGACTCATCACTGAACCTGGAGCCCCAGGTCTCAGCGGTGACCAGGGGAGCATTTGCACAACTAAGACTTGTGTGCTAGCTACACCCATACCTTGGGAAGTCTGACTTGGCCACGGTGGTCTATGCTCTGGTTACATTGCATTTGGACTACTGCAATGCTCTCTACGTGGGGTTGCCTTTGAAGATGGCCTGGAAGCTCCAACTAGTACAATGGGCGGCAGCCAGATTAAAACTGGGGCGGCATACAGGGAGCGTACCACCCCCCTGCTAAGCCAGCTCCACTGGCTGCCGATATGCTACCGAGCCCAATTCAAAGTGCTGGTCTTGACCTATAAAGCCCTAAATGGTTCTGGCCCAATTTACTTATTCAAACGCATCTCCTCATATGAGCCAGCTAGATCCCTAAGATCATCTGGAGAGGCCCTGCTCTCGCGGTCCCTCCAGCCTCGGTGGTGGCTCCCTGGCTGTGGAACACCATCCTCACAAATATCCGACAAGACCCAACCCTTCTGGGTTTCAGAAAGGCCGTGCAAACATGGCTGTGTGCACAAGCTTTTTTCAAACAGGTATCAAGGCTGGTCTAGAATAGACAGGATTTGGACCTCAAACTCATTAACTACAAAGATTGGAAAAATAAAAATTCTACCAACAACAAACTTGGATCACTGTCCTCCAGAAGTAATAATTAATCATGCTCAGAGACACTGAAAGTGGCAACTTAATGACAACTTGCTGAAGGAATAAAAAGATATAAAGAAAAACAGGGAATTTTAAGGGAATTCTTCTGGTTTAATGAAATTCTGGAAACTTCAATCCAAACAATTTGGGATACCAGTAAAGCTGTACTCAGGGGCCATTTTATACAACAAAACTCACTAAGGAATATAAAAAGAAATGCTGAAATTAAAAAGATAATGGAAGAAATTGGGAAAATAGAAGAGAAACTAAAGAGAAATTCAAAAGACTCTAAAAGTAAACAAGATTTAGAATTATTACAGAAACAAAGAAATTTTCTAGAAACAGAACAAATTGCAAAGAAAATTAAATTTATTAAGCAACACCACTTTCAGAGTGGCAATAAACCAGGAAAATGGTTGGCAGGAAAGATAAGAAAAAAGAGTCAAGCTCACCATATTATTAAATTTTGCATAGATGACAAAGAATACACAACAGATGAAGCAATTACTGAATATTTTAACAAGTTTTATAGGAAATTATATTCCAGAGATCAGATAAAGAAAGAAAATATAGCACAATACTTAGGTAAACAAAATTTAAAGAAAATCTTGGAATACCACAGAGAAATTCTTAACAGAGAAATATCTGAGGAAGAAATACAGAAAGCTATCAAGAAACTAGACTCAATCAAAGCACCAGACCCAGATGGTCTTACAGTGACTTATTACAAGACATTTGAAGATTTAACCCCAATCCTGAAGAAATTAATGAATTCAGCCCTAAATGATAAAACAATTCCAGAAACATGGAAGAGAGCTAATATCATAATGATACACAAAGAGAACCCTGAACCCACAGATGTTAAAAATTATAGACCAATCTCTCTATTGAACATTGATTATAAATTGTTTACTAATAAATTGGCGGAGAAATTAACATTATTTTTGACTGATTGGATAAAAGAAGATTAAACAGGCTTTCTTCCCCAAAGATATATAAAAGTAAATGTTAGAACATTTACAGACATATTGAATAAGAAGAGCAATAAAAAAGAATGTGCTCTGATAGCCCTTGATTCAGAAAAGGCCTTTGACAATGTGAACTGGGACTTTTTAAAACCATTAATAAGAGAAATGGGCATGGGCCATTACTTCACCAACACGAAAGTTTCAATTTATGACTATCAAGAGGCTAAAATTGTAATAAATGAACAAGAGGCCAACAGTTTCAAGATAAACAAAGGAACGAGACAAGGATGCCATCTAACACTGCCATTATTTATAATGTTGATGGAAATACTATTGAATAACATAAGAAAGGATAAAAATGTAATTGAAACCAAGATAAGGAAAGAATCATACAAAATACGAGCATTTGCCGACAATTTAATCTGTATTGTAGAAGATCTATTGGCAAATATTCAAAAATGGTTGAATAAAATAGAAAAATCTGAAAAACTATCAGGACTTAAAGTTGACAGAAAGAAAACAATGATATTGACAAAAAATTTGAACAAAAAGAGACATGAAAAATTAAAAGGAATTATGGGAATTCAAATTGTAAAAAGGATCAAATATTTAGACATTTCTATAACAGCTAAGAATGCTCAATTACTGAAAAATAATTATCAAGAAAAATGGAAAGAAATAAAAAAAGAGCTGGAAAACTGGAAGTATTTAAATCTCTCCTTAATAGGAAGAATTTCAGTAATCAAAATGAAAATTTGCCAAAAATGCTATATCTGTTTCAAACTATTCCCATATTAAGAAGTGACCAGATTTTCAAGAACTAGAATAAAGACCTAGCAAAATTTATTTGGCTAGGGAAAAACCCCAGAATAAAAATAGTAAATCTAACAACAACAACAACAACAACAACAACAACAACAACAACAACAAAAATAGGCGGCTTTGGATTCCCAGAGTTAAGACTATACAGGGTGTTTGAAAAAGAACTCCCTAGTATTAAGTATAATTACATTAAAACTAGGGAGTTCTTTTTCAAACACCCTGTATTATTAAATTTGTGGATTGATTTGGATTAAGAATGGGTCTAATTTAAGCAAAACTAAGAACTTGACATTAGAAGGATTAGATTTAAGAAGTGGATGGCATTTGTACATGTAGTATGACAAAAAGAAGATAGAAAAGAATTTTGGCAACCACTTCATAAAGTTTGCATTAATAAAATATGGGGAAAATATAAAAACAGATTTTACTAAAAAACTCCATTATGGATTTCACCTTTAGAAGCAATACAAAGGAGAAAATTAGGATGGGAGAAATGGCCAACAAACAAGGAAATACTTTAAAAAGAAAGGGGAATATATACACAAAAACACAAGAAATTAACAAATCATATAAAATATATCATGGTTTCAGTATAGACAGCTGAAAGATCATTTTAACAAAGACAAAGAAAAAGGATTCGCAGATAAAGAATCTATATTGGAGAAGAAAGTAATCACTAAAATATACAAAATGTTGTTGAAATGGTCAACAGAGACCAAACAAGTGAATGATTGTATGATCAAATGGGCAAACCAATATTGGGCACACTATAAAAATGGAAAAGTGGGAAAGAATCTGGAATAACAAACTAAAGTATACCTATGTGTACGATTTGAAAGAAAATTGATACAAAATGATGTACAAGTGGTACATTACCCCACAAAAATTGTCAAAATGTTATAAAAATCTAAAAGATAAATGCTGGAAATGTGAAACACATGTGAGAATCTTCTACCACATGTAGTGGTCCTGCAGAATTGCAAACAATTATTGGAAGAAGATTAAAAAAATAATCCAGAAAAAAATGAAAATAAGTATCCATCTGAAACCAGAATATTTCCTTTTAGGAATGTTCACTCCGCGCACTTGGCCCAGTTTGCTTTTATAAACTTTGCTCAGGTTTTTAATTTTTAATTTATGTCTACTTAAATGTTGACATTATTGCTATTTTATTATATTTAATGTGTATAATTGTATTTTATTGTGACGTCTTTTTATTTTCTGATGATTGTAACTACCCGGGCTTGGCCCCATGTAAGCCACCCCAAGTCCCTTCGGGTAGATGGAGGCGGGGGGAAAAATAAAGTTGTTGTTGTTGTTGTTGTTGTTGTTATATTTAATTACTTTGTTAGAGCAGGAATAACTTATGCAAGAAAATGGAAGGCCAAAGAAATCCCAGCAATTGACGAATCATCAAGGTGTCCCAAGCAAAACAACAGATTGGACACCACTGAAAGAATATTTGAAACAAGAAAAGATTAAAACGATAATTTAAAGTGCGGGAAGAGATACAGGCAATCAACCGGCTTAGAAAAATGGATGGGAGGAGTAACATAAAGAAGATTTAGAAACAAATAAAGACTTAGTAACCATGATGAAGAATATTGGAGGACAAACCAAACTCTCATTTTCTTTCTCATTCTTCCCCTTTGTTTCCCCACTCATATTACTAGAAATAGGGTTTTCTCTCTTTTTTTCCTCAGTAGTTCCTTACCCTACCAAACCCTTTTCCCTTTCCTACCCTATTTCCCACATTTTATGAATTTGTAACAAAATTGATATTAATGAAAATAATTTTTAAAATGCATGCAAATGATATTGGTATTATCAACAGAAAAATTACAGACCTAAAACCAAGTTTTAGTCCCAATCAGTATGGACCTATTAAACCAATGAAACATACAGAAGTTTCCATTGATTCACCGGATCTGCTATAGTAGGGAAAAACAGCAAGATTTAGGCCATCCCTTGTAATACAATTGGATAGAGACAATAACTGAAGCAGGACTAGAAACCTGAGCACTCAGGACGAATGTGAGAAACACTAATGATGCAGGAAACATAAAACTAAAGTTATCCCAGGAGAGCTGATTAAGTCTTTGAAAAGTGGATACAGGCCCAGAGGAAGCATATACCAGTTTTTGTACAAGGTGATGTATCTAACTTCATGTCTTTAGAAAAGCACCTAAGTCTCCACTTTATACTGTTTTCTTTCCTTTCCCTTTGCTGACTCCCTTCTTTCTTCCACTCTATACATTTTTCTTGGTTTTCTTTCTCTCATTTCCCTCTATTCCCTCTGAACTGTTATACTCATTAAACTTCCCTCTTCTTACTATTTGTCCCACACACTTTTTTACTGGTACAGGCTAGAAGAAGGCTTTATGTCTGTTTTCTTCTGCTCCCACACTAGGCTTTCTTTTTCCTTATCCTCATTTTCCACTTCTCCACAAACCAAGCAGCAGAGATCAGTCCTATTCTTAATTCACTTCAGAATGAAGCAGAACATGGAAAAGCATAGAATAGTAGTTTTTAAACTGTGGGGCACAGCCCCCATTTGTGGCAGGACAGTTCCCTGGGGAGAGGGCAAGAAAAATCAGTCTGCAAGTCCAATAACTATGGGGGAAAAGATTGATCTTGTGTATGTGTGTGTTTGCATGCACCATCAAGGATTGAGTAGTCTGCCAAAGAGATGTATATATCCTCTCCAGTATAGCTTCTTCCAACATCTGACATAGCAAAAGTTGTCTTCCCCCTTTTAATGCATTTTCTGCTCAGTTTCTCCAAATTTGCACAGCAGGCACATGTCCTTCCTTGGAGGGAGGAAAGCAGCATGAAATCTCAGTGCTAAAATGGAGTTATGACATTACACACATTAAACTAGGGGTTCTCAAATTGTTTTCTGTGGAGCCCTTGGAGCTCAATGGGTGATAGTGAAGGGTTCCATGGCACCATGGTGCTTCCCACCTCCTCTTCTTTCCTCCTCCTGAGAAATGCAGGGAAATTAAAGTTTTAATTAAATTAAAACTGAAATTAAACTGCTGGAAGCAGCAACAGCAGCAACAGCATCCTCCTGGGGTACAGACCCTTTCTCCCCCACCTCCCTTGCTGCACAAACTCTTTTCCCCACCACCCTCGCTGCCCATATGCTTTTTCTCACTGCCCAGATCCTCCCCGCCCCACTTTCTTTGCTTCCAAAACACCATTTCCCTCCCACCACTTAGAGGGTCCTTTGATTGTGCTTTTCCTCCATGGCAGTAGGTGGTTGGACTGGATGGCCTCTCCGGTTTTGATGATGATGATGATGATGATTACGATGATGATGATGACGATGATGATTACAAAATCTATCTGCTATCTGCTGATGTGCTTTGATTGTGTTTTTCCTCCATAGCAGAAGGGGGTTGGACTGGATGGCCTCTGGGGTCTTTCACTGAAATGCTGTTAAGTTTATGTTGGAAATATTTTTATAAATATACTAAGTCCAGTGGGGAGTGAAAGCAGCATCCATATGTGGATGTAAAGAGGGTCATAGGGTAAAAAGTCTGAGAACCACTAGTTTAGAGCAGTCGTTCTGTATATTCGATCCATCAGGTCTTTTGGTCTTTAATTCCCAAAACTCCTGATCATTGGTCAAGCTGGCTGGTGCTTCTGGGAGTAGAGGTGTAAACACCTAAAGAGCTATAGTTGAGAACCAGTGGACTAGAGTCTTTATGAAGAAAAAAATTGCTTAGGCTGGATTCCCTGTTTGTCTCTTGGGTATATTAAGATTAGGTTGGGAACTGCAAGCTACTGATCTATTTTAACTAACCAAAATTTATTAATTCATTTTGAAAGTTATTAATCCCATGATGTCCACCACTTCCAGAAATATCTTATTTGTGACTGGTTTTGGATGGGTAGGTTTCATAATTCTTGAGACAAGCAGCACATTAAAAACCCTCTTTTTCTTAGCATAAAAATAAAGATGATTCCCTCTGAATACTGACAAATCAGTAAAATGATATATTTATGTGTAACACATACATTTTTGAAAGAGCTGTGGAGGATTGTCTTTAAAGCAACTTAGTGTGCAATAAGCTGGATGCTGAATTTTGTGGATAGTTTGGAAAATTTAAGATCTTGATGTTGTTATACAGGAAGGGATAAAAAAGGAAACATGTAAGATCATTGTTTTCATAGAATTAAAAGCATACAATGAAGTCACTTCTGGATATTCAGTCAGATAAGATAAAAGAAGGTAAATACTGGGAACTAGCTGAGAAAGAAAAGAACTAAAATATGTGCTTAATTGGTACAATAGTCCTTAATTATGCTGATCTCCTGAGGGCAGGTAGTCAAAATAATGGTGACTAGTTTCTGCTGGTAATGGATCATAATATAGTTTTGTTGTTGGTGGTGGTGGTGACTAGTTAACGATGTGCTTCTGACTGGTGGTTTACTGAAAGGCCAATAAAATCTTATTGGCAATTGGAGGATGGGTTACCTTGAACAAATGGACTACAAGGCTTGTCAATTTGACTGGGGATAACAGACCAATTAAAGTTTTATTTTATTGCTGCTGATGTTAGCCCTCCATATTCTAGTGCAATACTTCAATTGGATAGAAAGTATTAACAATCTGGCTGTGAACTTTAGAAACTGAAAGGGAATTTTCATAGTTCATGGCTGGTCCTTAAGACCATGCCAAAGACAAGAAGTGGACACTAGGGGTGTGAAATTCGGTGAAACTCCATTCTGTTTTTGGTATCCGGATTTTGGTGGACCTCCAGATCTGTTTTTCAGGAGCCTCCCAAATGCAATTGGAAAAAAAAACTGTTTTTCAATCCAGCAAGCAAAAGATCTGAGAATTTTCTACAAAGACTGTTTCCTGTGTAGAAAATCTGCTTTTTTAAAATCAATAAACCAAATGTGTATGTCCAAAATCATGAATAGTCTTTGAAAACTACAGTTTATAAGATTTTCTCAGAGCAATAAAAAATAGCCAAAATTACACGTTGTTTTCTTTAGGTAGAAAATTAGCAAATTCTATTCTAACTTGATATTCCTTCCAGAAAGATATTCAGGAAGTGCTCTCACTCCCTGAGTGTGTTTGTGTGTGTGTGTTTCTCTGTTGACATGCTATTTGAAAGGCCAGAATTATCTATGAAACCAACTCCTGGTCATTTTGCAAACCTGAACTTCTTATTAAGAGGCTGTAGCAATTATAGTACTACGTATATTTTGTTAACAATTCTGCAACAGCAGGCAATTATGCTAGCACAGCAAGAACTTCTGTAATATGACCACAGAATATAATGTTGACATTATAGCTGCATCTAATAATCATGTGCCAAAAGGACAAGATGTGCAGGCTTTACATTTGGAGAGAATCACTCATTATCATCTTTTCCCATTATACTCTGGGATTAGAGTATTATTATTCTTGCTTTGGTTGACAAGAAGGTTTTCATTTTATTCAAAATAAACATTTTTCTAGACAGAAAAGAGCCAGCACCAACAAAATCAATTTCAAAATACCTAATGTTCATTCATACTGATTTGCAAATATATAGAGAAAAGCCATTGGAAAAATAAATGCATTTTTCAGCTTTTCTTCAAATAAGTACCAGCCTTTTCCAGCTTACACAGACTGAAGAAAATTGTGTTTCTTTTTTTCTCTCTCTTCTGATATACCCAGCATAGACAACAAGTATTTTGTCTGACTTTACAGGAATTGTTTGTATAGAGTAGTTCATTATTGGGCTCACTAGATATATAGCACTTCACCTCCCTTCCTTCTTTTTGGCAATTTCTTACCACTAATCCCCCAACAGATTTAGCAAGTTATAGTTGTTGCTGTTCTCGCTGTTGCTGTTCTCGCGGTTGTTGTTGTTGTTGTTGTTGTTGTTGTTGTTGTTGTTGTTGTGTGCCTCCAAGTTGTTTCTGAGTTATAGCAACTCTAAGGTGAACCTATAACAGGGGCTTCTTGATACAATTTGTTCAGAGGGGTTTTTCATTTGCCTCCTCTGAGGCCAGAAGTGTGATTTGTCAAGGTCAGCTATTATATTTCCATGGCTCAACGAAGATTTGAACTTTGGTCTCAGTGCCAAAATCCAGCACTCAAACCACTACAGTAGTATATTTATGTATTTTAAATCTCAAACATTCTCATGACAAAACATCAAATGTGAAAAGTGAATACATATATGCCCCCTTGTCTCTGCAGGTCTCCCTAGAGAAGGTTTCAACCTTCTCTAGGGAGACCTGCAGAGACAAGGGGGCACATATGTATTCACTTTTCAACTAGATACAACACTAAATACACATCTCTTACCCTGAGTAGTAGTCAAATACATAGGCGCCATCTACAATAACTCTTTACTGCAATTTCAAACCACTAATAAAGAAAATGGTTTTGCTGTGAAGACAATTACATAAGAAACTGTGGAACTAATTTGATACCCAGATGGTGATTACACAAACCACAGAACACTGGTGCACATTAAAAGCTTTGTTTTGTGTGCTTGTGTGGAAAAAAATAACCGCCTCCAAAGGTTCAGACCTTTTAATAAGGTCTGGATCTTTGCAAGTGTTGGCCTGTGTGGATTGATTCGCAGGCCGTCTTCTGCAATCCCCACTACAATCTCAGTTTTTTGAGCTCCAGGAGCCTGAAGAAGCAGGATGGCACCACCACTCTCCTTTGCCAGCACCCCGATTCCTCCCTGAACTTACCAGAGAGGCATGCCTCTGTCTCCAGGCCTCTCGGTGTACGCTCCTGTTGCATCAAAACAATGTGTCAGGACCTTTGGAGAGGGATACCCCCTCGCCTTTCCAAAATTCCTGATGCATCATTTTGACATGACAGGCACTTACTCTGAGAAGCTACAGATGGAGTCAGGCCTCTTCAATAAGTTTAAGGGGGAAATGAGAGGCTGAGGGCTGGGTAGATAGCCTCACGGGTTCATCTCTGATTGACCCAGGAGGGCATCTAGCCACCGCCCATCCAAACTCTGGGGTTTGGACCCACTGTATGGCCTAAATCTTGAGAAGAACTGTCATTTAAATGCTGGTTCCTCTTGGGATTTTGGGATGACTGGAAGGGTACTAAGATTCTTTTTAATTTTCTATATATATGTTCAAAATCAACAGCAACTGGAGGAAGCCAGGGAGTTTCAGAGCTTGACGAATCCAAGGCTGGAGTTAAAATTGCTGGAAGAAACATTAACAACCTTAGATATGCAGATGATACAACTCTGATGGCTGAAAGTGAGAAGGAGCTGAGGAGCCTTCTCACCAAGGTGAAAGAAGAAAGTGCAAAAGCTGGGCTGCAGTTAAACATCAAGAAAACCAAAATTATGGCAACCAGACTGATTGATAACTGGCAAATAGAGGGAGAAAACATGGAGGCAGTGATAGACTTTATATTTCTAGGCGCAAAGATCACTGCAGACGCAGACTGCAGCCAGGAAATCAGAAGACGTTTACTTCTTGGGAGGAGAGCAATGGCCAACCTCAATAAAATAGTGAAGAGCAGAGACATCACACTGGCAACGAAGATCCACATACAGTAGAGTCTCACTTATCCAAGCCTCGCTTATCCAAGTTTCTGGATTATCCAAGCCATTTTTGTAGTCAATGTTTTCAATATATCGTAATATTTTGGTGCTAAATTCATAAATACAGTAATTATAACATAACATTACTGTGTATTGAACTACTTTTTCTGTCAAATTTGTTGTATAACATGATGTTTTGGTGCTTAATTTGTAAAATCATAACCTAATTTGATGTTTAATAGGCTTTTCCTTAATCCCTCCTTATTATCCAAGATATTTACTTATCCAAGCTTCTGCCGGCCCGTTTAGCTTGGATAAGTGAGACTCTACTGTAGTTAAAGCAATGGTATTCCCCATAGTAACCTATGGATGCGAGAGCTGGATCTTAAGAAAGGCTGAGCAAAGGAAGATAGATGCTTTTGAACTTTGGTGCTGGAGGAAAATACTGAGAGTGCCTTGGATCGCAAGAAGATCCAACGTCCAGGAAATAATGCCTGGCTGCTCACTGGATGGAAGGATATTAGAGGCAAAGATGAAGTATTTTGGCCACATCATGAGAAGACAGGAAAGCTTGGAAAAGATCATGATGCTGGGGAAAATGGAAGGAAAAAAGAAGAGAGGCCGACCAAGGGCAAGATGGATGGATGGTATCCTTGAAGTAACTGGCTTGACCTTGAAGGAGCTGGGGGTGGCCACGGCTGACAGGGAGCTCTGGCGTGGACTGGTCCATGAGGTCACAAAGAGTTGGAAATGACTGTGTGATTGAAGAATTAAAACAGCAACTGTTATCCATATTTAATATGTCCTGCAAAATATTTGTCCTGTAAGGATTGATCAACCTGTACTCAGCTGTTTCCTTGATATAATATAAATTTCTTACGTCTTAACCAATTGTAACTTTTATACTTGTAACTTTGCTAAGTTAATAAACAGAAAGATAAATTTGACACTTTACAAAAGGCCTTGTTCTGCTTTTCCAGGGAAAGTACAAGTTGAGAGGAGAATACTGGGATATGAATTATTTCTATTTCTAACCACTGTCTCCAGAGGAGAAATCTCCTTGCTTCTGGCAAGAGATAAGAAGTCCCTTACAAGGATGCAAATGTTTGATTCAGATGTACAATTCTTTCCCTAGGATAGAATGCAGATCATGCACTAGAGGAAATAGTGATAGATGGTCTATGTACATTTTCAACAGATGCTTAGAGAAAATATTTCCAAAAAAGCAACAGAGAAAGTAAGAAAAATTAAAAGCTTGGAGGAAAGTGATTCCCAGTACACACACCCCTGCAAATGTCAGAACATAAACAGCTAAAGGAGAACATAAGCGACAATTATAAGGAACTATTTAGGTCTCTAAGGAAGAGCTCTACAAGAACACAAGCAACAGATTTGAAGAGGTCGCCTGAGAGATGGTATTTCTGAAAGGACTGGCATATTAAGACCTTACCAGTCATTTTAAGAATGTGGCACATATAGGTTTCACACTGTGACTGAATCGAGAATCTCACCTCCTGAAGCATGTTTTTCATCTTTGACACAAGTGCCATCTAAAGAGCCAATGGAATAACAATTACATGGACGGCATGGGTTGCGATCACCTGGTAACACCTGTGAAAGCAAAGAAGAGGCCGTAAGGTTGCAAACCAAATCTCTTCATAACACATCCCAACAAAATTGGAAAACACAAACACAACTGATCTATACTTTATGTAAATGCATATCATATTCCAAAATCTAATCCCTAGGCTCTCTTCTCATTGTTGATAACAATAATATTTCTCTGCTCTGGGAAACAATGTATCACTACTGATAGAAAAGTCCTGTTTAGCAAATTACATCCTCTGTCAATTGAGAGTGAGATATTAGTTGGAGGCCCAGGCCCATTCAATGAATTATTTCATATCAACACAATTTATTTTCATGTCCTTGTGAATGTTCCCTTTGGAGATTTCCTACTGAGAAAAGCAAGGAAGAATTAAAATTTAACCTTAAGAAAATGGCAATCAAAAGTCTGCCTTTTCCACTTAATCACCTGCCACCTGTTACTGAAATTATCTTTTCGTACTGAAGATAGACTGGTGCACACTTTACCCCTTTTTGCCTGAAATACCCATCAATGCAGGTTTCACAGTTGATGCCAGCAGTGTTCTGTGTGCAGTTAATGCACACTCCACCTCCGACATATTCCCCATGGATATTCAAACTCTGCTTTTTGTCTGCTACAGTCTGATTATAGAAACACTCTTCCGCTTTCCCATGACAATTGCAGGCTGAAAAAAAGGAAAGGAAAGAAAGTATGTCAGCAAACATCACATCCAGTTTGTAGATGTGTCGAAATAACATTTTTACCAAAATGTTAACAACATTGTTTTAGCATTTTGATATGAGTTCTGCATGTATGGGGGCAGAGGGAATTGGATCAATTCACTGAGGGTGCTACCCCAGCTTTTTCAATTAATGAATTGGAAGGTGTTAAAGCAATCTGCAGATATTTTCTTTTAAAATTATTTTGTTAGCAGAGTGACAGTGCCCCTTTGTTTCCTAGCCAATGTCTTATCCTGCTATTTTCAGATCAGTACAAACATACACTATTTTTTAAAAAAATACAAAGGTCACTTGTGAAAATATTGGTTAATGAAAGGTCATTATTTATAGAAATTATGTTCAGACTACTCTGTTGTTAAAAACTGTTGAACTATTATGATAATTGCTTTGAAATACTGCATAATAAAAATGTAATGGTTCACAGTTATTTATTAATATTTATTAAATGTAGTATCTGCTGTATAAATGCACAGAAAAAATTAAAAGTCCAAAAAACGGAGTAACAGCACACCCAGGGTTAATGATAAGTAATTTTTGTTGTTTTCAGTGCAAGAATGCACAGAATTTTAAAGTATCCTATCCATCTAAAGAAAAAGTGTATTTAAAAGCCTCACACAAATTTTAATATGTTTACTGGAATCAATGCAATCACTAGCTCAGATGCATGCATTTTTCGGTTAGCGCCTTCACAGAGCTTACAAAGAATTTGCAGACAGCCACTCATCCAGCCTGAACTGAGTATGTCATAATGAATATGTTGATAATCTCTTTGTTTCAACTACATTTTCTTCCAAAACAAAAAAAGCATCTAAGGTTTATTACCCTTTTTCATTTTTTGTTCTGTTACCTTCACACTCATATTTGACAAGGAAGGTTCCAGCTTGCCAAGGCTTCTGATTAAATCCAGGGCAGCACCGATCACAACTTTCTCCACATGTGTTATGCTCACATTCACAAGAAGATCGCTGTTGCATTATTAAACAAAAAAAAGAGAGGTTAAAACCCCAGGGCACTTAAGAACAGGACATCCTGGAATGTGAGAAAATATTACGTTTGTGTCTGTTATGTAGGATTCTGGATCAGGCTAGGATATGCACACAGACAAAGGGTGTCTAGCTTATATGTTCTGATACACCAAAAGCTAGCAGTAACTTGAGAGAAATCTATTACCCCAAGGTGAAGGAGTGTGCGGAGAGGATTTTCACCCCCACTTCATCTTTCATGACAATCCCAGTGAAGTCAGAATCAACATCCAGGATTGTGCAATGGTTGCATCAAAAGAAAAACACAATTTTCATACCCCATCCTCTTCCCCACTACTGACATTAACAGTTTGGTGTGGCAATTGTGTCAAGCAGAAGGATATGGTATAGGGTGCATCTACATTGTAGAATTAATGAAGTTTGACACCACTTTATCTGTCAAGGCTCAGTGCCATGGAATCATGGAGTTTAATTTGGTGAGTCTTCAGAAAGAGCTAAAGGCATTACAAAATGATACGTCTAGTGATTCCATAGCACTGAGTCAGTGTAATTAAAGTGGTGTTAAACTGCATTAATTCTACAGTGTAGATACACCATAGACCTTTAATCATTCAGTCTTCTCACTTAGTTGTAATATCATTCCAACTTCCTATATTTCTCCAATTGTGGTCTTTGCTGCAGAATTTTATTTTCAGGCAAGCATTTTCAGCCTCAGGTATTTTTTCAGCTATTGAATACCATTATAAAAACATTACTGTAGAGTATTATTTAACATTTTGCAAGCAAATGCATTTGATAGGTAGGTAGGTAGTTATGCAGTAAATTCTAATTAAAAAAATGAGTGAATCAGCAGGAAACCATGTGCCACAAATCTTCTGCTTAGAGTTGCACCTGGTTGCATTGGGTATTGGAATGTATTGGGTTATTGGATGACAATTGCTTCAGGCCCCATCTACACCATTTAATCCAGTTCCAATCAGATAATCTGCATTCAGAAACTGGATTACATGGCAGTTTGGATGGCGTCTTAGTTAACTACTTTGTTTAAACTTCAGGATTATACTGTTATGTTGACAGTACTGAAGGTGAGGTTCCAGAAGGAGCATACTAAAGGAAAGTATCCTATGCGTAGAGTAATAACTGATTACTCCACCTTAGGCTCCCAGTGTGCCACAAGCATGCATACTTGTCAGTTTCAATATTTAAGAATGAGGTTTATGCTTCCCCATTTTTAATCTTTAGGGAGTTTTAAAGAATACGTACATTTGTAGCAAGATTCAGCGGACAGGCCTTTGCATGGCCATAGCAGATGCACATTCCTCCCACGGAGATATCCTTTACAGAATAGTAATACTGCAAATAAAAACAAAATTAATCAACAGAATATTTATTACATCACAGATTACACATAGAAAATAGTTTCCTATTTTATTTTCTAATAGCAAAGGGGTGGGGAACAAAAGGATTTTAACTGAAATGGAACACATGGCAGTTTACCTCTACTAATGTTAAGGAAAATGTGTTAATTAATACTGCACACAGCATACCATGTCTTGCTATATTGAGAGCCCACCTTTCATTCCAAGATTCTTGTTTCACATTCAAAAAATTTATAATTTAGGTTCAGCAATGAGACAACTAATATTGTGTAGTGGTTTGAGCACTTGATTAAGACTGGAGACCAGAGTGCAATACCTTGCTCAGTTATGGAAATCTAGTGGATGATCTTGGGCAAGCCATACAGGCTGAGCACCAGAAAACCTTGTGATAGAATCATCTTAGAGGAGCAGTAAGTCGGAACTGACTTGAAGACACACAATGTTAGAGATAGAGAGATTGGTCCAATTTTGTCTGGTGAGCTTCATGGCTTTTTATTTTTTAAAAAAAATCACATGCATGAAAATCTACTGAAGTTCTACTGAGCCATCCACTTAAGGAGCTGCTTTCAAGTGTAGGGAAGAGCATTCTTTCTGTTTCTAAAGTGTTTGAAACAGCTATCTTTTCCTATGGTTCCAGAGCTGATTGGCAAGTGACTATTTGGTGAATTATCTGGATAGAGATAGCCAAAATGGCCAATTCTCTCATTCATTGTTCTCAGCTTTAAAATTATATGGTTACACGATTTGTGGGAGGAGACTAAATGTTTCTCTGAGGGAAGCTCTGTCATTACTTTTTGCTCTCCAAGGAACAAGGACAGACAGTAAATTATTTCTTTATTCTTTTGCTTTGCCAATACAATTTCTTGAAAACTGTAGCCCATTCCCCCCTTAAACAGAGGTTCAGGAAGGGCGTCTTCTTCCTCTTCTGTGTGTGTGTGTGTTGTGTCTCTTTGAGTCTCATTTACTTTCTGGGGCCTTTCCTTCTTTCTTTCTGAGCCTTTCTATTCACAGATGGGGCACTCTGAGGGTGCTTCCAGACAGGGCCTCAATCCACAATGAAGCGGATTTAAGAAACCCACTTTGCTGTGAGTTTAAGTCCCCAGGCCCTTCCCAAAAACTCAGGTTTTCCAATGGGTGTATGTCCCCAGGTCCTTCTGGTAACTACCAGGAGAGCATGGAGCCATCCCAACCTCCCTCAAAAGCCCATTACGCAGACCTCCTGGTGCGCAGAAATGATGTGGGGGAGAGGGATGAGGAATGATTCCTCCCCACCTCCTGGTGCATCATTTCTACATGCCAAGAGGCCTGCCAGAAAGCTGTAATGGTGGACTGGCAAGTTTTTTTTTTTAAAAAAAAATTAAGGGCTTAGAGGGTGGGGGTTGGGGGTGTGCCCTCTCACTTCTCTGGGCTCATGGGGACCAAAAAAGTGAAATGGAAAATGGAGACTGATCCCTGGGTAGTCGTGGGACTACTTGTGGGCAGTCCCCACAGGCCACATACCCCATTAGATCCAGGCCTTTAGAAAGTCTATTAGGGTATCAAATTAACTCAGGATAAAGTAGGGTTTACCTGCTTTGTCCCAAATTAATTCTCTTTTGCCGGAGGCATTATTTGGGCCCTGTCTGGAAGGGCCCTGAATCTTAACCTAATGTTTATATAATTTATTCATACACACGTATACTTAGATTTACAACCATAGAACAGTGCCTTTCTCATTGCTGCTATGGTAAATGTTATTGTCATTTTATGAACCATCAGATGTTGATATTCATACATTTGCACCTTTTCTAGGAGGACTGGCACAGCACAAATTTATTTTGATCTATTGTAAAAATGATAAGCAGTAGTCACTAATGTGTATACTGTATTTAATGTATACTTTGTGACAGAAATGAAGCATTCTTAACCTGAAGATCATTTACATTTAATAGCCATATTTCTAGAGATGATCATTGAAAACAATACTTCAGCACTCACCCTGCCCGCAACTAGATGCTACAATCCAAAGAAGCTTTTAGATGAATGTATGAAAACTGTGCATTCAAGAACTTTCCTCTGTACTTTCCTCTTAGATGAGACAAGTTTTATTTAACAATGAACTTTGGCTTCTCTCATTATAGTGAGACGTGCACATAAAGTACAGAGAAAATTCAGCTGCATGATTTTTAATAGCCAGTTAGCCAGATAGCCACATACATAGATTTTACGAAATTATTAGCTAGCTTTTCACAAACGCCAAATAAGTCATGTCCAGAAACTATCATGCAAAGATTCAACATGTTAAATAGTTTGAGGTTTGTGTAGCCATTAAAATATGCTCTTCAGAAGGAAAAGAGTTTTCTTTAGAGTCATGTATAGAAAGCAGCCTCAAGATACTCATCACAGAATCTTCTGTAGTCTTCAGAATCTTACAAGTGCATACAATTGAATTACAATTGAATGCATACACAGAATTAAAGGCCACATGTATACTGGCATTTGTGTTAAAAAATATATCATTGAATATCAAGGTCAGGATTGTCCATTGGATATACTCTGGTAGTTCTGATTTTCTATGTATGGTTGTAAGAATACTGAAGAATACTGATAGGAAGAAAATCAATTTGTATGAAATGTGGTGCTGGAGGAGTGTTCTGCATTTTGGTCTAGCAAAAAGATAAATAAATGGGTTCAAGAGCAAATCAAGCCTGAATTTTCCCGAAATGCCAAATTAATTAAATAGAGAATATCATTCTTCAGATGTATCATGAGAAGACAACTCATTAGAAAAGATAATACTGCTTGGTACAGTAGGAAGCAATAGGAAAATAAAAATACATTATAAGCAGATAAACTCAATCAAGAAAATCATGGCCTCGGGTTTGCTAGACCTTATCAGGGCTGTTGATAACAGGAAATCAGGTCTCTTATTCACAGGCCATCCATAAGTAGAAATCAGTTTGATAGCAGTTATCAACAATATACAGCATGGAAACAACAAGTGCAATTTATAATTTGAATTCAAACCGAAACTATTTTATAAATTAATTTGGATGATTCTGCCCTTGAGAGCCAGAATGCAAGGATTTGAGTGTTGTTCTATTGCCCTGGAGACCAGGGTTCAAATCTCCACTCAGCCATGGAAACCCACTGAATGACCTTGGCTAGGTCACACACTCTCAGCCTCAGAGGAAGGCAAAGGCAAACTCCCTTTGAACAAATCTTGCCAAGAAAATTCCATGATAGGTTCAACTTATGCTTGTCATAAGTTGGAAATGATTTGATAGCACAAAACAACAACAACAACAATAACAACAACACTGCCCTTGCTGCTCAGGGAAACTGACATGAATCAACAGACATGTAGAGCAATAAACAGTCAAAAGAAATTTATTTTAGTGTCAGTCTTCTACCTCAGACTTCTGCAAAGTTTAACTACCATGTTTGAGATGCTACTGTTGCTTCTTACAAAACAAATCATTACATAAAAGATTCAAGTAAAATATTTTACTTCACCTAATTAAATTTAATTTGCCACACTAACGAGCAAAGGAAAACAAAAGAACAAAGACACACAAGAAGCATTTAAAAATGCCACAGTATGGGGGGTTTTTTTGTTTATTTAAATGTCTGTATTTCCACTCATTACTAGAAATGATGAGAGTGAAAACTGGAGCAGTAAGGAAACAGACGTGAGGGTGTTCAGATAAATTCAAATCTACATCTCCCAGTATGTATTAGAATAATATGGGTAGATGATGCAGAGCAAATGTTTGGAAACAGGTCAGAGAGAGTTAGTATGGCAAAAAAACCCCACTAGATGCAGAAAAGGGGTATTTTTTTTTACTTTTTAAATTTTTGTTTTCAAAACCCACAATTTTTCAGTGGGCCCAATGACGAGGAAAAGGAGTATATCTGGTCTATGCATAGTATAATCCCAAGGATTATAAAGAATACATCAACCCCAGGCATGGTGTAATCCCAAGGGTGGCCCATAATATAATGGGACCTCAGAATGTCATAGTGAGCATCCCTTTCTGTTCATAAAATGAGTCTCCAGTGTATACTCTTCTATTCCTGCACATAGAGGGGAAATGGATGTGGCAGATCCAACATTCTCCTGATCTTCCCTGACATGTCCATTCTTGCCCATCCTGCTGTCAATGCACAATAAGGTTCTACATCTGCAGTGCATAGTCTCACAACAGAGATTTCTTTCCACCACTTTCTTTTTCTCTCCCCCTGCATTTTACTCTCTATGGTCAAAGAGCAAAATTGCTCATGTCCACTGCCCCTCAGATGTCTTCCCAGGAACAACAGCCTAACTTAGGTGGAGTAAACATAATTCTTTAAAAGTTAACTAGGTAAATAAATCAAAATGTATTCAATAACCAGATGTGATTAAAAGGAAGAAAAGAAAACAAATTCAGTGAAGTACAACTAATGTGTTCTAAATGTGAGATCCAAACAAATGCAAAGCTTCTTTTAAGAACTTCCTGTTTGTGAAAACTCAACATGACAACTCAACAGAATGAATTTTGAGGAAGGATACATGAACATACCAAAAGCAATTGATATACTAATTTCAGCATGCCCAAATTGTTCTGCATGACATTCAAATATATGTATATATGTGCATACACACACACACACACACACACACGTTTCCTACAGATAGGAAACTGAACAATCAAACAGAAAACTGAAACTGAAGGTGATACATCTGCCTGAAACATCTCCAAAGAATTCTCATAAAAAGGAAGATGCACAATAAGGAAAGCATCAACTTGATGTATATTCACTAGTATAAGTAAGTGATGAGTGAGACTCATTTGTTTTCAGAACTATTACAAACTTTTAAAAACTCCACTAGAGCTGCTACTACTACTCTGAATCTTAATAAAGTAAAGCACAATGGCACAGGCAATTGTACTTGCCACCCCACCCCCCATAGTATCTTGAACAGAGCCAGGCAATAAAATATACCTGGCTATATGTATAGCCAGCTTCAGGTGGTTGCCTATGTGGCTATCTCTTTCCCAGTTGCCCTGGCAGTAAGGTTATGTATGATGTTAGATAGGTTAGATAGGTACTTCCCTTTCCTCCTCTCTTGCACTGACAAGAGGATTGGACAGTTTCCATCTCCAATTCCTCCTTCTAAGGTTGGTGGTAGGGCTCTTCTTGCACCAGGGCATGGAGAGGGATTGCCACTTTCAACCTTGTCACATGGGCCACCAGAATCGCTACGTGTCATGGCGAACCTGGCAACTGTAGTTGAGGGACATGGAGAACCCATTGCCCCATGCCCCACATCACCTGACTCAACAAGAAGCTGATTCCACCAAGGGAGGGGGTGAGCGTTGACCTCACAGCTTCCTCCCATTGCTTCCTGCACAACATGGGAAGCCTCTTGTTTTACCGCTGCACTGACACATGCCAGCTTCACTCTAGATGATCCATAGAGTCCCGTTGGAAGTTCCTGTGCATTGTTTGATGAAAATTGGCAGGCCTCCATGGGTCATCTAGAACTCAATCAGTGTAAGGTACAAGAAAAAACCCCACCTGATGAGGTCATTTATATTGCACTAGAGATATATGTGGAAGCAGCTCCTACCGATGTGAAGAGGAGACATTTCACTTCCCCCTTAAGACAGCAGGAGAGCCTGAGCCAGAAGTTCTAATGGGCAAGAAGATCATTTAGGGCATAAAAATGATTATTGGTATAAACTTCAATGTAGTATTCTTCAGTGTATAAATAAGTAGATTATTACCCTTGATTCAGTATTATTGTATGAGTACTCATGTATAAGTCAAATCAATCACCTCAAGGGTCCAGTTTCTCCAGTTTCTAGTTTCAAAGTGATGCCAAGGTGGAAAGAATAAGGGTGTGTGTATGTTTCTTTTAGGTTCTCCTGGGACAGAATAAACTCTACTCTGATAATGGAATGGTTCCCTTTTTATAAGAGTTAAGGTTTTTCAATAACCAAAAGAGTACCATACTCACTTTGACATATAGGTAAGTCGGCCCAGGTTTTTTAAATTGATTTTTTGACTAAAATGTATAGACTTATACATAAGTATATGGAATCAGGAATATTCTTTTTCCCAATTAGCTTGCTTTAGTCATTTTAATTATGCAAAAGATTAAATAAAATGGAATCTATATATATATAAAAAAGGGTAGTGGAATTTTGGCCTAGAACAAAACAACGAAACTACACATCCCAAAAACACTAAACTTGGGAGCACAATCCAGCAGCCTTGCTGCTAGGTTCATACAAAAAATTAAACATCTGGACACAAACCCGGAGTCACAAAACCCAAAAAACAGAAAAGAACACTTTGCGCATGCGCCAGACATGAACTGGCATGCGCCCAACACACTCCCCAACCTCTCCCCTCAATGGTCGCTCCCACGCGCTCCCCTTTTCCCACTGCCATGAGGCTCCTCCTGATGGCCTGCAGGGAGGTGCGGGCCTTGGACCAGTCCACAGTGACAGCCTGGCAGCAGGGTCGGGGATGGTGCCGGGGAGGAGGCAGCAGCGAGGCCTGCACGGAGACCCCCACCACCGTCCTCTGCTGAGGCCTGGTCAGGAGTGGGGCCGGGGGAAGCAGCGAGGAGAAGGCCTGGCGGGCAGGCCTCCTCCCCGGCCAACCTCCTCCGGGGCCTCCTCTGCTCCTCCTCCTCTTCCTCCTCCTCCTCCTCCTCCTCCTCCTCCTCCTCCTCCTCATTGTTGTGAGGGAAACAGAGTGAGGAGGGAAGGAGGGAGGGGCCTGGCCCACGTTCCCCCATCAAACAGAGGCACACCGACGCCACAGAGGTATTGGGGGGGGGGCAGAAGGAGGAGGAAGGGGAGGGAGGAAGAGTTCTCCCTCAATTACTTACAGTTTCTCCTCCTCTTTCCCTCAATTTACCCCTCAATTATAATAATAACAATAACAACCACAACAAGAATAATAAACAGCTTCATAGGCAACAAACAGCTAGGCACTGAAGCTGCGAAGCCATTCAGTACTAATCAACCTCACCAATGCCAACATTCACACTTGGCCTCCAAACAGACAATATAGCAGAGTCTCACTTATCCAAGCTTCACTTATCCAATGTTCTCTATTACCCAAGGCAGTCTACCTTTTAGTAGTCAAATGTTTTTGTAGTAAATCTTGCAATGTTTTGGGGCTAAATGCGTAAATACAGTAATTACTACATAACATTACTGTATATAATATGTAATAATTACTGTGGTCTAATAAGAAAACAGAACAATATAATCTCTAAAAGCAGGATACTAAATACAAAACAACACTGAGAAGACAGGGGAATTCCAGACAGGGGAATTCCACACAGGAAACAATCAGGCCCAGCTAACACCTCCCAACAAAGGATTCCCTCAACCAGGAAATAGCCAGGCCTCGAAGCTGCAAGGCCATTCAATACTAATCAAGGTAACTAATTACAACATTTATACTTGTTCCACTCAGACTATTCATTGCTATTCGACCTGGCCAACTAACAATTCCACAAGGTAGAAAGTGCCCAGGCTTTCAAACAGCAAGACTATTCACTCCTGTTCAACCAGCCCAACCAAGATTTCCCCTAGATAAAAAACCCACAGGTTTGGAAGCCATCAGGCCACTCCGTCTCATTCAACCAGCCCAAGCAAGGAGGCCCCTATATAGAAAGCGCCCAGGCTTAGAAGCAGCGAGGCTATTCAGTGCAATTCCAATTGGCCACAGCAACACGTGGCAGGGCACAGCTAGTAGACATATATGATATGAGGTAAAGTCACCTTAAAAATTGCAATGTTGAAGTTATTCAGTCTGGCATGTCCAAGCTCATTAACACATTAAATTGTAATGTAAGTAAGTAGTAAGTAAGTAAAAGTTTATTTGTATACCGCCCTCTCTCCCAAAAGGGACTCAGGGCGGTTTCCAATATAAAATCAGCATAAAACATTGTACAATAAAACACTGAAAACACTATAAAACACTATAAGAATTAAAAAATATATAACAATTGACTAAAACAATAACATAAACAGAAGCAATATAATCACTCAAATAACATATGAATCAGAGAAGAAGAAGAAAAAAGACCACTGGGATGGAGGAGAGGATGGCCTGAAGGGGCCACTAGAACTAAAGTGCAATGTTATATTCTAAGATGCTTTGGGGCAGAGGAATAAAGTGTAGTGTTTCAAGTCAAAGAGATGGCCTGTGCAACTACTATAGCTATGGGCTCGGTTATCCAAAGGCGCAGCGGAAGAGCCAGGTTTTAAGCAGCTTTTTGAAGGAAGTCAGGGTGGGTGCTTGCTGGATCTCCTCCAGAAGGGAATTCCAGATCCGGGGAGCAACAATAGAAAAGGCCCGCTCCCTCGTCCCCGCCAACCGAGCATGGGATGGTGGCGGGAGCGATAGAAGGGCCCTACCGGATGAATGAAGAGGATGAGTGGGTTCATAAGGGGAGATGCGGTCACAAAGGTAGGCGGGTCCCAAACCGTTTAGGGTTTTATAGGTAAGAACCTGCACCTCGAATTGGGACCGGAAAATAATCGGTAGCCAGTTGAGCTCCTTAAACAAGGGAGTAGATCTCTCCCTGTAGTTTGCTCCAGTTAACAACCTGGCAGCCGCACGTTGGACTAACTGAAGTTTCCGGGCCATTTTCAGGGGCAACTGCACGTAGAGTGTGTTGCAATAATCCAGTCTAGAGGTGACCAAGGCGTGGACCACCGTGGCCAAGTCAGAATTCACGAGGTATGGTCGCAGCTGGTGCACAAGTTTTAATTGTGCAAAGGCCCTCCCAGCCACCACCGACACCTGAGCATCAAGTGTCAGTGCCGAGTCCAGGAGGACCCCCAAGCTGCGGACCTGCACCTTCAGGTCCTTAGCTACTTTTATGAAACCTTTAAGAGAAAACAACGAATAACAATTGGAATATTGAAAACAGGGAAAACAGCAATAGGAATTTTTTCATTGTGGATAATGTTCTACCCACACCCATGGATGAAACTATAAGAAGCCCTATTCATTCATCATTCAAATGCAGGACATTCAGAGGCCAACCAGGAAAAAAGGGTATTAATTTTTGGTCACAATCCCAGTCGGTATGCACTTCAGAATTTACTCTCATCCATTGACCTAAGTGAACCTCCATCCATGACATCTAAATACATAGGTAAACATGAAAAACTCCATATAGTTGAGACATACATTAGAGTCACCATGAAGAGAAATACAAAGAAAAAAAAATTAATGCCATTCTGGACAGTGCATTACATGAAACAATGTATATTTTCATCATCGTCTCACTCGTTCAGTCGTTTTTGACTCTTCGTGACCTCATGGACCAGTCCACGCCAGAGCTCCCTGTCGGCCGTTGCCACCCCCAGTTACTTCAAGGATACCTTCCATCCATCTCGCTCTTGGTCGGCCTCTCTTCCTTTTTCCTTCCATTTCCCCCAGCATCATGATCTTCTCCAAGCTTTCCTGTCTTCTCATGATGTGGCCGAAATACTTCATCTTTGCCTCTAATATCCTTCCCTCCAGTGAGCAGTCAGGCATTATTTCCTGGAGGATGGACTGGTTGGATCTTCTTGTGGTCCAAAGCACTCAGGATTTTCCTCCAGCACCAGAGTTCAAAAGCGTCTATCTTCCTTCACTCAGCCTTCCTTATGGTCCAGCTCTCTCATCCATAGGTTACTATGGGGAATACCATTGCTTTGACTATGTGGACCTTCGTTGCCAGTGTGATGTCTCTGCTCTTCACTATTTTGTCAAGGTTAGCCATTGCTCTCCTCCCAAGAAGTAGACGTCTTCTGATTTCCTGGCTGCATTCTGCATCTGCACCTAGAAATATAAAGTCTATCATTGCCTCCACGTTTTTTCCCTCTATTTGCCAGTTGTCAATCGATCTGGTTGCCATGATCTTGGTTTTCTTGATGTTTAACTGCAGCCCGGCTTTTGCACTTTCTTCTTTCACCTTGGTGATAAGGCTCCTCAGCTCTTCCTCACTTTCAGCCATCAGAGTGGTATCATCTGCATACCTAAGGTTGTTAATGTTTCTTCCAGAAATTTTAACTCCAGCCTTGGATTCGTCAAGCCCCGCACGTCGCATGATGTGTTCTGCGTACAAGTTGAATAGGCAGGGCGATAGTATACAGCCCTGCCGTACTCCTTTCCCAATCTTGCACCAGTCTGTTGTTCCGTGGTCTGTTCTTACTGTGGCTACTTGGTCTTTATACAGATTTCTCAGGAGACAGACAAGGTTACTGTATATCTTACTGTATTCTATATTGCTTTCCTACACAGAAGGAAAGATTGAGACCATGCTAGAGATCTAATTGTTTATTTTGGAGTTTTACATCAAGGGGCTTATGTGTAACTAAGGTAGAATTCGGCAAACTCGGGATTTGAGATTCTTCCATACTTTTTAAAAGTGGAAACTACCACTCTTGGACACTTCCAGCAGTGGTAATTTGCACTTTCAGACAAAAGAAAATTTATGGGGACATAATTTGGCCACATTAGCCCCTCAACTAAGATACATGATGATCATTTGGAGTCTGGTATTTGGAAAAAATGGTATAGCAAAAGTCATAATTCCAAGAACAGCAGCCCTTGTCATTAGTATTAGCATAAAAATAGAACTACACATAGGCATAAATGTATCTTTACTATGACTTACCCTCCTTGTAACAATTGGATCAATTTCATTGGGATCTCTGTGCATAAGCATCATCAAATCAGCATTCAGTGTTCGTATCCTCTGAAATCTCAGGCGGATGTAGCGAGCTGAAGTGAACTCTAGAAGGGCTGGTGATGGGTCTTCTGCACTTGGTCGTCCATTGATTAAAGATGTATGAATCTGCAAAGCAGGATAAATAATGGGTTTAGGTTACATGACAATTTTCACTCTTTCCAAACCATCGAGGCTGCAGTTTTGATTGAGTAGGAATTGTCCTAACATGCAGCTGGACACACAGTAAGAAAATAAAATGTGCAGTAGGTAATAGATGTGGTGCAGTTGGCTGCATAGGATTCAATCAGGAAAAAGCTTATTACATAAAACTAATCAATGAGGAAAAAACAGATAGAAACAGAAGACTGAAAACCCTTCTATTACCTTTATTGTCTTATATTAGTATAGTATTACTGGAAGTGACTACCTGGATGCTTCCTTTATGGCCAAGGAAGAAACATACATAAAAATAATGTCTAGCTGCTTTGGCTCCAGCTGTGTTGTTGCAGACATTGCCACTAGTACCCAGCATTCTTTTTGCTAGAGGTTGCTGGCACCACTGTGACTTTCATCATTATATGAATTTTGTTGAATATGGCTCAGTCCAAACTGCCATCTCACATCAGGGTCAGTCTCAATATATGTTCAAACAATCTCTCAGTGTGGCTATCTCTTGTCCCATTCTACAATTCACTACATGTGGTTTTAGACAGTGATCCTGCCCTGGGGCTCCATTTCAGGATATGGGGGTCTGGATCCAGGCCTGGATCGCTGCCTGAAACCACATGCAGTGAATTGCAAAATGAGATGTGATATGGCCCCCAGAGCGTTAAGTGGAGCCCCAGGCCAGAATCCTTGACGGATCCCTTTACTTATTGCTAAGGTTAAGGGCAGATTTAGAATAAAATAAGTCAAGTCTTCAAACAGTGGTCTTCAAATGAAGATGTGGCCCTCCAAGGTCATTTACCCACCGCTCGCCCTAAACTTTATACTTGGGGTCATCTATGTTTGAAACGACTTGAAGGCACACAACAACAACAATCCTAATTATCTTGACTATCTCATCAGGCAAAAGCAGGCCCACATTTCCCTTTGAAATACTGGTGAGTTTGTGCTGGTTAAAATTGTTCTTCACTGTAAGTATTGTATTTTTATGTAATGTTTTTACACTACAGATATGATATGTGCAGTGTGCATAGGACAACGGTCTGAGGGACTGTTTAAAAAGTTTGAGGATCCTGGTTTAAAATGATGACACAAAAGTAATATTGGAGCCTGGCAATAAAATATATTTTCAAAAAAAGCTGCTAGACACCTCTGACACAACCTAAATAATTGTGGGCCCAATGTAGAGAGTGCATTGTGCCTTGCTACCTAGGCAGGCCTGTGCCAACAAAAGTGAAAGAAACTGTCACATGCCATATTTTTAATTGTGTTAAAAGTATGAATTGTGATAAATTACAAAGATTGGTGTGATGACAGGATAATATAATGTGACTAATAAAACAATTAATTTCAATTAGATGAACCAAGCAAAAGTCAGTATTTTATGAAGGCTTCTATTCATCTGAGCTGGCTGAGTGTCAGGCTGACCGGCTGCCAGACTGCGCCTCCTTCTAACCCTGGGCCTCCAAGCTAGAGCTCGGTAAGTCCCCCCTCCCCTTGTAGGGCCATATCAGGTAGATTTTAGAGAAGCATGTTTTCAGTCCCAGTCTTCTGGGAAAGTAAAGGGGAAATAGTTATAGCAAATTGTACCAGTCAAGGCAGAAAAAAAAAACATATAGAAGATTGCTTCCTTCCTTCAGGTATGTTTCTATTTCTCACTCCTTAAATAATATGGAAATTCTGCTCAATCGCCTTATAAAATACATTCCTATGGCTTATCATAAATCTGAAATAGGACAGCCTGAGTAGTTGGTATATTAGGTGTGGGACTGCTTCTTTGTTGTTGTTGTTTTCACTGGCTAAAGTGTGAGTTATAACTTTAAAGCTCTCTGTGGGTTGGATCTAGACAATCTGAAAGACTGTACAGCAGGGGTCCCCAAACTAAGGCCCGGGGGCCGGATGCGGCCCATCGAAGCCATTTATCCGGCCCCCACGGCACAAGGGCAGAAGGGGGTTGGGCTAAATGACCCAAGGGGTCACTTCTCCTCTTACAATCATTATTATTATTACTGTATTACTATTACTATTATTATTAACATTGAGGCTGGATGGCCATATGTCAGGGATGCTTCGCTTGTGCTTTTGGTGCACAGAGGCAGATGGGGGTTGGACTAAATGTCCCAAGGGGTCTCTTCCAACCCTCTTTATTATTATTATTATTATTATTATTATTATTATTATTATTATTACTACTACTACTACTACTACTACTACTATTAACATTGAGGCTGGGTGGTCATCTGTCAGGGGTGCTTTGCTTGTGCTTTCGGTGCACAAAGGCAGAAGGGGATTCGACTCAATGGCCCAAAGGGTCTCTTCCAACCCTCTTTATTGTTGTTGTTGTTGTTGTTGTTGTTGTTGCTAATAATATTAATTATTATTGCTCAGTGGTCAACTATAGTCCGGCCCTCCAATGGTCCAAAGGATCATGAACTGGCCCCCTGTTTAAAAAGTTTGGGGACCCCTGCTGTACAGTAGTTCTTTCTACAATCAAGGCTGGCTTTTGGGACTTTCAGGGGAAGATTTTCTGTTTGTCTCACCACCATCACAGATGTGTTTGGTGAGTACAAGGGAAACAGCCTTCTTGGTGACGGCTCTGAGTTGTGGAATTCCCTCCCATGGAAAACTCAGTTGGCCCACTCCCTGTTCTCTCGCAGGGAAAAACTTCCTTTAAACAGACCTTTGGTTGTTCTGTTCAACATCTTTATTAATGACTTAGACAAAGGGTTAGAAGGCACGATCATCAAGTTTGCAGACAACACCAAACTGGGAGGGATAGCCAACACTCCAGAAGAAAGGAGCAGAATTCAAAACGATCTTGACAGACTAGAGAGATGGGCCGAAACTAACAAAATGAAGTTCAACAGGGACAAATGCAAGATACTTCACTTCGGCAGAAAAAAATGGAAATCAAAGATACAGAATGGGGGACACCTGGCTAGACAGCAGTACATGTGAAAAAGATCTTGGAGTCCTTGTGGACAAGTTAAACATGAGCCAGCAATGTGATGCGGCTGCTAAGAATGCCAATGGGATTCTGGCCTGCATAAATAGGGGTATAGCATCTAGAAGTCATGCTCCCCCTCTATTCTGCCTTGGTCAGACCACACCTGGAATACTGCGTCCAATTCTGGGCACCACAGTTAGAGGGAGATGTTGACAAGCTGGAAAGCATCCAGAGGAGGGCAACTAAAATGATCAAAGGTCGGGAGAACAAGCCCTATGAGGAGAGGCTTAAAGAACTGGGCATGTTTAGCCTGCAGAAGAGAAGGCTGAGAGAAGACATGATAGCCATGTACAAATATGTGAGGGGAAGTCATAGGGATGAGGGAGCAAGCTTGTTTTCTGCTGCCCTGCAGACTAGGACACGGAACAATGGCTTCAAACTACAGGAAAGGAGATTCCACCTGAACATTAGGAAGAACTTCCTCACAGTGAGGGCTGTTCGGCAGTGGAACTCTCTTCCCCGGACTGTGGTGGAGGCTCCTTCTTTGGAGGCTTTTAAGCGGAGGCTGGATGGCCATCTGTCGGGGGTGTTTTGAATGCGATTTCTTGCTTCTTGGCAGAGGGTTGGACTGGATGGCCGATGAGGTCTCTTCTAACTCTACTATTCTATGATTCTATGATTGTTGTATGTATTCCTGGCTGTATGGCCATGATCTAGAAGTATTCTCTCCTGACGTTTTGCCCACATCTATGGCAGGCATCCTCAGAGGTTGTGAGGCATGAGGATGCCTGCCATAGATGTGGGCGAAACGTCAGGAGAGAATACTTCTAGAACATGGCCATACAGCCCGGAATACATACAACAACCCTGTGATCCCGGCCATGAAAGCCTTCGACAACACATAGACCTTTGGTTTTTACCATTGTTGGAGAAGAATCTCTTAATGCTATTTGCATCTTTTGGCCATGCTTTAATGTGTTTTAAATGTTGTAATTTGGTGTTTTAACAGATTAGATACATATGTATCAAATAGCTTCTAGCTATACCTTATTTTTAGTTTAATAGTGAGCTAAACTTGGGTCTCATGCTAAGGTAAAGGCAGGAAATAGTAGATAGATAAGTATTCCTACATTTTAATAAGAATGGCTATGTATATAAATAAATGTAAGTAGATTTTATGTTAGTGATGTCCAATAATCATTTTAACACCCATTCTTCACTATATTTATGATAAAGTTCTTGGTGATACCTATCTCTATGCTATTCAGTAAAAGAGTTCACTTTAGGATAGTTTGGTCATTAATCAACAGCATGGTTTGTACTATTGAGATCCCATCTAAAAGCAAGACACAGGACAATCTGTGATTGTATCTCTTTCCGTTTCTGTTTTTAAACTAAAACTCATTCCAACAAACCACAAACTAGATTGAGGCAGCAGTACTACAGAAAGAAGCACTTAACTCTTTCTGCATTGTTTTTTGGCTTAATAAATGTTTGCTAAAGCTGTTATTAGCACTGTGGTGGAAAAAGAAAAACACTAATGGCCTACCTTCCAGTTAGGCAAGCGAAGGTTGCAAGATGGATGGGAGTGTGTGTCAATCGTGCTATGGTAAAGAGTTAAAGGATTAAACCACCCCACTTGCTACCCCAGTATAAACCCTATGCACGGACTCTCTTTCATATCCAATCAAGAACTTCTGTCACAACTTGCTTTCCTCGGTATTGGGATTCTGGGTTTTCTTCATATAAATACATAAACCACTTCCTCTCTGCTTATGTTAAGGTTTCTGGATAAATTAGAATACACAAGAAAGAATGAAGGATATCTAAATTTACTAGTTACTCATAGCTGCTGACTAGTAGATTTAGATGGTCATGACCTATCATAATGACAGAGTAATAATCTCACTCTGTGCAGTATAATGGCTGCTTTTAAGCTTTTGACAGCTCCGATTTTAGATTTCTATTTTTAAAATTTACGCACATGTGCCTATTTAAACCAATAAACCATATGGTAGCTTCATGAAGAATTTAACAAAACATGTCTCTCTTTTTTATATACTCACAGTTTTGGTATTTGAAGTAAGACACTTTGCCAGAAAATCCACAGAGTATAGTCACTCCCAAGCTGTTGCTGACTTATGGGAAAAAATTCCCAGCTGTTTGGCTAGGCTGTTCAAACTATTTAGGTTTCCTTGTTTCCCAAAGCACATTGATATTCTTATCTGAGAGGGTTTCCAGAGTCTAATAAAAAGGTTTCTGATTTTTAACCCAGATCTCATTTGTCCAAAAAATGTCTTACACTTTCCTCAAAAAAACTATGTGATATGGGCAAGACCACTCGGACTTGGAATTGCCAGGACAGGGAAAGATGTCAATTTGAGATGTATGTCAGTGTGCATTAAAAAATTGACCTATTGGATCAAGAATAAGTTTGGAAGCATCTAAAACTTGCTATACAATGAAGCTGGAGAAACCTGGAATTCTGCTTGATTGCCTGCCCAGTTTCTCTTAAGATTATACATCGTAGTCTGGATCTGGATCCAGATTTCTCTATGCCTTTTAGTCAATGGAGAATTCTGATGTCACCAGTGGATTATACCTCCATAGAATAGAGCACCATAGCAGAAAGGTTAGTTGCAACCATCTTAAATCCTAAAGACTGTAGTATATGACATTCAAAGAGGGCCTAAGAATGTCCTGTTTTTGTCCCCACATCTTGGTATATTACCAATTACACTTCAATTTACTCTAAATCTACCTTATTCTTAATGTAACATACTTTTTAAAAACAACAACTGAGCACCAAGAACACTGGTAGTTTCCTCAACCTGATGCCCTCCAAGTATGTTAAGCTATAGTTCCCATTATTTCCAGTCAGCATGGTCAATGGTCATGATGTCCAGAGATTGAGACTATTGCAGCCTAACATATTTTCAAGGTACCACACCTGATCTGGGAGATAAAAGACAAATATAAAAGATAGTAAAGATAAGCATGACCATCGAATTAGTAATTCACACAACTTTAATAAGAAATTATGATTTTAATTAAAATAACTCATAGTAAGACATGTTGGTTATAAACTATAATGCTTTAGGTACAGGAAGAGACCTTTCTTTCCGGGGCTGTTCCCACACAATACAATTTTCTTCCAAGGAATGTTCAATTCGACCCTCTCTTTGCAGTGCTTTTGCCAGCAGCCAAAAGCTTTAAACAGTGCTTCAACTTTTAACTGGTTGCGCTAATACAAACGGTATATTGATTCTTAATATGTAATAGTTTTTAATGTGTTTTAAACTGTTCAAAATTAATTGTTATTTAATGCTCTCCACATTTTTGTATTACAGATTGTATTAGCTATTTGTATGCTGATTTGGGTCCAGTGTGAAGAAAAAGTAGGTTCTAAGTAAAATAAAATAAATGCCCATGTGATTTAGTATAATAAAATAAATCAGAAAAGAGGATATATGAAGAGCTAGGGTGCCAAATCTTAGGGCAGAGGACAAAGACAATATAACAGGACAATCAAATTCTTCTTCAAGAAATATATACAGGATAAATTTCACAGCAATGCAATGATTCATGTAAAACATTATTAACTTTAGATTCAACACTGCACACCAATCACAGTCAGATTCTTTTTCCCTTTTCTCATTTTAAGAGAAACATTACATCTTTAAAACTTTAGAATATGCATTTACATTTATCTAATTTAACATAATATGAAGGCAGTGTCATTTGAAAAGTGGTGATACTGTAAATATATTAAAACCATATATATTAAGATTCTAGAATACTAGCTGGCATAGCTAGATATGTGCAATAGGAAAATATGAGTTACATTATATATTGCATATTTTATGCAGCTGTAACTTATATAAGTTTTAATTCTAGTACCTTTTCATGTAGTACTAGTTTATTTGGGATTCAGTCTTAAAACAATGTAGCTGAGAGTTCTGTATATTTTTGTGTATAATGACCTCATCAGATGGGCAAAATTTTCAGTTTTACAATAAGTCAACTTCAATTCAGGCACGGAGCCTGCTGGATCCCATCACACAACGTAGATCTACTTCTGGCAGGGCTCTGTGTCTGAAGTGAGATCAAACTGTGATAAGAGGTAGTGATGGGAACATGGGAGGCTTCCCATGTTCCATAAAGAGTGGGGGTAAGCCAGGCAGGGAACTTCCCCCCATAGGATGAGGTAAGGGGCAATGCAGGAGATGTGGGGTATGGGGTAACAGGTTCCCCATGCCAGATTCGCCATGATCCATGGCAAATCCCCCTGCTATCACCCGGCTTAGTGACCTCAATGTGATGAGATCCTTTATCAATCTCATATGTAAGTTGAGGGCAGGTTTAGGGGCCAAATTTGATCAAACCTGTGGATAAGTCAAGGGGCTCTTCATGGAAAAGTGCAAGCATCAATGCCCCCTCAGGGAGCCACATTTTCCTTCCCAGGCACTTAAAAGAGCCTTTTGCTACTCTACTGAGAGAACATAATTGGTTTTTTTTAAAGATAAATTAAGGCGACTTTTGTCAAAATAGGAATGAATCTCTTCTCTGAGTAGTGATGAACTTAGTTCATCCTGGAAGAAGTGACACCCACTACTGTTTTGGCACTACTTTGAGGAGAAGTGTCAAAGAACCACTGCCATTTTCCTACAAGGCATTCATAAAAGCCAGAAAATGGCACCATGGTGGAGAAACTAGAGGGATTTAGTGCTTCTTTTAGGTTCTCCTGAAATGGACTAAGTCTTCTTCTTTTGTCACTTTGCCCAGAGAAGGAAATGGTTCCTTAAAAAAAAAAGACTTAAGGTATAGTACTTATATTGGCCTCTGGATAAGTCAATCCAGGTTTTTGGGGTACATATTTAACTGAATGGGATTTACTTCTGAATCGGTGGTAGAGGAGTGCATTGTAAACTAATTAGTAAATTACATTAGTCATTACTGAAATGTTTCAAATGCACAACTTCAAATCACCAGCAAAATGTCAAGCACTGTTCATGTCATATTCTACTTCAACTATCCCAATTCCCAAAAGGGTACAGGTAAATGTCAGCTTATTGAATTGTTTAGCAAATAATGCTATATGCTGGACAACTTGCACCTCACACAGCATAAGCTAAAGAGAACTTTTTTTCAGTAGTTTGCCACTTTCTTCAATCTACTTGCACCTGAAACTTAAAATTGCTTCTTTGCTACATCCTTTTTTCTTCCACAGCAGCACGATTCTTCATTTTTCATTTTCAAATGGAAAGTAATTTGTCAAAGACAATGTCTTTTGTGAGATATTTAAAGAGATTGTTCATTGTCAAAGCAGTGGTTATTAATAAATCACAGCGTAATATGAAATCCAATTCCCTTAAAGTATATTTGTCATGCATCTTTCTTTTTTAAAAAACCCTTTATTACTGTTGCACCTAAAACAAAATATTATATTAGACTGAAGCTTTCAATGATAATTATACATAATAGGCATCAATAGGAGCCTGAGTGAACACATCTATTGAAAGGTTCTACAAAAATTCCCTCTTTTTCTGTACCCACTCCATGTGTATGTAGGTGGTGAGGGAGATGGATGTTTTGCCCAGAGAAATATGACTGCTAATGTCACTTCTATACAATCATGCTGATTACTGAAAATATCATTCTGTTATGGGCTGTATAGTTCTATTATTCTCCACCCAAAGCAGATGGCTCAAATGCATAGGGGTAGCATCTTCTCCACATTTGGGTGAAATGGGTGATCTCAACAGGTGAAGTATTTCACAATTAGATCCCTCTTCTTTCTTCCCAAGAAAACCAACACTAATGAAGAGGAATTCTGGAAAATGGAAATGGGGAGAAATTCTCTCTACTGCACCCCCATTTGACTAGCTTTCCAGATCTTCTGGTCACTGCTGCTTGTCCTACTGCCTTACCTGATTTCATTTACAGTCCTATATATTCCAGATTACCTATGCTCCTTAAGAAAAATGACATCCAAAATTGACATTTGAATTTGTTCAATAAAAAAGGGGTTGGGAAGAATCAAGGAAACCATCTCTCCTTCTGTATAGAAACTCAGTCTTGCCTAGAAATAGGAACACTCCTTAGTAAGTTCATACTGATATCAGGATAAGTCATTTTGTTGCAAATGTACCAATTAATCTAATCGGTATGCATAAGGAATTTGGAAGACAAGGAGGATGGAAGGAATGAGCGCTGTCTCTTTGCAAATTATCAATATACATAACTTATTATCTTGGTTTCACAGTCTACCATGTGTTACTGACTGGACTTTTGGACCAGTAATGATCTGGATTCTGTTCAACAATGTAGCAATAACAGAAGAATCATCAGAAAATGCAGCATTATTCATACAAAACTTAAAATGGATATAAAACTTTACATCACTAAAAACCTACAGAAGTTAAAATATTATTTACTTATCAATAGAACTAAAAGCAATTTAAAGTACATGAAACATCTGTGCAAGAGATCAGTAATACTGACAGTATGAAGTTGGAACATGACCTGTATCTGAAGCACCACATCCTGTTTTAATCCTTTTGGAATGTTAACTGGACAAATATCACAAAAACACAGATGTGACACTTTCTAAACTTGAAGTATGATATGCCTTGATTTTTTTTAAAAAAAAACAACAACAAGGAAAACAAGAACATCTTTCACAGTAGGAGAAACAAACAGCCCACAACCCGCACACACTGTGCTTGGCAGTAGTTCTAAGTCAAACATCCCCTGCCCTTCTGAGTAGGTGGGGATGAAAAGTCAGGTTCAGCCACATCATAAAACTACTAAAAGAGTGAGCAAACTAACACAAATATACTGTAACTATAGCAATGGAACAAACTCTACCACCTGCCACTTCATTTTGCTGTTTCTTTGGGCTCATCTACATCTACACGAAAATCCAGCACTAGCTGTTGCAGACCTGTTCAGATCTGGACTGTCACTCTTACCTTTTTTGTCATTACTGGCACCCAGGAACTGGCCCAAAAGCTCCTGGCCATCTTTGGGTGTATACCAGGGACAAAGAGGGGAGTATAACACACAGGAAAAAGGGGATGGCAGCATTGGCAGTGGACTGGTTTGGATTCATGTGCTATCTGCACTCACATTGAAGAGCTGAGCTGCTCAAGTTTTGCCAAAACTCCAGAACAGTCCCCAACTTTGTTTAATGCTGTTACCTTGTTTTAAAGTCCCTGGATATCATCTGGACAATGACTTCTGGTCTGTTTTGAGGTAAAGGACTAGTGTAGAATAGATAATCCTTTAAAGTGGTGCCTAATGGCTTCCATATTCATAGGGTAATTAATCCATTCTGTATTTTATTTCAGACTTTAAAATAGCTATCCAAGGGGCTTAACCTATTGGCAGGATAAAATTCAGCATCTTGGGTTACCCATTTAAAGCTAATTCTAAAACCTGAAGATGATTCACTGCCTCACTGACCTATGCGGCATTGGCCACCACAGTTTTCTTATACTTAGTAAAGTAGTCATGGAAATATTTAACCATTATTTTTGTCACAGCTGTTAGAAATGGCTTATTCACATACTTTATTGCATCCTTTTCTTACCAAGCATCCAAGGAAATATAAAATAAAAAGAAGCAAAATATATAATAAAAATATGATACCAAGATTCCAAACATATAGTAAAACCAAGGAACACCCACGTCAAACAACAATAAAATTTGACAGGTGCACTAATACTGAAGGTAGACATTAAATATAATGCAATAATAAATGCTTTATAACAGTAGGCAGACTTTTTGAGTATATGTTTTGGGGTCTTTGAGGGTCAAATTCAGCACCTTGAAGTGTGTGGAAACAAACTGGGCATTGCTGGCATTGATCCAAGATTGGCAGTCTGCACTCCATAAAAATATCCAGCTAAAAATGTCCAAACACCAAATTTTGCCATAACTAGAGTGTCCCAATAATTTTCAAGAAATATCCTACTATAAAACAGGTTACAAGGATACATAGTAATCTTTAAGAACAGCAACAGAGTGGTTCTTGGATTTCTGAAAATTGTGGTGCTTTAAAACACAATAAAGACTTCCTGGCATGAAAAATAATGCATAATCTAACAAATACTAATATGCTTATGTTTCCATAAAGAGCGACATGCCGTTATGCAAAACTTATTTCAGAATTATTTCTCCCATCTCTGTCTGTATTTTTGTCACACAGGCTTCCATAAGTTATTATATCTTTCTTTTATCTTTCAGTGAAAGGCAATAAAACTGGTGCTCTAGCCTTTCACCACAGGGACTTCAGACCAGTCCCTGTCAGGTGGCTGGCAGAGTACCAGCTGATAAAAGACAAGATTCTTTACTTCATCTGGCAGCTTGTTTTCTGCTTTCTTTCTGCTTAACTACTCTGTCCTCTTGCTGTTTTGCCCTATCATGCAGCTTTGGGTCAAACTGAATGGTAAGTTAAAACACATGGTTTTTTTTTGGTTTTTTTTACTCAAAAGAAATTATATGCAGTCCTGAATTGGACTAGGAGCAATGAGGGAGGGGGAGAGAGAGAGAACAATTGTATTCTCTCTCTCTCTCTCTCTCTCTCTCTCTCTCACACACACACACACACACACACACACACACACCATCCCACTCAGTAGGGCTTATTCTGAGGAATGCATGCACCAGATTTCGGCCTGTACATAATGTAGATTAAATTCCCCAAAGATGTTGCCTTGTCGAGGTCTGATAAAACAATTAATCCCCTAGTTTATTAACAGCAAAGTCAGTGCTAACTGCTCTATACTTTTTTTCCATCTAATTAATACCATCTGGTCATGAGCTTTTTGTATTCAAGAACTTCTTAAAATAAATAATAGTATGCTTTTTTTTTACATTCAAAAAGTTGGGTGTAAAATTGTGGTGAGTGAGATTCCACCAACCTGAAGTTTCTGTGAAGTCTAAATTGGCTAAGTTGATTTTACTTTATGCAGCCATGAGATCTTCAAATTCTTTAAACTCAATAACTTGTGATTATCAGAAATGTTTCTGAGGTGCCTTTTAGGTTATGTTACTTATGTTTGGTCTGACAGCACTGAAACAATGACAAATGATAACCCTGATATGTATTAAATCATTTACATATCTGCTGCCAGTCAATTCATGTTAACATTGCCTTGCTATATGAATTTAGTATTAAAATTCAGATTTTAGTGAACTATGTTGGCCAAAGTCACTTATAGGAATGCTTCATGCAGTAAATTTCTAAGTTGTATTTATAAAATCATCACCACACATAAGTACAAACATTTGCGTGGCCATGATTACATATTTCAAAACCATTGCATTGCAAAGGATGACTTGGGACATTACCACATGGAAGCCACTATCCCATGACATTTGTGTGATGTGTGATAGTAGCTATATAACAGAATCATGACTATTTTTATCATATAGCTTCAGACATCACACAACCATGACAACTTTGCAATGCAACGCTGCATTTCAACTTGAGTGGCAAAACTCCGCCTTCCTGCTGTGCAGCTTTCACCCTATGTTGTTGTTGTTTTAACTTTTAAAGGCACTTTACAATTACACAGTGCTGTGTTAAAAAAATTCAGTGATGGGAGAGGAAGGGGTGCCGCCGCAGAAGTATCGAGACCTCATTGCATGAGGTAAGTCCAGGACATGGTGCAAGACACCTTCATTAAGGGGAAGTGGACGACCAGCAAGGGGTCTTGCATGACATTGTGCAATAGGACAGTCACCAAAGGTGATGGTCCTGCTTCTGTGGTAGTTTCTAACTGTGTGCAATAAAGTCCATAATGTAAAAATCCAAGATCTCTGCTGGGTCACACCAAAGGACCATCCAGTCTAGTATCCTGTTTTCCACTGTGAGCAGCCAGACACCTAGTGAAAAGGCCAGTAATTGAATGTAGCTACTCACTATTGTTCTTCAGTTATGTGCTGTTTATGAAACTTGAAAGCACCATCTAAAAACCATGTGATAAATAATGATAACAAATTCAACATTGCATTTGAGAATAATAATAGGATATGTTGGAAATTCTTTGTAACATTCTCTCTTTTTCCCAATATCAACCATTGTTCAAGGCAGTATAAAAAGTAGGAGCAGGCATAACTAGATCACATCACCCCATTTACCCTTAAGCAACACCAGATTGTTCTGAACAGTGCGTACCATACTTTAAAAATGGTTAGTTATATTTAAATCACTTGTATCATATTATCCTGTGAATCATGTGTATTATTCATTGCTCAGTTTTGAACAAATAACACAAATTACTATCAAACTCCTACAACTGAGAGACAAAATGGAAAGAAATTACTGTCAGCAGAATGAGATCTTCATTCTTTTTCCAAGAGAAGTAGCAACAAGTATCTTCCATTCTGAGCAATATTCAGATTTCAGTCATTTTCACCCCAGTGTATAATGCTTAAATATTGTTGCTTAAGAATGTGATTATGTCCTCTCTTTGTGAAAGCTGAAAGGCTTAGTGAAAAGACATTGTGCATGAAAGGCATCCTTTATATACATCTTTTTCTTGTTCAAATTTAACTTTAGAAAGTTTTGGACAAAAGGTCACTGAGAAACTGTATTCACAATCTCAAACATGTTTATTGAAAAGTCCTACTGAATGTCATGTGGTTTACTTCCTAAAATGTCTTCTTCAAATTGCAGCCCTAATGTCAGTTCTCCCTCTGAAAACAAAACCAGTTTGAGTTTGGAACTTTAAAGGGCTCTCATAATTTCTCTCCTTGGTTTAAAAATGCACACATTCAATTTCCAGTTTAATTTCAACAGTTCCTAAAGCTACTACATTTTTGTGAGGTGTGTGTGTGTTTGTGTATTTTTACACGGACATGGATATGCATGCACATGTGTATGTAAAGGCACACTCTATTGGGAAAGGCTTATGCAAATGTTAGCTTTTCCTTTTAGATGGAATTACATTTGCTATAATCTTCAGAATTTACTGGGCAGGAATATGTCACAGAAATATTTCCAGCCATGCTGTGAAGAATACTACAAGTTTTGAGTACTTGTAGACATTCTGACCCTTTGACCCTATGGTGTTGACAATCTAAAACTCTCAGTGTGAAGGGATTAAATCAGACTGTGGGGAGAATTGGATTTACAGTTCATTTGTAGTCCCTTTCCCCTTCTCCCCATGCCTTCCTCTATCAACCAATCAGTTTTTCTCAAATGCCTATTCAAGCAGTAAGGCATGAAGGAGATCTAACAGACAGGCATTGAGAAGTACCAGAGTTGAACACTCCTGACTTTATTGCCCTAACATTAGTTCAGCTCAGGAATGAATTACACAGGAAAAAGAGTTATTCAAAAGGAGTCAAAAGGAACTTAAAAATGGATTCAGGTGTTAGTGGATGAACACATGGAAAACTAAAGCAGTAACATAACTAAAAAGTCAAGGTCATCTGTCTGAGAATTCTACAATTTTTAACCATAATATTTGCTGTCATATGTATTTTACATGTGCTACTATTCTTTTGAGTTATTCATGGATTGTTAAATTCCTTCAGTCTCTATGTGCACTTTTAAACTTCCATTTAGGCAGCCAAATTAAACAAGGACTGACGCATTTGTCAAATCAGTTTTATTGGGACAGGAAGTTATCTTCAAAAAGTTGTGTTTATCTTTCTGGTATATCTTGAAGGGCCACAAGGTTAAAAGTTTGGAGGAAACAACTGTCCTACTGCCCACAAAAAGAAAGATGCAGCATTTTTAACTCATTTCCAATGTGACCCAAAATACATATGTTCCTCCTGCTTCCATTACTGATTTCTGAGAAGATGATGATTGTCCCATTGTGTTTCTGAAACCTACTGCTGGATTTCACATCTTTGTCTGGAGGCTCCCATCATTAATTCACCAACCAGAAAGACCCAGCTTCTCTTTAGTCCATCTAAGCTATGTAAAAAGTGATATTATGCATTGTATCATTTCCATTTGTTGTTGTTTACCTTCAAGTCATTTCTAGCCTATGGAGACCAGAGGTTGAATTCCATATAGCCATGGAAACCCACTGGATGACACTGGGTAAATCACACTCTCTCAGCCTCAGAAGAAGGCTAAAGGCAGTCACTCTCTAAGCAAATTCTGTCAAAAAAACCCTATAATATGGTCGCTTCATAAGTCAGAGTTTTTTGCCTTCAAGTCAGAAATAACTTCAAAGAAAAAACTAACAACTCCAATACAAAGATGTCCCGGATGGAAAATCTACATTGTGCTGTAGATAGATCACATAATAAACATTGGGGAAAAAACTATATTAGAATATGGAAAGTCATTTCCCTCTAAATTTACCTTCAATGAAGAGGAAATATTTAAAACAGGCACAAAATATGTGCATAACAAAACAAAGTAAAAGAAGAGAAAAGACAAGGAAGATAAAAGAAGAACCTAAGGAAAGAGAAATGCTCAAAGGAACAGGGTATAAATGTAAATCTTAAATTTGGCAATATGTTCCCTTTTGGAAATAAAGACTGGGCATTGATAAGGTGTATTTAGAATTTTTCTCATATACAAAACATATCTATATAAACCCCATCTACCTACCCATACAGAAAGAGTGGTGTCCTTGTCTGACTCCTATTTTCTCTTCACAGTTTCTTTTAAAATCTCTTTCACTGTACTTATGAAGAATCAATACTGCATTTATACTCCCTATCTGTTCATGGAGAGCATGTTGTTTTTTATAATCTTATAAAACAATCAAGTGTGATTTGATTAAAGAAAACAAGCAGATTCTTTACAAAACCCCGATTATTCAAAAGAGAAGTCATAATTCTTCCGATCAGACGGTACAACATCATCTACTTAGAGTACAGACAGTCCTCAAGTTACAAACAAGATAGATTCTCTACTTAAGTAGAATTTGTACATAAGTCGCAAAAGGTACATTTTTAAAATGTAACTCCAGCCATATACAGTAGAGTCTCGCTTATCCAACATAAACAGGCCGGCAGAACGTTGGATAAGTGAAAATGTTGGCTAATAAGGAGGGATTAAGAAAAAGCCTATTAAATGTCAAATTACGTTATACTCTACAAATTAAGCACCAAAACATCATGTTTTACAACAAATCAACAGAAAAAGCAGTTCAATACAGAGTAACATTATGTAGTAATTACTGTATTTATGAATTTAGCACCAAAATATCACAATGTATTGAAAACATTGACTACTAAAACATTCACTATTAAAAAGCAGACTGCGTTGGATAAAAGGAACATTAGATAAGCGAAGGTTGGATAAGCAAGACTCTACTGGGTGGGTGGGTGTGTTCGCGCATGCATAATTCCATCTATCTATCTATCTATCTAGTATCTATCTATCTATCTATCTATCTATATATATATAAAAGGATAAAGTTGCGGGCGCAGTGACTATAACAACAAAACTAAACATCCCAGAAATACGAAACTTGGCAACACAATGCAAAAGCCTTGCCTCCTGGTTACAACAACACAATCACACGACAAAACCACAATCCGGACCCACAAAACTCACAACAACACATCATGACTATAACAACACAACTAAACGCCCTAGAAATACAAAACTTGGCAACACAACGCAAAAGCCTTGCCTCCTGGTTGTAACAACACAATCACACCACAAAACCACACTGGACCCACAAAACTCACAACAATGCATCGTGACTATAACAACACAACTAAACGCCCCATAAATACGAAACTTGGCGACACAATGCAAAAGCCTTCCCTCCCGGTTGGAACAACACAACCACACCACAAAACTACAATCCGGACCCATAAAACCCACAACAATGCATCGTGACTATAACAACACAACTAAACGCCCCAGAAATACGAAACTTGGCACACAAATAAATGCCCCAGAAATACAAAACTTGACAACACAACGCAAAAGCCTTGCCTCCTGGTTGTAACAACACAACCACACCACAAAACCACAATCCGGATTCACAAAACTCACAACAAAGCATCGTGACTATAACAACACAACTAAACGCCCCAGAAATACAAAATTTGACAACACAATGCAAAAGCCTTGCCTCCCAGTTGTAAGAACACAACCACACCACAAAACCACAATCCGGACCCAGAAAACTCACAACAACGCATCGTGACTATAACAACACAACTAAACGCCCCAGAAATACGAAACTTGGTAACACAACACAAAAGCCTTCCCTCCCGGTTGTAAGAACACAACCACACCACAAAACCACAATCTGGACCCAAAAAACTCACAACAACGCATTGTGACTATAATAACACAACTAAACCGGATGGCCATCTGTCTGAAAGGTTTGGGTGGGTTCTTCCTCCATGACAAAAAGAAAGAAAGGGGTTGGACTGGATGCAAATTACAAATTCCAGCACCCCATGGCATGGAGTCCATGCATTTCAATTAAAGGCCTCTTCCTTCTCCCTTTCCCTGCCATCCAACCCATTGACCCAGTTCCATGGCTCCGCAGGCAGGAAAGGCTGGGACGAATAGAACGAAGGAAGGAGGGAGGGAAGGGAAGCGAAGGAACGCAAAGTACAAGAGCCCTCCCTCTCTGCCCGGAAGGCCAAGAGCAAAAGGGAGAGAAAGGCCATTGATCCGGTTATATTTACCCTCCTTTCTAACCAGTGCGTTCTTATCAGCGAGCTCAGGATTGGAGCAGAGAAAGGGAACAGCATAGGAATAAAGGAAACAAGGAGAGCACCCACTCTATCTATCCATCCACTCATCTATCCATCCACTCACCCACTAATAATAAACACCTACACAGACAAGAATCAGCCATGCACTGAGTCTACAAGGCCATTCAGTGCTCATCCACCTCCCCAATCCCTACATTCACACTTGGCCTCCAAAAAAACAATTACAATAATAACAATGACAACAACAACAATAAGAATCAACACCATCACAGGCAAGAAGCACTCAGGCACTGAGGCTGAGAGGCCAGTCAGTGCTACACTGGGCCTCCAAAAAACAATACAGTAGCATCTAACTTATCCAGCCTTCATGACCTCTACAACAACAACAATAATAATAAACACCTACACAGGCAAAACAAAACAAAAGACTATTGTACCACAATAAGATGTAAACTGCACTCAGCAGAATCAGATGTCACGATTAACAAGAAACCAAAGACAACAGGGATCTCAAGCAATTATCAATCAACACAAAAATTGAAGAAGGTAACAGACTTCAAATACTACTATTAATGTGAGTATAAAGAAGGGTGGAGGTCACAGCATAAATACAACCTAATGTAGACGGACCAACACCACCAGACTAAGCCACAGCAATGCGTGGCCGGGCACAGCTAATCTATCTATATAAATGTAATGTGCTGTTTTACTATCGAGTAAACAACAAAACCACTAAACCAAATCACACCCAATTTGGCCACAAAAGACATAGTCATCCAGTCTATGTCTTTCAAATAAAAAACCCTAGAAAATTAAAGCCCAAATTAGAGGACGAGAAAGAGTTGTTTTCCTCCTTTACAAACAGCTCAGAAAGGTATGCCCCGCCCCCTTAGGCCCTGCCCACTTTGTATCCTAGCAATTCCCTCAGCCAAAATGGCACCCAGGGCACAGGCAGAGTGTACCTAGGCCTCATCCACACTGCCTATAAAATACAGATTATTGGATTTGAACAGGATTTTATGGCAGTGTAGACTCAAGTCCTTCCCACACAGCTATATAACGCAGAATGCCAAGGCACATAATCCACAGTATCTGCTTTGAACTGGATTATCTTGACTCCACACTGCCATATAACCCAGTTCAGTTTGGATTTTATACAGCTGTGTAGAAGGGGCCCCATTTAATCCAGTTCTAAGCAGATGATATAAGATTATAAATATAATACATAATATATAATACTTACTGTGGTGTAATAATACAGAACAATATAATCTCTAAAATCAGGACAGTAAATAAAGAACAACACTCTGAAAACAGGGAAATTCTAGACAGGAAAAAACCAGGGCCAGCTAACACCTCCCAACAAAGGATTCCCCCAGGCAGGAAGTATACAGGCTTTGAAGCTGCAAGGCCATTAAATGCTAATCAAGGTGACTAATTGCAGCATTCATACCTGCCGCACCAAGACTATTAATTGCTATTCAGCCTGGGCAACCAAGGTTTCCACAAGGAAGAAAGCGGCCAGGCTTTTAAGCTGCAAGACTATTCAGTGCAATTCAAGCTGGCCAAACAAGAATTCCCCTACAAAGGAAGTAGCCAGGCTTCAAAGCAGCTCTTTGATTGAGGGTGCTACTCAAGTTCGCCAAACAAGAATTCCCCTAGCTATAACACAGCCAGGCATTGAAGCTGCAAGGCTATTCAATGCAATTCAACCAGAGCAACAAAGGATTAACCTTGGTAGAAGGTGGCCAGGCTTTGAAGCTGCGATACTACTCTGTACTATTGAAGCTGACCAACCAAAGATTCCCCTAGACAGCAAGCAGCCAGGCTTTGAAGTAGTGGGGCTATTCATTGCAATTCTAGCAGCCCAAAAACCATTCCCCTAGAATGCAAGTACTCAGCCTTCCAAGCAGCAAGCCTATTCCATTGCATTCCAGCTCCCTCGGGAAAGAGTGTTCAGATACCTGGTTTGAGGTATCAGAGCTGAGGTAGGGCAGAATTGGGAAATAGGAACTGGCTTTCCCATTTAGGACAGAGACAGATTGACATTAAACTAGGGACCTTGTCAGGTGTGCTGCCAAAGATATACCGAATCGCCATGTCCCACCATTGGTCACACAGGGGATGTGGGGACCTGTTGCCCGCGCCCTGTTCTGTCGCAGCTTTCCCACCCCCCCTTCCTCATCACATGGGGGGAAGCCTGTTTTTGGTTGCTCAATCCATCTTTCCTAATGGAAAGATGGGGAGTCAGCCATTGTCTGCAGTTGGGCCCGGGCTGTGGCGCAGGCGGGAGAGCAAGCCAGTGCAATTAACTGCAATGAATCACTCTGACCAGGAGGTTATGAGTTCGAGCCCCGCTCGGAGCCTATGTTTGTTTGTCTTTGTTCTATGTTAAAAGGCATTGAATGTTTGCCTATATGTGTAATGTGATCCGCCCTGAGTCCCCTTCAGGGTGAGAAGGGCGGAATATAAATGCTGTAAATAAATAAAGAAATAAATTTTTTAGCTGCACTTCAGCCACGGAGCTGCCATGGAAATAGTTAGCTGGTGTGTGATGGAGTCAACGGGTTCTGTGGCTGAAGGCTGAAAATATAGTCAATCAGTGTCACGACCCAGGCTGCAGAGCACCAATAACCATACACCGAGGCCAGATTCTATCTAATATCTTTATTGAAGGAATATATAAAGTTAATAAAAGCAAGTGTATGAAATAGTCCAGAAATAGACCTTTCAGGAAAGGTCAAAATTAGTCCAAAGAAACAATGTCCAATATGAAATATTAAGGTCCAAAGTTGTAATCCAATAACCGAAACACTCACTTTGCCAGGCAAAGTGAGGGGAGATGACAAGGTCCTTTAGTCCATGGAACTTGAGCGAGGCTAGGGAGTAACTTGAAACAGGGCTTGATACAAGGCAACAAGGACGAGGAGCAAGAACAAGATCCGTGGAATACTTGGCAAAATCCGGAAAACAAGGCAAGGCAGAGTCCTGGAAAACAAGGCTGAGTCCTAGGAAGCAAGGCAAGGTCCGCGGAGGTAAACAAGGCTGGAACGGGAACGTAGGCTTGGAAACAGGAACGAAGGCTTAGAAGCGGAGTAGCGCTGTCCACACACAACCTACTCCAGTTGCTGACGAATTGACTCCGCAAGATCCCTTTGTGGGCAAAGCACCTAAATAGGATCTAGTTTTCCCACCAAAGAGCAGTTCCCTGGAGAACCAGAAACGAAAGCTATTCTCTGAGTCCAGATGCATGACTCCTTAAAGTTTCCCATGGAAAGCAGGCTTAATCAGCTGAATGCTTAGCAGCTATCCTAGCACTCCTGCGGGACGCCTGTTGAACTCCCCTCTGTTGTTTACAAAAAGCATGGCGAGAAAACGTAGGAGATTGTGGCTCGGGGCTTGTTTGACAGACTTCTGGAAGACAAATCTCTTGCAGGTGCAAGGTTTCCAAATCTGGCTGGGAAAGTTCCAATTCTGGCTGGAACGGTGAAAAACCCAAGTTTTCCTCTTCATCTGGCACCACAGTGCCAGGAATGGGACTACATTGCCCATGGGTCATCACAATCAGTGTAAAAAGAGGTATGTGTGAAGAGGTCCTAGGTTATGCCTACCAGGAGCATGGGATGACTGAATTTAAGGACTGTCTCTCCACTCTGCAGGAAAATGTGCATTTGGTCCACAATGAGAAAATCACACAAAATTTGACCAAAACATACATGGGAAACTGAGCATATGACTAATACTCTTCTGTCTAGAAGTCTAGCAAACAACCTTTCCTTGAAACTCCAGATACACACAGCCAACACCAGATTACACTCCCAAGAAATGAAAGTGACAGAACAAACAATGTCTGTAGACAAGGAGTGGGGTGACAATTACATTGTTTTTTCTAGAGTTCTTATCAATAAACCTAGGAGGCTACAATATCATTTGTTTTTAATAGCTTCATAAACAATATAGGAAAAACTTGGAACTCAAAAAACTGTTTTGTACTCCTTTTGAACAATATATGATTGTGGAGAAGTTTCAACATCAGTGCAGCACCTTGTAACTCTTTTTCTTCCCAATCTTTTGTTTGCTATGAAAATCTAGAAATGTATTATTAGGACATATGGTGACAAATATCAAAGTTAACAATATTATCTCTTATTCCATTGGTCAAATGAATTAAAGTTAAATAAAGATGTCTGGCATATAGGAAAAGGAATTAATTTACAAGACACCAGTAGAATGGATGCCAAGACTTCTTGTTCCATATGTTGTACTAAGAAATTAACTTGAGAAAACTGGAACAGTACAAGCAAATACATATATCCATACAGGATATGTAATACACTCAAAATAATTATAACTGTCATTTGAAAAGGAACATTTACAGTTTTGAATGAAAATCTATAGAGGATAACTGAAAATTATAGAACTATCTTTGGATAAGTGATGACAAAAAATCTGAATAGCTGTGACTAATAAGAAATCAAACATCAGTCTAAATGACTGCAGTATTTTAGAATTATTCTACCTCAACAGACAGCAAAAGACAAGGCTGGAATAAAATGTAGTTTGGGGATGTTTAAAATAGTTTCTTAAAAGAATGACCATGTTTTCTGTAACAAGAAGTTTTCTCCCTTTACATTGTAGAGTACTAAATGCATCTTAAGTTTTGATCTTTGAAAAACTATGTTATAATGAAACTGTCTCCATTTCTCATAATACTATGAGATCATAATACTATGAGATCAAAATGCTCAGAGGTTTATCCACTGAAGCTAAATGATGGGAATTTGGTACAGATAAAAGGAAAGACTTCGTTACTCAACACATGGGATTCCACACTACAAGATTTAGTTATGACTGATAATTTGAGGAGGATTGGATAAATTCATGGGGCTATCCATGGCTACCCCACATAATGTGAAGACATGAAAGCTTGGAGAAAATGGAAGGAAAAAGGAAGAGGGGCCGACCAAGGGCAAGATGGATGGATGGTATCCTTGAAGTGACTGGCTTGACCTTGAAGGAGCTGGGGGTGGCAACAGCTGAAAGGGAGCTCTTGGCGTGTGCTGGTCCATGAGGTCATAAAGAGTTGGAAGGGACTGAATGAATAAACAACAAAATCCATGGCTACTAGTCAGGATGGGGATTCCCAGCCCCACTGTTGAAAAACAAAAGCAGGGAGGTACTATTGCACTACTTGTGAACTCTCTTGTAAACCTACAGACCTCTGGTCTGATCCAACATTACTCCTGTAATGTTCTTTTTTTTAATGGAAAGAACTTCAGATTTAGAAGACTGTGGAAGAAACTGAAATTGAGTGACTAATCCATAAAGGTAGATATTTAGGTCTGTGGATTCAGCCGTGCTAATGCTGTTGAAGCAAGGATTAATAGGTTCAATAGCTACATGACACGCAAGTACATCATTACCCTCTTTAGCCAATGCAAAGTTTACTCAGTTCATGTTATAAAAAACAGCATTTATGAATTTCTTCATCAACAAGATGAGAAATGGCTTGAAACTGAAAAAGCTAAACAAAATTATTTTTTGTTAGAGTGTGTGTGTGGGGGGGGGGCGAGGGGCGGGGTCAAATTCATGCTTCCATGGGCTAGGATCGAATGGGATGGTTGTATGAACTTCCTTTTCACTGTAATCAACTGTGTACTACCAAAACCAGCTCAAGATTTGTGAAACTCTCTAGAGACAGTTTTTGGGTAATTCAGATGGTTGCGCGGTAAAGGCAAAGTACCTGCTTCCATTGTACTTTTGTAGACTTGTTTAGATTAACTGTGCAACAATAGGTATAGATTGGGAAAATGTGGTTAATACAACACATTACAAATCAAAGCATAGTACAGATTGAACTGCTGCCAAACATGTATTCAGTTACAGAAGACCAGATACATTTCTTTCTTGCAATAACCCTGTACTCCCATCTAAAAATATTCAAAACAAATATAGTTTTTGTTTTGATTTCGGGGGGGTTACCAATATGAGTAAGAAAACTACGTTCTTAATCACAACTACACCAAAAACAAAATAAGCTCTAATACAACAAGAGCACAATTTTAAAAGTGAGAAGTTACTTGGGCCCTCCTTACATGTATGCACCATAATGCTCATAGATTTTTCAGGACCAAGGATTGAATTGGATTTATGTTGGCCAACCCATTAGAGGTGTGCAAAATGCAAAAAAAAATCCATTTTGTTTCTAATTACTAAATTTGGGTGACCCCAATTTTGTTTCCAAAATGTTTCAAAAATTCATAAGGGTTTTCCAATACAAAGTCCTGAAATCTTTGCTATTATATTGTTTCATTATTCCACCCATTCGCGCCAGAGGAGAAACTTCCATGCCTCTTTTCTCCCTAATTTTTAGGGCTATCCACTTTGTAGAATTATACATTTGAACCAATTATATGTGTGTTTGTGTGTGTGTGTGTGTGTGTGTGTGTGTATTGTCAGAGTAATTTACGCAGCGCAGCAGCAGTTGGATGGAGTCAGAGGAACGCAGCACGAAGAGACATCAGAGACGATGGTAAAACTATATACAAGTTTTACTGAAAGCAGTAATAAAGACAAACAGACTTGAAAACAATGGACACAGGACTTGACTTCTCAGCAGACAGCACTCAACTCAACTCAGAACTGATGTAATCAGCAATGCACACACACTTGTGTCTGGACACTCCCCAGTTCGAGCCACACATCAAGGACATCATAGCTTCTTAGTAATTTACTCTTTCAAGACTATAGTACACTCTGGATGATGCAATCAGTATGTAATACAGGCAAGACACAAATTTCATTTAAACACTACCAATACACAAATCCCACATTAACATGTATGTATATATATATATATATATATATATATATATATATATATATGAGTTCTGACATCACAGCGACACACTAAACAACACAATCACACACACCCCAACCTCGAAAATAGACAACACAACTCAAAATCCCCGCCTCAAGGCCAAGACAACACAATTAAAGTAAAAACACAACCACAATGCAAAAAAAACCCCAAAAGCCGCCACAGGCGATGTGCGCCTGCGCGCACACCATCCTCTCATCCCTTGCCACGCACACATCATCCTTACTCTCCTCCTCAGCCTCTTTCCCTGCCGCCCCTGCCCCCACTGCCATCTTACTAGCTTTTCCCCACTGTAGCCACTAGCCATGTTTCCTTCTTTCCCTCAAAGCAAGTAAGCAAGCAACAGCTGGACCATTGCTGTGCGGCTGTGCTTTCTTCCAAGATCCTCTGCCTGCTCTTCAGCTTCCGCCAGCCTGAGTTCGCCCCTGCCTCTTCCTCCTCCTCCTCCTCTTCGTCCTACAAGCGCTCACCACTCTCCCCTGGAAGGGAGATACACTCCTGAAGGAGTTAGCATGGGAAAAAGGTGTCTCCACAAAAGCTTTCTCAGCAATCCTTTTCACAGAGAGCGACATTTTTCAAAACCCAATTTCCCCGGGGACAGAAAGTGGGGTGGCGCAACCCATTGCAATACCATGGAAGAAACCACCCTGAGGCTTAAAAGGGCACCACCATAATCGCCACCCTCCTCCATCCTCCACACACCACCTTTGGGGTGAGCAGAAAATCATAATAGTATGGGGCCAATGGAGAGGGGAAAGTCAATGGGGGACGTCATTGGGGTGAGGACACAATCATCATAATAATAATCAATGGGGGATCTTTGAGCAGAACAAAAAATAAGAAGAAGAATACTCATAATACTAACAATAAGAAACATAAGGGAGCAATGGCGAGGGAAATGGGGAGTCTTTGAGGGGACCAAGAAGAAGAAGAAGAAGAAGAAGAAGAAGAAGAAGAAGAAGAAGAAGAAGAAGAAGCAGCAAAATTATTTTGAGAATGCTAATAAACCGGGTAAATGGTTATCAAAGCAAGTGCGTAAAAAGAAGCAATCACAAAAAAATTTAAGTCTAAGAAAAGGAGACAAGGAGATAAATAAAGATAAAGAGATTTTAGAAGAATTTAAATTTTTTTTGAAAATCTCTATTCAAAGGACCAAATTCCAAAAGAGGAGATAGTCAAATATATAGGCAAATTCAAGTTACCTAAGATATCTGAATTTCAGAGGGAAAAACTAAACAAAGAAATATCAGAGGAGGAAATTGTAAGGGCAATTAATAATATGGATGCCAACAAAGCCCCGGGCCCGGACGGGTTCACAGCAGGGTATTATAAGGTGTTGAAACAAGAACTTATCCCACCACTTAAGAAACTTATGAATGGGATATTAAATAACCAAGAAATACCGGAGACATGGAAAACAGGAGAAATAATAATCATTCATAAAGATCAGACAGAAAAAACGGATATACGCAATTATCGCCCAATTACGCTCCTCAACACAGATTACAAAATATTCACCAACATTTTAGCCTCAAGATTAAAAGAATTTTTAAATGAATGGATTGGGGAGGAACAAGCGGGATTTCTGCCAAAACGTCACTTAAAAGATAATATTAGAACGGTAATTGATGCAATTGAATTTTTTGAAACTAATCATCAAAAGGAAGTGGCCTTCCTCGCAATTGACGTGGAGAAGGCCTTCGATAATTTGAATTGGGACTTCTTTAAAATTTTGATACAGGAATTAGACTTAGGTTATCAATTTACCAACGCAATTAATACGATTTATGATAAACAATTTGCCAAGATTCAAATCAACGGACTAACGTCAGAATTATTCGAAATTAATAAAGGAACCAGACAAGGCTGTCCCCTCTCCCCACTCATATTTATATTATCATTGGAACTATTACTGAAAAGTATAAAAGAAGACAATAGTATAAAGGGAATAAAAGTTGTGAAACATGAATTTAAGACGAGGGCATTTGCAGATGATATAATAGGTATAATCGAAAATCCATGTAAAAATTTAGATGCTTGGCTCCTAAAAATACAGGAATTTGGAAACTTGGTGGGCTTCAGACTGAACAAGAAAAAAACAATGTTATTAACGAAGAATATGTCAAAGAAGAACCAAGAAATACTAAGTAAAAAAACAGGTATTCAATGTGTGAGTAAAATAAAATATTTGGGGATTTGGATTACCTCAAAAAACTCCCAACTCTTAACAAATAACTATGTTAATGTGTGGAAAGATATAAGAAAAAATTTAGAATCATGGAAGCATTTAAATCTATCTCTCTTGGGAAGGATATCCCTGGTCAAAATGAATATATTACCAAGATTATTATTCTTATTCCAAAATATTCCAATAATACGAAAGAATAGTATATTTAAAGAATGGAACAAAGATATAATGAAGTTTGTCTGGAAGGGGAAGAAGCTTAGGATTAAATATACAATACTAAGAGATAGAAGAAATAGAGGATGTTTTGGATTCCCCGATCTAAAACTTTACCATGATGCTTGTGCCCTAGACTTGATCAGAGATTGGATGAATCTCAAAAAAGAAAAACTACTCACTTTGGAGGGTTATGACTTGAGAGTGGGCTGGCATTCGTATGTCTGGTACGAAAGAGAGAAGGAGAAAAATTTTGGGAACCATTTTATTCGGTCTTCCCTACTTAGGACTTGGCAAAAGTATAAAAAGTTCTTCTATTTAAGAACACCATTATGGTTATCAACAATGGAAGCCAAACAAAGAAGACTCTTAGGTTGGTCTAACTGGCCAACATACAAGGATTTGTTAATAAAAGGTTCATCAACTCTGAAATCTCATGAAGAGGTGAAACAAAAATTTACCCATATTTCCTGGTTACATTATTTGCAGATTAAGGAGCAGTTTAATAAAGATAGAGAAATTGGATTTAGCCAAAGTGAGCAATTTTGGGACAAAATTTTAGAAACGGAAAACAAGATAATTACAAAAATTTACAATAAATTATTGGAGTGGTCCACAGAAGAGGAAACAGTAAAAAATTGTATGATTAAATGGGCTGAAAATATACGAAGACCAATAACTTTAGCAGAGTGGGAATCAATTTGGACTAAAAAATTGAAATATACTTATGCAATGGACTTGAAAGAGAATTGGCTAAAAATGTTCCACCACTGGTATATCACACCAAAGAAATTAAACCAAATGTATACTAATACTCAAAAAAATTGTTGGAAATGTGAGGAACAAGAGGGAAGTTATTTTCATATGTGGTGGACATGTAAAGAAACAAAAAAGTATTGGGAGAAGGTCCATATAATATGTCAACAAATACTTAAAATAAATTTCCCCAGGAAAGCGAAGTACTATTTATTAGGTATAACAGACCGGGACATTCATTTAGACATTAATGATGATATCCTTTTTACATATTTAACAACAGCCGCTAGAATTAGTTTTGCTAAAAAATGGAAGCAAAAGGAAACACCGAGTATGGAAGATTGGCTGCAGAAGGTGAAAGAGATAAAAGATATGGATAAACTAACTTTTTTATTAAAGAAAAATACAGGGACTCCGTTAAGATACACAGACTGGTCTAAAGTAGAAGAATTTGAAACAAAAAGAAGTTGAAGGATAAGTGATGAAGAATAAAAGGACAAATCCTTTTTGTACTTTTCTTCGTAAGCTTTTGGTAAGGTAAAGAAGCAATGACTAAGCTAATAAATAAAGGACAATATCTCTTTTTTTTAGGGTGTGTCCTTATTATTATGGACAATGAGGTTGATTCAATATTGTTTTTTTTTTGGATCACCCTCTTTCGTTTATATAGAATGGGAAACGCAAAGGCGAAGATGGAAGTCATTTTTACCAATATATTTTTTCTCCTTTTTTGAGATATATATATATATATATATATATATTCGTTTTCTCTTTTTTTGTTTTCTCTTTTATCTTTCTTCTATTTTTTATACTTTCTTCACTTTCTGTCAAAATTATTGTTCTCACTCTTTCGTTGTTATTTAACTGTTATATACACCAATAAAATATACTTTAAAAAGAAGAAGAAGAAGAAGAAGAAGAAGAAGAAGAAGAAGAAGAAGAAGAAGAAGAGGAAGAATAGCAACAATATCTGGCCAATGCAGAGGGAAATACGAGGGTCTTTGGGGTGAGGAAAAAAAACCATAACAATGATAATAATAATAATAATACACAAATAACACACGGTCCTCACAACAAAGGCTAATGAGGGTACTCTCCAACCAAAGGAAATAATACATTGGGGGGGGGGCTAAACTCCCATTCCACTGGGTTATACAGCACTCTACACTCTGATAACCACCACAAACCGCATAGTTTAATTTACCAAACTCAAGATTCTACGGTCCCTTCCACACAACGGGATGCCATTCCTCTCATCCTACTTGAAACTGGGTTCCCAAATCACGTTTTATTGATTTGCCCATCAGCCATATCAAAACATTTAACACATAGACATACATACAACATACAACCCACAGTACCCAAAAACTGGGTTCCCACTGAACAACACTCTAACAACAGGACTGCGCAGACGTTACTTCAATTGGGATGGTTTAATCTAATTACGAAGACTCAATCCAATTGTAATGGTGTCAAATCAAATTGTAAATGCTGTTTCCACTGCTGAGGGGATTTTTGAATCTTTTAATCCCTCTAGATTATATATATATATCACCTTTATATGAGGGGAAGGATTACAGGGGGTGATCTTTATTTCAAGATCCCAGCCTCTGTTTCTGTAGTTAGGGATTTCTGTGTTGTTGTTCCCTTTCTGAGGTAACTGTGACTATTATTCTTCCCCAATTAGGTGATTTATTAAGGTAACTGCCACCAACGTGAGGCTTTTGAATTATCACCGATGAAATTTGCCTCCACAGACGCAGATGAGATTAAATGAGTCAGTTGTTAACAAAGAACAACAGGTTTATTGCGTACAAAGCTTATGGTTGCAGGTTGATTGATTTACTTATGGAACTTTAGATAAACAAGTGGTTTAATAACTCTTATAACCACCGCACCAGTAGTCTCTGGTGTAATTACACTCTCACTCTCCTACTGATGATATAAATTGTAGCGAACTCTAACCTCAGCTGAGCTCCTTAGTGAACAATGTCCCAACTACAATAAAAGCCTTTAATTTGATCTACTATCAATCAAATTCCCGATCACTAGTCCTTCAAAACTAGAGATCTTGACTAGGCTCCCTTGACTCAAGATTTTTGGCCAGGCCTGTCTCCTCAGCCCTTCTTGACTGAAAAGACTCCTGGCTTCTTTTTAAAACTCCCACTTTTTTCTTTTCTTGGCTCCGCCCACTTCTCCCTCTGGTGAGCTAGCCAGCTCCGTCTCCTTGGTAACAGCACTACTGTGGATTGAAACAAGATGGTTTCTGTTTCAGCTACTGTGTCAACTAAACACAAATACATACTCTAACAGTTAAAATCAAACATAATAACTATGACTTCTCCACAAGGACCATTCCACACATGAACCAATCAGGGCCAGCTAACACCTGCCCTACTGAGGAAGCAACCACCCCTTTAAACCTCACAACCCATTACATCCAAACCATTCTGCAAAATGCCGCCCATCAGACTTACCACCAACACACAAAACAACTAACACCCACAAATATTGTATATTCACATACAGTAGAATCTCACTTATCCAACACTCGCTTATCCAAGATTCTGGATTATCCAACACATTTTTGTAGTCAATGTTTTCAATACATCATGATATTTTGGTGCTAAATTCGTAAATACAGTAATTACTACATAGCATTACTGTGTACTAAACTACTTTTTCTGTCAAATTTGTTGTATAACATGATATTTTGGTGCTTAATTTGTAAAATCATAACCTAATTTGATGTTTAAAAGGCTTTTCTTTAATCCCTCCTTATTATCCAACATATTAGCTTATCCAACATTCTGCCAGCCCGTTTTTGTTGGATAAGTGAGACTCTACTGTACTATTGAACATAACATATACTATGTACCGCCAATTCCTCCATACTTTATTTCCAACACCACCACAATTTGCCACAGCATCACGTGGCCAGGCACAGCTAGTGTGTGTGTGTGTGTGTGTGTGTCTATATATATATATATATATATATATATATATATATATATATATATTATTTGCGAGAGGAAAAGAAAGCAAAGAAAGAGGTTGGTTGTTGCAGTTGATACTTGGTAGTACTGCAATTGCCCCCAAAATATGGCAAAGGAAAGGAATAGGTTGGTTGGTAGACTAGAATTAAAGCAGAATTAAATTAGATTAGAAAATGTTTTAAATGCAATTTTTTAAAGGTAAAAAAATAATGAAAAATCCCACAAAATGAACCCTAATTGGAAAAAATCCACAAGCAAAAAAAAAATGATCCTAAAAGAATCCTAAGCTGTGGCAGCAGTAAATTGCATTCTGGCTGCTGATAAAATGATCCTAAAAGGAATCCTAAGCTGCTAGTAGGCTTGCTCAAATAATTCGATTTCCCTGTTACCCGTTATTAATTCGTTATTTTCGTTAGTTTTGAAGCAATATACGGCCTTGATTGTCCACACGTCTGGATATCGCGGTTTCGAACCGCGACTGGCCGTTTTTAGTTATGTCGTCGTTTTTTTTCGTTTTTAAAAAAAGCTTTTGCAAATCACCCAAACTTGTTAAAGTGCACTGGGCAACCTAGTGTGTTGTTTGCACCTTGTGGCCAATCAGAGAGCACGTTTAACCAGGGGGAGGGGCTGGTAGGACGTCCTGAATGAAAAGAGCGAGCACAGGGAGCCTCGTGGCTCATTTGCACCGGGAATCTGAAGAGGGTGCAAGGGAGATTCTGTGCAGGCAGGCAGGCAGGCAGGCAAGATTGCTGCGTCACAGCTTCCTTGGCTGTGTCTGAGCTAGAGCTAGGCTACAGAAGACCGGGAGAAAAGGTTGGGTGGGTGAGTTTGGGTGGTGTGGGTTTGGAAACTGTTGGGTGTTTCTTTTTTAATTTTTTGCAAAGGGCCTGTGGGTGTTTTTTTCCTCACGAGATTGGCGTTTTCCATTTTCCCACCCGGCCAGCAATTTTTCTGCTGCGCCATTTTTTCTGTTGCGGGCGGGGTGGGCTTTCTTCTTTCTTTTTTCAACGCAAAAGGGTTTTTGGAAACAAGGGAGCCTGATTTGGCCCTTGCCTGCTCAAGCAGGGCTGTTTGTCTGTGCCAGGGACGCTGTCTGTGAATCAAAAGCCAAGTTTGGCCAAAGGATTGCAGCTCCCATACCCCTTTGTAGAACTACACCTCCTTTTTGGGAAACAAGGGAGCCTGATTTGCCCCTTGCCTGCTCAAACAGGGCTGTTTGTCCGTGCCAGGGACGCTGTCTGTGAATCAAAAGCCAACTTTGGCCAAAGGATTGCACCTCCCATACTCCTTTGTAGAACTACACCTCCTTTTTGGGAAACAAGGGAGCCTGATTTGGCCCTTGCCTGCTCAAGCAGGGCTGTTTGTCCGTGCCAGGGACGCTGTCTGTGAATCAAAAGCCAAGTTTGGCCAAAGGATTGCACCTCCCATACTCCTTTGTAGAACTACACCTCCTTTTTGGGAAACAAGGGAGCCTGATTTGCCCCTTGCCTGCTCAAACAGGGCTGTTTGTCCGTGCCAGGGACGCTGTCTGTGAATCAAAAGCCAACTTTGGCCAAAGGATTGCACCTCCCATACTACTTTGTAGAACTACACCTCCTTTTTGGGAAACAAGGGAGCCTGATTTGCCCCTTGCCTGCTCAAACAGGGCTGTTTGTCCGTGCCAGGGACGCTGTCTGTGAATCAAAAGCCAACTTTGGCCAAAGGATTGCACCTCCCATACTCCTTTGTAGAACTACACCTCCTTTTTGGGAAACAAGGGAGCCTGATTTGCCCCTTCCCTGCTCAAGCAGGGCTGTTTGTCCGTGCCAGGGACGCTGTCTGTGAATCAAAAGCCAAGTTTGGCCAAAGGATTGCACCTCCCATACTCCTTTGTAGAACTACACCTCCTTTTTGGGAAACAAGGGAGCCTGATTTGGCCCTTGCCTGCTCAAACAGGGCTGTTTGTCCGTGCCAGGGACGCTGTCTGTGAATCAAAAGCCAACTTTGGCCAAAGGATTGCACCTCCCATACTCCTTTGTAGAACTACACCTCCTTTTTGGGAAACAAGGGTGCCTGATTTGGCCCTTGCCTGCTCAAGCAGGGCTGTTTGTCCGTGCCAGGGACGCTGTCTGTGAATCAAAAGCCAACTTTGGCCAAAGGATTGCACCTCCCATACTCCTTTGTAGAACTACACCTCCTTTTTGGGAAACAAGGGAGCCTGATTTGGCCCTTGCCTGCTCAAGCAGGGCTGTTTGTCCATGCCAGGGACGCTGTCTGTGAATCAAAAGCCAACTTTGGCCAAAGGATTGCACCTCCCATACTCCTTTGTAGAACTACACCTGGAAAGTACAGGTATCCCCTTGTAAACGAATAAAAATAACTAAAACTGTAATAGACGGTTTTGCGGCAGTTAATAGACCCTGAACAGAACACGTTGCCAATCAAGAAACAACAAATATTTTCCACCAGTTACACAACACCTTTCCATCCCCCCTTCTGTCTCCTGAAAACACTCCCGTTATCATGAAGCGTTCAGCTGTACGTGGGTCTGGGGGAGCAAGTCCTGCTAGTGGTAAAGCAACAGCCACAACACTGTGGGGGGCCAAAAAAGTTAGGGTGGGTCCCATCCGTCTGGAACGCCGAACTATGGGAGTGGGTGGACTTGATGAAGAAGCTGGCTGTTCGAATGCAGAAAGTTCACAGCCCTCCACCCGGAGCCAGTTGTCGTATGGAGCTGAGACCACAGGACGATCAATGGAACATACAGGTGTAGCCGTCCTGGAACTACAGGTGGTGGATAGTGAGGATATAGATAACCCCACCCCTCCACCCGCTACTGACAGTGAGGAGGAGGTAGAGGAGGTTGTACCATCAAACCAAAAACTTTCTCTAGCTGACGAAAGGGTGCCCACGACTCCTATCTCTGTGGGCGTCGCCACAGTGGCTGTGGGGAGGCCAAGGTCATATATTTGGGACCATTTCCATGTCCACTCTCAGCGTGCTACTTTGGCAGTTTGTAGACACTGTGGGGCAAATATCAGCAGAGGCAGAGACCTGAGACATCTTGCGACCTCGGGGTTGAGCTCTCACATGAAGCGACACCATCCCTCCATTTCGGTAGGAGGGGGAACTGCAAGCCCTTCAAGTGGCAGCCTTAGCACACAAAGTTCTCCTGGTGAAGATGGTGGAAGGCAGACACAGTCCACCTTGGAGGATTGGGCCATTCCATTACCCAGAAAGAAAACGGGGGAAACATTACTCACACCCCACCAGATAACCCAAAGTGTGGGAGAGATGATTGCCCTAGATCACCATCCCTTCCGCCTGGTTGAACAAGAAGGCTTCGTACGCCTTATGAAACGACTGTGCCCCCGATACAAAATCCCCTCCCGTCACACCTTTTCCAGAAAAGTTATTCCCGGCTTGTACGAGGGCTGTAAGGAACGCATTATCCAGATGTTGCGTAGCGCCATGGGAGGACACATCCATTTTACCTCTGACATTTGTCAGACAGTTCCACTGCCGAACAGCCATCACAGTGAGGAAGTTCTTCCTGATGTTCAGGTGGAATCTCCATTCCTGTTGTTTGAAGCCACTGCTCCGTCCCGTTGTCTTCAGGGCAGCAGAAAATAAGCTTGCTCCCTCCTCCCTATGACTTCCCCTCACATATTTGTACATTGCTATCATGTCTCCTATCAGCCTTCTCTTCTGCATGCTAAACATGGCCAGCTATTAAAGCCTCTCCTCATACTGCTTGTTCTCCAGACCCTTATTCATTTTAGTCGCACTCCTCTTGACACTTTCAAGCTTGTCCGCATCTCCATTTATCTGCGGTGCCCAAAGTTGGACACATTATTCCAGGTGTGGTCTGACCAAGGCAGAGTAGAGGGGGAGCATGACTGCCTTGGATCTAGACGCTATTCCCCTATTGATGCAGGCCTAAAGCCCATTGGATATTTGATCTGCCGCAACCCATAGTAGGCTCATTGTTATCTTGTTGTCCACGAGGACTCCCAGATGTTTTTCTCACACACTGCTGTCAAGCTAGGCGTCCAAAAATCAGTCGCTTGGATTTCCATTATTTATACCGAAGTGAAGTAGCTTTCATTTGTCCCTGTTGAACTTAATAAAGTTACTTTTGGCCCATCTCTGTAGTCTGAAGTTACAAAACTTTTTCTCTCCTGTAATACTGACGCTGTAGAGGTAGAAGGATATTCTGTGGGAAATTAGTCCATAAAAGCCAAGGTAGGAAATGCTTCCTCTTTGGGTTCAGTACGGATTTCATTCAATTCTCTATTTTTCTTTTTTTTTGTCAAAAAATATTTCCCTCATGAGCCAGGACTGTTTGGTCTTCTCCAGATCCTCGCAGTTCCTGTACAGAAAGAGCACTGTTATATTTGATGTGGATACTTCGGATAATCATTTTAGGTGAAGGAATACGCCAGACTCACACTTTACAGAGATATCTGTCCATCTGAACCTTTGAGGATATGTTTTGCCGCAGGGATTAATACTACACCTCGACTTTGGCCAGCACTTCTCTAAATTTTCATCTTTCACTGTCCCATCGGCTTGAGCGGGTGTGGTCGACGCAGTGGCCGCGGGACGGCCGCCTTTGGGTCCCCTAGCCCTCTGCCCGCTTACACGGAGGGTGCCTTTTGCCCGTCAGGGCGTGTGCCTTTGCGGCTGCTTTCGAGGTGTGGGCGCAGGTTACGTCGAGTGCGAACCGCATTTTGCTGGCTTGTTGGTATAACTCAGAGGGTGGAATCATCAAAGACAGTGGGACACCTACGATTTTGCCAGCATTTCTCCAAATGTAAACCTTGTGTCCCATCACCCTGAAAGGCTGTGATTGACGCTGTTGCTGCGTAACGCCCGCCTTTGGTTCCCCTTGCCCTCTGGCCACGCACGCGGACGATGGCGTTTGCCCGTCAGGGCGTGTGCCTTTGCGGCTGCTTTCGAAGTGTGGGCGCAGGTAGCGTCGAGTGCGAACCGCTTTTTGCTGGCTTGTTGGTATAACTCAGAGGGTGGAATCATCAAAGACAGTGGGACACCTACGATTTTGCCAAAATTTATCCAAATGTAAACCTTGTGTCCCATCACCCTGAAAAGCTGTGATTGACGCTGTTGCTGCGGAACGTCCACCTTTGGTTCCCCTTGCCCTCTGGCCGCGCACGCGGACGGTGGCGTTTGCCCGTCAGGGCGTGTGCCTTTGCGGCTGCTTTCGAGGTGTGGGCGCAGGTTATGTCTCGTGGGAACTGTTTTTTGCTGGCCTGTTGGTATAACAATAGAAGAGGGTGGAATGATCAAAGACAGTGGGACAGTGTCCCATTCACCTATAAAGGCAGTGTACTCAACGTTGTGGCCGCAGAACGGCCGCCTTTGGTTCCCCTTGCCCTCTGGCCGCGCACGCGGACGGTGGCGTTTGCCCGTCAGGGCGTGTGCCTTTGCGGCTGCTTTCGAGGTGTGGGCGCAGGTTCCGTCTCGTGGGAACTGTTTTTTGCTGGCCTGTGGGTATAATGATAGAAGATGGTGGAATCACTGAAAAAAGTGGGACACCTTGGCCTTTACCACTTCTCAAAATTGTCTTCTTTCACTGTACCATTGCCTTGAGCGGGTGTAGTCGACAGTATGTGATGATAATCTTCCGCAGACTCATAAGTAGAGAATCAATCCACTCAGAAACTCTGTTTTGCTATTAAAAACAATTACTTATGTCTTCATGTTCCCTTTTGAATCAACATTTGTGCTTTGTTTCTACTTTGGATTCATTACTACTCCATTACACACAATATCTTTCATTATTGTACTTCCTCAACTTTACTTTAACTGTATACCAACAGAAGTCATTTCCCTCTATCCAGCTCATCTGCTGGAGAACTTTAATAACACCAGAAATACACACAAGTCTTCCCTGAAGTGCAACTCCATGGAAACATGAACCCAACATCAGAGCCTTAAAACCTTCCTCTTCCAAAAAGCCTTGGAGGTCTGTGTGGTCGTTCGTTGCCTATTGAAGAATTGGTTGCCAGGCCAATAGTATTTCGCACTGCATTGTTTTTTAACTGTCAAACTACCTCCTCTCTATTCAGCACTCGGACCAGAGCTGTGTTTTTACACCACTGTTTTTTAAGCTAGTAATGCTGTATGCTGACTGTGACTTCAGTTATATTTTATGTCTCATTAACCCAACATTTCCTTGAATACAGAAGAGTCTCACTGATCAAAGCTGAACGGGCCTACCTAAGCTTAAATAAGGAAATATCTTGGATTGGACTGGTAGAAGAGAAGCGTATTACACATCATATGAGGTTATGATTTTCCTAATAAAGCTCCAAAAATTCATGTTATACAACCAATGTGACAGAAGAAGTCGTTCAATATGCAGTAATGTTATGTTGTTATTGCTTAATTTATGAATTTGGCTGCAAAATATCACGATATAATGGAATCGTTGACTACATAAATGGCTAGTTTTTTCCAGAGGCTAGACGGTTTGCTGTCATGGAGTGTGTCTTTGTGTCATGGGTTGTGGGGAGTGGGCATGGGGCCGGCCAACGGTGGCTGGCCCCCCTGGTCTAAGGGGATTGGGCCCACATTTCAAAAGCAGACGTAACGAAAGCATGCCCTTCCCCATGTGGGTTCTGTGGTGTGTGTGTGGGGCCGGCCAATGGTGGCCGGCACCCCTGGTCTGATGGGCTTGGGCCCACATTTCGAAAGCAGACGGAAAGTAAACATGCCCTTCCCCGTGGGTTGTGGGGTGTGGGCGTGGGGCCGGCCAACGGTGGCCGGCCCCCCGTGTCTGAGGGGCTTGGGCCCACATTTCGAAAGCAGACGGAAAGAAAAAATGCCCTTCCCCGTGGCTTGTGGGGTGTGGGCGTGGGGCCGGCCAACGGTGGCTGGCCCCCCGGGTCTGAGGGGCTTGGGCCCACATTTCGAAAGCAGACGGAAAGAAAACATGCCCTTCCCCGTGGCTTGTGGGGTGTGGGCATGGGGCCGGCCAACGGTGGCCGGCCCCCCGGGTCTGAGGGGCTTGGGCCCACATTTCCTGGTTTTTTTCTTCTCTCTCTGTCTCTGGGAAGCGTGCCGGCCAACTGTGGCCGGCCTAGTATTTCAATGTGTGGGCCTTGCCGGCTGTGGCTTATTCTTTCTTTTCTTTTCTATTGTTTTTGCTGCCTGTCGGCCTTCCTGGTCGTGTTTCCCACGATGCACCGCATCCCTCTTCTCTCGCGGCTGTCTTTCCGCACCCCTTTGGGCGATTTAGCACAGAAGCCTCCTTTGGGGCGGCCACTCTTTCTTCCTCTCTGGGATGCGTGCCGGCCAACTGTGGCCGGCCTAGTATTTCAATGTGTAGGCCTTGCCGGCTGTGGCTTTTTCTTTCTTCTCTTTTCTTTTGTTTTTGCTGCCTGTCGGCCTTCGTGGTCGTGTTTCCCACGATGCACCGCATCCCTCTTCTCTCGCGGCTGTCTTTCCGCACCCCTTTGGGCGATTTAGCACAGAAGCCTCCTTTGGGGCGGCCACTCTTTCTTCCTCTCTGGGAGGTGTGCCGGCCAACTGTGGCCGGCCTAGTATTTCAATGTGTGGGCCTTGCCGCCTGTGGCTTTTTCTTTCTTTTCTTTTGTTTTTGCTGCCTGTCGGCCTACGTGGTCATGTTTCCCACGTTGCACCGCATCTCTCTTCTCTCGCGGCTGTCATTCTTTACCCCTTTGGGCGATTTAGCACAGAAGCCTCCTTTGGGGCGGCCACTCTTTTTTCCTCTCTGGGATGCATGCCGGCCAACTGTGGCCGGCCTATTTTAATGTGTGGGCCTTGCCGGCTGTGGCTTTTTCTTTCTTTTCTTTTCTTTTCTTTTGATTTTGCTGCCTGTCGGCCTTCGTGGTCATGTTTCCCATGTTGCACCGCATCTCTCTTCTCTCACGGCTGTCGTTCTTTACCCCTTTGTGCGATTTTGCACAGAAACCTCCTTTGGGCCGGCCACTCTTTCTTCCTCTCTGGGATGCGTGCCGGTCAACTGTGGCCGGCCTAGTATTTCAATGTGTAGGCCTTGCCGGCTGTGGCTTTTTCTTTCTTCTCTTTTCTTTTGTTTTTGCTGCCTGTCGGCCTTCGTGGTCGTGTTTCCCACGATGCACCGCATCCCTCTTCTCTCGCGGCTGTCTTTCCGCACCCCTTTGGGCGATTTAGCACAGAAGCCTCCTTTGGGGCGGCCACTCTTTCTTCCTCTCTGGGAGGCGTGCCGGCCAACTGTGGCCGGCCTAGTATTTCAATGTGTGGGCCTTGCCGCCTGTGGCTTTTTCTTTCTTTTCTTTTGTTTTTGCTGCCTGTCGGCCTACGTGGTCATGTTTCCCACGTTGCACCGCATCTCTCTTCTCTCGCGGCTGTCATTCTTTACCCCTTTGGGCGATTTAGCACAGAAGCCTCCTTTGGGGCGGCCACTCTTTTTTCCTCTCTGGGATGCATGCCGGCCAACTGTGGCCGGCCTATTTTAATGTGTGGGCCTTGCCGGCTGTGGCTTTTTCTTTCTTTTCTTTTCTTTTGTTTTTGCTGCCTGTCCGCCTTCGTGGTCGTGTTTCCCATGTTGCACCGCATCTCTCTTCTCTCGCGGCTGTCGTTCTTTACCCCTTTGTGCAATTTTGCACAGAAACCTCCTTTGGGCCGGCCACTCTTTTTTCCTCTCTGGGAAGCGTGCCGGCCAACTGTGGCCGGCCTAGTATTTCAATGTATGGGCCTTGCCAGCTGTGGCTTTTTCTTTCTTTTCTTTTCTTTTGTTTTTGCTGCCTGTCGGCCTTCGTGGTCGTGTTTCCCACGATGCACCGCATCTCTCTTTTCTCGCAGCTGTCCCTCTGTACATATTTACGCAATTTAGCTAAGATCCTTCCTTTGGGGCGGCCACTCTTTCTTCCTGTCGGGGAAGCGTGCCGGCCAACGGTGGCCGGCCTAGTATTTTAACGTGTGGGCCTTGCCGCCTGTGGCTTTTTCTTTTCTTTTCTTTTGTTTTTGCTGCCTGTCGGCCTTCGTGGTCGTGTTTCCCACGTTGCACCGCATCTCTCTTCTCTTGCGGCTGTCGTTCTTTACCCCTTTGTGCGATTTTGCACAGAAGCCTCCTTTGGGGCGGCCACCCTTTCTTCCTGTCGGGGAAGCGTGCCGGCCAACGGTGGCTGGCCTAGTATTTTAACGTGTGGGCCTTGCCGCCTGTGGCTTTTTCTTTCTTTTCTTTTGTTTTTGCTGCCTGTCGGCCTTCGTGGTCGTGTTTCCCACGTTGCACCGCATCTCTCTTCTCTCGCGGCTGTCGTTCTTTACCCCTTTGGGCGAATTTGCACAGAAGCCTCCTTTGGGGCGGCCACTCTTTCTTCCTCTCTGGGAAGCGTGCCGGCCAACTGTGGCCGGCCTATTTTAATGTGTGGGCCTTGCCGGCTGTGGCTTTTTCTTTATTTTCTTTTCTTTTGTTTTTGCTGCCTGTCGGCCTACGTGAACGTGTTTCCCATGATGCACCGCATCTCTCTTCTCTCGCAGCTGTCCCTCTTTACATATTTAGGCAATTATGCTAAGATCCTTCCTTTGTGGCGGGCCACAATTTTTTCCTCTCTGGGATGCATGCCGGCCAACTGTGGCCAGCCCATTTTAATGTGTGGGCCTTTTCGGCTGTGGCTGTTTCTTTCTTTTCTTTTCTTTTGTTTTTGCTGCCTGTCGGTTTACGTGTTCGTGTTTCCCACGTTGCACCGCATCTCTCTTCTCTCGCGGATGTCGTTCTTTACCCCTTTGGGCGATTTTGCCCAGAAGCCTCCTTTGGGGCAGCCACTCTTTTTTCCTCTCTGGGATGCATGCCGGCCAACTGTGGCCGGCCCATTTTAAAGTGTGGGCCTTGCCGGCTGTGGCTTTTTCTTTCTTTTCTTTTCTTTTGTTTTTGCTGCCTGTCGGCCTACGTGTTCGTGTTTCCCACGTTGCACCGCATCTCTCTTCTCTCGCGGCTGTCGTTCTTTACCCCTTTGGGCGATTTAGCACAGAAGCCTCCTTTGGGGCGGCCACTCTTTTTTCCTCTCTGGGATGCATGCCGGCCAACTGTGGCCGGCCTATTTTAATGTGTGGGCCTTGCCGGCTGTGGTTTTTCTTTCTTTTCTTTTCTTTTGTTTTTGCTGCCTGTCGGCCTACGTGTTCATGTTTCCCACGTTGCACCGCATCTCTCTTCTCTCGCGGCTGTCGTTCTTTACCCCTTTGGGCGATTTAGCACAGAAGCCTCCTTTGGGGCGGCCACTCTTTTTTCCTCTCTGGGATGCATGCCGGCCAACTGTGGCCGGCCTATTTTAATGTGTGGGCCTTGCTGGCTGTGGCTTTTTCTTTCTTTTCTTTTCTTTTGTTTTTGCTGCCTGTTGGCCTACGTGTTCGTGTTTCTCACGTTGCACCGCATCTCTCTTCTCTCGCGGCTGTCGTTCTTTACCCCTTTGGGCGATTTAGCACAGAAGCCTCCTTTGGGGCGGCCACTCTTTTTTCCTCTCTGGGATGCATGCCGGCCAACTGTGGCCGGCCTATTTTAATGTGTGGGCCTTGCCGGCTGTGGCTTTTTCTTTCTTTTCTTTTCTTTTGTTTTTGCTGCCTGTCGGCCTACGTGTTCCTGTTTCCCACGTTGCACCGCATCTCTCTTCTCTCGCGGCTGTCGTTCCGCACCCCTTTGGGCGATTTAGCACAGATGCCTCCTTTGGGGCGGCCACTCTTTTTTCCTCTCTGGGATGCGTGCCGTCCAACTGTGGCCGGCCCATTTTAATGTGTGGGACTTGCCGCCTGTGGCTTTTTCTTTTCTTTTCTTTTGTTTTTGCTGCCTCTTGGCCTACATGGTCGTGTTTCCCACGTTGCACCACATCTCTCTTCTCTCGCGGCTGTCGTTCCGCACCCCTTTGGGCAATTTTGCACAGATCCTTCCTTTGGGACGGGGTCCTCTGGTTTTTTCTCTCTCTCTCTCTGTACGGGATGCATGCCGGCCAACTGTCACCGGCGCAGGATGGGGTCTTTGATGCTGATATAGACATTGGGGTTCGGATCCCCACGGGGATTTTTTCTTTCTTCTTTTTTCTCCATCTTGGACATTGCGGTTCGGATCACAACGTTGATTTTTTCTTTCTTTTTGCTCCAATTTTTCCCACTACCCCTGCCAGTGCTTTTAATGGATACTAACCCTCATGTGTATCTCAGCAGCTGAGCCCCCGCCCTACTGCTTTAGGGAAAAGGGTCAGGGGTGTGGGATCCATGCCCCCATGTCTATTTCCGCAGTTTAAGCCCACGCCCTGCTGCTTTGGGGAAAGGGGCAGGGGTGGGAGACGGGCCACGGTGGACGGCTCCCCAGGGGAGTGGGATCCAAGCCCCCATTTTGCCATCAGGCAATAAATCAAACCAACGTCGCAGAAATCTTACATTTCTTGGGAGGGGAGGGGCTTGACCACTGGGGTATAATGGCCTCCAATATGGATGCCTGGGGAAAGTCATTGCGCATAGTGGCAGGCAGCAAAATGTGTCTCTTGGCCAATGGCCCCCAATGCCCTATAATTTTGACAGATTTACGGGCACTGAAACAATGTTACACAAGTAGAAGAAGGACTTTCACAGTGATGGAACCCCTATTGAATGAACAGGAAATAACAATTCAAAAGCAGGAACAGATTTTTTGCAATTGGTAAAGTTTTTTTATATGAACTATAAAATTGCGCAATAAATCTTAGGAAAGGGCAAACGCTCTGCAATTTAGCAAACAAACAGGGTGGATTGTGTTCTCCCACTGTACCAAATTTGATCAGTATAGCTGAAAAAATGAGAGCAGGAGAGCCCCCGAACTCCCCCCCCGGGGCTGTTTTTGGGCGACTGCGCATGCGCGTCCGCCATTAACGAATTAATTTTGAAGATAACGAATTTTCGTTAATTTCGAATTTTTTGGGGGGCAAAATTCGGAAATACCTTCAGAAACGAAACGCTGCCCCCCTCTAGTTTTGAAACGAGTTTAGAATCAAATTTTTCGTGGATCGATCAAGCCTAGCTGCTAGCATGATGCATGTGAAAGCAATTGAGAATGGGCAAACTGGCTTCGTTAATCAGGTTGTAAGTATGTATTTACCAAAAAATGTATGACCCACGTCTGACTTTTTGCACAGCCCTACAACTCATACTTACATTTTAATGAAAATCTGTTTGAACTACTTGTTATTGTCATTTGCACATCCACTTATAGCAGTATCGCCATAGTTGCTTGTTCACTATGTAATGTTTAAAAATCCTGATTTATACATTAGTTGAAGGGGACATGCATGTATTGAAGTAGGGCAGCCTGACTGCCACCATTTTGATAACAGTACTCCCCATCTTACCTCTCCATTTTCCAATGGATGAATTCTAGAGTAATATGAAGTGCATATAACTTCATCATCTTTTGCATACGATGGAGGTCCAGTGCGGGGAGGGATGTTGTAGCGAGTCAGACATTCCGTGTCTGTGATAGCATGGTACTGCCAGGGCTGGTAGTTGGCACCATCTAGTGAACGCTCCAAAATCCAGTTGCCAGGCCGTGGTGAATTAGCTGCTTTTACAATAACATAGGCAATCTGGAAGACCTGGAAAAATGTAAAGAAAGCATTACAAAAACTTTTCAAATGTATCTGGGTTTTTTTTTACCTCTTTTGACAATCTATCATGTTGAATAACTCTTGACACAAAACACTGTTTTTAGCTGAGTTTACAGAGGATTCAGGTTATACCATTTTTACATTATAAGAGATGAAGTTGGAAATTCTCTGTTGAATATCTTGTATTACTATATACTCCGGTGGCAGAATGGTTTCTCTATCATAACTAACTCTGTGACAATGCTTAGCAGGGCTGTAGCCAGAAAAAAAAAATTGAGAGGGGTTTGAAAATTTTGGGGGGTTGAACCCCTAACCACCCCCCCCCCACCCCCCACCCCCCGGCTACAGACCTGTCAATATCTGCTTGAGATAGTGCCTGGAGGGACTCTTACTTTTTTGCATCTCATAGACTTAGCATGGGAATTTGCTTAACCAGTTAAAATTCATGAGGAAACCAGGTTTTTTTTTTAACCTCAAAAATTTCGGAGGGGGGTGTGTTGAACCCCTAACCCCCCCCCAGCTATAGGCCTGATGCTTAGTATAAAATGAAGCATCTGTGGTTGGCCCACCTTGCAGTTATGGATCCATAGCCTGGAGATATGAAACCATAACTGCTCTGTACTTACTAACACTACAAACTCACAATCACGAACAATTGTAAATACCCACCCAAACCTGCTTTACTAGGCATGTGGCAAACCAAGAACAGGTATTCTATTCAGCTGGTGATCTGAACTCAGGACAATTACATTTCCAGTGAAGCCATGACATCAGAAGCAGGCTCAGAAATACTGTAACCTGTAAAATACCCTTCTGCTCTTAATAAGCCACAAAGAATTGTTGCCACTCTGCACCTTAACAGAATAGATTCATATATTATCTTTACCATTGGCTTAGAAAATACTAACCCTGAACATTCTGCCAGTGATCTTTACTTGCATCTAATTACTGCTCTTTTCATAGGAGTGGATTAGGAACTTTTAATCAACACTTATTATAGTTTGTGCTTTCACCTGTCTTTCCAGCTAATTTAGAAAGGATTTATTTTCTGCTAAAATAGTTGCCAGGATTGTGACACAATAAGATACAATTGTATTTGAAGAAGCCTTAAACATATTAAAAATTAATACTTCTCTGTAAATCAGATTTTATTACAACCTGAATACATCTAAGGCAGATAGAGAAAAATATACACATCAATAATAAGAAGAAAAATAACTGTTTTCACAGATAGTAAGCAGAATTTCTCTCTGAAGAATACATACAGAAAGGCAATAGGTAAAATATGTGGACAATTAGAAGACGTTGGTCCAAATATTGACCTAAGATTGCACATTACCTATCACTAACCCAAATATTAGCATAGATTAAAAGAAAGGGTATATATACTTCTCAACTTTCAGTTCAGTACACCCACAGATGATAGAAAACAAAAACAATCTAGAATTTGGATAATTTACTAAAGAAATGTAAGGTGCAAAAAGGAAGTTCTGGAGTCTGAAGTATCATGATTGACAAAGAATTTTTTAAATAAAATGAGAAATGAGAAGATAATTTTCCATATTGTTAATAGGGGAAAACTTGTATTTTCAAAGGAATACTGCTCATTCACACCATCTATAGTTCTGGGATATTATAGTTACAGAGTGGAACAGATGCAATCATTAAAGTTCATTCATTTATTCTTTTTTGTAGTGTTTTGGCAGCTATTTCAGTGTTGGCGCTAAAATGAAAAAAGGGGAGAAATGGAGATTTCACACTAATAATCTGGTACTGTGACTGAGTACTTTGGGGGTTTCCCAACAGAAACATCTGAAAACTCTTTAGAGGGGCATTTAGTGGCAGCTAATATTTTTATTTTGCATTCTTTTAATACTGTGTTGAAGAACAGTTACTCTCCAAATCATCCATGAAACTGAGCACTCTGCTATTTTAGTACTACAAAAACTGTGACATCATAGAACATTTCCTCTTATTGACCATCTCTGTTACTTAACTATGACTTGTAGACATCTAGCATGCCCCTCCCACTCACTATCCAATCATTCAATAATGTGTTTAGCAGTTAAAACACAAGTGGAATTAATGACAAGTGTGAATATGCCAGCTGAACACACTTAATGCTGCAGGTGTGATTCAGAGGCTACATAACACCCTGAGCCCAATTGTCATTTGTATTCCTTTGGCTTCCTTGTAAAAAAAAACTTTAAAAAAAACCTCCCTACCGAAGGATGGAATAATGTTGTATGTAAAGTCCAAGTATATGATAAATTCACCATGGAAAGATAAAAACCTTCCTTCTCTTCAGAGTACTACATATGAATCAATACAATTTTCATTAGCATGATGTTTTTATTGTAATCTGGCTTTTAAAACCTATATAATACAAAGACACAGCAAGGAATTCATGCTATCTGCCTTGAGTGACAAGTAGTCTAGTCACTCACAGAGGCTTGGTTATAAATGTTATATACTTTGCGAGATGCACAATGGTAAAAACAGACTCTGGCTCAAAAACAGAGATGTGGCTAAGTGTTACAGCTCTAATTAGATCGTCCTTCCTGGCATAATAAACCCTCTACTCTGTTCATTTTCCCAATAAATGACAGACAAAACCGTAGGCAGTAGTTACATTCATAGTGAATGAGACAAATGGGTATCATTTATCGCAAACAATGTATTGCCATTTAACTACAGCTAGAGTATATTTTTGTACAAAATTTGTTTGAAATCAATTGTTCTGTTTGGAGTGTACTTAGTAATTTAAGGTTCTTCTTTGGAAGCAACCATATTTTACAATAACATCTTTCTGATATATTATCTCAGGAAGCCATTTTCAGCATTTAACTGCCAATCTCGGAAGAAACTGGACAAGGAATAAATGATTTACTGCCTCATCACCCTAGAGCATGAATCCACTTTAAATCCAGTTTCTGCTTCCTGCAGAATTCTAGGGTTTGTAGTTTGTAGTTTGGTGAGGCCTGGCTGAGCTGTTTAAAGCCCCCTCCCTAAAGTGGATTTAAAGTGGATCCAAGCTCTAGTATGATAAGGTTCTTAGGTGATCTAGAGAAAACCCATATAATTTAAACTACTTCACTCATATATATTATTGGTTCCTTTATTAGAAACACATGTTGTTGTTTTTTAAGAAAGAGGCATGAGAAAAAGAAATCTAAATCACAACTTTCTATTTCTTCTATTTCTGTTCAATTAATGTTCCTCTAATGTGTCATTCATTCCTAGATGTTTTTATCATCTTGAAGATCATGGTCAACCAAAGCATACAAGCTTGAGATAGTGAGGGGGATTTTGAGCCAAGTTAATTGTCCTACCAACCTATGAGATTCTTACTTGTTGCTTGCTGTATGCCTTCATTTCTGAACTATGGCGACCCTCAAGTGAAACTATCACAGGATTTTCTTAGCAAGATTTGTTCAGAAGATGTTTCCCATTGCTTCTCTCTGACATAGTGTGACTTCCCCAAAGTCACCCAGTGTGTTTTGTTACCATGCAGTGACTCCAGAGTCATAGTCCAATACTCAAGCCACTATACCACACTGTGTATCAAGTAAGCAAAGCTCTCTCCACAAAACAAAAATAATCTCCAGTTCTCATTCTCTAGCACAGGTACTCAGGTGCCTACTGCCTCCAAATGCAAAGATTTCATTTAGCCATCATGTTTAGTAGCCGGTGACAGAATTATCTCCCATGGATTTGTCTAATCCTTTTATCTGCTGTGCAAAGAAGACATTTTTCACATGCTTAGGGCTACTATTAGGGTTTTCCCCCTCTGGCTTATCTGGCGCTTTCAAAATATGAGTTTAACTTTGTGACTTCTCTCACTGACAACATCTTGGGAAGTCTTCTGTCACTACAGGGGCTTCCTTCAGGCTCTTCTTGCTACTACATTGTGGTAGTCAGCCAAGTGACACATTAGAGTAATCCCCCAGTTGGTTTGACTAACGACAGGCTTGGTTCACATGGATATACTCCAGATTCATGCATCTTTGACTCAAAAGAGAATGGCTAATATGAAGACCTACCTTCACAAATCAGTGAATTTCAGTGCAAGTTAATCCTAATGAAATGAGTGATGAGCAGATGGTAGGAAAAAACTTTGAAAGCCTTAGGTTAACATTTTTAAAATAATAAAAAACAACAACAACAACAACAGCGAAACACAGGCTATATCCACACTTCAGAATTACAGCAGTTTGATATATTAATGGCCTCGGCACAATGCTTTGGATTTCTGGGATTTGCAGTTTTCTGGGATATCTATCTTTCCTGTCAGAGAGCTATAGTGCCAAAACTTTATAAATCCCAGGATTCTACTGGATGGAAATATGACAGTTAAAGTGATGTCAAACTGCTATAATTCTGCAGTATAGATGGCCTCACATTCATGCAGAAATACTATGAACAAAAATATTTTCTGTTGTACATCTGGCTTTCTCTATTATGAGATTCTTTATAGATTATGAGAGCATCATAACTGTTATAAGAGTGTTTGGCATATAAATTCCTAATACAGATAGCCATTGGTCAGAATTATAACTTCTAAAAATTACAGGGCTAAGCATAACATAATCTGTATAGTATTGAACACTTTAGCTCTGGATGCAGAATCTAGAATCGAAATAAAAATGTGTTCAAATATTACTTTTTAAAAGGCAAGAGGTTCCATTTAGAATTCCAACTAGTTGCAACTAGAAAAGTAACACTATTTAAATGATTCTCAGATGTAAGTAAAGTAGATATGCTGTTACCTTATTTTTTTTATTTTTTTAAAAAAAAATCTGAATGATACTAGCCTTTGATACCTACCAGCTACTGCCCTGTCACAAAACATACTCTCTTCCTTCACATCATGACAGAATGCTATGCAACATAGCAAGATCCAACCTTTGATATTCTTCTAACAATGTTGCAACTGTAAAAATAGCTAAAATGTTATGGTTAAATCTTAAAAGCATGTTATCTTGCATTAAGCCACGATGAAAGAATATTTCCTTCCTTGAGGAAATAAATTAATTACAAGTAAATAGAAACTTTCCAGAGGCTGGAAGTAATTGGATTTTGTTACTACTTATGGCCAACGTATTTGCACAAACAAGTAGTGTACATAAATGTGTAGTATCATTTCCAGTTCTGGTTTCTTGGATTAGCCATATTGTGTGCATGTTAAATTGAGATGTATGGGTGTCTGGAGAAAGACATGTGTATTGTGCATATTCCAGTAGGATGATACGATATGCATCTTTCTGTTCACTGCTTGTCTTCAGTTCAGCTATTTATAAAAAATACAATACAGCTAAGAACATGATCAAAATTTTCAGTTAAAACTCCTGTGAGAGCTCATATTATATATCTATATATCTATATCTATATATATAATCAAAAATGAGCTTTGCATATATATAGAAAGAGCAAAGCTCATTTTTGAAAAATGCAGAAGAGTTAACAGACTCCTCTTTTGTATTCTTTGAAACTTTCACTTAAGAAGAATTCCAGAAATCATCTGTTGAAATTTTGCCAAATTATTTATGTTCCAAAGAGTCATGGAATACATTGCCTACTCCAGTCTCCATTCATTGATTTGACTGAAAGTTTAGTAAAACAAAAACAAACAACAAACAAACAAAAACCCTCCAAAATGTAGTCCTTGAAAATTCACTATGCATATCTGACATTGGGTTAATATTTTCCCTTCTTTTTCAAAATCCTCACAACAAAAGTTGACTACAGTACACTAAAACGTTGGGGATCTTGGGGAAAAGTGAAAAATTAGGACGGAGGTTTGCTTGTTTAACCACACAGCAAATCTCAAGCTGGTTGAAATGAGGAAATACAACATGTTTCTGGCAACTAGATATTAGAGGGGTACAACCATTTTTGGATATGGCTCAAATAATGAACTAAAATAGGTGAATTTGATGATATCCAGACTTCATCCAGGCCAAATCAGGTCTTTCCCCATGAAGAAAGCTGATTCCAAATCTTTGGATAGATGTATGATTCTGATAAGGTAAAGGTAAAGGTTTTCCCCTGACATTAAGTCTAGTCGCGTCCGACTCTGGGGGTTGGTGCTCATCTCCATTTCTAAGCCAAAGAGCTGGCGTTGTCTGTAGACAGGTCATGTGGCCAGCATGACTGCATGGAGCACTGTTACCTTCCCGCAGGAGCGGGAAGCTGCTCTAATATATGTGTGCCATAACAGCAGTCCTTGTTATTTCTGACAGTCATAGCACATATTAGAGCAGCTTCCCTGACCCACAAAGTATATTTATAAAAAGCTCTGAAAACAATATTAGGGAAAGGGGTGCTTTGCCCAAAGTTTAGTTTGTGGAGGTGAGCTTCCTATCTATGATTGGCCATTTGTCCATGATAAAGAATGGGAAAATGTACAATCTTCAGATTTCCAAGGTGAAGATTCAAATCAGACTGAAGAATATTTATGTCACAACCAAGACAGCCAACTGAAAACTGGATCTGGGTCTACAGTGCCAAATAATATACTTAGGACTTCACTGAATTGTATTATATGGGTCAGCACTGACCATATAGTGCAGCTGAAACTGTATTATTTGGCAGTGTAGATCCAGACTCAGACATTGTGAAAAATACCAAATCTGAGTCCTAATTGAATGTTTCCTTCTGTGTACAGTCAGATTTTATAGAACAATATTTTCTGCACGCTCAGTATAAAATCTGACTGGACAATCTCTGAGGAATGGAATGAGATAATGATATAGGAGCAATGCAGCATAAAGATGACATTCTTGAATAAAACTCCGCCAGAATAAATGGTCTATGGAATGCAGTCTAAGAATATTAGTTCAAGACCATAGACTAAATCTGCTTCATTACATGAAGTGACTATTCCAACTTCTTCACATAAAATGATCCAATTATATTACAGAAGGTATCATGGAAACATCACCAAGTTTTCAAAAATGTAACAACCAGATTAGAAAAGGGAAGACATTTACAAGGCAAATGGGACTGTGACTGAACAGCACATTACAACTTGGGCAGCAAACAAAATATGATGCTTACAAGAAAAAGAACAAAGATTTTTTTAATCAATGGTTTTTGACAGCAGCAGCATAATAAGAGGTCAACAGAGGGATTTGTAAAGGGCATCTGTATATACAGAACAAATGGTTCATACTATTACAAGTGTGCATAACGTTGCAGAGTTCTAGATCATTCATTTACTTGCTCATTTACTTTACTATGTCCACAATCATATAGCTATCACGAAGGAAGGCACCACTACTCTAATAAAAAAAATTAAAAGACTGTTGGCAAGGGTGTAACAACAGTCCTCCCAATAATGAGCAAGCAGGAACACCTTTCTTTTTGCTCCAAGATCTGCATTGCCTGACTGCTCCCATCTTAGGCCAAACCAAAAGTAATGAAACCATAAGCAAGCCCTGTAAGACTGTTTAACAAGCTGGTGGTTAGGTGCTGCTGCTGGGACACAAGAAAGATATTGGAAGATATGACAGGTAACTGTTTTAAAGACATTATTGTATGGTATCTGTTTGGCAATTGAATTTTTTGCCTTGTTGGAAACCACCCTGAGTCCTCTAGGGGAGATGGGGTGGTATATAAATAAACTTTTTGCTGTTGTTGTTGTTGTTGTTGTTGTTGTTGTTGTTGTTATTGTTACTATTATTATTGGTATGAGGTATGAAAGAAACCTGTAATAGTGCAGACAATTAAGAACTATAGAGAATAATAATAATGATGATAATAATAATAATAACTTTATTCTTGTATCTCGCCCCATCTCCCCGAAGGGACTCGGGGCAGTTCACATGGGAAACCAAGCCCAACAATGTACAAATACAACAATATAAAATACAATACAATCATAATAATAAAAACACATCATCGTACAATAAGAACATGGCTAGAGGCCAGGAACGACATAATAGCACTTCAATCTTCAATCTTGGGGAAAGTGATAAAATTGTAATTGTGAAATTGTGCAATTGTGCAATATCATGGGAGCACTGGTAACATGGGGAGAGATAAAGTGCAGAATGCTAGGATATAGGTGGGGGTGGGGACTCAATCAGCTGTTCATCTTAATCAGAGGTGGCTTGAAAGAACCAGGTTTTCAACTGTTTTGGAATGAGGTCAGAGTTGGAGCTAATCTTATTTCTCTTGGAAGAGAGTTCCAGAGCCGAGGGGGCACGACCAAGAAGAACATAATTTTGGAATCACAACAAAAACTTTTCTTCCATGACTCATGAAATTGTGGGCATGGAATCATGGTATGTGTGGAGTCTACTTTAACATGTTTCCACTGAACCCCCCCCCCCCCAACCGAAATAATGATAGAATTGAAAGCCTGTGACCTTCATATGTTACATCATTCTTAACCAATGACAAGGTTGGCTGTGACTGAAGAAGCTTGTAGTCTAACCACATCTGGAAGGACTATTTTATTCCTCTGTAACACATACATTTGATTGGGGGTTAAATCTCAATGCAATGTTCATATCTTTTTGTAAACCTGTACAAATAGATTCTTGCCTCTGTCATAGTTACAAAAGTATAGGAGCAGTTTGCACTCACTTATTTTACATATAAAAATCAGCCTCCATTGCCTTTTGTTGCAGGTATTGATATGTTTTGAACTATTTCAGTGACTCCCCTGACACAAATCCAAGCTGCAGTTTAGCATAATCTGAAATACTTCAAAAACAGAGCCAGACTATTTTGGTTTAGTTTTAATAATGTTTTAATTGACTATTTTGGAAAAATGAAAATGATGAATCTGAAATAATTAAAATAATAGAAAGAGTACAGATATAATAGAGAGAGAACAATGCTATAGAGAACAATACTACAAAGCAGAGACATATACAACTACACAATGGCATATTAAATCAAGTGATTATATAAGTGGAAGATAAGATTTATGCTTCATGGTTAGGGAGAGATCTACTCCCCTGTTCAAGGAGCTCCACTGGCTGCCTTTTATATTCCGGTCCCAATTCAAGGTGTATACCATCACATATAAAGCCCTAAACGGTTTGGGACCCACCTACCTTCGTGACCGTATCTCCTACCACAAGCCTACACGATCCCTTCGCTCATCAGGGGAAGCTCTCCTGTCCCCACTCCCGATATCCCAGACCCGCCTTGTGGGAACAAGGGAGAGGGCCTTTTCTGCTGTGGCCCCCCGATTGTGGAATTCTCTGCCCGCGGAGATTAGGCAAGCCCCCACACTAGCAGCCTTCAAGAAAGACTTGAAAACATGGCTCTTTCGCTGCGCTTTTGGAGAGTAACCATTTTATATTTCTTTTCCGTTGCTCCCCCTAATATCTATCCTCCAGAATACCCCACTCCCTTATGACCCTGTTCGCTGTGGTTTTTATTTTTATGTCTTTCTCACCCCGAGTTTTAACTTAATGTTCATGTGGTCTGCCCTTGTTTTTATTGTCTCCTTGTTTTATTTTGTAATGGATATTATTTACTGTATTGTTTATTGTATTGTGTTGTGCTGTTCTTTTATATGCTGTTTACATTGTATTGTTTTGGGCGTGGCCCCATGTAAGCCACCCCGAGTCCCCATTGGGGAGATGGTGGCGGGGTATAAATAAAGTTTTATTATTATGGTTATCTTGGGAGTCACACAGGTCTTGGGAGCAGTCAAAATCTCAGAACTTGTGGATGTATTAGTTTATTTAAATATGGTATGAATGGTGTCTTTAAGCATAAAATAAGCAATTAAAGCTTTTCAAAAAAACCTTGGCCAGGTATTTAGCAGTTGACAATATTCAGGATATGGTTTACTACTATATGTATACATTTTAATTGTTATACCTTTTTTAATTTTATAAATGCCATTTTATCTCCTAAGGCCTAAGGGACAGCATGGATTGTAAATCAAAGTTCATAAAATACACCTATTAAAACTCACCAGAAATTCATTACATTCAACAGTTAGGTCCACATGATGGTACTAAAGCTTCCATTTCCACTGGTAATTGCCTCAAACTATACAGTACACACACTGTGAGACACACTTCCATAACTTGCAATACCCATGAACAAATGTCTTGTAAGACACAAGAAACAATATAGTATTACAAAAGGTTATTCACTATACTAATATTATTCATATTGTGCTGAAATGAATCATTAATCTACATAGCAATATCCAATGAAGCAGGAAATCTCATTGTGTATTGCTTCCACCTGCTCTTCTAGCTCAAAATAAATCCATTAGGAGCCGTTTGTGTAATTTAGCTTGCAGAACAGCATCACACAGAGAAATACAATTGAACAGCGATGTGTGTATCTCTAATATGAGTAATATGTATGTACAAATTGCATATAGCTTTTAGCAATTTCAGACTTTCCCCCATTCCTATCTTTCCTGGGGTTGAAACAAAGTTACAATCACCAGATCTTTGTCCCTCCTGATTTACTGTAATGCATCATCCAACCAATATCTACTCTAAAAAAGTTGTCATGTAATTGCAAATTTATACATGACAGGTACAGTGCTATACAATGCATGTCCATGCAGGAATAAGTCTTAGAAAATTGCATCCATAAGTAAAATGCAGAGGATTTCAACTTGAGTCATTCTGGTTGCAAAACCACAAAGAAACTGTCCCTGTACTTCTGCCCTCTATAACCTTCAGCAAAGAAATCTACTGGGTAAAAGTTGCTTTTGAATGCAAAGCAGTATGGATAACAACAGATTGGAGGGTTTTCCCCCTTTTTTAATTAACTTTTAATCTGTGTGCTTGCAAAAATGTCTCTTGGCATTTCAGCAGAACATAAACCAAGCTAGTGTTATCATTTCTAAATCTTAAGACAGGCATCTTGTAACAACTGCTGTAAGAGGTATCATAAGCTTATCATCTCAATAAGGTAGATTTCAGAGCTGAGTTGCAATCTAATTACCATAAATAAGAGAAATGATATTACATTTCATTACATTCATACCTTTCTGTATGCTGATGGGTAGCCAAGGTAGGGAATTAAAACTTCAAACATTTGCACATCTCCCCCCCCCCAAAATCTATATGTTCCCCATAAAGGAAGTGCTGAAGATAGTATAACCAAGCTTTGTAAAACAATAGGAAAAAAAACATTATGTACAAGGATTGCATGTTTTTAGCATTATTTTTTAAAAAAAAATCTCCTGTAAGTAAAGCACTTCAGAAAGGCTGCTTGGAAACATTTCTTGCCATTGTGTGCCTCCAATGACCTCACTGGACAGGGTACTTTTTTGGTGGCATGCATAAATTTGTTTATACTTTTGTGCTGTCTCCCATAACATGATGTAGAGCTACTTCCTGCAGAGCTCTATCGCAAAAGTATAGACAAACGGGCACATGCTTCCTTTGTTGTATTGGATCGACGGGGAGAAGCTAGGTGGTGTTGCTTCCCCCCCCCCCACCCCCGTGTCAGGCAATGCAGGGTGTGATGTGTGGCAATTCCAGCAGCCTATCTGTTGAGGTCACAAGTCATTTCCAACTTATGGTGACCCTAAGGGAGCGTGTGCCTTGCCCACAGTCACCCAGTGGGTTTTCATGGCCAGTGGGGAATCAAATCCTGGTCTCCAGAGTCATATTTTAACCCTCAAACCACTAGACCATGCTAGCTCTTTCTGAAAACTTTAGCAAACAGGAAATACAGGTTTGGGAAAGTGTTTCAGAAAAACACAAGGTTTCAGACCAGGTCTGTCCAGCCTATTATTAACAGTGAGGCCTGTGTGCACATGTGATAACTTTACAGATGGTGTGAAAAGGAGGAAAAGAATATATGCCCTTGGGGCTGAAGCGTCAGTGCATTCTTCTTGGTGTGTTCATCTAAACAAATTCTCAGGATGAAATCAACAATCTGATTACCTTTTAAATCAAGTGATTTTAATCGAAAGCCTACATATCCCTGGGTTGATTTTTTTAAAAAGTATTCGTGTTTGAATTTTTCCAGTCACAGGGCCCTTCCACATAGCCATACAACCCAGAATATCAAGGCAGATAATCCACAGTATCTGCTTTGAACTGCATTAAAATTGAATTGAGTCCACACTGCCGTATAATTCAGTTAAATGTGCATTTCATACAGCTGTGTGTAAGGAGCCACGGTGAATTTTGACATAAACAGTTAGAGCTAACACTTCTGTATTTTTCTCATTATAGGCTAATCTGAAAAAAATTCCAGCAAAATCAAATAAATCATATCCAAAATTTTGAATCTGTACACTTATAGCTTTCAGTGGTGCTTCAGTGACTGCTCCTCGAAAGTTAAGAAGTACAATTTTAAATTAACTCTGAAGGTTCACAAGGGCAATAAACCAAAATTAGATAAAGCAGCATCCTCTCTTTTGCAGAAAGCCTCCCAGGCCCCTACACCTATATACCCTTGCCTTCTTCCTCTATCATCCTAATCATAAATTATATTTTATTCCACTTTATTCCTATATATCCATTAAATATGTTCTATTTTATTTCTGAGACAGGAAGCATTGACCTCTAACTGACCTAGGTTAAGAGGTGAATTATCCAGCTATTGTTTCACTCTGGGAAACAGCCCCGGGTGTGGTCTAGAAATGAAGGGGACTTGGTCATTTCAACATTCTCTATTTGGCTGGCCTGGGAAAAGAAATGTAGATAATTCCATCATCTTCATGCCTAGACACCCAAAGACAAAACTAAAAAACTAGGATCAAGCAGCTACCACATTTGTATCTATTCCTTTCTGTATATTTTTATTCAAAAGGATATATATATATATATATATATATATATATATATATATATTTCCCAAGTCCGAAATGTATAACCTGTATTTTTATTCTCCTAAATGTACCAAACTGTCTAAATGGCCTGGCTTAAGGGTCATTACCCAGAAATGCATTCTCAACCTCTGTTTAATGGGAGGCTGTGCCCTCCCATGGGGTGGCTCCACAGCTTCTGCTCTAGACCAATCCTTGTGTGGATCCTTAGCCAGCCCCTTCTTCTGGCCAACCAGAGACAGGGGTGGGACAATTCCAACTAGTAACCTGATTGTATAAAAATGTTTTGCATAGTACATGTTCTCTTATGCTTACAATTTTGGGGAGGAGCCCATAGACATTGCTTCTTGGCCAAGAATGCCATAAATGCCTTTGTCCTTTTGTCTTCACTCCCTGATGAGTTTTTAATCTGGAACTTTGGTTATTAATTATGGCTAGCCACACTTGCCAAGCAGTTCCCTCTCATTTTATTGTGGTCTAAATTCCATATTACAAGCCCTGATTCTATATCAACAGAGAGCAAAAGGTGATCCTAAGTGGCATGAGGTTTTCAAGGCCTTTTTAAATTGACACTGTGATTTCTCTAAAGGATGAATTCAGAAGTCTATGTCCTCTTAGTTGAAGATGGTGGCTGTTGACATTACCACAATGAGCTCCTGTGAATGCTTCAGTAAGGATTCACACCATAAAGAACCATTGACACAAAAAGGCTGGCTTTAAATCCTTCTATGTGTTCCAGAATCATAACTCAGAATTTTAACACAGATCTTGTGCCAGTCCAAATCCATGCAGAACAATAATCAAATCATGAGAATAGTCAATTACCCACAATTCTTACAAAGCGGAGATAGACAGGTTCTAGGCCAATGTAGCTTTCCTTCTTCCAGAGCCCTGTAAATGTTCCCTACAATGTTTCCTGCAATGTTCCTTACCTCCGTTTATCAGAGAACACCAGATAAATTAACTGTATACAATATTTGAAAATGGTAACGGGGGAAAAGGCAGCTAAAGTAATGGAGGACCAGTTTAAAAGAATCTCTTGCTGTCGCAGTATCCGTGTAAACTCTATGTTAGCAATAAAATGTGGCTGCCCTTGGAATAGGTTTAATCTTTCACAAAGATCCTAAATTTTAATGTCTGCTCTGAGATATATGGCTGCTGCAACCATAATTCTATCATACCTTGTGACCACAGATATTCCCATATACTGTTATTTATGCTGCAAACATCCAGTTTTAAAGCTTTGCTTCTGAGTCCCCATAAACTGTTTAGCTACAGTATATTTCAAAAACAGAAGTGAACCCATTCAGAACATAGTTGCTTCTTAAACATGCTGTCTGCCTCAGAGTTTGGAAGTCACTACTTTCAAATAGCAAGCTATTTCTAAGGAGAGAGCCAGCATGGTGTAGTGGCTTGACTGTTGGACTGTGACTCTGGGGACTAGGGAACATATACCTGATTAACCATAGAAATCCACTGGAAAACCTTGAGGGAGACCCACTGTCTCAGGCTAAGAGCAAGGCAAAGGCTAATCCCCTTTGAAGAAATCATGCCAAGAAAACCTCTCTTGTGTTATCAGAGTTGCCATATATCGGATATGACTTGAAGACACACCACCATCACCATCACCACAGCTCCTAAGTAATTTCTTCTCTAACACATAATTATATCAAGATTAGAAATAAAGGAAAAGTGATCCCATTTCAAAAGTAACTATAATAGCTATGGTTACATTTATAGTACAGAATTTATAGATTACAGGATGGTATATTCTGTGTCATAGACCTGTGATCCTGCAGAACTCAGGCTTCTAAAAATAATTATTCATTTCAGGAAAAGACTATAAAGTAACAAATTGTGTGTGTGTGCGTGCCCCCAATTTACCTGTTGAACTATGCCAACTCCATGAATTTCATAAGGAATAATTAGAAGTGGTTTTGCCAGTTCTTTCCTCTGAAGTAAAGCTTACACCACCTGGCATTCATTGGCAGTCTCCCATCCAAGTATTAGCCAAGGGTGATCCTATTTAGCTTTAAAACCGCAATCTATCTTATTACCAAGCAATACTTTCAAATATTCCAGTTTGCCTTATGTAGGGGGTATGGGTCTGAAAGCAATAGAGGGTGTCAAATCTAGAAATATGCTAGGACATGTTTGTCTAATGAGCAAACTTGTGAGCAAAGTTTAAACATAAGTAGTCTCTATGTTTTCTCTGAAATATTGGAAATCTGGCCAATATACATGACAATTACAACTAATAATACATGGCTGATAAAAAATAAGCTTTAACATAATTGTCCAATTATCAAAAAAATATTTCAATGATTGTACTGTAATTTCAGTTAAACTGCCATGGCTCCATCCGAAGGAAATTGAGTTTTGTAATTTGTGTAGCACTAAAGCTTTCTGGTAGGAAAACCTAAATGCTATTCAATTGCCAATCTAAGAATTTCATAGGATTAAACAATGATATTTAAAGGAGCATCAGAGTGTTATAATCACATGGTATGAAAAGGATCCCCAGTCTTAAAAAAAAAAAGATCTGACACATACTTTCTCTACTTTAGAGGTGCCTCAAAGTAGCCATTAAATTAGTATTCCTCAATTTTTCTCCAGAACTTCGTATTATAACTACAGACTCATCATCCAAGCAATTTTCCTCTACTTAAGATAGTGTTACTTGGATCAACAGTACTAGCGAGAACATCTAGGGTTCAGGATGCCTGTTAGAACAGCAATATGGTTTTGTCTCCACCTATAAAATACACAGGACTACTTTGATCTTTCAATCTCTCTCTATCTCTCTCTCTTTTTTAACAAGAGGTCAATTGATCAAATTGACTAGTTCTGTTGTAATGAATGTCTGAACTGGGCAGATGGAACTAACTTCTAAATGAATTTCTGATTAGCTTTCCAGACTCCTTACACTATAAATGTAATTTCTCTTGCTGTTGGTTCAAATGCTAATCTATTTCCCTGAAATCACCCCAAAATCAAGGATCTTACATTATGCACATGCTCAGCCAGGAACTCTTGTACATTTTTAATTGTACAGGTTAAACTGCCTCTGCGTCTGTCTGTCTCGGTCTCTGTTTGATGTGTTTATGGGCATTGAATGTTTGCCCTATGTGTGTATAATGTGATCCGTCCTGAGTCCCCTTCGGGGTGAGAAGGGCGGAATATAAATACTGTAAATAAATAAATAAATAAATTTTCTGAAACTGAAGACTCTACTGAGGCAGGTAAAATGTACTTAGCCAAATAAGACTGCCTTTTTGGTTTTATTTACAAGTCATTAGGCAAAATGTACTAGCTTTTCCCACTCACATTAAATTGTCTTGATATACTTTGGCATTTGCTTTCATTGGTTTAAAAAGCGACCCTCCTGATTTTTTTTGCTAAAACTTTCTGTATGTTTTACATATGCATAGTTCGTACTCCATACTATGTATAGAGAACCAATTTGCAATCAGTTTTTTTTTAGTTTTTGAGAAAGCAGAACTAAATATTTTCACTACCATCTCCTCTAAAATTAGGCTGAGGAGAGGAGCCCACATCTATAAGTTAGACAGGGGTTCCATGGAGCCCTTTTTGAAGGAAAAGTTTCTCATAGAGCCCCAAGAAATGTTTATATATTATATATTACATATAATTTATATTTATCAGGCATGGGCAAACTTTTGGATACAGGGGCTGCATTGTGTTTTAAAATTTGACAGATTAGCTGGGCCAGTGGCAGATGGATATGTGTGTGTGAACTAATTGAGAAAAAACATGAACAAATTCTGGAAGCAAGGAAGGCACAGTGGAAAGGTCTGCATTGCGAGGAAGGAAAAGAAGTAAGGAAAGAGAAGGAAAGGATGGAAGCAAAGAGAAAGGAAGGAAAGGGAAGAAAGGAAGCCCTTCATGGCGGAGGTCAGCAGCCTTAGCATGTTGCAGCCCTCGATGGCAATGGTGGTGGTGGCAGTATCCAAGCGCTGCCTCTCAAAATCCTTGGTAGCAAGGACCCACTCCATCTGGAAAGGGCCCTGTGGTCAGCTCTGGCCTACCCCCCACAGGACGTGGAGGCTGCCTTCCTAGCCGGCACTGCCTTTGCGCCCCCAGGGCCCCGGCCTACACTCTATGGGACCCTCACTGCCAGCACTGCCAAGCTGCTCTTTGTGGAGAGCCCTGCCGATGCCCTCACCCTCCACCCCCTCCCACTGCCAATGGGGCCCCTGTCCTTCTTTGCCGCCCCACTTTCAGTGGCAGCGTTTCAGCAACAGGCATTTCCAACAGCTGTGCTTACAGCGCTTTGGCAGTGGAGGAACATCCAGTTGATCGGTGCCTCCTTCCACACCACTGTCTGCTTGGAGGGGGAAGGGGGAGTGCATAGCCCCTGACTGTTTTGTAGAGCCCTAAGGACTCCACAGAGCATACTTTGAGAACCGATGGACTAGGAACATTCACTGAAAAGGCTACGAGGATCTCATAGGATTCTCAGTCTGATTGGTGAAAATCTACAGAACAGATCCACCAGTGGATAAAGATTTTTTTACTTCACAGCCATCACATCATTACCCTAAACTGAATAATAAACATATTTTCCCGTTTGTGTAGCTATGCCCCATTTTTGTAAATACATTATTACCATGTTATGCCATTAATTTATTGTGGTGAATAGTCAACAAAGAAATATATTTCAGCCTTCCCTGCCATGAAAGGCTAGATACATTTAATGAAGAAAACTGTAATTATTTTTCTGCCTTTTGACCGCACCCCCCATAACATTAAAATTTGCTAAAAGCTTTCTGTGTGCATTTATAATTATGAATAATACTAATACAGCAACATACTACAAGATGATGAAAGATGAAATAACACCGATACTACAAAAAATAATGAACTCAGTACTGGAAACAAATCAAATACCAGAGACATGGAAGGAGGCCAGCATTATTCTAATCCCCAAAGAAAATCAAGATGAAAAACAGATTCAAAATTACAGACCAATTTCTCTGCTAAACATAGACTATAAAATATTTTCATCAATATTGGCAAACAGATTAAAATCAACACTGAGTAATTGAATCAATGCTGACCAAGCAGGCTTTCTACCTGGAAGGCAAATTAAAGATAACACAAGAATAATCTTGAATATAATTGAACATATTCAAAACACAAAACTCAAAAAGGGGGCACTTTTATTATTGGATGCTGAAAAGGCCTTTGACCGACTAAACTGGAATTTCATTATTGAACTATTAAAGAACCTAAGATATGGAGGGAAATTTATTAATGGAATACAAGCCATATACACAGAACAAAGAGCCAAAATTAAAATTAATGGAGATATGACTGAAATGTTTCCAATACAAAGAGGTGTGAGACAGGGATGCCCCCTCTCACCCTTACTATTCATACTTGCAATAGAAATCCTAGCAAGAAAACTACATCAAGATGATGACCTGATTGGTATAAAAGTGAAAAACCAAAAATATAAAATAAAGTTATTTGCAGATGACATTATTTTAATGTCAGAAGATCCACAGAAAGAATTTCCCAAAATGATATGCCTGGTCAATCAATTTGGATCAGTTGCGGGTCTTTCAATCAATCTACGCAAAACAAAAATATTAGCGACAAAGTTAAGCAATAAAGAAAAAGAAGAATTAAGTCAAGAAACAGGAATTGAAATAGCTCTCCAAGCAAAATATTTAGGAATAAACATAACAATGAATAACAAAGATCTGTATAAAAATAATTATGAAAAAACCTGGAATAAAATAAAAAATGATCTGAAAAAATGGATGAATCTGGATATCTCTCTCCTAGGACGGATAGCTACAATAAAAATGAATATCTTACCTAGACTATGCTTCTTGTTCCAGAACATTCCAATTGACATCAAGGAAAAAGAATTTACAAATTGGAATGCTGAACTTACGAAATTTATTTGGAGAGGGAAGAAACCGAGAATAAAGATGAAAAATTTACAAGACACTAAACAAAGAGGAGGACTGGCTCTTCCAAATCTAAAATTATACAGGGAAGCAGCTATATTGATTTGGTTAAGAGAATGGATCCATCTTGACAATCAGAGTCTCATAACTCTGGAAGGAGATAGTTTAAAATTTGGCTTACATGCATACTTAATTTATGGGAAAGTGGCAGAAGACTCAAACTTTAATAAATACCCAAATAGGAAAACTGTGATGAATACTTGGAACAAATATAAAAAATTCTTTTACAGAAAATTACCACAATGGACCTCGATCCAAGAAGCTTTCAAACAAAGTGGAAATTCAAAGGGCAATAAAAGATGGCCAACATATGCGGAAATACTCAAGAAAACACAAGATAACCTCCAACTGAAATCAATGATAGAAATAAACCAGCAGGGTTATAACATGAACTGGTTTGAATATGCACAAATACACCAACAATATCAAAAAGATGTGCATACAGGATTTGAAGAAGAAAAGACAGACCTTGATAAGATACTTCAATCAAGAAATAAACAACTATCTAAGCTTTACAGTCTCCTGTTAAAATTACACACAGAAGATGAATATATCAAGGAGTGTATGGTAAAATGGGCTAAAAACATTGGTCGCTCGATTAGCATAGATGAATGGGAATACCTCTGGAGAGTAAAAATAAAAATTTTCAGAAGTTATTCCCTTCTAGAAAATTTCTACAAAATGTTTTATCAAGCTTATATGACACTTGTTAAATTAGCCAAAATACAGCCACAATTAAAAAACACTTGCTGGAAATGTAAACAAGCAACAGGATCATTTTTCCACATGTGGTGGACTTGTAAGAAGGCAAAAAACTTTTGGATTAAGATTCATAAAACCACTGAAAAAAATACTAAAGTTAAAAATACCCATGCACCCAGAAATATTCCTACTAGGAATAACAGATACATCACTGCTGAAGCCACATGATAAACTCTTCACTTTGATGACAACGGCTGCGAGAATAGTTTATGCACGAGCCTGGAAATTGGAGGAAACACCAGAAATGGAGGAATGGATCTTGAAAGTGACGGAGGTGGCTGAGATGGACATTCTGACAGGGTATCTCCAGTCAAAAGACCCTTCTGAGTTTAGGAAAGTCTGGGTTCCCTTCAAAAGGTTTTTAGAAGGAAAGACCATTTCAACGTGGGGGTTTCAAATTTGACTATTATAAATTTTAATTTTCACCACTCGTTTAACTTCCTTCTGTGAAAAAAAAAAGGTCATGATGAAGAAAAAAAAGAACTACAGTTCACAATTGCTGGTATCTTGTGAACAGGTTGTGAAACAGTGAGCTTTTTGCTTTTGCTTTTTGGTGTATTTCTTTGCCAAGTACTTTGCATTTTTATATCGCCATTTGTTCAGATTTTTTTTCTTTTTTATATAAATATGGACATTTTAGCTTTGTTTTTGGTTTTTGGTTTTCTCTCTCTCCCTTTTTGATCCTTTTTAAATCTCAGTTTTCCCACTTTCTATACAATCAAATGTTCTCACTCTTTCAATGTTAATTTACTCTATCTTATAAGGTAAAACTTCAATAAAAATATATATTAAAAAAAAAGAAAGAAAAGAAAACATATTATGTCTTTGTCTTATCCTCTAAGCCCCATTTAAAAGACTCCTTCAACTACAGAAAGCCTTTTTTTTCATTCAGCAGACACAGAAAACTGGATTCTGCTAGCTTCTTCATCTGACAAAGGTATTAAAAATCTTACAGGAGAAGGTTTCTAGTCATTCCTTTTCTCCCATTGGAGAAGGGAAGCCCACGTTATTTCAACATGCCAACTGAATGCTTTGCAAAATCATGACACCTCTCAAACTGGTTATTCCTGACACTTTAACTGAGCTTCTTTATCCTGCCCTGTTAGTTCTGCATGCCTTCTTCCTTAAGTGACACTGGAACCTGCCCCATCCCAGTATTTTAATTTATCAGTTTATCTCTTGCTGCAAGTGAAACAAAAATATCTCTCTCCTTCTACCTCCACCACTGTTACTGCTATTCTACATAACGTCCACTCAGGGTGTTAGACCAATTCTCCAGCCAATAATAAAGCCTTAGTAGCCAATGCCAAATAAAGAGCCTCTTGAGTTAGCTATCCATTTTTATTTTTTGTATACCGAGAAGCAGCAGTGAAGAGTCTAAAATTGTGATGTGTTATTTCTGGCACCTACCCGTTATTCTGTATCTGCATTAGCTAAAGGAAAATAAAGTCACTTCTCTTCTGACAATCAAAATCATTTTACTTGTGTAGCTGCCATAATTTAGCATACCAGTGAACATTAAATGATAACAGTCTTCTAAAGCTACACACCTGTCATTTTATCAAGTTTACTGTGGAGGAAAAAGGAAATGGCTGGCAAGAGATGCCTCAACACATCCATGGTATCTTCCTACTGAGTCTATAAGTATATATCAGGTCTTGTTAACCTCTGAATATACTTAGATACCTAACACACAATTTGCAGGGCTTGTTGTAGGGCTGTTGTAAGATAAGGGTGGGAACCATGTGGCCTCCAGATATTACTGAGTTGCAACAACACAAAATATGTTGGCATCTGCAATCTGAAGAGCTACACAATCATTGCTTTACAGTGATATTTTTATGGCCATTTATAAAACTCACACAAATGCATGCTTTTTAAACAGCAAAAGTATATTGTAACTTTACTATATAACTACATTTCTTTTTTAGTTTTCTAGGCCGGACTACATGCAGCTCCTGAGGCTCATTTCTGTGACCCCTAAAGCCCCACCTGGATACTCCTTCAACCCAACTGAGTTTATTTTCAATAGGGTCAACAACCTTCAGGCTATATTTTCTTCCTAGTTCACAAAATGTCCTTTAGATCCCAAACTAGCCACTTTCCCAGAACCCCAACCCTTTGAGTGACACAAAAACAAGTGACACAGTACTTGGCTTCCCATTCCTGCACTATTGCTCACTGCTACCATGCTTCCCTGAAAATAAGACATCCCCAGAAAATAAGACCTAGTAGAGGTTTGGGGGAATTGTCAAATATAAGGCCTCCCCTGAAAGACCTAGCAAAGTTAATAAGAATAGGACCTTTCAGGCTGCAGCAGAGTTCCATTGGGAAGCACGGCTGCAGGGCAGAAGCAGCACTCATAAGCACTGGAGGGAGGGGGAGAGAGAGTGCTTGCTTTTTGTGCCTCCACGGCTGGCCCTGCCCTGCCCTGCCCTGCCCTGCCTCCCACCTGTTCCCCAGCCGCCAACGCATATACACGGCCCGAAGAACCAAGGTGCCTCCTTCCCTCACTGCCTTTCTTCCCTTCGAGGCACGGCTCCATCCTGGTCATGCCCCCTTCGCCCCAGAGGCTTCTGATCAGCTCCTGCTGCCAGGGCGAGCGAGGGTGGAAGGAGGAGGGCTTGAATGCACTTCCCACTCGCCCCTGCTCCTGCTTCTTAAAGGCACAGGATGCCTTCAGGCCCTGGCCCCAGGTATCTCATACTTTAAGTCCCCACCTACAATGCCCTATCGGGAAACTCATATAATGCAGTTCAATGCAGCAAAACTGCTTATATGTGTCTGCTACACTGATCATATATCATGCCTTTTCAAACTGCATTATATGGCACTGTAGATGGGGCCCCAGGTTTTGAAAAAGGAAGGGGATTGCTTTCAATGACATTCTGTTAAAGCAAGACCCCCCCCCCCAAGATATATTCTCATAAGACCACCCCATAAGAGAGGAGTTTTCACTCCAAAATAGCGTCCTTAAAATGCATGCAATGATCACACCTGCTATTTTTGTGTTTTCAAAAAAAAGTAAAATCAGGACGATAAATAAAGAACACCACTCAGAAAACAGAGTAATTCCAGACAGGGCTTGAATGTGCTTACCACTCACCCCAGCTCCTGCTTCTTAAAGGCACAGGACGCATTTGGATTCTCCTTCTCCTTTTCTTATTCCTATGCCATGAAACTTATTATTTTGTCCTATTATTCTATTACCATATTATTATCATATTCTGTTATTATTTACTATATTCCATTATTATATTATCCTATTAATATATTTCACATTATTATATTACATTATTCTATTGTTATATTATTCTATTATTATTCTATTATATTATCATATTATATTATTATCATATTCTGTTATTATTATATTATCCTATTAATACCATAATATTATTATATTATATTATTATTATTATTGTTTATTATATTATTCATTATTCATGACTACATTGAAACTAGAATAGAGAGAAATCAGCATGGAAACTTTGTGAAGCCTAAACTGCAAGAGGTACCATAGCTTATTGAACATGGCAATAATGGTAGTAACAAGAAATTCTTGATAGGCTTCGCATATTGCATGTGCATATATGAGGTCCAGCACATAATGGAGGGAATTTTTAAAATAAAACTTCTGTGGGATCTCTCTCTTCTCCCAATTGCTAATTCAATCTCTGTTTAAAATTATAAAGTGTAAAATAGTTTCAGAGAGTTCTAACTGCTTTCCATTTGTGCTTTCCTTGTTCCATTTGACAGCCCGATCAACTGTTTCAGACTTTTTAAAAGCATACATGTGCTGGAGCAGTCCATACAGGAGGGAAGAAAGGAAAGCATGTGTTTTGCAAAGTGATGCAAAGGTGCATATTTTTCAGCCAGGGTCAGGTTATAAGCATACCTTTTTAACATGTGCTTTTTTTATCTCTTAACCCAATTTGGCTAAATGTTGTTTAGCTACTCACCCCCTTTTAACCTAGTTACTTCCGGGTTTTACAGAATGTCTAGCAAAACTCTTTGGGATTATTTATCTAACTCTGTGTTATTAACTAAATTATTTTTCCAACTCTATCCATGGGTGACCAGGTTCTATGTTGTTGTTTTTTACAATAGCTCCAAGAACAACCAACTGGGGGCTGGACTGATGAAAAAGACCAATGCTCAGAAGTAATGAATAAAAAGTTATGTAATTCTAGGCTGCATCAATAGGAGAACCATGTCTAGATTGAGGGAAGTAATAAGGTAAAGGTAAAGGTAAAGGTTTTCCCTGACGTTAAGTCCAGTCGTAACTGACTCTGCTAGGTTGCCAGGAGCTGGGGCTAACAGCGGGCTCTCATTACGCTCCTGGGATTTGAACCTGGGACCTTTTGGTCTGCAAGTTCAGAAGCTCAGTGCTTTAACACACTGTGCCACCAGGGGAAGTAACAGTACCACTTTATTCTGCTTTGGCTAGACCTCACCTGGAATAATGACTCCAGTTCTGGGCACCACAATTTGAGATGGATATTGACAAGCAGAAACAAACAGGGAAGGGCAACCAAAATGGTCAAAGGTTTAGAAACCATGTTTCACAAGGAGCAGCTTAGGATATGTTTAGCCTGAAGATGTGAAGGTTAAGATGTGTTTAAATATTTGAAAAGATGCCATATTGAAGATAGAGCAAGCTTACTTTCTACTGTCCAGAGACTAACCATTTCATCACATAGGTCTTCGCAAGCATCATGGGATGCGTGCCACACACTTCATTTAAGGAGCCTCAAGCCACCAATCACACAATGCACACTCACTTCCAGAGGATCTCTGTAGGTGAACTATTCTGCAAACATCCTATGATGCTTAACCCAGAACACAGGAGGCTTCCCATATTCTATAGGGAGCAATGGAGTTAGCAGGGGGGGGGGGCTGTGAAACAGCACTTCCCCACGTATAACAGGGAAGCAGCACTGCAGGAGAAGTGGGGCACAGGTTGATGGGACTGGCCTGCTGTCTTGCAGATTCACCATGAAGGCTGGCAAATTGCCCCACTGCCCCTCATCAATGTGATGAGGTCCTAACACATGGAGCAACAAATTCAAACAACAGGAAAAGGGATTTCACTTAAACTTTAGGAGAAACTCCCTGATGGCAATAGCTATTCAACTGTAGGATATGCTGCCTTGGAGTGTGGTGGAGTCTCCTTCTTTGGAAGTTTATAAACAGAGGTTGGATGGCCATCCCCTGGGAGTGCTCTGATTGTGTATTCCTGCTTGCGGACGATTGGATCAAATGGTTTGTGTTATGTCTTCCAATTCTATGATTCCACTTCCAAACAAAACCTTTCCACACAAAAATCCCAGCAGACTGCAGAGAAGAAGATTACAATAGCTATTTCAATACCTTTGATATGAGACCTCTACGTGTGATCCTTTCCTTACCAATTTTGCTCTAATAGCAGGCATCCATGTTCTTTCTATGACAGATGGTCACTAGAAGAACCACATTCCAAAATTATTTAGATTATAAACATATGGGTAGCAGCTATAGATGCTAAATATAAAGTTATACCTACTATAAATGGACAAAGGACTATCAAGACCTGGTTTCTTTCTCATTTCCATGAATATAATTTAGGGTCCAAGAAGGGAGCATTTGTTTTGTTGCTGCTATTGTTAGAACCTGCAGACCGAAAGGTCCCAGGTTCAAATCCCGGGAGCGGAATGAGAGCCCGCTGTTAGCCCCAGCTCCTGGCAACCTAGCAGTTTGAAAACATGCAAATGTGAGTAGATCAATAGGTACCGCTCCGACAGGAAGGTAACGGCGCTCCATGCAGTCATGCCAGCCACATGACCTTGGAGGTGTCTACAGAAAACGCCGGCTCTTCGGCTTAGAAATGGAAATGAGCACCAACCCCCAGAGGTGGTCACGACTGGACTTAACATCAGGGGAAAACCTTTACCTTTTAATATTGTTAGATAACTGAGAACAATGAGTTGCTTACCTGTAACTGTGGTTCTCTGAATGGTCATCTGTGAAAACCGCACATATGATAGTTGATGTGCACATGAACAACAGTTTCAGAACATTAAACAGCTGATTTAGATAAGTAATCATGGCCCCGCGCTCCCTCCCCAGAGGGTATATATATGCCTAAAGAAGGCTATGGCCTCAGTTCCTCCACTGGAATTAGTAGTCACTAAGGCATGTCAGAGTGGAAATGGATGTATGTTCGTCTGATCGGAGAGCACAAAGTTCGGTCGCTCGACGGCCGAACGTAATAGCAATTAGAAACGCAGTTTTCCACGTAAGATATGCAAGATCGGACATAGTCATGGGCTCAAAAGGGGGTTTCATCAAAGAGGACAAGACCAGGTCAAGCTGCCAAGGAGGGGGTAGAGGGATTCAGGAGGATTAGTATTTTTATATCCCTGTAGGAAGAGTTGAATTACAGGGTCTTTAAAAGAAGACAGTAAGCCTTGTTTACGTCGGTAAGCTGTAAGTGCAGCCAGGTAGCACCGGAGGGACGAGAGCGACAGTCCTGCAGATGCTAAAGATGCTAGGAACTCCAAGACAGTAGATGTTGGTATGAGTAAAGGATCGACACCATGTCGTTGGGCAAAAGAAGTGAACTTCTTCCACTTAGCATCCTAAGATTTCTGTGTGGACTGTCTATGAGTGGCCAGCAAGCTGTGCCTTACTGCTTGCGAGAGGAAGTGCTGTGGACTCGCCACACTGTGAGTCAAAGGTGCTCAATGTCTGGGTGTTGCAGAGTGCTGTTGTCCGCTGTAAGGAGGTCTGGGCAATGGGGCTAACAGAAGGGGAAACCGGGGTTGGCAAGGCCACCATGGTGTCAGGAGGATACAGTTGGCCTTATCGGCAGGGCCGGCCCTAGGTAATTTTCAAGTGTAAGCAAGCAGTATTTTTGCCCCCCCCCCCGGACAAACCAATCACTGAAAAATAAAAGGTAGAGATGAAGAGAACACACACACACACACACGTGGCACATACGGTCCCTGCATATGTGTTTGTCTATATATATGTATCTTATATATACATACACATACACACAATGTGGAAAATATGTGGCAAGGTAGATAGATAGGTAGGGAGCCACAGCAGAAGAATCTTCCCTGGAGCAAGGCCTAGGCCTAATAATAATAATAATAATAATAATAATAATAATAATAATAATAATAAATCATCCCAACAAAGGATTCCCCCAGGCAGGAAGCAGCCAAGCAATTGAAACATTTATACCTGTCTCCAACAGACAAGAGTTCTTTATTTCTCCCACCCTGGACTTTCCGCAGATATATAAACCCCACTTGATTGGTTTCCAACCTCTAAGGATGACTGCCATAGATGCAGGCGAAATATCAGGAGAGAATGCTTCTGGAACATGGCCATACAGCCCAGAAAGCTCACAGCAACCCACTTGTCTTTACTGTATTACACAAATGTAATGTGCATCTCAATTTTGGAATAGTCATTTAGGCAAACAGGTGTGGCTGAGATTGATGTAAATATGGTAGTTTTAGCCTTCTTACTCAGATAGAAGCTTGAATAGGCTTACAGTAACTAGGCTTTGACATTTTAAAGAATATTCTCAGCATGATAACTATATTCCTTGTCCCCTGCTGAGCATGAGAATGATGAGCAGACCTTTTTTTCAACCTCTGACAACTCTGATGGCAAGGCTGGGGTGATTTACTTGAAGTGGGGACAAACTTAGTAGATGTGGGTGAAAAGTCAGTATTTTAGAAACTCTAAAATCACGACAGTAAATAAAGAACACCACTCAGAAAACAAAGGAATTCCAGACAGGAAACAATCGGGGCCATCTAACACCTCTCAACAAAAGATTACCCCAGGCAGAAAGCAGCCAGGCTTTGAAGCTGCAAGACTATTTAATGCTAATCAAGGTACCTCAGACAAGAGTTCTTTTTCCAGCCCTGAACATTCCACAGATATTTAAACCCCACTTGCCTATTTTCCAAGAGACCTCACAACCACTGAGAGAAGAACCCCACTTGCTTTGTTTCCAACAGACCTCGCAACCAGTGAGGGTGCCTGCCATAGATGCAGGCGAAACGTCAGAAGAGAATGCTTCTGGAACATAGATATAAACTCACAGAGAGACTGGGGAAACGGCCAATGAATGTCCCTACAGTAGAAAGGAGATGAGGAAGGAAGAAGGGAAGGAGGAAGAAAGAAGGAAGGAAGGAAGGAAGGAAGGAAGGAAGGAAGGAAGGAAGGAAGGAAGGAAGGAAGGAAGGAAGGGAAAGGAAAGGAGGGGAAAGAGGAAGAAGGCCAGAAAGGGAGAGGAGGGAGAAGGAGGAGGGAGAAGAAGGAGGGAGGGAGGGAGGGAGGGAGGAAGAAGAGGGAGGGCGCCAGGAGATCCTCAATCAGGGCAAGCTAACAACTCCCAACAAAGGATTACCCCAGGCAAAACGCAGCCAGGCTTTGAAGCTGAAGGATATTTAATGCTAATAAAGGTGCCCATTTGCAACATTCACACGTGCCTCAGACAAGAGTTCTTTTTCCCACCCTGAACATTCCACAGATATATAAACCCCACTTGCTTGTTTCCAACAGACCTCGCAACCACTGAGAGTGCCTGCCATAGATGCAGGTGAAAGGTCAGGAGAGAATGCTTCTGGAACATGGCCAGACAGCCCATGAGAACTGCCATTTTGATTGGGCTGCGGAGGGGGCGGGGCCGAAGGGCACTTCCAAGGCACTCCTTCGGAAGTAGGGGGCGTGGTCTCCTGGGAGGTGCGTGCCCTCCGTGGCCTTAGGCCCGCCCCCTCCGCAGCCTCAAAGCCTTGCTGCAAGGTAGAAAGGGAGAGCAGGTAAAAGCGGAAGGAGGGGAGAAAAGAGGGAGAAGAGGGAGGGCGCTTTTGAGCAATGGTGCGCAGTGCATTATAATTAGGCCTCCACAGCGCCCCCTTCCACCTGCGCCCAAAGCCGCCGCTTCAGCCGCTTTAGCGTTAGACTGGCCCTGCTTATCGGTGTAAATTTTGGCCACAACTTTGGCAAGAAGGGGAATGGGAGGGAAAAGGTAGGGTAGAGGACCATTCCAATTGAAAAGAAATGTGTCTCTGAGGCAATCGCTGTCTGAGACCCATTCCCCTGGCACAGTAAAGCTGGCATTTGGAGTTTGATGGAGATGCGAAGAGATTGATGAGAGGATGACCTTGCAAATCTCGTCGTTGTGGATTGACCACTCAATCGTGGTTGAGATCGTGAGGCTGAGGTGGTCTGCTCTGGTGTTTTTTTTATTCAGGTAAGTGAATTGAAACAAGGGAGATGTTGCGTGTGATGCACCAGTTCCAAATTGTGATGGTAAGTTCGAGGAGGGATCTGGATTGCGTGCTGCCCTGTTTGTTCACATACCACATTACTGCAGTATTGTTGGTACATACTTGAACTGTACAATCTGAGAGAATATCCTGGAATGTTTGAAGGCCCTTGAAAAGGGCTAAGAGTTCCAAGACATTGACATGGTGATGTAGTTCGTGGTTGCTCCAATGACCACAAACCGAGAGGGTACTGGAGAACGCCCCCAGCCATGGAAGGAGGCGTCGGTCGTGATGGTTGCAGAAAGACCGGCTCGCCAGAATGGCATTCCCGCAAATAGCGCAGTGATCTGTCATTGATCCTGATTTAACTTCTCCCCATGTCTGGACTCTATTCACTAGTAGGAGTTATCCACAGATTCAGAAAAGAGTCTTCTTCAGTTTTAATGAGAAATATCAAATACTGAGAACATTTGGCAGACAAAGCATCTCTACCATTATTGTTTTTTGAATGTATTTTATGCAGTGTACTGACTCAAAAGGTAGTATGATAATGAAGAACAGTCTTTAAAATATTTCAAGTAGAGCAATTACAAAATAACACTGGTGGAAAGTTAGGTTTGTACTATCACAAATACATCTAATCTGGAATCACTTGCATTAATCAACGTCTAATGAATATTTACAACCCAATAGATACTCAGGAGCTAGGCTGATAAAATCCAGAGAAACATACGAGCAATTTCACCATGGAAAAGGAGAGATAAAATAAAGGTTACCTGCCGCAGGTCCAGCGTGATGGTCACATAATGATATTCCATCCCATTCTGAATGCTGGGACTTTGCCACCAAGTGTTCTTGCCATCAATTGCATTTGTTATCGGGTGTCGCACTGTTAGACCAACAATAAAGTGCATATTAATTAAGATTGAATGGCTTTCCATTTTCATTTTGCCTACTATACTATTTGCTTTAGAAGTCCATGAGCACTAAATTACCATATAGAATTTTAATTATGATGTAACAAAATTATTTGTTTCCCAGTGTTTATTACAGCACATTGCAGACTTTAAAAACGTTCCAATCTTTATTTTAAAATACATTTCAAAGACATATTTGGATTTGAAAGGGAAGGTTAAATATATAAATAGTTTAACATACACTCAGTCCAAAAATATCAGCACGCTTCACAATACATCTCCTTGGCATTTCTACTCATAGGCCATCCAAAGCACAGTTGTTTAATTACAATGGTTGGGTTATAGGCCACACCTGTGTACTATAGACTTTGGCACCAGGAGCTGCTGCACAGAAATCACCATTAATTTCACAGGAAAACATTTCTCAAGCGTATCTCGTTAAAATGAATAGTTGCAGTGTTGTTCCATCAAACTATGCTATGGCATGGAGAGAGAAAGAGAGGGAGAAAGAGGGAGAGAGGAGTAGGAAGATGAGATGGGCCATAGTGGGAACCTTTCAAACGTTGTGCCTTCTTTTGCTTTTAATAACTGCTAGAATCTACTGTAAAGCTGTATCCACACTGCAGAATTAAAGTAGTTTGACTCCACATTGACTGCTATGGCTCAATGCTATGGAATTCTGGGATTTGTACTATTTTTGAGATATTTAACTTTCTCTGTCGGAGTGATTTGATGTCACAACAAACTACAACCCCCAGGACTCCATGAGATGGGACTATGACAGTTAAACTGGTCTAATTCAGCAGTGTGGTCTCCCACAGAGAGATAGTGGGATAATTACCAAAATATATTTCAAATAACAGAAGTTTTAAATCACTCATAATACAAATAGTGGGCTCAATGTCTTGCATGAAAACAAAAAAGTTATTCCTTTTACAATTACAGTCGGAATGTTTTTCTATAACAGGAATCAACTATGACTAACCTATGATATTAAACTAGTGACTCTAAGTTCTATGTTGACTGTCAAGGCTTTACTGGTCTCTCCACATCTATTCCAACTAATATTTCAGTCTGGATCATACCTGAATACATGGCTCCTCACTATTAGATAGACATCTAGCTAAAAACCACTGCTTAGAGTCCTGTGGGGGATATGTTTCCAGACTTCACACATATATGTGAAACTGCAGATAACAGTGAACCTTTTGAAATGAAGGACCTAGAAAATGCTTAGAAATTGCATATTTTGTCAGACATGGATAAATGAAATCACAGATACCAGCCTGCAGATATAGGGGTTATCCCCTAAATCCCATTCATAGAAATATGCTTTAATATATGTCTTTTACATAAGGTTTTATAATTACTGTATGTGTTTTTAACTGTGTTGTGTCCCATCTCAAGTCTCAAGAAGAGGTGGGTAAGAAATAATAATAATTATTATTATTGATGTTACTTTTGCATACTGATAAGGGCAAAGGATAATATCTATGATCTAAGCATAACACATTATTTTGTATTTTCAGTGTGCAGCTGTGTTAATCAGTGGCAACAAAAACACAGGAAGTTCCATGGGAATTTTTGTTGTGGTATTATCCTGAATTTGAGTAGAACAAACTACAGTTTATTTAAATCTACTATTTATTTTACTTATTTCCAATATTTCTATCCCGCCCTTCTCGCCTGAAGGGACTCAGGGCGGCGTACAATTGGCAACAATTCGATGCCGACACATCATTAAAATCAAACAGCATATAAAATCTATTACAAACAATTGAATACAGTATAAAATATAAAACATATGGTTAAAATCCGTTCATCCAATATCCTCGTGCTTTATCCATACATCAGTCCAGGTCATCTTTGTCGTACTAACCAACCTAATAAACTTTAGTCTCATAGGTTTGTATTACATCTATGTCTCATAGAAGGAAAGGAATCCTACCTCATTACTGAAAAAGCAGAAAGCCTGAAAGCACAATTAAAAGCAAAACTGAAAGTGCAATTAAAGCCCTTTTTGAGAGCATACGAGAGTGCCAAGCTTAAAATGGCAACTGTCATAAACTATACATAAACATTCAGCAGCACTAGGAAGCATTATCAATGGCATGTTATAGAACCAGGGAGAGAAGTGAGTTATTATTGGATTCATTTTTGTATTTTTAAAAAGATACTAAAGGCTGGAGAAAGAAGAACCTTTGCTCTAGGTAGTCTGTGATCTTTTTTTTTTACTATGTCTGATCTTTTTTTCAGAAATAAGCTTAAAAGTATCTTAGTGGTGGAAATCAGTGGTAAATCAAACCCAGGTTTCCAAGGTGATAGTGATAGAAGTTGCCTAATTGGAAATTTTGCTATCAGCCTTCTCAAGTCAAATTGATATGAGGGCTAGACATGAAAAGGAGGGATGAAAGATGAATGTACAATTAACTGTAATCCCATTACAGAAGTTTAATCTTAATTAACTTGAAACCACTGATTAATTGCTGGAATCTATTCTCTTATTTTTTAAAAAGGAAAGAGACAAAATATACTATCCATGGGCTGTTAAAATGGATAGTACTGCAGGCTTCACACGCAGTTCGGCCTAATGAATGACAAGGGAGTTTGCTCATACAGGCAACTCATCAAAGTGTGGTCTTTAATTTGTGCTCACATATGATTAACCAGGGAGTGTGTGTTCATTTTCTTCTACAGCAATTAAAAGGAGGCGCACCAGAATCACAAATTCCAAGGGGACCATTTAAAGTCTGGTTACATTTCATGGCACTGTTATTAAAGGGCTATCTTTGGGTAAATAAAACCATTCATGTTACCCAATGAACATTTTGCAGACCTTAAATTGAGATGGTTTCTAATGAAAGATGGTGTATTTTAATGGCTAGCTGAACTGCAGATTAGATAGGCAAATTGCAATGCACAGTGATGTTGCAGAGCCTAACGGATGCAATTTGTAGAGCAGGGCATAAAGATTTTAAAGCCCTCAGATTTTAGCAGAACTTGAAAAAATATTATTTTCCCAGATTACAGTTTCCAAGGTTCTCCAGCCTGCTTGGCTATTGGGATTCTAGGAATTATAAGTAACTTCTCCACAACATAGACTTGTTAGAGGTACTGATAACCATAAAACCACATGTGATCATATCATTCTTCTTTGAGTTTGCCAGAGCAAAAAAAATGATATTGATTGCTTTTTGAGTTATGGCAAATAATGCTACTGGCTGCATGTTAGAAAAACTTGAAAAGGGCCAGGAAAATGTCAAACTTTGAAAGTTACTGTGAAAAAGTTCAGAATTATTATTACAACATATCCAAGAAGAAAAGTCTAATATGCTAAAAGCCTATTTGATGAGTAGATTCCCTTACCTTATTAGGAGGAAGGCCCATGAGAAAAGACAGGCAGAACTAGTTATTACTTACCAGCCAGTTATATTTATCAACTTAGCCCTTTGCTAAATATGGACCAAGAAAGCAGCATTAAAGGTCCTGGGGTGTCTGTGTAAATTTAACATAAAAACATTTGTATTATTTGTGTTTATTTTTAATATGAATTAAATCAGAGTTCCTAATAAACCTAGAAGAGAACGCCTAAGGAAAATGTTAGGAAATCACTGATAAAAGGAAGACTTCTGTTCTAAAGGAGATCTACTCTCAATAGAAAACAGTGATAAATGAAAATGGAGAAGGAGGCAGAGAATCATGTGCACTTCAAAAAAGTAAAAAAGGACATAAATGATGCAATACGATCCCTGTATACACAGGACTGGTATGCATGGTTTAATTTATCCACATCTGACGAAATATATTCTTTCTAGGCATTTTCTAGGTCCTCCAGCTTGATTACATAGTATTTTGGGCCAGAAATCCATAATTTCAGTATGGTTTGCTATTATCTGCAGTTTAACATATCCATACAAAGTCCAGAAATATGTCTCTCATGGATACTGGATTTGTACTATATTCAATTTCTGTTTTATTACGGAAAGATAAAATGAGTGGAACACTTTATTTCTTCTTCTTCTAGAGTGGGTAAACCATGGCTCTCAGCTTCATCTCATTTGGCTCTTGGACTCATTTCTAAAGCTGTTTTAAACCAATTAGATCCCTATAAAATATGTTGCCCTTTTCCCAGGATTCCACTGAGTGGAGAAATAGGGAAAGGAGGAAAGGAGTGGCTATGAAGATGGTAGGTTTGCTTATTCTCCTCCACACTTGGGTTCAGCTCCATCCAATGTATAATGAGAGTATGACATATTAGTTCCAGTGGAATATGGCTTTTAACCGCTTATCACCTTTTTACATCAAAGATGAAACATTCCAATCAGTACAAGAGTGAAATTGTACAATATATTTCAGCATGTTGCCATTCACATTTTCATTATTTAAATATTAGTTATGCTGAGGTTAGAATAGGCTTAGTAGTAGAACACGTGGGAAGTCTTTAACCCATTCCCCACATGCCTGAATACAACTAACCTGCACCCCCGCCCCCTCACACACACACCTTGAAGCGAGCAGCGAGACTATATCACTATTTCCTCCTATGTCAGTAGTGACCAACAGAAAAATGATTACACACAAGTACACACAAATGAAGTTAACAAAGTGTAACAAATATCTTACACGTACAGTTTGGAAATCTGCTGTGCTGGTCGCAGATCCGACATTGAGGGTTTCTCACTGGTTGGCCAGGTACATGTTCCACTAACTTGCAGTACATTTCAGGACCTTTTGTACCACATGTAGCATTTGTGGTGATGAAGGCATTAGATGCCAAGTTCAGCACTGCTGGAAACAAACCTAAACAATAAAAATGAAAAATGATGCTGAAATGTCATAATAAATTACATACAGAAATGCTTTACTACCATTAATTGTGCACATTCATATTATAATAATTTTGATTCTATGATATGTACAAGGAATTTAGGAAACAAACAGGAAAAAGGAAAAAGCATGGCAACAAAACAGTGAATTTCATCTCTAGGCGTAATACTTTTAGAGTACAAATCAGAATCTTTTCCACCTCTGTCAATGCAGTACTGTGCTCTAGACTTGCTTGCTTACTTACTTAGGCAATCCCTCATAGGTCGAGGACGATTATCCTCCATCTCTATTATCTTGGGGGTGTGTCCGTAGGTGGCTGAAGAGACCTATTCTTGATCTGCATGTTCTACCGCAGATAGGACATCGGTTTCCAGGTGGAAGGCAGTCCCGGTCAGGGTTGGCTTGATGGGCCTTCCTCTTGGCACATTTCTCCCTTTAGCCCTCCATTCGTGCCTCTTCGAACTCTGCAGCACTGCTGGTCACAGCTGACCTCCAATTAGAGCGCTCAAGGGCCAGGGCTTCCCAGTTCTCAGTGTCTCCGCCACAGTTTTTAAGGCTGGCTTTAAGCCCATCTTTAAATCTCTTTTCCTGATTTCTGATTTCCACACCGGTGGGAAGCTTCCCATCAACAAGGTGAAGTATCATAGCGATGAAGATGAAAAATAAGGTAGGGGCAATAACACATCCCTGCTTGAACCCTGATTCCACCTTAAATGGGTCACTTTGGGAGCCGTTCCTGTCCAAGACTGTTGCCATCATGTCATCATGGAGGAGCCGCAGGATGTTCACAAATTTGTCAGGGCACCCGATTTTTTGGAGGATGGTCCAGAGAGCACTGTGATTCACTGTGTCGAATGCCTTTGTAAGGTCAATGAATGCCATGTACAGAGGTTGGTTTTGTTCCCTGCATTTTTCTTGGAGCTGTCGTGCAGTGAAGATCATGTCGTTCAGTGAAGAGCTGCCCTAGATGCTCCACAAGAACATTTCTGTAGCCCTTTTAGTGCCAAGATGGCTGGCTGGGACCATCACCACTGCCATTTTTTCCAGCCAAAAGAAGCTCCCCACTTGAGACTTGTTAGTGATGCTGTTTCTGATAACACAATAATGTGCACAGCCATATAAACAGCAAAAATGATTTTGCCAGCAAGGCTCAGTGAAGGAGATGCTTCTAGCCAGTGACATAGCAATGGGTCTGTTGACTTATGAACACTGGATAGGGCCAGATCCAGCGCAACTCAGCTGTTTGCATCTCAAAAATACCAGAGTCAAATAAAGGAAGCCCTAAAGTAAATTCCCCTTATTCTAGATTAACAGCTTGAAACAGTTGCAAGGTGAGTCTATTTGGCCCATGTAAACACAGCCTTGGTAATATTCATCACATTCTCCACTTAAAAGTAAATACTAGGTGTTGGAAGTGAGAGGGGAATCTCTAAATCTCAAGAATACACAGAATCAAATATTAAGAGTTGCCAGTGCAATTTGTCTGTGTGTGTGTGTGGCTGGAGGGCTGGATTTTGTGTATGTGCCTGAAAATTGCACTGCAATCTTACATCTGCCTTTCTGCCTATCTCTAATTCTAGACTTCAATAAGCACAATACATAACTTCGGATAAAATTGTCAAGGATGAGCTTGAATGTAACAGATTTCTGGAGGCTTTTCTTCTACTACTACTACTCTTTGTCAAAGAATTAATGCAGCATTATTCCTGCCTCCTGATCTGCCATCTCTCCAGTCCTCTCTCTCTCTCTCCTGTCCCTGCAATTAACCTGTGTGTCATTTAATTACTGACCCTTTTGGTCACGGTACAGTTATCCTCTGACACTTTAAGTTAGTGACTCCAGTGCAGCCTTTAAAAGCCATGTTAAACATATCACCTAATCAAGGCTTCCAATTAGCTGCTAACTTGTTCAGTTTGTACAAGCAGTCAGTCAATAGCAAGAACTGTTGAATTGCAGCATACATCTTTACAGATTACATCCTAAATTTTATTGTATTTCAAATTCTATATTGTTGCCACTTGGATTTCTGATCCTGCACTACAAATCATTTCGATATATTTATGGCAATCTTCTCTGAGGGGATACATAAGGATCCAGTGCCAGTCTGATCTTAGACACTAAGCAGGGTAAGACCTGATTAGTATTTAGACATACAACCGGTGCTGTGGGCTGTATTTCAGAGGAAAGCACTAACAAGATCCCTTGAAGATCCCTTGTATTAAAAAAAACCCTATGAGATTCGTTGGATCACCACAAATCAACAGGCAACATGAAGATATATGTGCACACACATTGAAAGTGCAAATGAATCACTGGTGGCACCTTCAGATTAACTTCCAACCTCATTATTATGTCTGCTGTACTGGAATATGAATAACATAAACGCTAGAAATTATTTAAGCATAACATGAGGACAAGTCCCCTGTCTTCAGTTATAGAACATATAGTTTTATCTAATGGGATCAAGGCATAACTACATAATATGGTTAGGCAGAACATAATTTAAAACATAAACTGCTGAGGGGAAAATATATTACAGAAATATAAAATGACATGGGGGAAAAGTCAGGGAGCATACACATACCACACACTAACATGTATTTCTTCATATATTTTCTCTTCACTCCATCTTCAAATATTTTTCTGGGAAAGGTTACTTTATTTTCTAATGATGAGAGTATTTTAGCCTCGTGGGAGCAACTAGATAGTATATGCAGATACACATAACACTCTCATGGTGCCTTTCTTTTCATTTAAAGAAACCCTGGGAATCCATCATTAAGAGTAAAGGATTTTCCTGCCAGCTGTTTTTCCACTTAAAATCAATTCCTTTCCAACTATTCTGTCCTCTGGCAGATAATTCCACCATAATAAGATCTTTAAAATACCCATGCTTCATAATGGTAACTCTGAGTTTGCTCAAACATTAAGGTTGGGTAAAATTATTTATATCTAGGATGAAAACCTATGTTACCCCAGGGTTAATCTACATCCAGTAGATTAGCCAGTATAAATCTGCCCCAGAGTATCCCGAACGTATGTGGTGAATCTGGGGCTCGTGTCCAGATGGCCCAGGACTGTATGTGCCCCATCTCCATGTTGCCACCAACACTCCTAGTTTGCAACAGATGTTCATCTGACTGCCTGATCACCACCTCTGCTAATGTCAGAATGGGGCACCCATGAGATCAGCAAGAAGGCGGTGGTCAGCCTTGCAACCTCCTTGGTGGTCACATGGGAACCCTGGCCTAACATTATCAGAGGTAACCCATGGCAGCCAGGTGGTTGGATGAAGCTCCATGGCTAGCTAGGAGTAGTTGCAGTCCATTTGTGGTGAGTATAGGTTTTTCAGCAAGCACAGATATTAAAAGTGTAATATCCATGTCTGTCACCCTTTCCTCTAAATTTGCATTAATTACATTAAGATTATTTGGTTTACAGTTTAAATTTAAGTACTTAAGCATGTTCATGAAGTAGGCTAATGGGGTTAAAAACCATCAATTTTTAAGGTGATATGTCTGAACAGTACACTTATCAGAAGAGGCATTCACCCTTACCTTAAATAAAACAATTACTTCCACTAAGGTATCACCCTGTTATTTGTAATATTTTCTAAGCTTTTTAATCTTCCTTTCAAGAAATTGCAAATAAAATTACCCAAATGGGTTTTATTGAACCCAACACAGTAGATCTAAATGGTGCTCTGACCCAGCTCACTATCTACTTAAACAAATATAATGTACAATTGTGGATATTAAATGTTTATATAAGTGTGTATAACTTTATGGACTAAACAAATATGCAAGTCAAAAGAAGGAAAATTGATACCATCAAAATAAACCTTTCTTTATGGTGCTACATTTTTATAACGATGGATGCAACTACAAGGTAAAAACAAAACATATTCAGCTCACTTGCAATAAAGCAGTATGAGTTTCTCTTCAGAACTTTGATTTATTTTTTTTAGTTTGTCCTATAAAAATTGGTTACTGCTTGGATAGAAACATGAGTTACTACTGTAATGTGTAAGATAAGACAGATGTCTATTCAGTAATTACTGGATAGCTTTGGTTCATTTAGTAAAGTATTAGTCTTGCTGCCAAATTTCAGAATTTCCTGGTTTGTAATATGAACCAGTTCATTTTAATTTGCAATATGAATTGAGTATCATTTATTCCAAACAAAAAAAATCTTCTCCAGCTCTAGTTGTTATCTAGGCAGAAAAGAATTTTCTTTTCAATTTTTTTGTATTCATAAGGAAATAGGAATTCTGAAAAATTGTGTTTTCCAGGATTTGTTGTTATATGCCTTGAAGTTAACTCTGACATATGCTGGGCCTATTGTAAGCTTTTCTTCATATCACTTCCTCTAAGGCTAAGACAATGCGACTTCCCCAAGCCCATCCAGTGGGTTATCCTAAACCATATCATACCTCTCTACGAATACTCCTTCCCATTCTGACCTGTAACTGCAACTGATGTTTGTTATTGCTATATGGCTTCAAGTCAATGTATGGTGGCAGCTACACCATAGGATTTAACTGGCATTAGTTATTCAGAACAGGTTTTGCCATCACTTTATTCTTAGCATGAGAGAGTGAGAGTTCTACCACTAAGCAAGCATTCAATACTAAAGACTTTTGTCAGATTCAGATTCTGTAGGAGCAATCCTGCTCCTTCATCTCTAAATGGAAAAAGAAGTATAAAGAAAACTGATTGCTTTTCCCAACCTTAGGGCACATCCAGACAGGCTCAAAAACTGTGACCTTTCTTGGTTTTTCCAGAGTTGTCCAAATGACACTTCTGGCAAAAGCAAATTAATTTGGAACAAACCAGGGTTTCCCTGGTTTGATCCAAATTAATTAGGTACTTCATTAGATCTAGCCCTGCTGAAGGGCCTGGGTCTAATAGGATATTGGGCCTGTGAGGACTCACTACAGGGGTGAGTTCCCATTGCCATATTGCACTTTTGGGGCTCCTGGAGTCCAAAGGTGCAGGATGGGACCCACCACTCCCCCAAACCCCAAAATAACCCCTAAAAAGAAAAAAAGTAAAGAAAACTTACCTGGCTGCTATTTCTTTCCTCCACTCACCAGAGGATGTGGGGGAGGGATCCCCTCCCAAGTTCCCTGGTGTGTCATTTCTTCGTGCCAGGGGTTATTTTGGGGGTTTTCAGGTGGCTGCATGCTATCCCAGTTGTTATCGGGATGGCATGTAACCCCCCCCCCCCCCCCGGGAAAGGCCAAGGTTTTTTTGGTGGGCATGAGGATCAAATCCGCACCTGTCTGGAAGCTCAAATTCTGGCCTGTCTGGAAGCACCCCTAGTGGAGGTCAGCCAACTAGAAGACTGTCATACAGGGGGAGAACTTGACATTTGACAGTGACTACCTACAATTCCATTATATCCTGAACGCTTCTAACCTTGGTTCACTCAGTCACCATATTTGAGTCAAAGTAATGGGCTAACACAAAATTGGGGTTGTTGTGTGTTTTCCAGGCTATATGGCCATATTCCAGAAGTATTCTCTCCTGACATTTCACCCACATCTATGGTAGGCATCCTCAGAGGTTGTGAGGTACCTACAACCTCTGAGGATGCCTTTCATAGATGTGGGTGAAACGTCAGGAGAGAACACTTCTGGAACATGGCCATAAAACCTGGAAAACACACAACTCCTCTGTGATTCCAGTCATGAAAGCCTTTGACAACACATTAACACAAAATTGCTCAAAAATCACATCTTTTATTTTATTGGGCCTATAATTAGCATTTTCAGGGTTTTTCGCAGAATTGATTATTCATAAATTTAATTAATGTGGTCTCTCCAGGAATCTCTAAGTCTTCCAGTGCAAGCCTATGCTCAGTTTTCATCTCTTTGGGAATTTTATATCTAGGAAGATGTAATCACTAATAAGACACCAATTAATATCTCTTAAATTCAGTTGATCTTTTGTTATGTTTTTTTATTTTTATTGTTGTTTGCTAACTACTATTTTAAACAGAGAAAAATTATATGCATATTAATCTACATTGAGATTATTAATCATAGTTTCCAGAGATGAAAACTGGGACTCACATGGCCAAGCCACATCATAGCATAGTCAAGTGTACAAAGATTTTTTTAATGAGCAACAACAAAAGTGCACCAGCAGTTTGCTTTTGCTTGAGTTTAAATTATCTGTTCTTGCCTCTCCTCCCTGTTGAGTTATTGAGGGCAAAGTACTTTTGAACTGAACTCATTTTGGAGCAATTGAAGTAAGCGGAGGATTAAGGGGGAAGTTGGGAGGACCAAAGAGAGAGAAAAAAGTGGGGTGACAGAAATTTGATTGGTACCATTCCTTCCAAGTCAGGACTTTGAAGTGTTAAGAAACAGGTAAAAATTAAATGACATTTTTTATTTCATGCTTAATTTCATAGTGCGTTGTAAGAATGCTAGTAGTTCATAATGAATAATTTCTGAGGTTTCGGAGTATTTCTGCAATGATTTGATTTACAGTTAACTTTATTTGTAATAGTAATGTTGTGCAATTTGATAATTTTTAATTGCATGGCTAATAAAAAACAGCATTTCTGAAACACTCTGTACTATACTACAGGTCCATGTATGAGCAAATGCAACTACTCTATACCTATTCTGGAAGAAACATTTATTATCTCTTTTTAAACAGATGCTCCACAACCAGTGAGGAAATGAAATTGAAAAGGTTGAAAGAGCATGTTTTTATAAGTTATTCGCACAATGAATGAAGTTAAAATTAAAACAGTATGCTCCTTGAACATTTTCCTGAGTAAATTACATACATTTGTATGCTATGTTATATTTGACACAGTTTTACAAATACACATATGTACATACAGCCTGTTGTATGTTTATGAAACAGCTTTCCAAAATCACAGAGAGGAAAACATTGCTCCCAACTGTGCCAACATGATGTCATTAACTGAGAACAAAATTTGACCCTATAATGTAACACGTTACCAGCAAAAACACAAGCAACTATTGTTAGATGTTTTATTAAAGAGAAGCTGTCAATGTCCCAGTGTTTCGGAGCGGAGGAATCTTGTCATATTCAACCCCCTGCTGGCATACATGAGCAAGAAGGCAAGCACAGCACAAAAGCAGCAGAAGGTGGATGAGCTCTCCTACCATGAACTCAGATCTTATTTTTGTGGCTGCTTCTGCTGCTTTCACTGGATTTTGGAGTTTGCCTTTTTAATACATTTGTGGCACATCTGATAAAGATAGAGCTCTTGGTATACAACATGTTCCTGAGCCTCTGATGTTTTGGAAAATACAGGCATTTCTTGAGTTACAAACATCCAACTTACGTGCTACTTCTAGTTACAAATGGGATGAGACAACAGAAAGTGAAAGGAAATTTATCTCTAGGAAAGGTAATTCATTCCTGTAAGAGTTACCATGGGGAAAAGATGTCTCTGCTGAAGCTTTATCGCCAATTCTTGTTTCCACGACAACCCAAATTTTGCAAAACCCAATTGTCACAGGGACAGAATGTGAGGTGAAATCTTCTGAACAGGAGCACAGACAGCAAAACAAAGGTTACAGGGGTGTTGACCCTTCCCTATGCTATCCAAAACAAACAGAAATTTGGACCAGAGTAACACTTAAAATTTACCTGTTCTGACTAATATACAAATTCAACATGAGCACAAACCTACAGAGCCTATCTTGTTCATAACCCAGGGACTGCCTGTAAACTTTAGGAAACATGGGATGTGCTGAGGGGTCAGTGGGGAATTCACTGCTATGTTGAATATTTACTTTCACTTGCCTTTACATAAATTAATTCTGGACCATTCATCTGAAATACAGAGGAATGGGCCAGATATAACATTATCAAATTATTTCTCAAAAAATATATACATGACTTGAAATACTGTGTATTGTAATATCCTGAATCATCACTGCAAAAATAATTAATAAATGTTTGAAATGCTAAGATCTAATAAAGAATTGTATAATAAAGAATACATATATACTTGTGTGTAAATCAACTTCATGTATGACAAGATCAGGTTGGGTGCCAAAATTACGGATTTTCATATGACTCTTGGATAAGTCAAAAAACATTCTGCAGAGAGAGAAAAGTGCCAACTCTGCCTCAGAGGGCTCAGCCACAACTGGCTTCCACTGCTATTTCCCCACCCAGGTATTACAAAAGGCCTTTTCTACTCTACTTAGAGAAGGGTGGCTCATCTCCCAATAAGTGCAAATACTGTACCCAAATGTTTAGCAAAAAAGAAACCATCCCCTACAGTTCTTAGATTTATACATGAGTATATACAGTATGTAGTAGGCTTGCTCAAATAATTCGTTTTCCCCGTTTACCGTTATTGATTCGTTATTTTCGTTTGTTTTGAAGCAATATCGAACCTTGGTTGTCCACACGCCTGGATATCGCGGTTTCGAACCGCGATTGGCCGTTTTCCGTTATGGCGCCTTTTTTTTCGTTTTTAAAAAATGCTTTGGCAAATCATCCAAACTTGTTTAAGTCCACTGGGGCAATCTAGCATGTTGTTTGCACCTTGTAGCCAATCAGAGAGCACGTTTAACCAGGGGGAGGGGCTGGTAGGACGTCCTGAGCGTGCACACACGCCTCGTGGCTCAGTCGCACTGGGAATTTTGGAGAGGGTGGAAGGGAGATTTTGGTGCAGGCACTGGCAGGCAGGAAAGATTGCTGCGTCACAGCATGGCTGTGTGAAGACCGGGAGAAAAGGTGGGGTGGCTGGCTGAGTTGGGTGGTGTGTGTTAGTTGGGTCTTTCTTTTTCTTTTGTTTTTGCAAAGGGCTGTCCTGTGGGTGTTTTTTTCCTGGTGCTGCGCCATTTTTCCTCTTGCGGGCGGGGTGGGCTTTCTCCTTTCTTTTTTCCACGCAAAAGTGTTTTTGGAAACAAGGGATCCAAGCCAGGGACGCTTCCTGATAATCCTAAGCCAAGTTTGGGAAAGAGTTGCATATCCCATACTTCCCTGTACAAAATACAACTCCTTTTGGGGAAAGAAGAGGGGGTGCCTTTGTCCCTTCACCGCTCTCAAACACAAGCGGGGCTGCTTGTGTCTCAGCCAGGGACGCTTTCTGATAATCCTAAGCCAAGTTTGGGAAAGAGTTGCATATCCCATACTTCCCTGTACAAAATACAACTCCTTTTGGGGAAAGAAGAGGGGGTGCCTTTGTCCCTTCACTGCTCTCAAACACAAGCGGGGCTGCTTGTGTCTCAGCCGGGGACGCTTCCTGATAATCCTAAGCCAAGTTTGGGAAAGAGTTGCATATCCCATACTTCCCTGTACAAAATACAACTCCTTTTGGGGAAAGAAGAGGGGGTGCCTTTGTCCCTTCACTGCTCTCAAACACAAGCGGGGCTGCTTGTATCTCAGCCAGGGACGCTTTCTGATAATCCTAAGCCAAGTTTGGGAAAGAGTTGCATATCCCATACTTCCCTGTACAAAATACAACTCCTTTTGGGGAAAGAAGGGGGGGTGCCTTTGTCCCTTCCCCAGTCTCAAACACAAGCGGGGCTGCTTGTGTCTCAGCAGGGGACGCTTCCTGATAATCCTAAGCCAAGTTTGGGAAAGAGTTGCATATCCCATACTTCCCTGTACAAAATACAACTCCTTTTGGGGAAAGAAGGGGGTGCCTTTGTCCCTTCACCGCTCTCAAACACAAGCGGGGCTGCTTGTGTCTCAGCCGGGGACGCTTCCTGATAATCCTAAGTGTGCTGTGCCAGGACCATCTCCACATTGTATGTGTATGAGCCCCAATGGCGAAGTGTGTTAAAGCATTGAGCTGCTGAACTTGCAGACCGAAAAGTCCCAGGTTCAAATCCCGGGAGCAGAGTGAGCGCCCGCTGTTAGCTCCAGCTTCTGCCAACCTAGCAGCTTGAAAACATGCCAATGTGAGTAGATGAATAGGTACCGCTCTGGCGGGAAGGTAATGGCACTCCATGTAGTCATGCCGGCCACATGACCTTGGAGGTGTCTATGGACAACACTGGCTCTTGGGCTTAGAAATGGAGGTGAGCACAACCCCCAGAGTCAGACATGACTGAACTTAACGTCAAGGGATACCTTTACACACACACATATGCAGGGACTACACCAATTTAACAAAGTTTCAGCCACAAAAACAAAGTTTCTGAAGTAGAGCAATGACTTTCACAGTAAAGACAACCCAATTTAACAGGAAATAAGACTTTCAAACCAGGAACAGATTTCTGCAATTATTAAAAAATGGTTTATTATAAAAGCTATGAAAATTTGCCAAAAATCAGAGGATAAGGGAAACGTTCCACATTTTGGTGAGCTATCAGTGTTAAATGTGTTCTACCACTGTACCAAGTTTGAAGAAGATCACTCAAAAAATGAGGGCAGGAGAGCCCCCTAAGTCCCCCCCCCTTCGGGCTGTTTTTGGGCCACTGCGCATGCGCGTCCGCCATTAACGAATTAATTTCGAAAATAACGAATTTTCGTTAATTTCGAAAAATTTTGGGGGCCAAATTCGTTATTAGCAACAAAAACGAAAAACTGCCCCCTCTAGTTTTGAAACGAGTTTAGAATCAAATTTTTCATGGATCGATCAAGCCTAGTATGTAGCTATCACTTGAATAAGCAAGTATGCATTTCTTTTAAAGGAAATAAAATGACATCTTTTCTTAAACTACTAAAATGCCTTGTTGGAGTATCTGATAAAAAGACAATTTCCTGCTCTACTAAGAACCTGCCAGTGTTTGGCCAATCAGTAAATTGAACTTATGCAAAAGTTGTTCTAGGAAACCACTATATAACAGCCCCTTTGCTCAGGCAACAGTTATGTGCAGTGCTGCTTAAAATATTTTTAGGATGTATGATTACAGATGCATCAACCCTATGCAAAAAAAAAAAAAAAGAATTGAAAATGTGGCAACAATTGAAATATTGATTTGTGCTATCGATCAGGGTTTTTATTCACTACCTGCCTGTAACAGGGAAGTTGGCTAGAGATGATTGCTATTTCATGTTATCAATGGGCTGAAGGAACAATTTGCAGTCATCAATTCCTGTCTGCTTCTGGTGACTAGAAATTCAGCATGCTGCATAGTATGTTCCTATCCACCTGCTCCACCTGGCTCTATACAAGGAGGGCAAGTGCAGCTGGCAGCATATGAATGAAAAAGCCTCTAAACGGGATGATACAAATGTTTTTGTCTACGTAGATATCTACTTTGATATTCAGACTGGATTGTATAATTATATATTCACTGCATGATCATTACTCTCACTTATAACTAAAGCTGAGAAATCACACTTAATTTTGTATATAACTATTGTGGTATAATGAACCTGTCACACTATGCATTTTATTCATTTCTTATTATACATTGTATTTTAGTATTGAATATACACATATACATAGTTGGAAGCCCCCAATGGCACAGTGGGTTAAACGGCTGAGCTGCTGAATTTGCTAACCGAAAGGTTGGTGGTTCAAATCCAGGGAACGGGGTTAGCTCCCACTGTTAGCCCCAGCTTCTGCCAACCTAGCAGTTTGAAAACATGAAAACGTGAGTAGATCAATAAGTAGTGCTCCAGCGGGAAGGTAACAGCGCTCCATACAGTCATGCCAGCCACGTGACCTTGGAGATATCTACGGACAACGCCGGCTATTCTGCTTAGAAATGGAGATGAGCACCACCCCACAGAATCGGACATGACTAGACATAATGTCACGAGAAAACCTTTATCTTTACCTTATACATAGCTACATTTAATACATTTGTGACACGGCTATTCATTTGTTACATACCTCCTTTCTCACACGTATACACAGAAATACATATTGTGGTACAACAATGATATATAAAGCATTCTTGCCCACTGCGACATTTCAAACATTCTTGTTAATACTCTATATGTATGTGTTCACTGTAGAGCTAGATTACACAGAATTTGTTGGATCTGTATTTGAATTCCAATGGAATTCCACTTGAGGAACACAATATTTTTGTCAAGTCCTTCCTTCATCTGCAGACCTCTAAACAACTGATTCTTAGGAATGAGAGCCCTTCCTTAGCACATAGCAAAGGAGAAATTATTTTTTTTAAAAAAAAAATGCCTTCTTCATGCCACTTTTCTCAGAAAAACCATTTGCTAGACTTCAGCTTGCTCTGCAAATGAAAAGAACCTTTCCCTTCACAGAAGAAGAGGTCCTGATTCAACCCATTATAAAACAAACAAAAGACACCTGAATGATTTATCTTTTAAATTATCTTTAAATTTTAAAATTTTAAAATTATCTTTTAAATTTAATTTTAAATTACCTGTCAAATCTCCCTACTTTTCATCTGTCCTATTTGGTTCTATTATTTTGGTATTAAGATGAAAAAAATATGTGAAGCTGTAAACAAAGAGCATAACCAACTTTGGCCTGAGGATTTGAAAAATTACAGATGTCTAAATCTGGCTAGAATAATTTGTGACCCAACTAAGTGAATGCTGCCTTCCTATTGTGACCTGCCAGGTGCTTAATATCTTCCCCTTTTTTGCTATACAGCAAAATATGAGATGTGTGAAATCTTTAGTGGAAGACACCATTTGAAGCCAGTTATTTTGGTGAGTAACATGTTGACTACTAACATGTTTACAGCTAAAGGCTGTAAAGTTAATCTCTATGCATGATAAATTAAAATGTAATGAGCAGTGTACTGAAGTTTCCAAATAGGCTATCCGTAATGCATGTTACAGTTGATTACAAAATGAAAATAATAGCTTCACCGATTTTTTTCCTGAATAATATTTTCCATTTCCTCAAACACACTGCTATTTGGTACAATTATCTCCCTTGGTTCCCCACTGCAAACAGCCCTTGCCACTTCAAAGAAAGAAAATATTCTGCTTAAATTTAATTTAAACATTTTTTAACTCTTCTGCAAGGTTTGTGGGGAAACCGTAAAATGTCACTGAATTTGTACTAACAAGCTAAAAGCCTTAAAAACATGGCAGTTACAGATGTTCTAAGAAACATACTTTTTAAAAAGTACAAAAAAATAATAAAAAGAGCTACTTATGTGTTGTAGTACTAAGCTATGCTAGTATGTGGGAACACAGCGAGAAGGCATACAAAATGCTGGGGCAAAACAAAACACAATGTTGCAGCAAAGAATAATTTCCAGCTGTGCACAACAGGGAACAGCTTAATGCACTCAATCCACAATGTAAAAGAACACTTTATACAACTAGAAAATAAGTTCTATTTGGAGAAATCACTGTCCAGACACAGCAGTACTTCCAGACCGAAAAATTTGATGTTAACAACCATTTGTCCAGAGGCAAACAAAATCCAATACCACAGACTTTCAGTTCATGTTCACTGCACGGATCAACTGCTCCTACAGCATTAAATAGCTCTGTTATCTTTTCTTGTTTAAGAAAGAGCTAATGCATTTTTGTTGTATTGCTGCTTCTTTCACTTGCCAATCTTTTTATTTATTTTTCTACTCTAAGCCCATTTTCTCTTTCTGTCTAGGAACTTTCCTCAAGTTATACTCTCTACTTTGTGTCAATATGTACTTTTACTTTGACGTGTACATTATGATATGCAATAAAATATGGGCCTACTATTATCCTCATAGACTAGTATTTTTGTAACACTTGTTTACCAGATCTCCACCAGTATTATAGTCAACTCAGAGTCAACAATATGAAAGGTAGGTGAGCCAGCTCAGTGTAGTAGTTTGAGGGTTTAACTACAACTGTGGAAACTAGCGTTTGAATCCCTGCTCAGCCACGAAAACCACGGAGTTTCCCTGGGAAAGTCACACTCTCTCTGTCTTAGAGGAAGAAAAAGCAGAACACTCTTATTAGTGACTGTCAAAGGACATTGTGCAGATATTAAGTATTCTTTTTTCCTCATCAGATTTTAAGAAAATAAAAAAGACGGAAGAAACCATGAAGAGATATGGGAGGGCTACATGGAGAAGATGACAACATCTAGATCTGTAAACTTCTATGGACAAGGTAGTGGAGAAAATGAATAAATGTATAAATAAAGCAAAGTAGATTTTTTTTCTTACTGGATTTTCAATGGAAATAAGAAAGAAAAAAATTGGATTGAAGAAGCAAGAGATATTTATGACAAGAAGGGGACCATGCCTGGAATCCCTGGAAAAATCAGTGGGTGAAGGTGCTGTGATAAAAGCCTCGTATAGGACCATCCAAAGAGATGTGGACTTACACTAAGAGAAGTGATTCTCTCAGAATGCCTTTCCCAAGTGTCCCTTTGAAACCTGGGGCTAGGTCTTGTCAAGAGATACTGAAAATTCTGTAACACAATTGAGATAGAAAACATGCATAGAAGGAATATTTATCAAATCTGCAAGTGACACAAAGCAGGCTTACCCTATTCAGATATTTAAATGGTTTGAGACCAGGAAGGAGATTGATAACATTGTATATTCTAGAGGGAAAAATTGTAATGTGTCCTTTATGGCCAAAAAATGGATAGAATTTGGAGAAACCTTAGCTTTGACTACTATTACAGATCAGGTAGGCCCCTACCCTCCTCTCCTTTCGTAGGAGCTTAAAAACCTGGCTCTTCCAAAAGGCCTTTGATACCTAATTTGATGTTGGACTGATCCATCTACCCATTTTATAATAGCCCCCATTTCGAGATGTTGCCAATGCTATTTTGCACTTTATTGTCCATTTCTACCAGCACATTCTGTTCTGGATTTTATGAATTGGTCTCCTGTTTTAATACTGTATGTTTTTCGTATGCTTCTTGCCGATTTTAACGATCGTTTTATTGCTATTGGTGTTTTACTGGTATAATTGTTTTATAGTCGTGTTACTGATATTGTTTTATTGGGCTAGGCCCCATGTAAGCCGCCCCGAGTCCCTTCGGGGAGATGGGGCGGGGTATAAAAATAAGGTTGTTGTTGTTGTTGTTGTTGTTGTTGTTGTTGTTGTTGTTATTATTATTATTATTATTATTATTATTATACAGTACCCTTACAATTAGAGATGGGGAACATTTGACTCTGTAGATTAGGTCTGCATAAACTGTAGTACTCTAGCTATTTTGGCCTCCAATTACAAGAATTCCTAGCCATTAGACAAGCTAGTTAAGGTTTCTGGGAGTTGGAAGCCAAAAACAGCTGAAAGGGCGTAGGTTGTGCAGGCTAGATGCTGCTAGATTCCTACCATCATGGCTGGTATTGTAATTAGAGGTTATAAGATTTTTACTCTATCAGCATTAGAAGTACTCCCTTTGTTTTACTGCATAAACAGTTTTCCCTCCTTCTCTTTTATTTTCACAAACATCTTTGGATGTTATAGTCTGTTGTTCTTCTTGCTGCTGTTCAGCTGCTGCTGTTTTGTGCCTATGTTTCCAACTTATGGAATCCCTAAAGAGAATATATCATAAATAAATTATAAATACAAATGCAATAACCACAGTTAAAACTTTCATATAATACTGGTAATGCCAGTAACTCTGAGTGGTATTCAAACTCTGGTCTTTTGGAGTCCTAATGCAACATTCAAATCACTTCATTATGTTGGGTTTCTGTAAATAGCATTAATTTTAAACATTTGTTTAAATGTTACCTTTCTCCCAAAATAGGAACCAAAGCAGTTCACAAAAAGTATTGCACATTATACATATCAATGATCTAAAGCTGAGCTATTGCAAATTGCTATAGGTGACCCACAACTGGTTTATCACAAAAGAATGGTCATTTCTTTGAAGACATAACATTATGCAAGAATTTCATGTTGTAGCTAATGCTATCTTCTCTTCCAAAACTGTTTGTTTGCTCCTCAATCCCAGCTCATGTTGAGGATGAATGGAGCTCAGAGCAGATGGCTGTCAGAAAAGCGATGACTGCACCATGGCTGAGAATTAGTGCACACACAAAATTATGCATCTTGGTGAACAGTAGAGTTCCTGCTATAAATGCCAGCAGACATCTGGCTTGAAAACACTGTAAAGCCAGTTTGATCTCCTTCTATGCTTATTTTAATATTCATGAATATTAGATTATTGCCATGCCTGCTAACACCTCTCTGGGTGAAGGTTTACTTGCCTTTCAGGGACTTAAATTTTAAGTACTACTTATTTCTTTCTTGTTTAAAGTTAGCATTAGAATAAGCATAGATTTATGTCTGTTAATATACAAACAACCAAAAAAAGTTGAAGAAATCCATATTTATCCATAATCCACATTTATGGTTGGGATTTCTTACGTGAATAAAATTTAATTACAGGGAATTTCATGTTTTCATAAGATTATTCTGTTTTGTCTTGCCTTAGGAAACAAATGTTTGTAGGTGCCTCTCCTTTGACCTGTCCACATACAAAATTGTGGGTTAACCAGCCTTATTTTGCCTTGCAGTGGTGTTGACTGTAAATGTGACTTCCAGTATGCCAGTTCATGAGCTTGTGGGGAAGTATGAATCATTTGACCTATGTTAAGTGAAAAAAAGCCAGAATTTAGACTTGATCTAGAAAGTGAACTAGAGTGAGTAATTGGAGCAATAACAGAAATATGTCATATGAGAGTAATGAGTAGAGCTATAGTCATTAAACGTAGAAGCAGACAGACATTTGGTGAGATGCTAGAAAGAGCCCATTGACTGGAGTCCATTAGTGTTAAGAGTTATATTAGCTTTAAGTATGCTAGGTGAAATTACTGAATGGAATCATTGACATATCCTCTAGCAAAGACTGAAGTCTTGTTTCATATCATATTAGAATAGTTAAGCTTATATATACTAAAGGGGGGAACAAAGAGACTTCTGCTTATTGAAGTTCTGCTTATTGAAAAAGGCAGTTGAAGCCAAGGGCCAATTTTATACCAGATAACATCTGCAGTGCATTCTAGTCTTAATATGACATTACAGACACCAAACCATAAATCAGGAAGCCAAACAGTCAATATATAGTTTTGGGTTTATTTCCTTCCCTTCATTTCCTTTAACTGACCATTGAGGCACAAATCCCCACATGAGCAACAATTACAGGAATGTAGTCATTTGTTCTGTCTCCCTTGCCTGTACATAAGGGGTCACATCAACAGAGTGACAGCTGTTCTATACATCTATAGGTTTTGGCTCCAGAAAATAGAGTTTCAATACCTGCTTAGCCATGGAAACCATCTGGGTGACCTTGGGCAAATTCTATCTCTAAGGCACTGGCAAACCTCCTCTGAACAAATCTTGCCAAGAAAACCTTTAGAAGGGTTGCCTTAGGGTTTTCCTATATCAAAAACAAAGGCACAACAACAACAACACTTTACTTCCCTAGGCAGGCATGTAGCCGGGGGGGGGGGGGCTTGAGGGGCTTCAGCCCCCCCTCCATATTCTCAGGGTGGTCTGCGAGAAGGCCTTACATTTATTATTTAAACTGCTATGTTTATTCATATCATGATCTGATCACCATGCTCAATATATCCCATATGCATGGGGGTACTGAGATAACAATACAAAAGTTTTGCTAGGGTAGACCCTCTCCCGCTCAGACTCAGCCCCCCCCCCCCCCCGAACCAAAATCCCAGCCCCTCCCAAAACAAAATCCTGGCTACGGGCCTGTCCCTAGGTTATCCCAGCTAGAACTGATGGTTGGATTTAGTCCTCTGATGACAGCAGGCGGTCCAGTGAGTATAATAGTTAATTATATGGGGTAGAATAATTCTATAATTTCAATGTTTTTCTCACTTACAAGATATATATAATGTGCATGGCAAACAAAAAGGTAGAATCACAGTAGAAAAATTAATTTTATGGAATTCAAATTTGGCTGTGGCGGAGTGAGATCTTGTCTGCACAGCTCTCTGAAGAGAGGAAGCAAAACACAGTGGTTGCTGCAAAGCAACAGCTGCTAAACGATGAGAAATCTTCCCATGGTATAGGGGAGTCATAGTGCACCAGCACAGAAACAGCTCTAGTGGACTAATTTGTGTGGTACACATAAAGTTGAGGGGGACCCTGGCAAAACCAACAAGCGACACGAGTTTAAACTGCAACAAGGAAGTCCACTGAGGTAAGAAATTTAATTACGTTTAACTTTCCTTCAAATGATAATCCTACAGGCAATATAACAACAGGAATATATAACTGATCCAGAAGAGAAGAAGAAAACAAGAAAAAACTCTCCTTGTTTTCAGTTAGTTTTGAAAATATGACTCTACCAAGAGATACTGAATTGCTTAGTTTTCTGTGTGTTTCTCTCTCTCTTGGTAAACAACATTATAACAAAGAGGAGATGAACATTGAAGAAATATCCCTATTATATGGTTAGTTAGTTTGGACTAACATCATATATTAAAATAATACTATATTATATAAAATACATAAAACAAAGTGTGGAACTATATAATTATATGAACATTTTTTTACTTGGACCTAACTGTGATGACTCATGGGCCATGTAGTCCCGTTCCTGGTACTATTGAGGCAGATGAAGAGGAAAACTTGGGTTTCCCACCGTTTCAGCCAGAATTGGAGCCCTTGCACCGGCAAGATGTTTGCCCACAAGAAGTCAGCCAAACAAGCCTTGAGCAGAAATCTCCCCCATTTTCTCGCCGGGATTATTATAATCAAGATAGGGGCGCTCGAGAGGCGACTCGCCGGAGCGCCAGGATAGCTGCCAGACAATTAGCTGATTAAGTCTGCTTCCCTTGGGAAACTTTAAGGAGTCATGCATCTGGACACAGTATAGGTTTCGTTTCTTGTTCCCCAGAGAAAGTGTTCCTTGGCGGGAAAACAAGATCCTATATAGGTGTTTGCCCGCAAAGGAATCCTTGCGGAGTCAATTCGTCGGCTTGAGGAGTGAGATCGTGTGTAGACTTCGTACTCCAGTTCCCAGATCCCGGATCAAGTTTCCAGCCCAGCCTTGTACCATGGACTTCTATGGACTCAGTTTTTGATTCATGTTTGCCTTGTTTCAAGTTTGATCTTGCCAAGTTTTAAGTCTTGCCTTGCCTTGTGTTTTAAACCACGGACCTTGCTTCTCTGATTCAAGCCTTGTTTTCCAGTTTCCTTCGGATTTACCTTAAGCCTCAAAGACTATGGACAGTTCCCCACACTATTGCTTGTCAAATAGTGTGTGTTTCGGTGAAGTGGATTATAACTTTGGACTTTAATATCTCATATTGGACATTGTTTTCCTGGACTATATTTGACCTTTCCTGAAAGGTCTACTTCTGAACTATATTCTTCACTTGTTTTTATTGACTTTATATATTCCTTTAATAAAGATATTAGATAGATTCTGGTCTCTGCGCATGGTTATTGGTGCTCTGCAGCCTGGGTCCTGACACTAACTGAGAGAGTTCTGCGCTATTTTGACAACATTCAATCTCATGGTCACACCTGAATCCAAAGTGCTATACATGACTACAAAGAAAAAAGCTGAGAGACAGTGATAACAAGCCATTTAGTACCTACACGACTGTGTCTATGTTGCATTCATATTGCATCTATACAAATTGGAGGGGGAGAAATTGGAGAAATATAAAGGAAAACTGGCTCCAATTCTTCCCTCAATAATGAATGAAGTGCTTCAAAAACAAGAGATTCTGGGTTTGTTGATGGAGGCTACTATAGTACTCATTCCCAAACAAGATAGAAATATAGAACAAATTAAAAATTTTAAACCAATTTCCTTACTGAACTGTGATTACAAACTATTTACAGAAATTTTATCAAATAGATTAAAATTAATCCTAGCTAAGATTTTACATGAAGACCAAGCAAACTTCCTTCCAAACAGGCAGCTAAACAAAAATGTGAGAATGTAAAAAAAAAATGTACAAAATACTAGAGGTTGCTGAACAAGACCCTAACAGAGAAGTTGTGTGTTTTTTTTTTATTTCTAGATGTGTAGAAAGCTTTTGATAACATCTGTTGGGAGTTTATAGAAAAAGAATTACTTCGTTATGGGGTGGGTCAGCAATTTAAAAGCGTGATCAGTGCAATTTACTCAAAACAAAAAACTAATTAAGGATAAATGGCCAAATGTTAAATTATATAGAGATCCTAAAAGGAATGAGACAAGGGTGCCCTCTGCAGACCTCTGTCACCTTTATATGGATGTTAGAAATATTAAATATTAGTATTAGAGAAAACAGCTGTATTAAAAGGGTGAAAATAAAAGGACAAAAATTCAAAGACAAAGCAAATGTTGATATATGGTATGAATTAAAGAAGATCATTTAAAAAGCATTCAAAGCCTCGTGGAAATTATCAAGAAGTATAGGAATGTGGCAGGAGAATAGCTATGACAGAAATCATGGTCTTACTCAAAATGCTGTTTTTCCCAAAATCTACCAATAAAGGAGTAAGGATTTTCAAACAACAGAGGAAAGATCTGACCAAATGTACATGGAATGGGGGGGGGGGGAGCTAGAATTACTTATAAAAACCTAATAGATGCCAAAGAGTGAGGGGGCTTAGCAATACCAGCAACAGGCTTCAGATGGTTAAAGGAGTGGGTAAGATTTGAAAATTGAGCTTTACTCAATTTGGAGGGATATAATCTAAGATTTGGTTGTTATGCATATTTATGGTATGAAAAAGATGAGATCAATAAAGACTTCTATAGACATCCTATAAGAGCAGGTCTTTTAGCGATTTGGAAGAGATAGAAGGTAGGGATGGAACAAAAAACCCCGCTATGGCTGTGCCCCTTGGAAGCACAGTTAAACTCAATATTTAATGAGGAAATGAGAACTTATAGGGAGTAATTAATTTTTTTAAAAAGAGCATTGGAGTCAAAAAGGAAAAGTTAGGGATAATTGATTGGTTTTGCTATCACAAATTATATGATAGATTTTTTAAAGAATAATAATAAGGTAGGATTCGCTAAAAGAAAATTGGAATTGGAGGACACTTCTGGGAAGATGAATGAGAGATTAATTTCCAGATTATATAGATACATATTAGAGTACAATCTAGAAGATAATTGAATAAAAAACAGCAATGATCATGTGGACTAAAGATTTAAGGAAAAAATTAAGTTAAATAATCAGGAATATTTATGGAAAAGAGTATTCAAATTTCAATAGTGGGATCTATTCAAGAGAACAGGTACAAATTGTTTTATAGAAGCTATATAAAAACTGAGGTAATCGCTTAAAAAGACAAATCTCACTGAGGGAATTATTGGAGATGTAAATACAGTTTCATTGCAGCAAGAATAATAGCAAAATCTTGGAAAGGGGAAAAGACCAGGCAGAAAGATTATTTGAGTCATATGGTCAAGCTATCCAATGAATTCAGAGAGGAAATGATGAATACTTCGTTAGGAAATGGAGGCTTGCACTTAGGTATCTAGAAAGGAAGACAAAATAGATATTAAAGTAGTTGCAAGGGAACTGAATTAATGTAGGATGAGGGCAGGGGTTTTTTAGATATTAGTTTCACACTGGGTGGTGTCAAAAGTCATGGGTGGCAGTTCATGGGTGGGGGAGGGGAGGGCATTTGGGGGAATGGTATATCTGCATCATGTGTATTTTATTATCTTTTGATGTTTTCTTTTTGCATTCTGTATGCCATTAACACATGCAAAAAAAATTTATTGGGATTTGGTGGCATTAAGGAAGGAACAGATGGAAAAAAATATATAAATGGAAGGCTGGTGAGTTTCATGAGAGGAGGAGAGGTGGACCTGGAGAAGGATTTGGATCACGTGTTTAGAGATATATCTTTACACTTTAAAGAGAGACAATGTGTACCAAAATCAGTGACCAAGGCCAGAGACTTTTGCAGAAGAAACAGATTTGAACTAGATAAACCACTAGATGCAAGAAAAGAGGAGGTTGCTTTATTAGAGAAGGGAGGGGAAGAAGGCAAAGGGATAGGGACTTGTGGAGATGGAGAAAAAAGAAAATAGATAGTGAAAGTCTTTGGAATCAAGAATGTGGATTGATTGGCTATGATGAATAGGAAAGAAATAGAGATGAACTCTGTTAAATAATTGAAACTATTTTTGAACTTTGTGGGAAGAAGGGAAAACATTCTAGAATTAGAATTAGAATTTTTGCTTATAATTTTTAGATGATGGTTCTTGTGCTAGAGGGAAGCATGAGTGGATGTTTTACTGGGAAGGAAGGGCAAGGAATGCCTTCAACCCAAAGGATGGGAGGCCACTGTAACCAGAGGGGTAGAAAGGGAGACTAGAATAATGGGGAACAATTATTGTAGGTACCATTCAGAAGTGTATGTATTTATGTGTACATATATGTACAGATTTTGGGAAAGGGGGAGTGAGGAGGAGCAATCATACTAATGTATTGTATTTTATCTTGATTAAAAATGTACTTTCTGCAATATGACTGTAAAATAAAAACTTTTGAGATTAAAAACAACCAAAAAAGCAAAATAAATTGTATAGATATATTGAAGAAGAACAGTCTATTTATGTAAATGAAAGCAACAAAAGGACAATGAAAAATCTGTAGGTGTATGCAAAAACAGCCGTCTTCTCAGTAAAATATAATAATAATAATAATAATAATAATAATAATAATAATAATAATAATAATAATCTTTATTTAGACCCCGCCACCATCTCCCCAACGGAGACTCGGGGCAGCTTACATGGGGCCATGCCCAGAACAATACAATATAACAGAATATAAATAGAACAACAAATCATAACACATTAAACAATACAATAAAAAATAATATACACTACATTAAGCAAAACCAAAAGAACAATTAAACCAAGGGTGGGCCACATGATGTATATAGTGGCTTGTCTGTCAGGGTAGGGTATTTGAGTAGCTTTATGCCTGTGCAGAAGTCTTTGTAATGCATCCAGCTGTTACTAAATTCAATAATCACTAATTTTACTTTTTATGCTAAAAGTTTTACCCCATCAAACTTAACAACCATGTAATCTGTACAAGTAACCCTAAAGTAGTAAAAGGTAAAGTTATAAAGAAAAGGCTTCAGAAAGGCAGAGCTAGTTTAGCCTCCAAACTCTAAAAAGTTGTCTGGAGGTTTAATCATGCCTCCAGATAGAGATGAGGAATGGAGTCCAGAAAAGCTTTCCTTGGGAAGGATGTCTGTTTATATTATTTTTATTAAGAGTTTTCCGGATATCAGATAAAACAAGAGGGATTTGGCAAAGTGCAATGAATATGCTATGCTACTGCTACAGTTTGAAGACATACAACAACAAACTCTCATTTTCTTTGGATCCAGGGAGGCATTAGAAACCTTGAACTAGTATCTGGGAACAGTGAGGGCCAGGTAAAGAGGAACAAAATAGATTTTAATCTGATAAAATGAAAGTACTGTGGGTGAGTAGTTCAGTAAAAGCGGAGATCAATAACACACAACCTGCTTTGGACTGGTTTACAACCCTGCATCCAATGTAAGTTGAGGTTGCTACTTCTGATTATTCTCATGGCAGTCAGGGCCGGTTGTTACTAGGCGGCCGCTGACGCGGCCGCCTCGGGCGCTGGCTGCTAGGGGCGCTGTCGAGGCGTCGACAGCGACCCGTAGCGCCACCGACGCCTCCGGTGTTGGCGCGGGCCCGCGGGGCTTCAATCCCCGCGCCCACGCCAAACCGCGACAAGCACCTAGGCCATTTTGCCCTTAGTAACAAACTAAGGGCAAAAATGGCCTATCTGTGCTGTGCGCATGCGCACAGCCAGATAAGCCATTTTTGCCCTTAGTTTGTTACTAAGGGCAAAATGGCCTTACTTCCTGGTCGCGGCCGCCGATCGCCCGGGCGCACAGCGCAGATAGCCCATTCGGGCCTTACTTCCTGGTCGCGGCCGGCGATCGCCCGGGCGATCGCCGGCCGCAACCAGGAAGTAAGGCCCGAATGGCCTAGCTGTGCTGTGCGCGTGCGCACAGCACACCTAGGCCATTTTGCCCTTAGTAACAAACTAAGGGCAAAAATGGCCTATCTGTGCTGTGCGCATGCGCACAGCCAGATAAGCCATTTTTGCCCTTAGTTCGGGCCTTACTTCCTGGTCGCGGCCGCCGATCGCCCGGGCGGCCGGCGGCCGCGACCAGGAAGGGCCAAATGGGCTATCTGCGCTGTGCCCGTGCGCACAGCGCAGATAGCCCATTCGGGCCTTACTTCCTGGTCGCGGCCGGCGATCGCCCGGGCGATCGCCGGCCGCGACCAGGAAGTAAGGCCATTTTGCCCTTAGCATTTTGCCCTTACCAGGAAGTAAGGCCCGAATGGCCTAGCTGTGCTGTGCGCGTGCGCACAGCACACCTAGGCCATTTTGCCCTTAGTAACAAACTAAGGGCAAAAATGGCTTATCTGGCTGTGCGCATGCGCACAGCACAGATAAGCCATTTTTGCCCTTAGTTTGTTACTAAGGGCAAAATGGCCTTACTTCCTGGTCGCGGCCGGCGATCGCCCGGGCGATCGCCGGCCGCGACCAGGAAGTAAGGCCCGAATGGGCTATCTGCGCTGTGCCCGTGCGCACAGCGCAGATAGCCCATTCGGGCCTTACTTCCTGGTCGCGGCCGGCGATCGCCCGGGCGATCGCCGGCCGCGACCAGGAAGTAAGGCCATTTTGCCCTTAGTAACAAACTAAGGGCAAAAATGGCCTATCTGTGCTGTGCGCATGCGCACAGCCAGATAAGCCATTTTTGCCCTTAGTTTGTTACTAAGGGCAAAATGGCCTAGGTGTGCTGTGCGCACGCGCACAGCACAGCTAGGCCATTCGGGCCTTACTTCCTGGTCACGGCCAGGGCACGGGGGGCGGGGCCAACTCTGGCCCCGCCCCCCGCACTATTCGCCCTGGCCCCGCCTCCCACACAGCGTGGGAGGCGGGGCCAGGGCACGCTGGGCAGGGCCAGGGCGTGGGAGGCGGGGCCGGTGGCGGGGGCGCTTTTTAGCCCCCCGCTTAACATTTAAAAATATCTCCGGCCGGCCCTGATGGCAGTGATCAACAGTAAAAAAATTTTTTAAAAAGCTTAGGTTTGTACACCACCTGGTAAAACAGACTTTGCTATGGATATTCATGCTTTAGTATCCTTCAGACTAAGCTACTGTAGTAATCCATTCTAAGCTTAGAAGGTTAAACATTTTTCCCCGCATTGCAGCTTTATTTCCCCAGTTCTAATGATGCTATGTGCTGATTTTTTTAAAGCCCAGTTTCTCCTATTTTACATTTGTCTAATTATTTCCCAGAGAGACAAAAGTAAAAGATCTGTAAATGAAATGTTTTGAAAAAAAAACCCCAGCATAGATTACTGTAATTTCCCATGATAAAAGGAAATACCCTTTCTTTTTCAAAAAAGGAACTTTCCATTTGTTGTAAAGATAAGGCAAAATACACATTTCAATTAATCCTACACATTTAAAGAGTACCCGCAGGCTTTCTTATCTTACAATTCAAACCAAATTAGAACTCCAAAAACAGTTCCTTACAGGATTTTGCTTGCTGACTGGCATATATCTAATGTGCTTAATATTTTAGGAGCATATTGTATGGGAGTGTGACGCTTTCCACCACTAGTTTTCTCTCCAGCAAAACAATATCAGAAGGGACTTTGGACTGGCTCAAATTACTGTTCAGTTGTTCTGTCAATACCAGGGAGATAACATGAGACCACTTTGTTGTCACTTAAGGATGGTTTCATTTTCTTGATTTCATAGGGTGTTGCAATCTACTCTTGGTTAAATTAGTTCCTCAACCACAACAATTGCATGTGATAATAGCTGAAGGATTGGGGGGAGGGGAACATCTCACTAAAAGCACTGAAAGAACAGCCTCTATGAGGATTCCTTGGGGTGCATCTAAATGATAGGTCGATGCAGTTTGACATCACTTTAACTGTCATAGCCCAATGTAATGGAGTTCTGAGGTTTGTTGTTTGTTAAGAGGCATCAGCACTATTTGGCAGAAAAGTCTAAAAACTTAGTAAAACTACAATTCCCAGGATTCCATAGCACTGAGCCACAACAGTAAAAGTGGTGTTAAGTTGCATTAATTTGACAGTGTAGACGTGCCCTTACAGAGAGGTAGTATGCCACTCTTCTTTTGTTCTCATAAAATGCCTATTACAGTTTGTCTTTCCCAAATATTGGAGAAAAAACCAATCTGTATGATGTCAAATAGCAGGAAAAAAACTGATGAGGCAATCAGAGCACTGCTGAATGAGAGGATGCACATGGTCATAGGGTTTGCATCTTTGTGTTGGAGGATTCACCGGAAATCTCAATACATTTGATAGTGAGCTAGTTTTTGTCTTTATATTTCTTGCTTTCCCCCTTTCTTTATTTTCATGGATAAAAAAACTATCTTATTCTCTCACTTTCACTGAAGGTCTTGGAAATGTGCATATTATTGGAAAGTTAGGGATTTCCTGTATACTATGGAATGCTGATGCCTATTGCTTGTTTTCCATCATTAGAAAAATTTCTTATGTTGTCAGCAGCACATAACCATAAAAGGAAACTGCATGCTAATCAATAGCAACTGCATTTCAGTTCCACACTTCCCCAGAAAAGGCGGAGCGGGAGGGAGTGCTGAGACTACTAAGCCATTTCCTCCAGGCATCCCACGCATTCATTAACACAGAGTGACAGCTCAAGTTGCAGTATTAATCTGATTTTGTTTCCCCCTTTTCCTTGCATTTTCCAGTTAGCTAGTCTTTTGTATGCCAACATCTATAGTTCTGCTGTCACTATATGTGATTAAAAAGTTCATCTGTTCTAGTGTCAGTGACATAGACACCATTTCCCAAGTGATAAGACTGACATTTGGCTAGATCCCTTGAGAGTCCTTTGTGTATATTGTAAACAAATAAAAGTGAATTGCTTTATTTTCTTTTAAAAATATCTTCTTAAAGAAATAGATGCATTTAATTTGAATTCAGATTGGTTTGATGGGAGAAAGAACTCAAGCTTGTCAAAGAAAAAACCACTAAGCCATAAACTGGGACACTGAAAAGCTTTATGGAGAATATAGAAACACAGACTACCTCAATTCTCTGGTCAAGGACCTTCCATTCTCACGTAATTGTCAGAATTATGAAATCGCAAAATCCATTTCAGCATGGCTTCAAAAGAGTTCAGAATATAGAACACTATGTTTAAAACAATTTGTTATCAGTTACTTTTTAAAAAATGCTTGTATTAAATTATTGTACCTGAAAACACACACACACACACCTTGGAAAATTTGAGAAGAAGTAAATACTACCTGGAGCCCTCAATGGTGCAGTGGGTCAAACCACTGAGCTGCTGAACTTGCTGACTGAAAGGTCAGCGGTTCAAATCTGGTGAGATCCCACTGTTAGCCCCAGCTTCTGCCAACCTAGCAGTTCAAAAACATGCAAATGTGAGTAGATCAATAGGTACCGCTCTAGCGGGAAGGTAACATTGCTCTATGCATTCATGCCAGCCACATGACCTTAGAGGTGTCTATGGACAACGCCAGCTCTTCGGCTTAGAAATGGAGACGAGTACCAACCCCCAGAGTTAGACACGACTAGACAATGTCAGGGGGAAACCTTTACCTTTAATTTAAATACTACCGAGTATTATCAATAGTTGGATTTTTTTAAGTAATAAAATTCACATTGAAAAATACCTCTGCATGATAACTTGAAGATCCTTGACTGGAGAACACAATAGCTTGCCAGAGGAAGAAAAACTCTGTTGATACTTCTGATGTGCGGGGTGGAAACAAACCAGGTATTAGACACCAGGTAAAGCTACCATGGGGCTGATTCCCCCACCTTCAGTATAGGTGTGCCCATCATCAGAGTTAATCTGTTCCAAAGACTGTTTAGTGGTATTTTGGTTTTTTTCTGATAAAATAAAATAGGTCAACATCAACTTATCTTGGAGTCCATTTTAAAGGACAATACTGTTCTATACAACTGACTTCTTTGGGAGAATCCTACTCTCGGTCTCACCTCACTCATGTGCACGTCTGAAAATATAAGAAAGGACCTTCTTGGTAGACTTTAAACCAGTGTCCCACAATGCCTAACACTGGTAATCTGTCTGGGATTTCTGGGAGCTGAAGTCCAAAACACCTGGAAGAGCAGAGTTTGAGAAATACTGCTCTAAACTCTAGAAATGCCTTGCTGGCTGTCAAGGAATAATTTATTTAGATCCCAGGTGCTGTGAAAAGGTATTTTTAATGGGCTATTCTATTCATTAGTGATCGTGTTTGCTTAATGGCATTTTAACATAATCATCTTTTGTATCTTTTTAAATACCTATAATTTTCTGTTTTAGTTGACTATCTCCTTTGGATCTGGTACTGGAAGAAAGGAAGAATATATACCATATACTAAATAAATACATACATACATACATACATACATAGAACCAAATACCCAAGGAAAGCGAGAGGCACAATAAAGCCTTAACACCCTCCCATTCATTTCCCACTGCAAGTAAATATACAGAAGTATGCTACTTTTGATCCTGTCAAAAGCTGTCATTATGATAATATATTTTGCCCAAAGAGTACACAATGGTGATGCAGTGATCATAGAGATTGTAAACTATTTTTAAATCTGTCTAAATTACATTACTTCAGTTGTTATGGATTAGTCCGTTACCAGCTTAATTTTGTTTAACCATTTCACCATACTATTTTGTGCTTTCCTTGGTCCATGAGGTCACGAAGAGTCGGAGACGACTAAACGACTGAGCAGCAGCAGCTCCTGGTTTCATACAGTACTTCTGACAAATCAGAAAGTTTTTGTTTCATGGCATGGCGGTAAACAGTATGCTCCCTAACAACTAAACAAGTGTTGTATAAGACATGTCTTTAAATTATAAAATAATTTTACTACATTTATCAACATACTGGGAGATAACCAAGTTTGTTATTGTTTTACTTATTCTGGGGGCACTGGCAAAGCAAGGATGGGGGTACTGCAAGCTCCTCTTGTTGTTTCTTTCCTCCTGACACCTTACAAAGCATCAGAGAGCCCCTGCTGTGAAAGAGATCTGCTTGAGAATTACAGCTCTTAAACTCCATTGTCATGCTTTTCAGTCAGGTTTTTATCAGTGTTCTGGCTGGAAAATATATTTTAAAAGAAATGGCTTACAAAGAGGTACTTACTTCTGGGTAAACATATATAGGATTGCATTATAAAACAGTTTTCACATATGAGAATTCAGATCCCATTTGAGCATTTCTTGCATTATGTTCACCTCTGACTGCTTCTAATGCAGAGGTGGGAAGATGCAGGGAAGCATTTGTTATCTGAAGAAGTTTTATGGCCATTCCAGGGTTTATTACAAAGCTGAGTAAAGGAAGAACTGATTTAAAATTTCTGGCAGGGGAAAAAATCCTCTGAATTTGAGTCCATGTCAATAATTCAGAGAAATATTAGAAATGTAAATGCCAATTTTGTACTGCTGTATAGGCTTCTGCTACTACTGATATAGATATCAAAGATTTAGAAATGGAGACCAGCACAAGACTCCAGAAGGAGGGCTGTGCAATACCTGGTGAGCTTGCGAGAAACAAATAAAGATTTTCCTATTTCCCAATAAAAGTTTCACCAAGTTTCGAAGCAAAGGCCACCAAGTTGATTCTGGTCCAGCTGGAGCAGGATGACGGTCGCAATAAGATGCAAGAAGAACCGGCATACCATTATACAGAAGAAACTGCATTTTATACATTTTACAGTTTGAATTTCCTGCCCCCACCCACTCGACCAGTATCATGATGATTGGTCAGGGGAATCCCTGATGTCAGAGGCCGGGAGGAGCGGTCCAGGAGCTCACGCACCTCAGCAATGGGAGCGTGAGCCTTGCTTGTGATGTTTTCCCCCGGCCAGCCAATGGGGGAGATGGAGGTGCAGCAGCAGGTAAAACAAAAGAGAACATATGTTTTTGAAAGGATTATGAGTGACCCTATACTGGGTCTATTGTTCAGAGGTCCGGCGAGAGCCTCCGGACCCTGCAAGCCAGACCTGTCCTATTGATAAGAAGATTGGATGACAAGTCCCTTGAATGAGGGTCTGACACCTGGATGTCAGTTCCATTGTCCCAGAATCAGCAGTATTGGTGGTCTTGATGAGATTAGGCAATTGATAATCAGGGAGGGGGAAATGGCATTGTCCTTGAACAGCTGGGGCATACCTTGTCTCTCCGCAGAGGAGATATGCCATTATGTGAAATGATTAGAATGTCCAAAGGTTGGTCCATTCTTAAGTGGTCTGGCTTTGCCCTCCAACACGTAAGAAAGAGTCCATTATTTGGCAAATGGTGGTCATGATGAATCCATTGAGTACGGGGGGTGACCCTGGGGCAGGATTGTGGCACCTGGGTCAAGGAATGCTGGCCAAAGTTCACAAAGGAGTCACTTTGCCTTATTTTATACCAGAACAGAATATCATGAGAAATAATAATAAAAACATATAATAAAATTGATAGGAGACACGTATGGGACTCACAATGGAGGAGAAAGGAGATTTAGCATCCCCATTGTGTTGGGAGACATACACATGTTTCATCCATGAGGCTTTCAGGAGGCTTCGATCTCCCCCATGTTTCCTATGAGGCACAAAGCAAGGGATCCTAGAAATTCTCTGCAGCTTAGCAGGAGAGAGGCTTTTGGGGTTCGCATAGAACTGGGAGACAATGCAAGGGATACAAGGGGTTCATGCAGGAGGGGGGAAAGGGGGTCCCTGATACCTTGGGAATTCATAAGAAGGCAAAAAAGGTCAGTTTGTATTGTGTTGCCCATGCTCATTCATAAAGGGGAATTCATTCATGGAAAAGAACTAATTCATCCTGGCAGAGAGGGACTGGGCCGTTGTGGCAAAAAGCAAGATAGCAGTTTGTTTTTAAAAGTGTTTTGGAGTGAAATGGAATTGGTCTGGAGCGAAAATAACAATTCTGAAGGAGTTCTCCCAATCAATAATGAACAAAAGGAAGAAATACTACTTTCTAACGGACGAATTGAAAAGACGCAATATCAGATTCAGGTGGGAAAAATTCGAGGGAATAATGACAACCTATAATGGAGAAAAGTTTTGGCTGACGTCAGAGGAAAAAGCAAGAGATTTTTACAAGAAATTAAGGAAAGACTGCGAACCAGGCATACCAGAAATCTCGCCGGAAGACATGAAAAACCCGACAAAGCCAAAAAAAAGAAGATTGGACTCACCCGAAGAAGCAGAAGGCGCAACAGGTTGTCGATCAAATGACAAGGAACAAGAAGAATTGATAGAGGACGAAGAGGAGGAAGAAGAGGAAGAAGAAGGAATTTTGGCAGATGAGTGATTTTACACAGTCAATAAAATGTTTTTCCAACAACATCAATGGAATGAATTCTTCCAGTAAGAGGAAGAGACTATTCAATCAATTAAGAAAAGGGAGTTATAGTATAATAGCTCTACAAGAGACACACATAGCCCAAAAGCATGTAAAATATCTAAAAAATGATCAATTAGGACAAGAATACTATTCATTAGACTGTAAAAAAAAAGAGGGGTAGTAATTTATATTGACAAAAAATTTAAATCAGAAGAATCATTTAAAGATAAGGAAGGCAGAATAATAGCGGTAAAAATTGACTTAGGAAGTGAAAAAATTCTCATATGCAATATATATGTACCGAATGGTCCTAAAACAAAATTTATTAGACTGTTAAGAGATAAATTAAATCAATCAGAGTGCGACCATATAATCATTATGGGAGACTTCAATGGAATTTTAGATAAAAATATGGACAAAACCTGGAAAAATGAAAGCAAAAAGAAATCTAGCCTCTTGCCTAGGAATTTTCTAGCCCTAAAACAAGAATTTGATTTGCAAGATGCTTGGAGAGAGTACAATCCCAATCAAAAAGATTACACCTTCTTCTCAAATAGGCACTGTATTTGGTCTAGGATCGATATGATCTGGACATCGAAATCGATTTTAACTAAAATCAATAAAATTCAAATATTGCCGAGAGATCTTTCCGATCACTGCCCACTAACTATGGAAATAAATTACAGAAAATACCCCAGAGTTTGGAGGCTAAATGATAATTTGTTAAAACAGGAGGATGATATAAAGAAACTAAAATTGATGACGCGGGAATTTTTTTTAATAAATGATACACCTGAAGTTAAACCACAAATAATTTGGGATACATTTAAGGCGGTAGCTAGAGGCTTTTTTATCCAGCAAGCGGCGATAAAAAATAAGAGAAGAAATATAGAGCTAAATAATATTAAAAAAGAAATTGAACTGAAAGAAAAAGACTTAAAAGCAAATCCAAAAAATCAAAAAGCGAGAAGGAGTTTGGAATTATTAAATAAAAAGAAAAATTCATGGGAGCTGGAGAAGATAGCCAAGCAAATGAAATGGGCAAAACAAAAATTTTTTGAAAATGCAAACAAACCAGGCAGGTGGTTAGCGAGACAAATAAGAAAAAAAAACAAAGTCAACATATCACTAAAATCAGAACAAATGGAGAAAGTGCAGTAAGAGATGTTGAAATAAGGGACGAATTTATGAAATTTTATCAGAAACTGTACTCAAGCGATAATATTGAAAGAGAGGAAATAGTACAATACATTAGTAAACAAGGTTTACAAAAGATATCTGAGGAACAAAGGCAAAATTTAAACAAAGAGATAACAGAAGAAGAAATCCAAAAAGCTATCAAAGAGCTAGAGGCTAATAAATCTCCTGGACCCGATGGCCTAATAGCGGGATTTTATAAAACATTACAAAATGACATAATAAAATTTTTGAAAAAGATAATGAATTTGGCCTTAACTAGTAGAAATATCCCAGAGTCATGGAAAGAGGCAGAAATCATAATGATTTACAAAGAAGGAGCTAATTCGGAGGAAGTCCAAAATTACAGACCCATTTCTTTATTAAATAATGATTATAAAATCTTCACAAAAATATTAGCAAATAGGTTTAAAGAATTTCTCAAGGATTGGATATCGGAAGAACAGACTGGGTTTTTACCAAATCGGAGCATAAGAGACAATGTAAGAACTATAATTGACACGATAGAATACTATGAAACAAACCAACAAAAAGAATTGGGACTGCTATCATTAGATGCCGAGAAGGCTTTCGACAAACTAAACTGGGATTTTTTTAAAATATTATTGCAGGAAATGGATGTAGGGTGGCAGTTCCAAAATGGTATTAAGGCAATATATAATGAGCAAAGAGCGAAAATTAGGGTCAACGGACAAACGACAGGAATCTTCTCAATAAGTAAAGGGACAAGACAAGGCTGCCCCCTTTCTCCTCTGATATTCATTTTTGCGCTAGAAGTGTTAATTCGTAACTTGAAGCAAGACAAAAACTTAAAGGGAATAAAAATAGACAGGCAAGAATTCAAGGTCCGAGCCTTTGCGGATGATATAATCTGCATCATTGACGATCCCAAACATAATATTAAAGGATGGTTGGACAAAATTGAGGAATTTGGAAAATTAGCTGGACTTAAAATTAATAAGAAAAAGACAAAGATATTAACAAAAAACATGACAAAGAATAGTAAGGAGGAACTAAAAGAAATATCAGGATTAGAAACCCCCCCTAAAATAAAATATTTGGGGATCTGGATTTCGGCAAAAAATAACCAATTACTAGAACTAAACTATATTACAAAATGGAAGGAAATAAGGAAGGATTTGGATACATGGAAAAATTTAAACTTATCATTATTAGGACGGGTAGCAACAATAAAGATGACCATTTTGCCAAAGATGCTGTACCTCTTTCAAAATATACCAATAATAAGGAATAATAAAATATTTAAAGAATGGCAAAGAGATGTAACTAGATTTATATGGAATAACAAAAAACCTAGGATCAAATATAGTACTATGATTACCCCCAAAAATAAAGGTGGTTTAGGACTCCCCGATCTAAGACTGTATCACGAGGCATGCGCCTTAGATTGGATAAAAGATTGGACAAATCTTCAAAAAGTTAAAATTTTAACATTGGAAGGCCATGATCTACGCAGAGGTTGGCATGGTTACTTATGGTACAATAAAGTTAATGTGGAAAAAAATTTCTGTAATCATTTTATTAGGTCATCTCTAATTAAAGTTTGGAAAAAATATAAAAATTACTTATACACAAAAACACCATTATGGCTATCACCACTAGAAGCCAATCAGAGGAGGCTTCTAGGGTGGACAGAATGGCCAACTTATAAAGAAATTTTGAAAAAAGAGAGTATAATTCAAAAATCACCTCAAATTAAGGATTTGATTGAAATACAAGAAATTAATAAAAACGTCTCATGGTATCAATATATACAAATTAAAGAAGCCTTCAAGATAGACTTGCGAAACGGCTTCACAACAGAAAACAGTTTTTGGGATATTCTGATCCAAAGAAAGAACAAAATTGTATCAGTCATATATAAAAAACTGTTAGAATGGGCAACGGCTGAAGTGGAGATTACTAATTCGATGATAAAATGGGCACAAAACATAGGCAGACCAATAAAATTAGAAGAATGGGAAGCAATTTGGACAAAAAAAATGAAGTACACATATGCGATAGAACTTAAAGAAAATTGGTTAAAAGTAATTCACAGGTGGTACTTGACACCAAAAAAAATAGGATTAATGTGGAAAAATGTAAACAACCACTGTTGGAGGTGTAAGGAACAAGTAGGGTCCTACTTCCATATGTGGTGGAAATGTAAAAAGCTAACTAGCTATTGGAAAGTAGTACAAACAGAATGTAATAAAATATTAAAATCAAAATTCGAGTTGAAACCAGAAATCTTTTTATTAGGCCTCTCAGATCCAAAAGAAAATTTAGATGCAAACAAAGATAAACTCTTCACTTATTTCATTACTGCGGCGAGGATTATAATAGCTAAGCATTGGAAATCAGAAACACCACCTACAAAAGAACTGTGGATAGATAAAATCATTGAGATAAGAGATATGGACAGATTAACTTTTCTACTTAAAAATAATATGGATAACAAAATGAAAGAAACGGACTGGACAGACCTAGAAGATTACCTCAAAGACAACTATGTTTAAAGGACAAGCAGAAAACTGGAAGAAAGAAGATCGGAAGTCATCCATTCCCCCCCCCTCTCCCATTAGAAATTACCCTTCCCTAACCCCCTTTCCTTCCCCCCCTCACCATTTGCTATAGAACTATTACATCCCCTCACCCCTCCCCCCCCAATCTATATCCCGCCCCTCAGTATCTTTCCCTTGGACAACCCCTCCCCAACCTTCCCATAGGGCCACCAATGTAACTCACAAAAAAGTTTCAATAAAAATAAAATTTAAAAAAAAAAAAAAGAATTGGTCTGGAGCAAATCTGTGAACCGTGGATACGGAGGTTTTGCAGGTTTCCGTATCCGCAGTTGGGAAAACTGCATCCCCTTGCTCTCAAGGCCGCCTTGAGCCGCCTTGGTCAAGCTGGCGTGGATCCGCAGCTTGGAAAGGGGTTTATTGTCAGTTTTAGGTTGCTAAAGAAGAGTGCAAAAAAGGAGCTCTTTTGCAGGCTGAAAGTGAAAGCGGAAAGCGGATACAATGTAGTACCCTGGTTAAAATGTAGTGGAGGACAATAGAGCCTTGATTGAGAGTGGCTGCCTGCGGTTTTCAGCTACTATAGCTGCTTTGAAGAGGGGATACAATGTTTCTGAGTGACTGAAGCTAATTTTTTTGTAAATATTTACAGTATTTATATTCCGCCCTTCTCACCCCGAAGGGGACTCAGGATGGATCACATTATACACACATAGGGCAAACATTCAATGCCCATAAACACATCAAACAGAGACAGAGACAGACAGACGCAGAGGCAATTTAACCTTCTCCTGAGGGGATGTTCGATTCTGGCCACACGGGGAGCAGCTGCTTCATCATCCACTCTGACGGCACTTCCTCATTCCAGGTCGTAAATTAGTTAAACTTGCCTCCCCACTTTTATAAGTGGTACCTTATTTCCTACTTGATAGATGCAACTATCTTTCGGGTTGCTAGGTCAGCAACGAGCAGGGGCTATTTTTATTTTTAATTGACGGGTGCTCACCCCATCACGGGCTGGCCTCAAACTCATGACCTCATGGTCAGAGTGATTTATTGCAGCTGCTCAACAGCCTGCGCCACAGCCCGGCCCCAATATGGGGTTTCTATGAGTCTGTGGAGCTCCTGGCGGTGATCAGCTGAGTGTCAAAACAATGTGAGTGTGGGGGCTTGTGTGCTCGACATCACTACTACTAAATAAAATATACCAAAGGTCTAGAGACCATGCCCCATGAGGAACAGCTTAGAAAGCTAGGTATGTTTAGCCTGCAGAAGAGAAGGGTAAGAGGAGACATGATCACAGTGTTTAAATATTTGAAAGTCTGCTGCCCTGGAGGCTAGAACTTGGAGCAATGGGTTCAAATTGCAAGAAAGAGGATTCTACTAGAACATTACGTAGAACTTCCTGATCATAAAAGCTGTTCAACAGTGGAACTCTCTGCTTCAGAGTGTAGAGAAGGCTCCTTCTTTGGAGGCTTTTAAAAAGAGGCTAGATGGCCATCTGTTGGGAATGCTTTGATTGCGCTTTCCCTGCATGGCAGGGAGTTGAGCTCATGTGGTCTCTTTCAATTCTATAAGCAATTCTTTTCTGATGCCCACTTCTCCCCATGGATCGATAAAGGACAAACCACATAGAGACACGTAAAAGAGCATATGAAACTAATACGTATTAAAATAATTAATACATACTTTAACATCTATAATTTAAAGATGATCTGGGTAGGCTTGCTGGAAGAGAATGAATTGTACTGCTAATTTAAACTTAGTGTATCCAGCTGACAAACTCTCTCTGGTACGTCTTTCCACAATATAAGTCTTGTGACTCAGCCTTTGTGTGACTCTGAGCCTTTGTGTGACTCTGATGAGGATTCTAGGATGCAAGTGCATGATGATGGGATTCAGGTTCAGGATGAGTTTCAAGATGACTCTGATGGGAATTATGGGAATCAGGTGCAGAGTGTCCCTGCTGTGGGAGATGAGGAGCAGGGAGGCTTTCCCACAGGAAGAAATGTTGTTTCTGATGATGGTTTTCAGGTGCAAGAAGCAGAAAGGGAGAGCAGCTCCCAGCCTCTTCCTGATAACATTAACGAGCCCTGTGGCCTTGACGATGAGGCCGCTTCTCTCGATCAGGCTAGTCATTTGGAATTTCGGGGGTTGCGCAGAAGTCTCCGAATAGCAAATAAGAGGGAAGTCAAAGGGCAAAGAAATGCCTTCATGTCATGCTATTAAAACAGTCTGCTGAGAGGGAAATCTTTGCCAAAGCAATTTCCTTGCTTGAATCAAGAACCAAGTCTGCTTTCCTGTATCAAGTTTGCTGCCCTGTATTATCTTGTAGCCTGGATGTATTCTCGTTTCTGGGACTTTGGATTCTCTTGAAAGGACCTTGTTTCATGCCTTATGTTTCCATGGATTTGTTTCTTACAGCCTTGTTTTTGTAACTATCTTTTGGAACTGAACTTTTGTTTTTTATGAACTATCTTTTCCCTATTCTCCTAATAAACTACAAAGGACTATGTTCTGTGTGCAGCCTGGTGTCTTTAGCAAGGTGAAGCTATCCTGAGGTGTGACAATAAGGATGACCCAAAAAAATATGTTTTAAGTAACAGTTGCCAGTCTAGTTTTATCTGACTGAAGTAAATGTCCCCCAGAGCACCTGACTGTATAGGACAGATTATACAGTAGAAGGTGATCCTATAGATAACCAGTGACCAAAACATATGTTTTAAAAGGTAACAATCAACACCAAAGTTAAAGGAAACAACCAACACCTTGCATGGAAACCAGTTGGCAGTCAGTGGAGTGATTTTAACATCGACATATCATGATCACTCCTAAAATTGGTATAGTATAATCAGTAACCAATCTGACTACTTTGTTTTCAAGTAAATGAAGTTCCCAAGCTTGGGAACTTCAATATACAGCACAATATACAGCATATTGCAAAGTTAAGTCTTGAGGTTAACAGTGTATGAAATACCGTCTTAGGTCTTTGAGCTCTAAGAAGGAGGATAGCTGTCATAGTAGTCAATAGTGAGCCCTCCAGACCATCATATATATCTGGGCTGTCATTTAGAGTGATGAATCCAGAAGTATTTAAAAGGAAGTGTAACCTCATTCAAGATTGTCTGAAGTACCTCCATAATCAGGTTAGGACCCTTGACAGTAAGCAGCTCTGTCTGGTCTGGATACAGATTCAGTTTATTTCTCTTCACACATTTCATTACTTCCCCCAGGCATGCATTTGGAGGATACATTTTATCCTTAGTTGATCCTTTTACTGAAGGCATATTTGAATGTCATCACCATAATGATAGCATCTTATCCCATGTCTCTGGATGATCTCCATCAAATCTATGTAGATGTTAAACAGTATAGAGGCCAGAATTGCCCCTTTGATATTACAGCTCGTTTTTGAAGAGCTGCTGTACTTAAGCACCATCACCTGGAACCTACCTGGCAAATAAAAGCAGAACCACTAAACCAATGTGACTCTGATTCCCAGGCCCCTCAACTATTTCAAAAGTATGCTTTGCTCAATGATATCAAAGGCTACTGAGAGGTAGGGATGTGCGCAAAAAAATTCCTTTGTTTCTTGTGTGCTATTGTTTCGTTTTGACCGTTCATCTACACAAAATGAACGATGACATTTTCACAGGAAACGAGAGACAACACAAAAATGAAAGCTGAACCATCATCATGCTTGTTTTCATTTTCATTTCATTTCGGCCCCGTAACAATAAGCAGGTACTGACAGAGGGCTGCTTTCCCATTACAGCTGATGTGTACCAATGGGTGTTAATAATAATATTAATATAAATAACAATAGTTACTCTGGTACCCTAAGCTGGGTCTGGGAGAGGAGTGCCTCCCCATTAGATATGTGTACCAATGGGTCTTAATAATAATATTTATATTAATATTAAGAACAACAGTTATTCTGGCACCGTAAGCTGGGTCCAGGGAGGAGTGCCTCCCTATTGCATCTGATGTGTACCAATGGGTCTTAATAATATTTATATTAGTACTAAGAACAACAGTTATTCTGGCACCCTAAGCAGAGTCTGGGGGAGGAGTGCCTCCCCATTACATCCAATGTGTACTAATAGGTCTTAATATTAATATTAAGAACCACAGTGATTTGTATATACAAAACTTACAAATTACATACAGTAGAGTCTCACTTATCCAACATAAACGGGCCGGCAGAATGTTGGATAAGTGAATATGTTGGATAATAAGGAGAGATTAAGGAAAAGTCTAGTAAACATCAAATTAGGTTATGATTTTACAAATTAAGCACCAAAACTTCATGTTATACAACAAATTTGACAGAAAAAGTAGTTGAATACGCAGTATGCTATGCAGTAATTGCTGTATTTACGAATTTAGCACCAAAATATCATGACGTTTTGAAAACATTGGCTACAAAAATGCGTTGGATAATCCAGAACGTTGGATAAGTGACTGTTGGATAAGTGAGACTCTACTGTATGACTTTAATTAAAAATGAAATTGTTCACAGCCTTATTAGTTACCAATGCTCTTAACGGTCACTTTCCCTTTTTTAACTCTGTATGCTTCCAGAGCACAGAGCAGTTTGAGGCCAGGTTCCAGGGTTAATGTAATTGCCTTCCTGGCCTCAAATTGATTCCAAACTCATTATAGTGTTGGTGTAGGTGTGCCCCTGGTTAAAGCAGGACAAGAATAAACCATGGTTAACAGTGACTTTGGAAGTGAGTGGAAGAACCAGTATGGAAGAGACAACTTTCAGCCTGGTATTACTAACTATTTCACAAAATTATAAGATCTTGTACCTTCAGGAAATTCATACTTACACTTAGCACTTAACCTTGGTTTTCTCTAGCACAACTAACAACTTGATAAACTGAAGTTTCCCCTTTAAAAATTTTAAAATCTACTCGAGTCATTGCTGCAATTTATCACAGATCACAGCCTCTTTTCTAAATGTGTTCTAAAGAACTTCTAAATACAAAATGTTTCACCTTTCTTTTATCCTCACTATAGACAAATCACATGAGTAAATGAATATGCTGTATTGTCAGTGCATGCACACAATAAAAACAACTCGGAAATAGCATGGTCTAAAAATAAATGCATTCATTTGTAATGTAAAACAACTCTTCTTTCAAGTAAGAATGTGAAAAAGTCTTCTTGTAATATGCAACAATTTATGGAAATAAAGAATGTGTGATTATAGCTGTTAGACAACCTAATAAATCATGCATTATAAAGAAATGCTAAGTAGTATCCCAGAATGTTTGGTTTAGAGACCAGAACTATGTGCTCAACGATATTTCTTGCCAAAAATATGGTAAAATCTATTGTTTGCTCTGCAAGAAATATACATATTTTCCAAAAACTTATTTGAGATTATTAGAACATGTATCTCATACCATCAACTTTTTCTCAAAGTCACCATGGTGTTAATGGTGGAGGCAGGGGAATAAAGTCCAAATGATATATACACAATTTACTAGAAATGGTTATGATAACTGCAGTGTTAAATAATAATACCTTCCATCACAGCTCAGTCAATCCAAATGCTCTGAGTTACACATATTATCTTAGCCAAGTGAGGGGGAGGGATTTTACACCAGCATAAGTACCTTTTCTGTGTTGTGCAAAGAGGCTGCTGGTACCTTCTAATGCAACAATTTTCAATAAGTTGTACAACAGATGTTGGGTGACAGCTCTGACTCCCAACACAAATAGTTATCATGGGCCTTCTAAGCCCATAAGCCCTAACTAGAGTGAGCCCACTGAATCAACAGAATGTATATTATGTACAGAGTTGCTAAATTTCCAGTGATTCAATATATATCTAATACTTGGGATTAATAATTATTACTGCAGTCTTTTAGTTTTAGTTTCCAGAAAGTCTACATCTTAATGCTTGATCAATGAATACCATTAATTAAACCGTTGGTAGAACAAACATACTGTTTTCTCAAATATGTTGTCATTTCATTATTTTAAAAATTGCACATGTTCTACAACATACGAAAACTTTAATTGGGTTCTAGATGCTCACCCCGCTAAAATAAATATAGCCAAACATTGTTTCTTTATTTCATAATGAACTGCATATTTCTTTCTTTAAATAGATACAACTTTTCCTGCTGTAAACTAGTTTCATTAGATTTTGATATCAGTGAATCATCCACTGCATAGAAATCCTAGACTGAATGCAAATCTAGGGTAGAATGCATGGTAAATATAGATGCCAAATAGTATTCTTTTACCCATAATCTCTCCCCAGCCTTCCAAAAATAAATGACATTACCTCTCTGCCACACAATATACAGTACATTTACACAGTAAACAGCAACAGTCACAGATAGTCCTTCTTTTTTAAAAGGTTAGCAACCACTATAGCCTTACTTAGCAGAATTTGTTATTTGTGACCTATGCTCAACCTCTGGTTGAAGGGGAAAGCACTGGCCATTTGTAGTTATTGGATTGGTATAATAACCCTTAGCATCAGGGATCTGAAGAACAGATGTCCGGTCATCAGGTCCAACTGCTGCAGACTCCCAAGGCAGTAGCACTTCCATACAGCTGTGACATAAGGCAAACCTAACCAGAATGACCTCATTTATTATTAACTCTTCATTCCCAGTACAAGCATTTCTTAATGTGATTTATTCTAAAGGTTTTGTTTCAGGAAATAGTATTCAGCAGTTATTTTAATATCCCAAAATATTGAGATGAATTAATTTTATTAAATTAAACATTATAAAGCAGTATGGGTATGTGAAATGGCACAGAATCCGTTCTGTTTTCGTGCTGTTTTCATGTGTGTCCCTCCCCCACCATTCTGTTTTCAGGAGGATTCTTCCAGAAATTGAAACTGAATTCAGGGTTTAAAATTATGAATCTAAGTAGCTCACCTCCTAATCTACCAGAATATTTCTGAAAACAAAACGGGGGCATTTGAAATTTGAAACTAAAACAGAACGGATTAACACACCCCTATTAAACAGCACAGGGAGACTCATATCAATGAATCATCAACTTAATCCTTTAAATACAGGACCAAATTCAGTTTCATTAAGTTCTTAGGGACTATATACAGCAGTGAAAAACTGGATTGCCAAGTTGGATATGGGATGGGGTTCTTGTAACTTTCATCCTAAAGAGACCATGGAATATGACATGGTACCATAAATCTCTGTTAATCTGGAAACAGGTATCTGTTCTCCTTACCATCTACATCCTAACAGCTGCTGAAAATCAGGGCTAGTAAGTACACAAGGGCAGCTCATCCAGACTGACAGAGATTTCAAGTATCTCATCCTATTCCATGATCTATTCAGAATTCAAGGTACAGGAAATCCATCCCATATCCAACCTGGCAGCCTGAATGATCCCCAAAGAACAAAAATACAAACTTGGCTTACCTACTTGCCAGCATCTTTCTGCAATTAATATATTTACAGGGAGTGGGGTAACCCCATATAAAACCTAGAAAACCACCAAATGATGCTGCAAAGAGGAATGTCCTGAATGAGGAAACTTGGAGGAATGGAATATGATCTCCAGGAAGCAAGATTCATTCTCCAGGATGTGTTTTAAACTCACTTTCTACTCATCAGTATTAATTGTGCTTATGCTGAGATCTGGTAACAACTCTCAGGGATACATGTTTAATTTGACTGCAAGATTTACTTAGCAGTTGATGTCTTTTCCTTACTATCATTAATACCCTTCATTAATTTCATGGCCATTGCTCATGGCTCAATCAGGATGAAAACGCCTGAGTAACCCGGAGATATCTAAATCAATGGTAGAGTGTGGCTTCCACATCCATCAAGAGGTCATGAAACTATTAATCCAAGCTGAAGGATCTGCTCTTCTTCAAAGCAAAAAAAAAAAGTGTTAACACGTCATACAACATTTAAAGCTGCCACTGGACATGCAAAACATGAAAGGCATATTATTCAGGTACAGATTATATAGCCATAAGGGTACAGCTAATTCACATGAAAAGACACAAATACACAAATTGTTTCACAGGGATATGCAGATGGCTGGAACAACAACAGAAACATGAAAAAAATGCAGATGAGGGTTTCCCCCCCCCCCCCAAAACAATTCATTTTCCATGGCCAGTGGAAAGGGGAGGTGAAGATCCATGACAGAGGTGGCTGGGCTGCTCCTCAGTGCAGTGATATATGCTCTTAATAACAGCTATTCTTCTCAACAAGAACCCTTAAGTCTTGGGATCTGTAAGCATTGCTTGTGTGAGAAGATTTAAGTGGGAAAACAAGAGTGAAAAAACAAGTCAAATCAGTCAGAACAAATATGCATTACTTTAAAACCTCTTGGGATGCTTCAGAACTTGGAGTAATTAAAAATATACTTGTTCCATGAAGCAGAATTAAAATTCTGAAAACCAAAATTCTCCTGTTTAGATTTTAAAAGTTACTTTCAATGATGACTCTTTAAAAAAAAAATAAACAGTTGAAAAAACACTTTCAGATGGTCACTAGCTCAGCCAAGCAAGTGGGCAATTTTAGAGTATTTTGGAATTCAGTATAAGAGATGCCTACTGTATTCATAGATAGGTGATTAGTCCATTGAACATATTAACAATAAAAGACAAAATACACAGACAAATAGACAGTAATCACTATCCTAAAACTCCTGTAATAATAAATGAAAATAAATTACAGTTGACCCCAAGGGCCATCTAGTACAATCACCTTATTTCTGCCATGCAACAAAAGCACAATCAAAGCACCTATGACAGGTGGACATCCTGCCTCTGAATAATAATAATAATAATAATAATAATAATAATAATAATAATAATAATAATAATAATATGTTCCTAGTTTAAAAGTGTTATTTCCTGTTTAATTGTGTAGTCCTTACTTTGAAAGTAGTTGTTGTGCACTAGAAACTTCAATTGGTGGAGATATTCAATCATTAAGAAACTAGAGCAAGATGTGCTATAGCAGGATGTCCCTCCTGCAAAGACACAGTTTTTGCAGTTTAATAAACTTTTATAATAATTTCATGGTTTATGATAGAACCAATCACAAAATGACATTTATAACACAGTAACAAAAATCATAGTCCAGGAGAGGTGTTTCTTTTCACAAAGAAAAGGGGGAGGGAAAGTGGGTGGGAACAACTTTGTACAATGTAATGGCAAATCAACTGAGAACTCCTGAATAAAGCCGATAGTTTGCTAGTGTGTGATGGAGCCAGGAAACTCATCCATTTAATTTCAAAAAGGAGTATGATTGAGCTGTATGGTAATCTACTATGTCTGGTTGTGATCCCCAGGTTGTGCTAGCCAGCTTTCATATGATATTATTTCTAGCACCCGCTTTTTGCTAAATAGTCAAGCAGTGCTTCTTGTAAATCAGAGAATGGTCAAGAGTAACTCCCAGGTATTTTGGTGTGCGGCAATGCTCCAGTGGGATTCCTTCCCAGGTAATCCTCAGAGTTTGAGATGCTTATCTATTCTTAAGATGAAAAGCACATGTCTGCATTTTAGATGGATTGGGAATCAGCTGGTTTTCCCTGTAATAGTCAGTAAGAGCACCTAAAGCTGTGGAGAGCTTCTGTTCAACCATTTCAATGTTCCCTGCTTCGGTGGTGATGGCATGATCGTCAGCATAGATGAATCTCTCTTTCCCTTCTGGCAGTGGCTGATCATTTGTGCAAATGTTAAACATTGATGGAGCAAGCACATTCCTCTGAGGCAGGCTATTCTGTTTTCACCATCTGCTTTTCTGACACTGAAACTCCACAAAAAAGCTTCTGTTTTTTAGCAGATTTCCTATGAAGTGGGTGATTTGGTAATCTTTTCTGATATTATACATTTTTTTCAGGAAAAGGCAATTATGTACAGTATCATAAGTTGCTGACAGGTCTATGAAGATGGCTCCTGTAATCTGGTTTCTTCAAAGCCATCTTCTATGTGCTGAGTCAGGTTCAGCACTTGTGATGTGCAGCAGCTTTTCCCTTTCCTAAAACCAGCTTGCTGTGGGATCATAAATGGGTCTATTTTTTCCTAATTCTGTGCAAGATAAGTCTTTCCAGGCCTTTGAGGAGATGGCACAACAAGGAGATCGGTCTATAGCTTTTTGGAACATTACAGTCTTTGCCTGGTTTCAATTTTTTTATATGGACTTACTATTCATGATTCACTTAAAAATTGTTTCAACATCCCACCCCACCCTGATTTTTTTTCTGGCTACAGGCCTATCTGTATCCTCTCAAAAAATTACCCAGAGGACTGGGGCACTCCTGAAATTATAGGCAGTGCCATATGGGACTACAGGGTGGGGAAGGGAGGGCATCTATAAGGCCATACTATTACATATCCGCCCACTGCAAAAGTGATCCACCCCTCTCCATTTGTCTGCAAAAGTGGCCACATATGCAAAAGAAGTGGTTGGCTCCAATCTGCCTACTGCTTGAAAATCTGACTTCCAGAAGATGGGGTATACCCAGAACTAAAGCAATATAAGAGCCCTTTTGACAACTGTCCAATGTGATTGTCCAGGCCATCTATCCCATATTGCCTTGGTACTGTGGACTTCTTCTTGCAGAACACATGCTTCCAAGAAACAAATTGCCTCCTCCTGTCACCACTGCTGCGGACTGTTGTTGTTTTTTTGCCACCAGTGATGACTTTTTGTCTTTGCTGTCATGGCCACCATTTCTGTTTTTAGCATAACTATACTGGCAGAACCAATTGCTCATATGCAGGAGAAAGATATTACAGAATGGAACGTCTACTGGTGCAAGATTCCTCCACTTGATTTTTAGTGATTCCCCCTTTCACTGTAATTCTATATAATACAACAATCATGCAGCTCTCTGAATCTTTAGGCAGGGTTTATAGTTCAAACCTTGCAGAAGCTGCAAAGAGAAACAGGAGAACAGAAAAATAAGTTTTCTTAGCAGCTGTTGGTTTCTTCTGCCACTGGATACAACCCAATAAGATTAGCCCTTGTGGGACGCCAGAGCTCTTACGTTTTAAAAATTAAAGTCCCTTATAATTTTTAACCAATATCAAATGATGTGGTTTAATAAAGTATTTCTCAAATTAACAACTCTCATCAAGGAATAAACACATTTCATAGTACTCAGAGGCATATCAACCATATATCTATATTGTATATTGGCTTTCATTAGATTGTTTGCTATCTGCAGTTATGCATGCTCACATTGCACACATAAAACATCGTGATTTCAATATAATACAAATCACTGAACAGTAGATTGAGTCTTCGAGTTCAAGATTCAAGATCCCTTCCCAAGAAAGGAAGCTCAAACTGTGTAAAGCTACTGCAGTAGCTTTACACAGTTTTGAGTTTCTTAATATTGATAAGAACAAAGACTAGTATTTTAATGTAATAAATACATGTTATATGTGAAGTTGTGAGCCTAATCAGATTTGTTCATTGTATAAAAGGATGCAGAGAAGCCTAATAATTATTCCAAATGAATTCATCTGAATTTTAAAACTTCTTTATGTGTCGTTTAGAAATGAAGTTTTTGAATACCACACATCCTAGAAATGCTTCTTCTCTTTACATTGTATCTTACATTGCCTCCCAAACTTTCAGCGGCTTTTAATACCATTGACTATGGTGTCCTTCTGGATCATCTCAGGGATGGAACTGGGAGACACTGTTTTACAGTGGCTCCAGACCTTCCTGGAGTGCCATACCCAGGAGGTGGTGCTGAGGGACTCCTCTATGAACACCAGCTGTTGACCTGTGAGGTTCCTCAGGGCTCCATTTTGTCACCTATGCTGTTTAACATATACATGAAACCACTGGTCATCTGGAGTTTTGGAGTATGGTGTCACCTATACCCAGATGACACCCAACTCTACTACTCCTGCCCATTTAATGCCTCAGAAGCTGTCCTGACCCTAAACCACTGCCTGTCATCAGTAATAGAATGGATGAGGCCAAGCAAATTGAAACTAACTGCAGACAAGACAGAAGTACTCCTGGTCAATCAGAAGGCAGATCAGAGAATAGGGATTCAGCCTGTGCTGGATGGGGCCACACTCCCCCTGAAAACAGAGATCCACAGTTTGTGGGGCCCTCCTGGACTTGGCACTGAATGTGTAGGTATTTTTCAGTGGTCAGGACAGCCTTTATACAACTGAAGCTTGTGTGCCAACTGTACCCATTCGAGAAGGCAGATCTGCCCATGGTGGTCCATACCTTAGTTACATCTGGATTACTGTAATGTGCTCTATGTGGGGCTGCCTCTGAAGAATGCTCAAAAACTTCAGCTGGTCCAAAGCGCTGAAGCCAGGTTGCTAACTGGGGCTAGCTACAGGGAATGGACAACCCTTCAGACACAGCCCTTTTTATATGCATATCAACAATCTTCCTGTATTGAAAACCAGACCTGTTGAGTTTCTGCATGTCTTGCAGATACTGTATAGAAACTCAGTCAAAATAAAATGTGGTAACCTTCATGAAGGATACTTAAGAAGTGAGGACTTCATGTAACTTTCAGATAATCTATGGGCTCACCAATGTAGGCTGCTAAAATCTAAACAACTAAAATGCATAATTTATTAGCAGTCTGCAGGGCCAGGGTGGGTTGGCAGCATCCAGGTAAGGTTTTAACTTAAGATGTTCTAAACCTCCTCCATAAGCTAAAGTGCATAGATGAGTTTTCAAGAGTTTTTTAAAGGAGAGGAGAGAGTGGGCCATTTTTATTTCTTTTGGGAGGGAGTTCCAGAGGCAGGAGGCAAACACGGAGAAGGACTCCTTTCTTATTCCCACCAACCATACTTGAGATGGGGGTGGGACTGAGAGCAGGGCCTCCTCCGCTGACCATACTAATCCTCAACAGATGCCAACCAACAGGTGCGGATGAATAGCATTGTCATAAGCTCTGATCAATTTGGTTTCCGCTGCTGTTAACAATCAGGCAAGCAGAACAAGATGATGATTTTACATGATACTTTTAATGTGCTGCAAAAACTAAGGTGAGGAAACAGGACCCTGCTGTATAATAAAAAAGTACATTGTGCCATCATTATCATCACCCTCCAGAGCTGTGGCTTTTTATGCATTTTACCACTTATATATGGAAATTAAAGGGAAGGTCAGTATTCTGAAAACTCAGTATGGCTTGCAAGTAGTAAGAACAAAATCTCAAGCATGCTGTCTAAAGCTTTTTCAATCCTTGCATTGGTAAGATAGTCAACTACAATATGAACAAAGAACAAGATCAAGTAGAGTAAGTTCCTTTCTGTTGTTATAAAGGTAAACCTTTTCATATAAATTGTTTATAACCACAAGTAAATTTATACTTTAAAATATTATTGCTTCCTAGCAGCATACAAATGTGTTCCCATAGAAGAGGCAAACATTCAACAACAATGACAACAATAATAATTTTATTTCTTACCCACCTCTACTAGTGGCTCAAAATAGGTAAAAACACATAATCATCATAACATTATAAAATACATATATTAAAACATATTTCTACAAATACCTAAAGCAAAACATACCCTCCAACACTTCATAAACAAAACCCGACCAAGCAAAATCAGAGTGTGGTCAAGATGGCTGATATTAGTAATGAAAAAAAAACCCCATAAGTTAAAACAGGCTATAGCAGTTTGGTTTTGCCTAAGTCTATTGGAAAGGGCAAAATTCTGTTCTTCCTCTTCTCTCCCTTCTACTGAGTTAACTGAGAGCAAACTGTTTTTGCATTTTGCTTCAGTTTGCAGCAATGAAGGTAAACTGAGGACAAAGGGGGAAACTGAAAAGTGAAGAGAGAAATGGGACATTTCATCTGAAATCAGATGAAAAAATTGGATTATAGATAGGACAATTGTAGGGTATGAATATCAGCTGAATATAGTGGAACTGGCTACTGAATAAATGTATTTTAGTACCTAACTTTCAGCTTCAGTCAATGAGTCTATGAAAACAGCAATGAATTTTCTTGCTGTAAAAAGTTTGTTGAAGTTCAATCATTTGAAATTGAAGGTTCCATACACAAGACGTCTTGAAGGTCCATTGAGTTAGAAGACTTAAATGAGCATAATACCTGATCACAAAAAACCTCATAAGCTGTAAATGCTGTAAACAGAATTTATCATTCACATACAGCTAAATAGAGATTCAGATATTTAAACAATGGTGAAATCCTATCAGATTCTTAAGATTTATATTGTGTATAGAAATACCCGATATCTGATATGATCTCAATAACTACTGAAATACTGCTAGGTTTCATAGTATAAATAGAATTTAGAAAGGTTATATTTTATTGTTCATGTTTTTTATTCCCTTTTAAAGTCCTTTAGTGTATTTTGCTATGTTTTTGAGCTGACAACTGTGTCAAGATATTTTGGAAGTGTGAAAGTAAGTGGATAACCAAGTTCTGTCACTTTAGTCCAGGAAGTCAATTCCTTACATATTTGAATTCAGAAAAGTCCACAGCCTCCAGCATTCACAAATGCCATTCCAATCACATTAACAGTTTAGACTTTTGGATACCAGCCAGCATACCTCACAGGCAACAGGACCCCAGAAGAAGGTTTCCCACTGCAGTGTCAATGATTCCATGGCCAAAGTGCACATTAATTCACATAGCATCTTTGCACTAATATCTGCATGACAGGTACTCTTCTACACTAACAAAAGGATAGAGACATGTAGAGAAGGAAAAATGCATTGAAACTGTAAAAGAATAATAGGTAATACAGGGGAAGGGGTTTGCAGCTCTGTTAAAAAATGCAATTTGAAATAGGATATGTGCCTTTGAGTTCCAATTTTGTCACTTCTTTCATGAGATGCATCACTCATGGGAATGGGACCAACCTCTGAATTTCTAAATGAAACCCATCCTATGAATTAATTAGTTTTGCCCACTTGGTGGTGTTTTCTTCTAATGTGATTGCAACAACATTGAAAACCACCAGTGTGATGATAATGGTACATCAACACTACAATGACTTAAATCCAAAGTTGCTCACAGTTCCTATAAGGAGAGAAAAGTAATTTCTGCCAGCTCCAACTGTAGCCTCCCACACTATATTCAAAGGTTCTTTGCTTCTGAACTCTGCTATCTTTACAAAAAAGAAAGTCAAGAGTCAGTTCTGAGTCACCTAGGAGACATATTAATACTAACAAGCTCACACTTCTAAGAAGAACATCTGAAGGACACAAGGAGCAGTCCTTTTGGCCTGGCAACACTACCAAGCCGGATCTGCTGCAGCATGAATCTTGCACACTAAGAGCAGAGATTCCTCACAAAGAGGAAGTGCTGCTTTAATCCTCATTTGTAGAGATACACAGCTATATACCATATTCACCTATTACATATACATATCCTTCCCATGCTCTCTCTTCCATTCTAAGATTCCTTCCATTCATGATCTTAGGCTCCTTCCACTGACTTTATCCATTCGTTCCCAGCCCCCCCCCCCCCCCCACCACACCCAGCAACCCCCAAGTATTCCCAGTAGCAGCCTTTTTCTCCCTGCCCACTCCAGCTTTTAACTAACAGCAGAATCCCTGACCTCTTCCCCCCAAAACTGTCTGAGTTCACCGAAAACTCAGAAAAAACATTATTGGCAAGGAAAAAGGATAGAAATGTTGTCTGACTGAACAATTAAACTCTGCTTCTGTCAGATTTACCGTGTGTGTGTGTGTGTGTGTGTGTGTGTGTGTGTGTGTTTGTATCTAAGGTAAAAGAATTTGAACCAGAGAGTGTACCAAGGAAGATATCTAGGGGTTTTCTGGTCCCTGATGGCACTGCCTTGTGAAAGTCAAGCTACTTAGCTGTAGGTGAATCTAGCAATTGTTTAAACTGATCAGAAAGTACTTTTGTTCACACAAATTCCTACCCACCTAAGGTCATCATACTTTGAAAAAGCTGCTTTCGGCAGTTTGGAGAATAGCATGGGAGTAGTGAAAATTGAAAGCCTTATCTTAGGTGAGTAGAAGTTCTTTTTACAAAGACAAAGCTACCATTGGAGACAACCCTATGTTTATTGCCAGATAAATCAAACTTACATCCTGTGATCTAAAGTCCATTATATTTGCCTTCTTACAGCAACAGTACTTACTGCAATCGATCTGTCTTTCCTTTAAGGTAGGAGTGGAACAGCTGGCTGTAAATGTAAGGTTGTCATTCTCTTAGCATTGACCTTAGGCTTTCGCTACAGGAAATATTGTTGATACAAGTTAACATTCTAATGTCACACTGGGAGCAAACTGCTTCAGGGATGATGGTTAAACTGTATGTCCCACAAGGTTCTTTTCGCTCAGCTCTACAGCCATATGACCAGACTTGAAGCATTCCATGATTATTTTGACTCGCACTTTATTCCAAGAAAAAGAAAAGGTAGACCATTTGTGTGATATCTGCAGTTCCTTGCTTTAGATATAGCAGATGGGAATCAACCATAGCCATCAGTCAACACTTCATCTATGCAAGTATTCCTGTTTCTTTTTCAAGAGCTATGCCCAGCTAGCTGAACCATCTGTGCTGTGCTCAAGGAGTACTTTGCAGTCTGTTCTTCAGCTTTCTTTGCTGCCATTCTTGGAAAAGGTTATGCAACATGCTGCTCTTTCCATGTGATTCTTTTTTATCTGAACCCAAGCATACAGATGCCCTAGAAAGATTTCTTGCCTGTCCTTATTGATTTGTTCCATCAGTCATCTATAGCATTTCACAGCTGCCACTATCTATGTCCTGTTTATCCAGCTCTAATTACAGCAGCCTAAAAACTAATTTTCTGGTTTGAACTAACCCTTTAGTTTTAAAGCACAATAATTTTGTGAAAGTACCCTTTTTAATGCAAGTTGATCAAGCTGGTGACTAATTTTCTGGGGTGAGAGGGGGAAATAATAATTCCATGTAGAGATTTCATGTCAAGCTAATACTTAAAAAAAACCATCTTCCATTTTTAATATTTTTCATAGTATAGACAATACTGTTCACTTTCAACTTAGTCCAAATTGCTTATTTTCATTTCCATATTCAGATATATAAGTTTCTATGGTCTTAGCAGTCATTTTATTTATGAGTCTTTGGTAATAAATAAGTGAAAGGCAATTTATTCACCAAAAAGCCACCAAATCACAAAATAAAATGGGGACAGGGATCAATTCATGTAGAATTATCTGACAGTACTGATCTTTTTTTTGTAAAGAAGCAACATGAGATGGAAATCAGTTGGTTTGCTATATAATTGGATTCTACATATACTTAGAGCATCTGGTGAACCTCCTGTTAATCCTCAATTCATAATGATTTGAAATAAAGCAAACATGGCAATTATGTTGAGCTGGTCTCAAAAATGGCTGGGATAATTCCATGACCTTCTGCCACATATACAGTTCAAACACCTCATGTAAGTAATGTAATTGCATAAAGAATACCAGTATTTTTAGTGATTATAGTAACTTTTAGGTATATCTAATGGATTTGGGCAATTTTATATATTAAACATACGTTTAGTTTGTGGAACTTGGCAAATTTATTTTTAATGTGCTGTTCTACATTCAAAAGAAATACTCCTTGAAACATTTTTCTTGAAGGAAAAATATTAAGAGAGTATTGCTTGCATGTGATACATCACTCAGCTTTCATCCATTGAATTTAAGTTTTGACAGTATTGGTCATATCAGAAAAAGCAATATTTCTTCCCCTCCCTTTTTTTAGGATGCAAAACAGTTTCATTCAGATTCTACAAGGAAATAAAGCTGCCAGCTGGCAGTGGAAGAGCTTATTGATGGAAAGACTGCTCTAATCATTGGCAAAAGAAGGACAGCCATCAACAATCTGAATGTAATATGGGAAAAATTTTAACACTTAAGCTTTTCATTCTCATTTGGAAAGTACCCAGCTGCTTTCACAATAACATAACTGTGCCAGGATTCAAAACAAATCTCTTCAATAATTTAGGGTCAAGGAAAACAATTTTATTTAAAAAGGTTTAAAAAACAACAAGAACTCTTGAACATATTCACATTCAAGATTAAGATAGGAAAATTGGGTTAATGAAAAATATTTTCTCTCAGTTAACTGATAATGCTCACAATGGTGTTGTAAGAACAATTATTCAATATCCTCAGTACATAGAACCCTATAATAGTTTATAACTGTATACATCCAGTCTGTATTGGCCAGAGAAGTAGGTATCCATGAGGAACATCTACAATTGCATACAACATATGCATACAATTGCATTTCAAACCATACTACATGATTCTAGGGACTTCATCACATGCAAAATCTCTCCCTCCCACCCCCTCCTATTTCCACACAGTTTTAAAACAGTTAATAGACAAAGTAGTGGGGATGTATTCATACCTAAGGAAACATCTGCCTGTCCTCTGTGCTACTTTGTCTGTGAAGTGTCTCAGAAGCCTGGGGAGGGAGGGTTGCTCTGGGGAGAAGCTGTCTTCTAAGCTGCCGATGCACATGGAAACAGGATAAAGAAGTGACTAACATGAGGGATAGGATCTTTAAGAACCATGCCTTGTGTCTCCTTCAGAGTAAATTGCTTGAAGGAAAGTAAAGGAGACCGTAGAAATGGTGTCTGTCTTAAGAACGATGAATGTATTGTCGAAGCCTTTCATGGCCGGAATTTCTGGGTTGTTGTGAATCTTTCAGGCTGTATGGCCATATTCCAGGAGCTTTCTCTCCTGAACATGGCTTCTGGAACATGGCCATACAGCCTGAAAGACTCACAACAACCTTAAGAATGATGCCTTATGTCTCTTTGAGAGTAAGCAGCTTTGGAGGGAAAGTAAAGGAGCCCATAGAAGTGTCTGTCTTAATAATTATGCCTTGTGTCTTCTCAATGGATGAAAGAGCTAAAGATGGGAGGAAGTTATCTGCATGTAAAATAAGTAAATTTTCCATCTGCTTTAAAGACAGAATCCAATTCAAAGAAGATGATTTCCCCTGCTTTCCCCCATTTTACCCAGCTCCATCTGATAAAATCTTAGGCCAATTAGTTCCCATGAAGCTTAGAACTGAAAATCATTGCAAATGTTTTCTCAGAAAATAGCTGCTGGCCTCTTACATCGAATGTTCCGGTGAAGGAAGAGCCACCATTCCTATGACTAACTGACTCCATTGCTGAAATGCTATTAGAACTATCCATAAATTCTTGAAACGTATTTCTGCTCCCTGGAGTAATAGGGAACATATTAGAAGCACCAAAGAACTATATGATAGCTCCTCAGTTATTTGAATAATGATAATAAATTATGAAACACTCTATCAGTTCTAAAATCAAAGAGACCCTAGTATCTCCTACAGGGCCTACCGCCTTCAGGACCCAAGTAAGTAAGGGGCTTCATACCATAACTAGCACAGGGCATCATTTGTCCTAAATCTGGCACTGTGTATGATTAAGAGTTTGCTTGCCTTGATAATCTGCCAATAAATTCAACACACCATGTGTTCATAAGCCTGTGTGAGGGGAAAACAGCACACGATGGATACTAAACCCCCTCTCCCCTCTGCAAAGGTTTGTGAAGTATCATCTCCATCTGTGAAGTTAAATTCAATATTGCGGATGTGATATATGAGTAGTGAAGTGCTTGGAATAGAAGGGAACCTTGAATAAAGATTCAACATGGCATGAAGGGTAGCTGCACCTGGTCTCCATATGGCGTTTCTAAGTGAGAGGAAGATACAGATATCATGCAAGAACACTTTAAATTAATGGACATAGCATTATCAGGCTATATAGATCCAAGGTCCCAGTTGCTCCAAGGACTTTGTTTGAGACATGTTTGGAAAAGGTGCTGGGAACAAGCAGGAAAAGGAAGAATTAGAAGACTATCAAACTCTCCCCTCTGTTCTGAGCTTATTGAGGAAATTTGCAGAAGCCATTCAAAGAAGATCAATTAGAGGAAAATCATTGGACAATTAATTTTTCCCTTCCTGCAGTTACAAACTGCAGTCATATGGATAGTTGTGAAATTACATTCTATTTACTATGTCCCCCAGTCTTGCCAGTTTAGTGTAGTTTAAGCTATCTGTTCTGTTGTGATGTATGCTTCTATATCTTGAGGATTATCTCGAAATGTCAGATTCCATTGCCAACTCTTTGACAAACAGTTAGCATTGAATACCACGTTGTTGAAATATGAACTATGCATAGTCCAGCTGTCTCCTGAGAGAAAACTTGTTTGGAGTGGGTTCAATCTGGAATTTTATAAATGCAGGTTCACTGTTGCTCTACACAGCATCAGTGTTATTAAGACTAGTTGGTATGAGCAAAGCATAAGCATTATGTTGAGTTTACAAAATGAATGTTTCCTCCCAAAATGGCAGCATGTTTACAAGCATGGAGTGGATACTTGCATTGTAAGAAATGTACTAAATCCTGCTCTTCCTCCCACAGAGTCACTCTGTGTAAACAATTAGGCACTATATATAAGTTCATTGTTGCTGAGTATACCAACTCCTGAAGAAGGGGATTTTCTCCCCGAAACAGGGTACAAAAATACCCGGGAACCCTTGTAGACTTGGGACTTTATTTGGACTTTACTTGCGAAGACTTTTTTGAGAGTGGTGCTCCATCATTATTTTCTTCATTCCAGTATACAGCAACATGACCAACCATCTGTTTACTTTGTTTGGAAGATATTTTCATTAACTATGTATCCCTGAAGCCTATATACATTGGAACCAAATATCAGACTTGGATACTTTTGTGTTAGAGCTGTTGCTCCTTTTCATTTTTTCTGGTACTGCCAAATTGAGCTTTGTATAGGAAACTTTAATAACAATATATGCTATTTGGACATATTTTCTTTGTACATAGACCATCTTGTGTTTGTGTAGAAGTTAGCTTACAAACCAATCTCATTTAGGGCCTTTCTACACAAGCCCTAAAATGCAGAAGAAACCGGAATAAAAGTGTTGCAGCCCAACCACCTATGTTACTCGTTTTTACCCAAGATCAAGAGTTAATTAGCCCAAATATAGCTCACCCAACATGAATCAATCAACTGATTAAAAGTTTATTAAAGAAAATAGTGTTCTATAGAAAAAGCTAGTTCAAAAATACATTCCAAAATAAAGAGTAGGAAAGTATTTCTAAAGTATAGGTAAAAGGCAAAAGCGAAAGTACATCCAAAGAATAAGCTTCAAAAGTCACTCCAAAATCTAGGTTATAGTCAGAGTATTCTTGAGGCAACAATAAACAAAGTCCCACACTGACAGTAAAGTCAAAATCCACAAAAAAAACCAAGAACTGTTTCCAAAAAAGATTCCCCAATCCCAAACAGGAAAACATGGCATGAAAGCCAGGTCAGAATCTCCGTTCATGGAGCGCAAGGAAAAGGTAACTTTCTTTGGAAAATACAAAGTTGCTCTCACACAGAGCAATCCAAGGAGTTAGCTTAAGAAACTAAATTGGTTCCCATGGCGACACTCTCTAACTAATAAGTGGAATCCCTCTTTCAAATGCTGAGAAAACCTTAATTGCCTCTGCTTGGCACTATCTCACCATAAGTGAAGACACTGAGTTATGGGCAACAATCATTTGTCTTCTACCTTCCTTACCTCTTTGTCAAGGTCAGGGAGAGCCTCTGGTAGCAGAGCCTCTGGAAGAGTTTCATGTGAAACATCTTCACTAAAAGCAGATCTGTCTGTAAAACCATTCCTATCATCCAGGGGAGAACTACTTTCTCCGTGAGGCACTACAGAAATGGTGGGCTCCAATTCAGGAGAACAAGGCCCCACCAAAGGGTCCCCCCCTCCTTCTCAGACCAGGCCTCAACAAAAAGGTGGGGGGAGTGCCTACATGACATTTGCCAAAAATGTGTGCTGGATCACATTAATGAATGGAAAACACGTGCTAAGAAGGCGTACTTAAAATCCTATTTCAGCTGAAAAATTCACATTTTCACATGATTGTATATCCCTGCACTCAAGAAAAACATGGGATTTCATTATTATATGCTGGTGTGGACTGCTCCACTTCATATGCAAATTTTAAAATCCTGAAACATCTAATGAGGGCTGAAAACAAATGAAGCCATGAACACACAGGTAGCTAAATGGACACACAATTGGAAAGCAATTCCCATGAGAACTCTCTGCAAGCATTCCTTCATTCTCATGTTTATGAAATTAATCAGGGCTTGAATTTACAATGCTTAGGTATGCATTGCCAGCATGGCAGGCAAGTGACCCCAATGGGAAATGCAGTTCAAGAGGGGGAAAAAAAATAAAAGCAGCAGGAAAGTGAAGAGAGAAAGTGACATGAAATCTGCTTGTGTGCACATTCATATATCCACATCAGTGCTTATGAGGTCCAGTGCATCTCGGAGTCAATAAAATTTTTTAAAAGTAAACTTCCTGCAGATGTCCCGTGTCCATCTTGCGGATTTCTAAAATCCGCTACAACTGAACCTGTCAAGATGCCAGGGGACCATTTATAGGGACTGACACCTCCGTGTCTGGACTCTCCTTAAGGTCCTGAGATTTTTAAACCCACTTATTTGTCCCAGATTATGAGGCTGTCTGGAAGGGCCCTTAGACTGCTTCAGGTCAAGCTTAATTATTTTTCCAAGGTAAGATAAAATATTTGAATTATGTGACTTTGAATACAGATAAGAAGTGATATTTGCATCTGTTTTGTTGATGAGGGACAGAAATCTTCCTATAATCACCTGATGTAATATAAAGTTAAGATGGTAGACTTTACAGTCTTTCCTTTAAATTCTTGGTAAAGTTATACATGGCATAAGCAACTATTGTCATCAGTTGTTTTACTATATTTATAGCAACCCTTTCCTTCAAATATGCTTAAGTACAGTAAAATAAAGTTTGCAATTAAAAATAACACAGCAATACAAAGTTATCTAATGAGAGCACAAGAAAATTGGACGCATCTATAGCATAAACATTTAATTTAAATAAAAATAGCACTAATCATAACATGGACTTAAGTTGCATCACTGTTGTACATATATTTGTATTAATAAACTTAACTGCTTTTAGAGCATTAAAGAATAACTTTGTAATTTATATAATTGTTATATTCTTTTTTGTTTGTGGATCCAGTGATAACCCAAGCTGGAATCTGATATTTTATAACTCTGTAAAATGAATCAATTATAGATTTGACATTTCCTGGTTCTATACAGTATTATATCTTCAAAGTTATTACTTCTTCTAATAATAAGGATGATGCTACATGTATTTGGAACAACTCCTGTAGTTTCAGTGAGGTATTCAGTGGGGTATGGCAAGAGTTGGAGCCATGCAGTGTAGTGGTTTGAGAACTGGACAATTATTTTGGAAACCAAGGTTCAAATCAGAAATAGAAACTCTTTCAGTGAAAAATCTAGCTAAAGAAAATCCTGTGATTTTTTTTTTCATGTCTGGTGCAACTTGAGAAACTTCAATCGGGTTGGATTCAAACCGGCAACCTTCAGGTCAGCAACCCAACCTTCAAGTCATCAGTCCTGCTGGCACAAGGGTTTAACCCACCGCGCCACTGCCTTAGAGATGCCATAAGCCAGAAATAAAGGTGCACAACAGCAACTACAAAATGTTTTCTTACATTTTCAGGTGTCAGCTCACTCCAGCCGCCTCCGAGACTCTCTCTGTTATCACCGAAGACTTTACTGAAGAATACCATACACATACATAAAGCCAAGATTGCTGGTCAACCCAGAAAGATCCCCTTATATACACTTCCCCCACATTCAAAGTAACAATTCCCGCCCAGAGAAAACCCTGCACAATTCTTCCCGCTCGCACACAGCCGTTTTCCTTCAGGGTCGAGAGCTGCAGGTGCCTTATCAGTTTTTGATGTCAGCGTCCTTGATTACTGGCGCCAGAGTGCAGGCCCAGAAATTATGGTCCTGACATTCAGGTATACTTTATTTCCAAGACTAGCTTGTGGTATTTCATTTTTCCTTCTTAATCCTTTTCATGGATCTATATACATCTATCATAACACCTGTTGTTGTAGATGTTTAAGTTTTGGGAAAGTATGTTCTGGTTATTCTATTAGTTCAATATATAGGCTTCCTTATTAAAACAGTTTTAGCAAAATATAAGGTGAATCATTAGTTTCTAAAGCCAAGATTAGGATATCATGTGTAATAAGAATGGTTCTGAATGGACCAATAACACATTTTAGTTGACAGAATATATATACATATATTGCAACCTGACTTTTTGACAAGATTTGTATAGGATAAACCATGGTAGAGACAACAACTAGATCTCTGGTTAATAGAATCTATAGCGTCTTGTTTATCTTTGCATGTTCCACATGTTTGGGGGCTTTGCTTGATATACTAAATGTTTACTAACAGTATGAACCCTATATTTGGACTTCATGTTCACCTTCAGACATTTTAAATGAAGAGGTTACCATTCTTCAATGAAAGTTTTAGATTATCTTGTCCTGAATACAATGCTATTACAAACTAAAATACACAGTAGAGTTTACCTAGCTGGTTAGTTACAATTATTCAGTGAGATTACTGTAAACTGGAATTACAGTTTACTGTTATTTCTTGTATGAATACTCAGATGGCAGGGTGAGTGTTCTGATATGTGCTAATCACTTTTTGAACAACCAGATTATTGGCAATCTTTAAGTAGTTTCAGAACTTTGCTTTTTTTAGATGTAGAGATACATATAGTAATCCTCAACTTCCCTCAGATTTTGGCTTGTATTGCTTTTCCAGTCTGGTATTTGAATAACACATGCTGAACTTTGTTAGCACTGTGCAGCTTAATCTATCAATGTAATTCAAGACAGCACCAGATCACTTAATTATACCCATGGAGTAAGCATTTATTTTATTCTTAGCTCAGCACTCAGTTTTCATTATTTAAATCTTAACATTTAAGAAGTCAGAAGCACAGATGTAGAGTTGCCCTTCTGAAAATGGAAGAGTTCCTTCTATTGCTGTAAGACTATAGATAATGTAATGGAAGTTTTTCATGTGTATTAACAGTGGTAAAAGGGAGAAGATTTTTACTAGTTTTCTCTCTTCCAACAGTTTCTTATACCAGTTCCCATTCTGTCTATCAATGCACAAAAGGTTTAGAAGTGAACTATTTGGCTAGCTCATGCATCCCTGTGTACTTTCCAACAGTGCACCCTCTATCTACATTAAATCACCATCAAGTGTAGATCATATTCATATTCAAAGAAAATGCTTACTGCAGGAGAGCCTCAATTATACATTGATTATGTAGAGAACACATTTTTCAAGGCCACTGTTCTTTTAAAATATATTTATTGTAACAATTGTGTTGTCAAAGGCTTTCATGTCCGTAATCACAGGGTTGTTGTGTGTTTTCCAGGCTGTATGGCCATGTTCCAGAACTATTATCTCCTGATGTTTCGCCCACATCCTCAGAGGTTGTGAGGTATATACATGGCCATACAGCCCGGAAAACACTCAACAAACCTGTTTATTGTAACATTTTGCAGTTGTTATAAAGTTAATATGTAGTAATAATAATAGTAAGTCACTCTTTCCAGGATGGATCCCTCTTATACATTATTTCTGTTGCCATTAAATTACAGGATGAACACCCTTTCTCCAGAATTCCAAAATCTGAAATACTTCATAACCAAAATTGTCCACATAGGTGGCAGATAGAGTGATAGCTTTGCTTTTTGATTGCTCAATGAACACAATTTTTTTATTGTTGCTCAGTCGCATTATTGCTTCCGACTCTTCGTGACCTCATGGACCAGTCCACGCCAGAGCTCCCTGTCACACAAATATAGTTTCACATAAAAATTATTAGAATATTGTGTATAAAATTACCTTCAGGCAATTTATTTATTAAACCAGCATGAATTTTGTGCTAAGGCTTAGGTCCGATTAGGTACATGTATGCAAATACAAGTATTCCAAAATCCAAACTACTTCTGGTTTCAAACCTTTCAAAAAGGATATTTGAAAGGTTTATATTTTCATTCAGATGGCTTATTATATGGACAGAGTTAAAATTTCCAATAATATATATGATATTGGGGCACAGAGAATTAGAAAAGGTATCAGGGGAGAATGCTACTGAGGGTTTATTTTTAATGTTTCTGTCAATAATTACATATTTCCCCTTCTAAGAAATTTTCCACTCATCAATGTTTGTAATAGATGACAAATCAATTCATCTTGATTTGTAACATCTGTGGATCAGAAGGTAAACTTGTATGGCTTGCAGTCAAGGTTCCATACAACACGCTCATGTAACCAGCAAGCTATTTTAGTATCTAGGAATGGACATTTCAGGTTTTAGTAAAAAAGCACTTTATAAACTCATAAATGTGAAGCAAACTGAGAAAATGTGACAGCACTGTCCAGTATTTAAACCATCCAAATTGCTTTGCAAATATGCTGAGAATTAATTGCTCTCCACCAGCAGGGAGCCCTTCTTACAGAGACATGCTTAAGAATTGTTCAGGTAAAGAGGTAGTCAGTGTGCAAGCAACTACTGGGTTTTGGCAGAAAAAGCAAACAGTCAAAATGACATAAAACCTACACTGTGACAAAGACTAAATTGTGACAATTGACATCTATAGTAATGTCATCACTGTATTTAACTACTCAAGGAGCAACCTTCACACCATCTCAAAGACTCCTGAAAGAAATTGATTTAGCCCCAAGCATTGAAAGAAAAAGAGGTGGAATTCTGCACTGCCGTTTCAGTAGCTCTGTCTGATAGTGATGTTGTCAACCTTGACTTATCTGTATTTTAAACTTGAGCCCTTCATACAAGAGTCTATAAAGGCATCAGTATTGCTCCCCCACCACCAAAAAAAAATCTGTACAAGCAACAGACCTATTTTTATTCATAGGAATACACTTAGCATTCATGACCACACATACATGCAACAGACATAAATCAGAAAGGGATGAAATAGGTTATGAACAAGGGAGGGGGCTTGGGACAGGAGGGCTGAGTAAAACAGAAGTTACAGGAACAACACTCTGATTTACATCAAAAGAATAAAAATGTGATATTCTGTCACTGAATATGTAATAAAAAACCAGGTATTTCATGCATGGCATCTAATTAATTTGTTGAATATTCTGCAGAGGTAGAGCAAGCGAGACAGAAATGCCAGTGAGGCATTGGTAAAATATTCATTTCTTTATGTTTAACATACTACAGTGGTTCAAACAGCTGCAAATATAATTCCCCTGGTTTAGGAATGCAGTCTGTGTTCTGTAAGGAAACAATAATGTGGGTATCTTCAAGCAATCCAACAGATAGCTAAAATACAAAGAAGAGTTCATAAAAATGTGATTCTTTACAAGTGACTGATACTTTCAGATTAAGCTCTAGTGTAATTTGGAAGTGGCATCCAATAGCCCGAGGTCAAACAACCACATAATCTGTTTCATTTTAATATGAATTAATAATCTACAAAAACACACACATATACCATCCGTATTTATCTCATTTTGTGACTCTTTTCTGTACATTAGCAGCACAGCTGAATTATCAGGCCTCTGGGAAGGAGGTTTATGCCATGGTGCAAGGATAACGACAAATAGTATAAAGCAGAAATTGCCTCAAAAACAACATCATGTAAAATGGGATGTTTTTTGCTAAATTAGAAAGAAACTGTGATGAGGGATTTGAGTTGTGCAAGAACAGGGGTTATTATTTACAGAGGGGCCAGGGCGGGGGTTGTACCCACCCCATTTTTTACCCACAACCATTCATTTTTACAAAACTGGACATGAACAAAAAGTTAATTACAGTTTGTTTTTTAACTATTCTAGTTGGGATCTTAACAAGGTGTGTTTCAGGGTTAGAATTTATGTGGAATATCCTGATTCCACACACCTGAATTTTCCATCTTTGGCTAAAAAATGTAAGAGCTCAGGGAGACACACCAATAGTAGGTCTTGCTGGAATTCAACATTTACTCTGATAATAGATCTGTCATATCGTAACCCCTCAAATCTAGGCAACTAATGTGCATATTATGCAAATTATCATTATTATTATTCATATTACAAATGCATATTTGGCTGAACACATTTGACACACTAATCATACTTTTTCAAGCTTTGACAATACTTCTCTAGAGAACTTATTGTTAATACAATACTTATAATGCTGGGATTTGGAACAGAGTATAAGTTCAAATCCTTGTTGATAATGGAATTTTCTAGGAGACCTTGGGTGATCGCTGTTCTTTAACAAATCTACTTTACAGGGGAGTTTTGGGATTAAAGTGACCCAGTATATTATTGGTGTGTTAAAACAACAACAAATCTTTATCACATACAGACATTTCTAATGCTAATTCATTCTTACAAGACATCTAATCTCTCTCTCTCTCTCTCTCTCTCTCTCTCTCTCTCTCTCTCTCTCAATTTCTTTTCTGCGGATATCAGATGAATCCTTCATTATATCTTCACCATGTCTACCTTCCTTGCACTTCACTGCCTGCATCTCTCCCCTCCTTTCTTTAGTCTGTTTCTCACCTTGGCCCACCACAGCTCCTCATACACCTTATATCATCTTATGCTCTTGGTCCTTTTAACCTCCCCCACCACACACACACACACACACACACTCCACACTCTACACTGCATGCTAACTTCCCTCCTTTCCCAATGATACCTCACCTCATACCTTTATCCTGCTTCTCCCTTGCTTCCTACGCTTCTGTTTCATCCTTACACCCTTCCTTCCTTCCCCTCCCATGCCCCTCATCTGTTGCAGCCACATCTCTTTCCTCTTTCACTTTAAATCCACCTATTCCACTTTCTGCCCTTTGCCCTATCTCTGCCATGCTTTCTTCCCTTGTAGTCGAAATTGAGCTCTAACTTCAACTCCCTCCCCACACTTCACTTTATGGTTCTTGGCTAATGCCTATTTCTATAATAGCCTGGTATTAATTTACCACACTTTAAGGTTGGACTCTAGAGAAAATCTGACTAAACCAGAGGTATGGCATTCCTATAAAAAAAGCCACTAAGGGGTTACACAGCTAACCATTCTTGTATACTAGGCAAGTGTTGTTTTTGTGGTTTCATCGCTAGGGAAAGGCAAAACATGCCCCAATTAAGCTTCAACTGGGACAGAATTATTTTGAGGAGTAGATACAGAAACTGCTCAATCCAAACACATTCCAGGCCCAAAAAAGCTGCTCCCATGTTTGAAGACCAGCAACATAGGGAGTCATGATATCAAATACCTTTCACTATTTCAAAAGACTCAGAATTTGTGCAGTAAGATTAGCTATGCTTCATACCTGAGCTAGAATGAAGAACCTGTCCCAAATTGCAGTAATTGCACTGGATCCTTTTGGTATATGATGAACATATTTTCTAGCCAGCTAAAAAAAATTCTAAAGCAAAACCTGGGGCTTGTGCTCACCTCCTACCATTAGCACTCCAGGTCCTAAGGAAGTTACTATTTTTGATGCTAACTTCTGTTTTACTCCACCTTCACCACCCTCTGCTACAGGATTGAGTAACATCTGTGCAAAAGGGCACAAAGCAAAACTTTGCTGCAGAGCCTCAGTAGTGCGTGTTCATATATAAACTGTGTAACATTTATCATGCCACCTGAAATACTGTGTAGCCATTGTGAGGTGTGGGAGGAATAAACAAGCATTATGGAGCAGGCTGATTTCCTGGCTTTGGCCCCATGGTTGGATAATACATTGCAGGTCGGGATGCTTTAGTTTCCCAGATTACAGGTCTTTAGAAAACCTCTTAAACTATGATTGGTTTTAGAAATTTACGGGCCAATGACTTGAGATGCTTTTACCTACTATAGTTTAAATATTTATCAGCATTCTGATTTTTTTAATTGAACTGCCCATTTTAATTTTAGCTTGTTTTATTAATTATTAATATTTCTGTTAGTTTATTGCTTTATCATCATGTCCATATGAAGTTTTGTAAGTTGTCTTCCAAGGAAAGTTCTTCACTCCCTCCAGGCACATTGAGCATATCTGAATTAAGCTACAAACTGAGTATCGTTCAGTATCTTGTCAGATCTTGTTACCTCTCACTTCTTTGACAAAAGCCTATGGTAGCTCCCTATATATTCTATTTGTCTTGTCTCAGACTGCAACAAAACAGCTAGGTAAGTAGTAGGATATGATTCATGCACATATGGATGGGTATTAGCAATTCTCTCCTATGGCTTTATGACATGGGATATGGTAACTCGAGAGGAGAGGTCATACTTGGCACTTTTGATCACTGCACTGTATCATTAATACTTTAATATTTGAAAGAGAAAGTAATACCAAAATTAAGACTCTAGGAATTTTGATCTAAATCTATACCCAATAGATATGGCTTCATTTTAAATTACCAGAAAAAAAGGTAACATACGGATTGTGGTGTTATCTCTTTATTAAAGCCAGGAAAATTTAATACTTAATGTCAAAGCTTGGTACTTCTTTTCATTCAAACCATTTTTAAAATATTTTAATGACACTTTTTTACGAATAAGGGATGATTTGAAGCCCAACGTGTCGCCCTCTAATGCAGTTACCAGGACAGAGCTGCTGCTCTTTAGGCTCCTTCGACCAATACACCCAATACCGGTCAACTTTAACATGTTGGCACCACACTGATGACACTCTGAGATACATGCATCCTTCTGGACAGCAATGCCATCAAGTACAGATGAGACCAAAAACCGCTACTCCACAGAGCTATCCAATCACAGTGACACCCATTTACCCCAAAATACTAACATTGGCACCATGACTGGGGTGTGTGCATAGGCTGTTGAATTTCTACACTAAAGTACTGGAGGAGGATATCAGGGGAAGAAGATCTTTCTTTATCCCTTGAAGCTTCAGATTTGGAGAATAATTAAATTATCGTGGGCCTATAAAGAACTAGTCTGATTCCCTGGCAGATGTTCCCTACTCTGTTCCATTTCCATAGGTTCAGAGGAAAATAAAATTACTTTTTTGGATTTCAACTTCCAGAAGTCTTCAGCAAATATGGTCATGGCCCATGAGGATTCTTGGAGTTGCAGCTCACAACAGGAGATTTTGCAAACTCTGGGGGCAATTCAATTGCTATGGTAACTAAAAATACATAACTGTTATTTTGGGGAAAGAGGATGTTTAAGTGATTGATTGCACAGTTCAGTCAATTTCCAAATAATAATGCTTTACAAACTTGCATATCATAAAAACTCAAGATCCCTCATCATTTACTGAATTATGGCATTTTAAATGGTATGAATTCAAAATGCATTAATCCACCTAAATGCAAAAACAACAGGTATGGAAATAAGGGGGGAAAGCTTATTGGTAGACCATATTTACTCATATGTAATGCTCATCTTTTTTTGGCTAAACTGCATAGCCAAAATTGAGCTGCACATTACATTTAATGGCTCCATTCAGGAGGCCTTCAAAATCAAGGGAGAGGTTTTGGATGCCTCCTGAATGCGGCCAATTGGGAACAGAGTCAAGCTGGAAAAGGGCCATGGCTTCCCCTCACTTCTTGGCCCTTAGTCAACTTGGTCAGGTAAGCAAGGAAAGGACTAACCTAAGAGGGCAAGCCAAGCTATTTCACCAACTATTTCCCAACACTGAGGCTGAAGAAGGGGCAAAAGGGCTTGGCTTCCACTCACGCATCAGCTCTTTGCCTGCCTGTCTGACTGAGCCGAGCAGCTGAAGAGGCAACAAGTGAGAGGAAGCCATGCCCCTTTGCCAGCCTCAGTCTGTTCCCAACTGGCCTGTAAGGGGGGAGACAGTGGAGGGTCCTGCCCTGGAGTTAGAAAGGAGCTCTTCCTTTAAAACACCAGCAAGATCCAAGGATGCTGAATCAATGCAAGCACGGTGGAGTAATTGGAAGGAGGGAGGGGGGAGTGAAAGGAAAGAGATAAGGGGAGAGTGGGAGAAGAAGGGGGAGCTCCATTGGATTTGAGTTGTCAGTGTGACTGAAATAAAGAAGTTACTGGGAAAATTACAAGCAGCTATGGGAGTCTTGTTTGTTGCAACTAACTGCCAGAATGGACCCTTTCACATGGCCTCATTCAGGAGGCATCCAAAATTCTTTGGAAGGGTGCAAGGCTAGCCTTGAGGTAAGGAAGAGGTGGCTTGATTCTCCCTTTCTCTCTGCGTACCTTGGTCTGACAGGCAAGGGAAGGGCCTACAAGCAATGGAAAGCCATGCCCCTTCACTAACTTTACACCTGTCCCAAGTGTTGGGAATGGTGCAAGGCTTGTTAAGAGACTTGGCTGCCCCTCATGGTCAGTCCTTTCACTGTCTGCCTGAAACAGGCAGAAAAATGGCTGACTGACAAATAGAAGGCAAACCCCTTTGCCTCTTCCCCAGCCATTCCCAAGGGTTGAGAAGGAGGTGAAGCTGGAAAGGAACTTCAAGTTAGCTGTTCCACTGCCTGCCTCAGGCTGGAAGGAACAAAACGACTGACTGACAAGGGGAAACCAACCCCTTAACAGGCATTGTGGTTCCCAATAGCTTGTTTAGGGGCTTGGCTTTCCTTCCTCAGTCAGTCCTTTCACTCCTTCCTGCCTGAGGCAGGCAGTGGGACAGCTGATGTTTCCCAGCCTCTGCTTTTCCCAACACTTGGGAAGGGTGCAAGGCTAACAAAGGGGCTTGACTTTCCCTTACTTGTCAGCCCTTCTCCTGCCTACCAGACCAAAGGCAAGCAGGGGGAAAGCTGAGAGAGTGACAAAGTAGCTAAGGGGCTTGATTTTGACTCATCCGTGGCCTTTCCCCTGCCCACCTGGGAAGAGGAAGACAAACCCCTTTGCCTTTTTCATACTGGTACGAGGCTGAGGAAGGGGTGAAGGGACTTGCTTTCCCCTTGCCTGTCTGTCCTTCAGCTGCTTGCCTCCATTAGACAGGAAGGGAAAGGGCCAACAAGCGAGGGGAAGCCAAGTCTTTCACCTGCATATTACATTCACAGGTAATTTCTTTTTTGTAATGCACACCTCAAAATTGAAGTGCACATTACAAACAAGGGTTTGTAATTTGAGTAAAGACGGATAACACTGCATTTATATATTACATCTAAATGTACTCATTTCCCCCTGTCTGCACCTTAGAACGCATTGAATTTGTCATAATATAGATGAAGAGCAAAAAGCGTGACGTTATTATCGTATCTTAAAATTAAGACCTCCTCTCTATCCAAGTTACATCTCGTGTACTTATCTAAAGATAATGAATTTCTGTGAAATGTAGACTACAATTGTTTCTAGAATAAATTTCTCAAGTCCAGAAACAGAGTTAGGAAAAAATTGATTCTTCATGCAGTGATGTATTTCCAGACAAATACCACATCAAATTAATTGGGACAAAAAATAAGTTAAAGAATTTCAGCAATAAAAAATTTGAAGCAAATGCTAGCGTTTTGTGCTTCACGTTGTGTCCAACGTATGGTGAGCCTAAGGTAAACCCATCACAGGGTTTTCTTTGCAAGATTTACATAGAGTGGATTTGCCATTACTTTCATCTGAAGCTAAAGATGCCAAGATGGCTCCATTTTTTAAAAAAATAAGCAAGGTATGGGAGAGCAAAAGGGACGTTTATTGAAATGTGTGGCACCAGAAACATGATTCTTTTAAGCAGATTCCAGAAAGCAAAAACAAGGCCTGTGCTTCCATGTGCCTTGAGAGGAAAGTTACAATTTCAGTGACAGCAATGGAGGGAGGTACTCTTCCAAGGGTCCCTTGGAAGCTACTCACCTATCCTTCTTTTAAAAGTGAGTGATGTAGATCTGAGGTTGTACTTCTCAGACTCAGCTAAGTCATCCTCTGGTTTATTTCCCTAAAAATCCAATAACTGGTCTTGGTAATCCTAAAATATTATTTTGACAGTATTGCAATTGCATTCAATTTGCATTCACTCTGCCAGAATACTGATATACTTTTAAAGTGTATGTACTGAAGAATATTGACATAGATTCAGCATCTATGATAAAATTCACAGTCAGCATCATAACAACCAGAGGGATAATGCAGCTGACGCTAATGCTATTTACATGAATGAAATCTGATTATCTCCCTCCTTCTAGCACTGGGTAAAAACAAGCATACTTATTCCTGGGTTGTTGTTTTTTCTGTAATCCCTTTAGTAAATACCACATGGAGCTTAATAAGACGTATACTTGCTATATGTCACCCAGTTTGACCTACTGTTCCATTAGATATCCCCCAGCTATAATACAAGGAATGTCTCCTTTACATAAAGGGAAAACGTCCAAGACACAGCTTCATTCATTCATGCCATGTGCAATGCACATGTCTTTTCCTTGCTCAGTTTGGACATATTGCAAGGAAAACACAGATGTGCTGAAGCTTTGTCAGCGAAACAAGTTACAATGCAAGAGGTGAATTTCCTGACACAATAGCAGCCACTACTGAATCAAAAGTGGGAGAATTTCAGCTCAGCTAATCCCGCTCCTCCTCACTTATACAGCTTGGCTTACTTGATGGAGGCCTTCTCTAAACAAATAATGCCAGGTTTCTTACCATTTCATTTCTTTACTCTCCGTGTTTGGAATTCACTGAGTAACATTTAGTAGAGCTCTGAGTGGAAAGCCTCTTCAATGCATACAAGGAAGCCCATCCAGCACACTTTACTTATACCACCCATCCTTTAACACACATTAATTTTTTTTCAGAGAGTAGGGTTGGTTGCAAAGCACAAAAAGATTTATAAAAGCCCTGTTACATGAGCAGAAGTCTGCTTTTGTTTCATTTTTTCTTTAGGTACAAAGTCTGCATTACTTGGACTGATTTCTGGGAGATGAAAGCAGCATAGCAGTACTACTTCATTCTTTGGGGTATTGTCAATGTGATGACTTTTACTTATTTCCTTTACCCCTGCTAAGAAAATAGACTTGTTTAGCTGCAGGAAAATCAAGACAAATGATCTCTGGTCAAGAAAAGAAATGGCATGCAAACAACTCAAAACACCCCAAAAGGTCAGAGTAAGTGAAATAAAGAGCTGCTTCCTAGAATGAGAAAATTGCTTTGAAAATAAACAGTTTCTCCAATATGGAGACCCAATAAAGATGTGACATAAATGACTGGATTCACACATTCACTACATAGATCAGAATAAACAGGACAGGACACAGGACTTTATTGCATGAGGGAAGCAAATCATCCCAATTTCACAGTGCTTCACATATCCTACTACTAACAAGGAAAGCACATCAATAACTGTTAATTCTGCAATGTGATGGGTTTGTTTGGCTTTTGTACCACTTGCAGTTCTACACAGAACCTATAACCCAGTTTGGAAGTGGATTAAAAGAAACCAGTTTTGCTGTGGGGTGATTAGATGTACAGGTCTAGAACTGGTTTGAAGCCAGGACAGTGTTTACATTGAATACGGAACCTGGCTGCAAACCTCTTTATAGGGTGTCCCTCCCCTTCAATTCCCAGAGGGATGCGCATCGGTTTTATGCACACTCTGTCCTCAAGCTGGCTTCGAACTGGACTATAGCATCTGTGTAGAACCATCCTCTGTGTGAGTGATAACAGCTTCAATTTGTTTCAGTGGGGCTTTTACAGGAATCAGTTTAAATGACTGGAACATCCCTAAACAACATTATCCAAAGAATGCAACAACACACTCTTTTGAAGAATTCATGAGCAGGGACTACAGTGGAAGAAAGCTGACGTGTTACAATGATTACACCAGCAGTGTATAACATGTTGCATTATATTCATGCTAGTAATCAGTAAGAAGGCAGTATTATTCAACTCCTTTCCAGAATGAAAATGGGTGTTTGCAAATATAATTTTGCCTGCACTTAAGGATGTTCTGACCCATTTAGTTTTCGTGGCAAGAATACTGGGGTGGGTTTCCATTACCTTCCCTTAGAATTGTATTTAGTCTGATCTCTTTGCCATGACCTTCCCGTCTTGGGTATCCCTTCACAGTTTTTCTCATGGCATCATCGACGTGCCCAAGCTCCAGCACTGTGATAGGTAACAATCCTTTGTAGAAAGGAAAATGGAAAGGTCATGGCAGAGAGGTCAGACTAAACACGATCCCTGGGGAAGGTAATGGCAACCAGACTGATTGATAACTGACAGATAGAGAGAGAAAACATGGAGGCAGTGACAAACTTTGTATTTCTAGATGCAAAGATTACTGCAGATGCAGACTGCAGCCAGGAAATTAGAAGACATTTACTTCTTGGGAGGAGAGCAATGACCAACCTCAATAAAATAGTGAAGAGAAGAGATATCGCACTGGTAACGAAGGTATGCATAGTTAAAGCAATGGTATTCCCCGTAGTAACTTATAGATGGGAGAGCTGGACCATAAGGAAGATTGAGCGAAGGAAGATAGATGCTTTTGAACTCTGGTGTTGGAGGAAAATTCTGAGAGTGCCTTGAACCACAAGAAGATCCAACCAGTCCATACTCCAGGAAATAATGCCCGACTGCTCATTGGAGGAAAGGATATTAGAGGCAAAGTACTTTGGCCACATAATGAGAAGACAGGAAAGCTTGGAGAAGATAATGATGCTGGAGGAAAAGGAAGGAAAAGGGAAGAGGAGCCGACCAAGGGCAAGACGGATGGATAGTATCCTTGGAGTGGGCTGGTCCATGAGGTCATGAAGAATCGGAAGTGACTGAACAAATAAACAACAATAACAACATAAACAACAATAAACAACAACAAAAGGATGTTCTAAAATCTGTCAACTAACTGCATTTTTTCTGAAATGCTATTTTATTTTATTTGAAAACAAAGTTTAAAAGCTGCTTTGAAGCTCTTCCTATCATCCATGTAAAATCAAGTGGCACATTTTTATATTTCACAAGTACAAAGTACATGTGAAACAACTTTGGGAAGAATAGAAATTGTATACCGTAGCATTCCAGATGCTGGGCTACAATTCCCAGTATTCATGACCAGTGGCCATCCTGGCTGTTGACAATGGAAGTGTTAGTCCAGCAACATCTGTAGGAATGCATGATTCCCATTCTAACTTAGGGAATGAGTACAAGTGAGAATGGAACCACAGATCCATTCTGTGGCCATATGAGAATATCCATGACAATTCATGGTAGTCTACAGAACAGAACAAAGCAAGGTTAACATTTTTGAAATAGTTTACAAAATCTATTGTAGCTCTAGCTGCTGTCTATCAGAGAGGATTGAACATAGCCCTGTGGGGCACCACAGTTTATTTTTGCAAGAAGGGGTTAATGTGTTCTTTGAATACATTCATCTCCCATGTGATCCTCTGCTTTTCATGAGATCTATTTAGCATTTTCTCAGCTTTCATTCCCTCTAGTAATCTGCAATTGCTAAAATTTCATTTTGCTTTTAACGCCAGTCTTCGTGGAGGATCACGCAGCCTGCAGCTTTGTTCGTGTAACATAGCTTTAGAAATAATGAAAAGAGCTTGTTTTTATTACACATATTGATTGTCAGTAACTAAATATGTTTGTCAAGTGAATGTTCTTGCTGGTGAAAATGTTCCCCACAGTAGGTGGTTCAATGTGGAAAGGCAGAACAGAGTACAGACTTTCTGGGTTCCAACTGCACCTAAATATCAGAAGAGCTAGGCTGTCCTAGAAAATTAATTAAAAGAGAAAAAACCTTGAGGTGAAAATGTACATGACTACACTCCAAGGCTGTCTTCTTGCACTCAGACAAGATAGTGTTCTGTAATTGTAATCATGCCTCTAGCAAATTAGAAAATAAGTATGATTGACCAAAAAGGTTAGCCTCTGTTGCTGTGCTAATGATTGCTGCTAGGAGATATCTATGTCTGCACTTTGAATCTCCCAGGTTTGAATCGTCTACACTCTTAGCTTTCTAGGATTTTCTAATCATAGGTCATGCCTAGCATAGTACTACCAATTCAGCATCACAAATGTATAACCTGGCATCCATATGTTTTAACATTTTATTAAAAGATAGAATCTTTGTGAGGTTTTGAGTTTGTAGAACAACTACATCTTATTTATTTATTTATTTATTTGCATCATTTCTACCCCGCCTTTCTCACGCTAGGGGACTCAAGGCGGCTTACAAAAATTGGCAAAATTCATTAGTCATCAGAGTTGGCTACTCTTAATAACCACTTTTAGTCCCATTTGCATTTATTTGTGATAAGTTATACTGCAAACTTAGCAGTGTTATCCCTTTGAATGATAACTCCCAGAATAGCTCTGGGGAATTATATTCCAAATCCTGACCATATGGTTGGCAATCATACACTAAGTTTCTCACTTCCTGGACATTATCAATAGCTTAGAAAATTTGTTATCGTGCTATATGTATATTGCATATATTTATACCCGGCTTTTCCTCCAGGATTAGGACACAACACAGCTAACAACTTAAAATGTGGTACAGTTACAAGCAATTTCAATTATTAAAACAATTCAATTAAAATACAATTATAAAATACATTTTAAAGGCTCTTAAAAACAATTCAGCACCCCTAGCTTATTTTTGCTTTAAAGGCTTGTCTGAATAAAAACAAATAAACCTTGAGGCAAGACAGACAGGCTATTGTGGCCTCCCTGGGACAGTCTAGGGACAGCCACCAAGAGGCCTTTTCTCATGCTCCTACCAACTGTGCTTGTGATGGTGATCAGGCTGAAAGAAGGGCCTCTCCTGTTGATCTTTGACTCTGGGCCAACTCATATAGGGAGATAATGATCTGCCAAATTGCCTGGACTTCAGACAAAGTTCCTTTTGGACTGCACTTCTGGAATCACCTACTAGCAATGCCCCAGCAGATGAGCAGGCTCTGAGAGTTGTAACCCCAAAGCAACTTTTTGAAACTCTCAAATCACCTTGCTGTAGTAAACAAGCATTTTTCAGAAAACTGAACACGTATTAAATCTCTATGAGTTGACAGTTAGAATATAAGGCTTATTTTGCTCAGAGATTCACTACCATTTATACACAGGAGGACCCTGAATGGTTAGACAAGTCTATTTGATAATTCAATTTCTTAAGAATTTCATCTGTAATTTTTGGTGACATTTCAAAAATCTTTACCAAGATATTTTAAATGTTTTGTAAATATAAAATTTGGAATCAAGAACAAAATGGTGCTAAGCCACAATTAAAAGAATTGGGTTAAAATTCTCGAATGCACTTTGCTAAATTCTGAAATTTTGAAAGTGAGACAAGTATCACACACCAACCTAGTTTAATGAAACCAGCTTCACTGCTTTTCAATTCGGGTATAACTGAAAGCTGTATATTACCACTGTTTCCCTTTTAGTTAACTGTAATAGTAAAAACGCTAAGGAAAAACAGCATTTAGGTCATTGTTTAAGCATTGTACGGGTGGTTTTTTCCCCAAAAAATCGTGTGTGGGCTTTATCTGTCAGCTGCAATCAAAGGAGCAGGATGATAAAAAGAAGAAAAAAGAAACCCACATTCATAAAGTTTCCCAGTTGAATTATAGGAGCTCACATGTCTGAGATCTCAAAACTGTCAGTAGTAGGGGGGGATTTTGGGGGGAGGGGGTTAACACACAAAGGATAATCTTAAGCATGTTTACTCAAAAGTAACCCCACTGAGTTCAATGTACTCCCTCCTTCCCCACCCAATACATAAGGGTTGTGGTATAAACAGTTCACCTGTATGAGATGAATTCTAAACCACTGCTTCTTTGATGTGAGAGACTGGCATTTTTCCCTGATGTGCCAGGGACCAGTACCATATTTATGCCTGTTGACTACGCAAAACAAAAATAACAAGAACAAGAACAAAATAGCAAAAAAAAAATCCAGTTAAAAAGTATTAATTTGTTTCAGAGAACAATCATCCAAACCAAACACCTGTCTAATTAAGTTGCTTAAACAAGTTGGCCCTTAGTAATCTCTGAAGGCCCTTACACATTACACAAATATAGTACTATTATTGTTTATGGTGATGCAACCATGGCAGTTAAACCGGAATCATAGAGCTATACGCAGATTGTGGTAGTGGAAGGGGTGTGAGGGAATTCCAAAATCTGGGCAATGCAACCAAGAAAACACACTTCATGTGCTTGAAATGCATATATGGTGGAAAGGTGGAACACAGAGCAAGACCACCATTACAGATCTCCGCAGACAAGCCAGATCATGTGAAAATATGAGGCCCTTGTAGTACTCTGAGATCACACCATTCTTGATTTAGTGTAAGAGTAGAGAACCATTTTCCTCTGAAGGACCAGTAACCCACAGGAAAAGCCAGTTGAGTCCTTTGACAACAAGGACCAGAGCCAGATCTGATGTTGGGCAGATCCACAGTCAAGAATAGGTGTGATTAGCAGATCTGAAAAGCCCTCTCTCTCTCTCTGCAATGACCTATTCCTTTTGCATCTCTTGCACATAAGTGCAAATGCACAGATGTATACACAGGTTTTGTCCTATTGATTACTACACAGAAACACTTTAACATAGTAACTCTGTTTCATTGTCAAGCAGTCTATTGAACAATATTAGTGACTAATAAATGATAGCAATTCGAACATCATATATTATTATTATGTGTATTTATACACTAATTTTCTCTCACAAGAGATTCAAGATGCACTATCAAAGTCAGTGGCCTGCTTTCTACATAAAATGACACCATTCATTTTGCAGTGTCACCTTAGTTTTATTTTCAAGGCTCGAAATGTTTGGTTTTTCTTATAGTTCAGCAATAGTCATCATGAGCATGCAGAAGTCTTTGACATCGCACATCATAAACTTGTGTGTGTGTGTCTACAACACTTTTCAGACACTCTGCCCTTAGCAAATTGAATATATCCAGATAATTAATCTAGCTATGAAAAATCAAGAGGCTCTACAAAATTACTTTTTTCTCCTCTGAAGTGCTGCAGCAAGAAAAACTATATCAATGGCTATTTTCTTTCAAAAATCAATTTCTTCTTCATATAACTAATTATTAAAAATGCTGTAGTTGTAAGTATCATACTTGCTTTATTAATTTTTTAAAATTAACTTTCTAAGGGATTTATGTGATGTTAATTTCCTCTCTGAATCCAACTAAAAGGGGACATACAAGACAGAAAAAAATCCATCTCTTTTTCAAGTTAGTCAGAAAATGTTAGGTTGAGATAAACAAATAGATTGGAACCAATGTTTTAATCTTAATTCTGTTCAGTTACGTCTCCAAGTGAGGAAGGAGGAACCAGAACATAAAGTACATATTCTCCCAAGGAAGCTTAGTGTGATGACAAATATATTTTCCAAGGAAATATATAGTGGGTAGTGTTTGCTACCATCCTTCCATCCCCACATAAGAAAGTAGCTTTATGGCAAGCAATAAATACAGTGGGCAGCAAAGAAGAAGGGAAGAAGCAATATCTTGTGGTATGTAAGTTCATATCCAAAGACAAGTTTTCCTTTTCAAAAACAAGAGGAAAAGCGGATGATATGACAGATGTGGAGTGAAAAGGGGGTGAAGAAAGAAAGAGCAGGAGGAATAACACCAGACTAGAAAGAAAGGGAAGGGGAAAATAACATGTAGCCCAGCAAGAACCTGAGAGAAGTGGAGTAATGAAAGCAAGAAGGTACAACACATTAGAGAAAGGCCAGTGAGAATGAGACACATAGACGATGGAAGAATCAGTGGAGGAGGAGAATCTGAAGAAGTTTTTGTCAATGCTGTTTGTTTGTTTGTTTTTTATAAAAAAAAATCTGAAAATGTTTATTCTGGAATATTGTTGATAGGAGGGTCTGATTTCTCTTGATAGGTGTGGAAAGTGAGGTGTATCAGTCTCAGAGTTTATATTTAAAGGTAACCTTTTTGTTTCTACATCCTTACTCTTTGTATTTCTTATCCTCCCTCATTCAATTTCAACATGTGGATGAGGGGGGGGGGAAGGATTTTCCAGAACTCATGGAACTGTTTCCTTCTCTTCCAGACCCAAAGAAAGGATGAAGCTATACATGGGATTTCTCACTTGAATTTCAGTTAAGGATTTGTAGTATAGCAATTATTTGTGCCTTTTTAAAAAGTTCTCTCTTGTTTAATTCCCCTGCTCCTTGTCCCTGTTTTGAATTCAGGAGACAAGGAATCAACTGCAAAAAAATTTAAAAAATCATTTTCTTAACCAGCCCAACAATAATAAAAAAGTTATTGCCTTTGCTTTCCCTCTTTCCTTTCATTCCTATAATCTCATCTCCTTACACCTCAAAGCATAATGAACAGGAAGGTAGGTTTGCACTGATGTCCTGCTTGGACTTGCCATTGGCACAGAGATAGGAAAGTTGAGATAACTGTCAATACACAATACTTAATATTAATTATATTTGCTTTGAATTTGATTCTAAATTTATACTTAAGGTTCCGTTACATCACTGTGCTAAAAAACCTTAATATTAATGCAATAGTTTGACAGAAGGCTGAACTAGATAGACCTTTGTAGAAGATCTTGTGTGTTCTTATAATATGATATTATAAACAATAAAATAATTAAGAAAATATAAACAATATATTATAAGCAAGGCAATTAAGAAACATGTCAGATAAAACTTTTCTATAAAGAATATTTCTTAAAATGATTGTTTTCTAATGCGAGACTGCAGAATACCACAGACAGGTGCAGCTATTTCCATGTAACTGTGATTTCCATCTAAACATGTATTCCTTTAAATCCAAGCATTCGTACAAGTCATATTATACCACAGTTCTGCTCATACTCGCAGTGAAATCAATATAGGAACTCTCCATATCTTTTCCCAACAGAACAACCTAAGAGAAATTCCTCAAGTATTTACCAAGCCTTTGGTCAGGAAAGACATACCATGATATTTGAACAAGTCAAGATGTCAGGAGATTATTCTCATACTGAAGAGGCTCTCTTACATCTTTTAGTATCTGTAGTGTGTGATGATATCCAGTTTGATAGTTCTTTTAAATAAGAGAACAGATGGCAGGTGTGGAAAATTTGGAAGGCACTTCTTAGCATTCAATTTGATATCACTTATTAAAAAGAAATCTTTCTGTAATTAGGTTCACTGATGATGTTGGCTGCCTAGTAATGGAACACATTTTTGTGTGGTACTGTAAAGTGCAATCCCTGCTAGAGAAGGATTGCATAAACAATAAATCACAAAGCCGTAGAAGCAAACACATCAAGATTTGAAGGTCACACTACCTTACCTTGTATACCTAAAAAAACCTGTGATTTTATCAGTATGGGTTAGTCCCTCCAGTGATACAGTTTACAACTATTCCACACCATTGCCATTTTCATAGCTGCTGTGGCTAATCACCTGGTGGCCAACCTTCTAGTGAGGGGCCATCTCATAGAATCAGAGAAACTTAAGAGTTGGAGGAGGCTACAAAAGTCATATAATGCAGTCCACTGTCATACACATCACTCCCAAAAGATACAAATGATGTTCAAAAACCAAAAAATAGAGTCAACCCTCCCCATCCCCAACAATCAAGCCCACTCTCAGACGGTCCTAATAGTAAATACATTTTTCCTAATGTCTTGTAATTTGAATCCATTTGCCTGTGCTTTAGTTCTGGAGCAGCAGAAGGCAAATAATCTTCTACTTAACATCTCTCTCTACTTAACTAAGCTGGTCCTCAGATGGCATATATATATTCTGCTGCTAGGGCAGTCACATAGAAGCTCTGCAAGGACTGTCGTATCTCACTATCCACTAGCATTGCCTTTGAGGTGCCAGAATGGGACACTATAGACAGGTTAAACTATATGAAACATGTGCTAGAGTTTATTTTTACTTTAAAGTAAATATACATGGCTCTCAATAAAACTTGATTAGTTGACTCCCTTCTGCCCCTCGCCATCACTTTTCCCATGTTTTTAACCTGAGCAGATTTTGTAGCACTAATATGAACTTAAATCAGTGTGGAAACTTCTGGACCTCCAGATGTTTTGGAATACAATTTTACTTTCTCTTACTATTGGCTGTGCTGATTATGGATTCTGCTGGGGGGGGGGTGTCGAAACCCAAAACACCAGGCCTGAAACTCTGTTTCTTAAAGAGCTAATAAAAATGCAGCATGCCACAACTGTGGCCTTTGGTATTTCTTCCTAGTGTATTTCCAGCTAAACTAGAACATTACCTTAACAGGTTAACATTTTCTGGGTTGTTGCATTTTATGATCTTCTCTTGAAGAAAGAAAATCATTAGAACTGTGATGGCATGTATACAGCCAACCAGAAGAACCTGTTTGGAGCAGATTACACTTCCTTTTAGAGAGAGAATAAATTCTTGAACAGACGAGGGGCATTACTGCAGCATCTCTGCATGATGGCTGTGCTACATCAAATCAGAGAAAAAAGACTCTTTTCTTTTTGCCTCTTTTTTGTTTGCCAAACAGATCCAGAGCCTTGTAAAGTAGTTTATTAAACTATCTTCAAAAAAAATGGAGGGAAGAACGATTCTGCTATCACCAAAGAGTATTTATCTCACAGAGCTAAACTGTCCTGAGTTCCTTTTTTGCATAAATACACATGCATTTCACCAGCAATTTGACTGTCTGAGACAAAGAGAACTGGGAAGGTGTCAGGGTACTAAATAATTCATTACAAAGCACAGCGAGCCTGTCACATAAATACAAAGAGAAAGGCACTAAGCAAGCATATGTATCTGCAGCTCAAAGATTAGTACATATTATTTAGAAAATGTAGAATGCTGCAAGAAGATGAGGGTGCATACAAAAAACACAACAATGAGTTAACAAAGATTAACAAGTTCTTAGTGAATTAGATAGGGATTTGACTCACTTTCTTTTTAAAGCTGTGGACTAAATGGGCAGTTTACAATAACGTTTAATATTTCAGGGTATTCTCCCTGCTCGCTCACTCCTTACTAAAAAAATCTTCAGTAGTTTCACAGGCCACTATGAATTGTGACCTCTATGCTCCAGAAGAATCCAGTCTGCTGTCTTGTTGGTGATTAAAAAAAGATAATACATAGTGAAGAGTGCTTTCGCAGATATTGATAGTAAAATCTCTTTTTTTAATTACTGCATTCACTTTCAGTGGCTCTTTCAGTGAACCTCAATCAGTGGCTGGATGAGAAACTCCTTCCTGGGCAAACAGAAGACTGGATGACTTGGAAGGCTCTGAACAGACTGTGTTCTGGCACCATGAGATGCAGAGCCAACCTTAAGAAATGGAGCTACAAAGTGGAGTCCATGAAATGCAAGTGTGGAGAAGAGCAAATCACAGACCACCTACTGCAATGCAGTCTGAGTCCTGCCACATGCACAATGTAGGACCTTCTTACAGCAACACCTGAGGCACTCCAAGTGGCCAGCTACTGATCAAAGGACATTTAGCATAATGGCAAGTTTTTTTAACTTTGTGTTTTTAAATACATGACAATTATACCCTTGGTTTCGCTTCCGATACAATAAATAAATAAAATCCTCTTTTTTATCATAGATCATTAGGATTATTATCTTAGTGAAGACTCTGGTAACAAAGCCAACCATCTTCTCTGACAGAGACCATTTCCCCTTTACTTTACAGACTGGGGAATCTCCAATCACAAAACACGGATACATAGAACACACTCACTGTAGCCCAGCAAATTTGGGGTAAGTTGTATCATGTACAAAAAACAGTGTGGCTATAAAAAGCCTGTTTTTTAAAAATACATCATCAATCATGGCGCTGGGAAATTAATAGAGGTTCCATAACTATTAGAAAGATACTAATAAAAATTTGTGAAGCTCATCAAACTGCAATCTTCTACTCTGTGGAGTTTCTTGTAAACATACCAGGTGTTCAACAATAAGAAAACCTACAATTATGATAGTGCTTTCTTGAAAGATGATTTGCTTTTTATTATTTTACAATGCACCAATCCAATTTGGATTTTTCTCAAATGATTAAAAGCAATCGTGAGACGTAATAAAACTGGGCAAATTTCTCTAGGAAGTACCAGGGTTTCATAGCAGACAATAATAGACAAACTATTGCATAACGTTGAAAACTTTGAAAACCAGTAATGTTGTAGTAAAATATTTCCATACAAATTTAGTTGATATCTGTCACAAGAAAATTCTCTTTTTTCCTTTTGATAGGAAATTCTCAGATGGGTTAATGAAAGACACTCTATCTTTTATTAAATCTGGTCTTCAGAAATACAGTATGTATATTAAAGCGAATGACAGATTGTCAATCACCTGGAAAAAATTAAACTGATATTTTCTTTTGTCTAAACATATAACTGACAGGACATAAATAGCTTATTTCTTAATTTTCCAATAAATAATGAGTAATCTGGTCAAATTTAAGAGATATTTGCTTTTTCTAATGCATAGGATGCTGTAAAACTAACAAAGTAATGCTGCACTGGGGTACTCATTCTGAACCTGATTTACTATCATCTTATTAAAAGGAATGATTATAACAGTCACAACACAGCAAGGAAAAAAAGGTTTTTAGCATGCATGCATCTTGCATACTTATTATGAAATTTAAAATAATTTTCAAGCACATTCAAGCTTATGAATGACTAATTTTGTCAATGTGTATGTGCACATGAAATAGCAGCAACACATCTTTTTCTCTCTCTCCACCCACAGGTCACTTTTCCTGTTAATGGCAGTCTATTTATAAGGGGACTAATGAGGATGCTGAATAGTTTGCCTGCTATCAGGGATAATCATAGAAGGGCTTTAAAGATGATGTACAGGCAAGGTTTTCTTTCAAGCAACACTACCTCTGTCATTCAGCACTCTTGCCTTCATACCAGTTTTTTGCAATCTTTTATCCCTCTTTCAATAAAACCTCTATTTTCTAATGTTTGTATTTCTATTTGAGTTCCTCCTTCTGCTTTCATGACTTGGCTCATAAGCTCCTTCTGAAAACTAGTTTTGTACAGTACAAAAGAGCACTGCAGAGAAAGAACACTCAATAGAATATAGGCAGCTATTGGAAGGTGACTTGGCCTCCTGGTTTGTCCTTATTCCTCCTATAATCCATCTTTTCGAATTATGTAAGTTCTAGTCATTTGTACCTGCTAAAAATCCATGGGGAAACAGTTTTCAAAATGCCTAAATCTTTCATTAGATACAAAGTAAAAAGTAGCTGGGAAAGATAATGCAATTGTATTACCCTTATATATAAGACCTGTTTCTGTTGTCATGCTTTAGATGTAAAATGCCTTTCTCTTGGAAATTAGATGTCATTAAAACATGGCTTTTTATCAAGCCATTCACCATTTTCCCCAAATCCCTTTTATGTACATGGCTTCAAACTCTTTCCATGATCTAGTTGGATCTTTTTACTGATTTAAGATGAGAAATACATTTACCTTTTGATGTTTTCTAACAACAACAACAACCTTATTTTTGTATCCTGCCTCCATCTCCCCGATGGGACTCCATGGGGACAAGCCCAAACAACAACAGTTAAAATACAGATCAATGAGTTAAATACATTATAACTACATAAAAACATAAAACATCAACAAGCAATTAAAACTTAAACAATAATAATAACTGGACATACAGAGGGCAAATTGAGTAGGATTCTAAATAGGGCTCCTGAGACATATAGGATGATTGGAGCAGGGGCAGAGGAACAATCTCAATAAACACTAAGCCTAAAGGTGAGGAATCGGTGATAAAGTGCAGTATCTAGTGCAATTGTAAACGGATTGAGTATCTAATGGGGCCACTTACTCAAATGAACATCGGAACATCCACGTTTTTAAGGCTTTGCGGAAGGTGGACAGAGTAGGTGCCAGTCTGATCTCCCTGGGGAGAGAATTCCAAAGCCGAGGGGCCACCACCGAGAAGGCCCTCTCCCTTGCCCCACCAGACACACTTGAGACGGGGGCGGAAGCAAGAGGAGGGCCTCCCCAGCAAATGTTTGTTGTAACATTTTATATATCTCAAATGATTTTAATGTGGTCTAATGCATTTATACATGTGTATATTTTGACTACTATTTTAAAGTACACATATTGTTAAAAAGGTTTAAACACTGTGGGGAACAAATCTTTTTTTGTACTGATCACCTTCTATTCCTGTTGCTTTTATAGGTGTGTATCACATTGATGTATAGCAATTGAAAATAAATAAGTTCACCTGGGAGTCCTATGAAAGAGAAGGAAACTTTATCTCAAAAGTGTTTGGCAGGGTTCTGATGATAAAGATGATGATGAATTATAACCCAGCTTTTCCACAACTCTGGGACTCAAGAGAGCTTACACATTAAGAAATATTAGAATTAAAAACAAAATTCAATGTTAAAACACAATTAAAATATTATATATACTCAATAATATATCAACCTCATATATAAACCAGTGACAGGTTTGGGGGCCACAATTATGGCTTTTGATATGACCCATGAATAAGAATAATTTCATGGAAAGGGGAAAGTGCCAGTGCCATGTCAATGGGCATGCCACTCCTAAGTATTGCCACCGCAATACTTTCACCTCTTTACTCAGCCTTTCACCTCTTTACTCAGAAAAGGTCATTTGTTTTGTTTTTTTAAAAGAAGTATCCTCTTCTTTGAGTAGAGTGGCAAAATGCAAGAGCTTAGTCCTCTACTTTCTTGGCACTCTCTTGATACTCCACTGCAGGGGACTCAGAAGCACAGCGGGTTAAACCACTAGCTACAGGAAAGCTGCTGATCAGAAGGTTGGCAGTTCAAAGCCGCGAGTCACAGTAGGCTCTCAACTGTCAGCCCTAGCTTCTGCTAACCTATTTATTTTTATTTATTTATTTACAGTATTTATATTCCGCCCTTCTCACCCCGAAGGGGACTCAGGGCGGATCACATTATAACACACATAGGGCAAACATTCAATGCCCATAAACACATCAAACAGAGACTGAGAGACACACGCAGAGGCAAGTTAACCTTCTTCTGAGGGGATGTTCGATTCTGGCCACAGGGGGGAGCAGCTGCTTCATCATCCACACTGACGGCACTTCCTCATTCCAGGTCGTAAATTAGTTAATCTTGCCTCCCCACTTTATAAGTGGTACCTTATCTCCTACTTGATAGATGCAACTATCTTTCGGGTTGCTAGGTCAGCAACGAGCAGGGGCTATTTTTTATTTTTAATTGACGGGTGCTCACCCCGCCACGGGCTGGCCCCGAACTCATGACCTCATGGTCAGAGTGATTTAAGGCAGCTGCTCAACAGCTGCGCCACAGCCCGGCCCCCCCAGTTCGAAAGCATGCAATGCAAGTAGATCAATAGGTACCGCATTGGCAGGAAGGGAAAATGGTGCCCCATACAGATATGCAGACATGCCGGCAACACAACTGGAGATGTCAATGGACAATAGGCTCCTTGGCATGGAAAATGGAACAAGAGCACCTCCCTGTGACCAAAGTTGAGCATCGCCTCCAGACGCCGGAGATGGAAAAGGGGAAGGTCTTTACCTTTGTCTCTGTTTTGTGTCATTGTTCACTGTGTGTGTTAAAAGGCATTGAACGTTTGCCTCATATGTGTATTGTAATCCCCTCTGAGTCTCTCAGATAAAGTGGAACATAAATAAAGTGTATAAATATATATAAATAAAATAATTTTGCCATCATAGTGTGGGGGGGGGGGGTTCTTCCCAGAGCAGACTAAACTCTTGTCTGCTAAAGAGAAGATGGTTCCCTTTAAAAAAAATGAAAATTAAGGTACAGTACTACTTACATTGACCTGTGGATAAGTTAAGCCAGGTTTTTCAGGTTGGTTTTTTGAATAATATTTCTAGTCTTATACACAAGAATTATACAGTAGCAACCATATTAGAAGCAAAACCAATGAACAATACAATTTAAAAGAATAAAACACTTAATCACTTCTTCAATTATAAAAGTCTGTTTGAATAAAAAGGTTGTGGCCTGCCAATGGAAGAACAGAAAGGAGGTGGTCATTCTAGCCTCACTAGGGAGAGAGTTCCAAAGTCTAGAGATGGCAGTCTCTCTTGTGCCTATTAGCTATACCTGTGAAGGTAGCTCAACTGAGAGAATATGCATTCTGTAACAATAACATTTTGGACTCTCTGAGGTAAATCCCATTGTTAGTCCTAACTGAAATAGGCTAACTGAATCAATGGAAACTTGGGAGGACAACATTTATGTATGTTCTATTAATTTTGTGAGTGTGCTCCAGTCAGAATTAACAATTAGATGTAAGACACTGTGATTTAAATTCTGATGCCCACAGAATGTGTGCTGTATCCTTTCTGCCAGATTACCTACTAACAGCTATATTACTATACAAACATTACCTGTGAATTCACCTTTTACAAATCATTTCTTGCAAAGCCTCCTCAACCTTATTCTGGAGGAACTCTTGAAACAGTTTTCGAAGTCTTAGGGAACACATGCACAAAATTGTTATATCTATAGCTCAAAAATATTTTTTCAGCTATTCTCAGTGAATCCTTAGCAGCCTCTTGCAGAAGGAACAGTTCCAGGGAAACTTGGTTGAGAAAACCTGCATTAGACTACTGTATTTGTAGCACAATACACTGCGATTAAAGATGAGATGTGATTCTAAAAACCTTCTAAAAATAATCCTCTGAGGAGAGAGCAGGTGAGATGGGTTATTTTTGACTCTTTGTCTTTGACTATGATTTTGAAGGCTTGTCTGGGGGATTTTGTATGTGTCTGGACATGTGCTTTCCCCTAACCACATAGTCTAAGAGAACGGGGCTTCTGCTGAGTAACTGATTTGCTTGGCTGTGGAGTTAGCAACCGTTTGCTCTATATCATTTCTGCCTCAGAATTTGGAGCTCAGTTCCTGAGGGAAAAGTGAAAGTTGATCTGTGTTTTGGAGGTCACAAGAATTGACAGAGACTCTGTGGGCCATAGGTTTCAACCTTCTGTTTTGTATAGGATCTCCAGCATTGAGCAAGAGGTTGCACCTGAAGGCCCATAGGACCTCTTCCAATTCAGTAATCATCATTCTTACTAGTCATTATATTATTAAGTTGCAAAGCAATGCCCATTTAAAATGCGTATGCATTACAGATATGCTAAGAAACCAGAGTATATATTAAATGTTTTTGGAACACTCTTGCAGCCAAACTAGATGAGATACAGAATTATAAATGGCAAGTTTTTTTAAAAGGTAAACTCTGGGTGTGGGAGGTCAATTAAGATTAGACCACTGGCATAATCTCAGAGGCATTCGCCACCTCCCTATTCCTGATATGGATTAGGGTACATCCCTATTGCTTGCATTGAGGAGTAACAGTCCCATTTTTGCAGGGCAAATTTTGTCCCAGTGCAAACATCAGGAACAAGTGTATAGGGTTTCCAATTTTCAATTTATTTCCCCAAATATGTTAATATAATCACTAATTGCATTAACAGTCTAATTTATCTCCAAATATATATTAATCTATTCTCATAATATTCTCAATTTAAATGTATTTATGCTAATTTGGTTCCATATCATTTTTAATGGTATTAAAAATACAGAGCTCTAGTTGTCTGTTATATTGGAGCAACATCTGTTCAGACAACTAACTTGCTCACTGAAGCTATTTTCCAGGGCTTTTTTTGTTCTAATGGAAATTCTATTAGTCATTTAACCACAAAAATAATCCAAATGTTATAATCTTTTCCTTGCTTGTGGTTTTGTTTTTAATTTAGAAAGCACTGTTATGACTGGTGAAAGCTGAGTCACTCCAAATCTAAGGATGAACCTGATACCATCTTGGAGGTAATGATTTACTATTAGTATAAAGCCTATATAATATTAGTGATACATCACAGAAGAGGGAGAAGAATAGCCCTGATCTAGGCTATTGCTAATTTTAAGTGTGGCTGGGCAATACTTTTACACTGACAACATGTATGACACTCTTTTCTACTTCTTGTCCTCTAAACATATTAGATTACAAATGTTGTCAACCTTATCCAACTTAAGAAATGCATAAGTACAATTCTGCCTGCAAAACATATAGGACAATTACCCATAGTAATCACAGTAATAAGATAATAAACATGATGAAAAGAATTCACTTTCTACCTCCATTCCATAGAATTTCTGTAAAGGACACCTGATCCACATAATTAAGACTAAAAGTGCCTTTACATTAGGATGTCATGCTAATACAGTGGTTCCCAAACTTATTTGGCCTACCGCCCCCTTTCCAAAAAAAATATTACTCAGCACCACCTGGAAATTAATTTTTTTTAAAAATTAATAGCAATTAAACAGAAAGATATATGTATTAATGTTTCTACCTTTTTTGTAAAATATAGTAAAGAAAGGAGTAAATTAGAAACATTGAAGTTTGAAATTATGAAACTATTTTTTGAACTCAGAATAGAAAGGTAATACAGTTATTCATTTCCCCCAAATGCACCTGTAGCCATCACCAGGGGGCGGTAGCACCCACTTTGGGAATCACTGCACTAACACTTTGATCCAAAGTTATATATAGATACTATCCTGTGGTCATAAAGCATACCACCCCCTTGTTAAGCCAGCTCCACTGGCTGCCGATATGCTACCGAGCCCAATTCAAAGTGCTGGTCTTGACCTATAAAGCCCTAAACGGTTCTGGCCCAATCTACTTGTCCGAATGTATCTCCTCCTATGAGCCAGGAAGATCCCTAAGGTCATCTGGTGAGGCCCTGCTCTCGGTCCCGCCTGCCTCACAGGCACGGCTGGTGGGGACGAGGGACTGGGCCTTCTCGGTGGTGGCTCCCCGGCTGTGGAACACCCTCCCCAGAGAAATACGGCACGCCCCAACCCTTCTGAGTTTTAGAAAAGCCCTGAAAACATGGCTATGTGCCCAGGCTTTCAAAGATTAAATGATAAAAGACGACCCCGGACTGATTTACGGCTACAGCACGAGGATTTTGGAGGAATGGATTTTAATCATATGTTTTATATTTTTCTATTGTTTTAATTGTTTTATTGGATTTTCATTGCTGTTTTAATTATGTGCAGGCATTGAATTGTTGCCAATTTGTACGCCGCCCTGAGTCCCTTCGGGTGAGAAGGGCGGGATATAAATGTTGTAAATAAAATAAATAAATAAATAAATAAATGTCTTGACTTTCTCACTTAGCTCTATAGCTTTTTCTTAATCCCTCCTTATTATCCAACATTTTTGCTTATCCAACGTTCTGCCAGCCCGTTTATGTTGGATAAACAAGACTCTACTGTACTAACATAGTAATCTTCATGAACATATCTATTTTTTTAATTCAAATATACCTATACTGGGTTGTCTGTGCATAGGTATTTCCATAGCCTTCTTCAGACATTGAAACCTCTTCACCTAAATGAATACAATCTGAATAGAAGTACAATTATGTGTTGCTGACATAGTTATAGTGCTCTCCAAACTAGGAACCCTGCATTTGCTAGGTTCTTGTACTGATGGAAAGCTGTAATGCCTCTGTTCTGACCATCTGGTTTGCCATGGGAAGAGGATACAAAAATATAATTATATTTAAATATCAGAAGGAACATCACACAGAATTTATGTATCGTGTCAGAAGCAAATTGTGAATACACTCATAATGTATTAAAAACCACAAACAAAATTAAAAACTTGGCATTATACTAAATTTCCTTTGATCAGAAGCTAGCCACTTTGAGTGCCTCAGGTGTCGCTGTAAGAAGGTCCTCCATTGTGCATGTGACAGGGCTCCAACCGCATTGTAGTAAGTGGTGTGTGGTTTGCTCTTCTCCACACTCGCATGTCGTGGTCTCCACTTTATAAATCAATTTTTTTAAGGTTGGCTCTGCATCTCATGGTACCAGAGTGCAGTCTGTTCAGCGCCTTCCAAGTCGCCCAGCTTTCTGTTTGCCCAGGAGGGAGTTTCTCATCCAGTATCAGCCACTGATTGAGATTCTGGGTTTTAGCTTGCCACTTTTGGGCTCTCGCTTGCTGAGGTGTTACTGTGAGTATCTCTGTAGCTCTTAGGAAGATATTTCTTGATTTAAGATGTTGGCATACAAAAATTTCAGCGTGAAACCTGAGTACTATCTTCTGGGAATGTTAGACAAAGAAACTTTTGGTGAACACAATGAAACAAAACTATTCATTTTCCTTGCCACGGCAGCACACATGGATTTTGCGAAAGGATGGAAAACAGATGTAGTACCAGAAGTAAAAGACTGGCTACTTAAAGTTCTCGAAGTAATGGATATGGACAAATTAACTTTTTTGTTAAAACAGAACACTTGCAAAGGAATAAAAATGATGGACTGGTCATCCCTTGAAGAATATGTTAAGAGAAAACAATGACTTGAATGGGAAGGAAATAACTTGAATAAGCTACATTTTTGTAGAGAGATACAGACCAAAGAAGCAATAAATGGAAGGAAGAAGAATGGAAATCACAAATATTACCTTTTTAGGTTTTTTTTCTTTTTCTCTCTTCTCTCGCTCTTTTTCTTTTATTTCCTACTTTTCTCTCAATATTTTACTGTTCCCCCACTTTTTATGTAGTTGAAACTTTCTTTTAATAAAAATATTTGCAAAAAAAAAAGATGTTGGCAAACTGGCTGATATCTAAACAGAGGATGGGCTGGAGATGTCAATGCCTTAGTCCTTTCATAACTGGCTGCTATTTCCTGGTGGATAGGATATCAGGTGGTAAAATAGTGGCTAAACAGTATAATTTTACCAGTGATGTAGGATGTGGACATTCTATGATAATGCAACATATCTCATTAAGGGCCACATCCACTGTTTTAACATGGCTAACACAAAAGATGGAGCAAAACATTTTCTGCTGCTCCATAGACTAGAACACAAACCAGCAGGTGCAAATTATAAGAAAAGAGATTTTACCTAAACTTTAGGAAGAACTTTTTTGCTGCAAGAACTGTTCAACAGTGGAATAGATTGCCTCAGAGGGTGGTGAACTCACCATCTTTGAAAGACTAAACCATGGTTGATGATCATTTTTCAGGACTTGGGTATTCCTCAATGGGAGGTGATTGAACTAGATGGTTTAGGTTTTCTTTTCCAAATCTAAGATGGTTTGATTCTAGGATGTGACCAACAGTCATTCTTATCCCTGTATCTAACTCATAGTCAGTCATCTGAAGAAAGCTACTGTCTAGTACAAACCTGCACAACCTGTTTTGGATCTCAGCTGCCAGAATTCCTGACCCTTGGACAAGTTGGACAAAAATAATTGTTCAGGCCTGGTGTATACATGGTCTAAGAGCATTTTAAATAAAAGAATCTGCATGTCCTAACAGGTGCTTACATTTAATGGCGCTTCATGCCCCCCCCCCCCCTCTTTTTGCAATGAACCTCCACTAGTCAACAATTGGAGAGCTACAGCATGGAATTGTTTGGCAAAGATCAGATTTTCAATGCTGTAAAAGTGTATTTCCAAAAGGAGAAATAGCAACATAATAATGGAGGAACCTGGAGAGAAGAAGGCCAACAAATCAAGGTCAATTGGAAACAACCAGGCTCTTTAAAGCCTCCAGCACCTGAGAAGGCACTATCTAATAATGGAAATAATGAGAGAAGAGATAACAGATTTAAGTTGTCTCTGCCAAATGATCCCAACACAATTTTATTAAGTAACAATAATTTACTAATGTCTGTAAAAATGAAAAAGAAATTTTGGTAGATATCACTGAAGTAACCTCAATTTCACTAATAGGATTATCAGCAACCAGTGACATAAAAACTAACCAGGCGCATCACATTATTAATTATTAAATGTCAGTTGCAATCGTTTCCTCGTTTGTCCAATTTTAATTTAATTAGACATCCCTTCATTTACAAACTATTATCATGAACAACTTAGTATAGTTCTTGACTTTTGCTTATTCTGTTAAAATTCTGTAGTACTTAATTATTTATCAAATATACTTTTATTGTGTGTTATGAAACCAAAAATAGATTGGCTGTAATGAGCTTGCTTAGACTTTTCTGTCACTTTCTGGGAACTTCTACAGATTGGGGTTATAGCTATGCAATTTTGAGAATCTAAAAAAAGTTGAAAATTATTCAAGTGAAAAATAAGATACTTTCCTTTTTTTGTTTCTGTTGTAATGTCTAATTTTCTACTACATGATTTCCCCCCAATTGATAAAAGTACTTAGTTTCTTTGTGAATCTATTTATATCAAGTCTGCCTTTTTATTATTTTCTTTAAACTCTTTTTCTATGCCAGATATTTTTCTAGACCAGGTTCTGACCATTTTTTAAATTTCATATTATTATTAGAGGTCGGTAGCACTGAGAAAATATGAGGGTGCAGTGATTTTAGAAGTCAAGCTTATGAAATTATCTGTTTTCTCAAAGTGTTCTAATTTAAGTAATACATTAGAATTAGTGTATTTTTTTAAAAAGCAGATGACATGTTAAACCATTTAGCAACTATCCTTAATGTAGAAAAAAACATTTTAACTGACAGATTTAATATATACAAACATTTCAACTGAGCTTTAAGTAAAGTGAGACTTTAAAAATAACATTTGTTTAATCCTCATGTCCATGAACCCATAGAGTGGGAAATTAACTCCGGGTCTTAGTCTGAACATTAAGTGAAACTGAAACTTTCTACTTCTTTGAGAGATACATCTGAAGAGTCTGGCTTGTTCTACAATTTGCCATTTTATTTACATTGAAACCATTAGATGCCACCTGGACTCTTGTAGAGTATCCTGTCTTACAGTCCTTTAAATACTGCAGCTCTCTATTACCAATCACCAGGAAGGTGGTCCCCTGTTAGAGAACTTCATGTTTCAGCAGCAGAAATCTCCATCTCCATTGCTTCTTCTTCTTTGGCAACAGTGTACTAGAGACATGATAGAGGCAGGGATATAGAGAAGCCCAGGATTCATCAAAAAGCTTACTATAGCTTAGAATCATAGAATCATAGAGTTGGAAGAGACTTCATGGGCCATCCAGTCCAACCTGAGAAGCAGGAAATCACATTCAAAGCACCCCTCAACAGATGGCCAGTGGAACTGTGTCTTGAAGCTGATGCATGAGAGGCAGTGGAAAGGAACATTTTACAATAAAAAATAGGTTTTTTTAAAAGTTGCAATTCCTATTTTCTTGTCTTGACCAATATGTAGCAGCTCCTCAAGAATATCGCAGTATCTCTGTCATATGTGTTGTTGAAGGCTTTCATGGCCGGGATCACAGGGTTGTTGTATGTATTCCGGGCTGTATGGCCATGTTCCAGAGGTATTCTCTCCTGACGTTTCGCCCACATCTATGGCAGGCAACCTGCCACAGATGTGGTGAAACGTCAGGAGAGAATACTTCTGGAACATGGCCATACAGCCTGGAATACATACAACATCTCTGTCATAGTTTCTAGACCTTCCCAATATTTTAGGATTGCTTAGGATGTAATAGTCACAAATATATTCCTTTGGACTTTACTTGTTTCTGAAACTTTTTATAGATTTGGCATAAGCTTTTGGGATGTTATTGTTGTAAAAACTATGCTTTGAGGACTCTCTTTCTTTGGCTTTTTATTTTGCTGTTGTTCTCAGTAAGCACAGATTGGCAAAGTGCTACTGCCTCAACCAACCTGTATCACAAAAGCTAGTTATGGCAGCTCGTTAGTTGATAAACAAATCTTCTCATGTTAAAGAGAAGTGTGGACAAAATACATTCAGAGGTATTAACCCATGCTTATGGTTGATTTTTTGGGAGGGATAATATTCTTGAAAAGTGGAGAATACTCTAAATTCCTTTGTATTTCTGTCTTGTTAAACATAACATGTGAGCCGCCCCAAGTCTCTTTGTGGAGATGGAGGTGGGATATAAAAATAAAGTTGTTGTTGTTGTTATTATTATTATTATTATTATTATTATTATTATTATTATTATTATTATTATTATTATTGCTTAAATAAATTTAATATAAGTTGAGCTTTCTTGAGCATTATTACTTTTATTTACAGGAGTTCAGGTATCTCCAGCCAAGAGTTGTGTTTCAACTTGCAGATTCAATTATATAGACCTTTCCTCCCTCATGAACTTCTAGGAAAGGATCAATGGGAGTAATAAAAAGCAGAGAATGATTTTATTATCTCTTGAATGTCTCCTTGACATATTATTTGACTTTAATTTTATTGTATTGGTATAATTATTCTACCCTTTACAAAATTTACTTTTTAAAGTATTTCCATGTATTATGAACCAATGTATTTAAATAATCTTTCTCTTTTCAATATACAGCAATCTCTCAAGTGAAACAATGCAAATTGGAAGGCTAAATTAACACCAATCATGAGCATATTAACCATAAAATTATTTTCCTTATAGGCAATAATCAAAATAAAAATCAGCATAGTTATAGGGTTTTTCCATTTTTAAAGATAATAAAGATAGAGAACAGCCAAAAGAAGAATGAAAAGGCTGAAAGGGCCTGAAATGAACTTGTGGGCAAAAAATCAATACTTAGCTGGCTTTTAAGAAACATTCTTTTAAAAATTATTACGTTTTAGATTCTCAGAGGTTCACTGTGTCTTCAATCTAATTTCTATTGTAATGAAAAATAGTTCATGGAAGCTTAGGAAATACCTTTCATTGAAACTTCAAGTATCTTAACAATGTTCTGGAGAAGCTTTGGGTTGCATGTGGGGAGACTAAACAGTTCAGCCAGCGGTGTCTGTTCCATTTGCGGATGGACACAATTCAACACAACTCTTTGTACAGAAACACACAGCATATGTGGTCAGTCATATGCATAATGATGTATGTTTTGCACTACAGTAAGTTTATACATTCTAATTTCTGCAACAAAGAAACCATTATTTAAAGATACATATTAGCTATGCTTACTTATTCACTTTAGGCCACTTAAGAACTTGGCAAAACTGCATGGAAAGCAGCCTACAGGCTTAGGACACCTGCATATTGATAAAAAAACAGGAAAACTTAGAATTTTTACTGTGACAATCACAGAAAACACATGGATCTTATGAATAGCATAGCAGACAGAGATTGTGCAGTGTGATGATTCTGTAAAAAGAATCACAAATATGCATGCAAATGAAAATGAATCACAAAACCATTTTGATGAGCACTTTGGCCTACAAATATATTATTGGTTTCTTGTACTACACAGTTATAGCACTTTGATGCCACTTTAACTACCATGGGTCCATTAATGGAATCCTGGTATTTGTAGTTTCATGACACATGTAGCTTTCTCTGTCAGAGAGTGCTAATGCCTTACCGAACAACAGATCCTTGGATTTTGTAGAACAGAGCAATGGCAGTTAATGGGGCATCAAACTGCTATAATTCTGCAGTGTGGGCACACCAATGTTTTCATCGAGGTTGGAAGGACTCCACAGAACCATGAAAGGTTAAGTAAGTTATTCCCTCTCTTTCACTACCCTTTATTTAAAATAATATTAGCTAACTTTTGCAGAACAGACTCACATATAGTATGGGAATGTTGTGGCACTCCATGCTTAATCAGACTATAGCTCTCATTATTCCTCACTGGCTAGAGCTGATGGGAAATGTATTCTGTCAGCATTTTCTGTCAGCACACAATTCCTACCTTTGCACTATTAGAATGTTCTTCTTTAATCATCTTTCTTTGAAAATACAATCCTGACCAAGCAACATCAGAGTGGAGTCAGTAGGGTGAAATGGATTAATAAGGAAAACTACACAAACTAAGAAAAACTGCAGCAGTTTGCTTTTGCCTGAGCACACAAAGTAAGGGAAGGATTATACTCCTTCCTTTTCTCTTACCTTCACCGAGTTAATTTAGCACACATGTCTTTTGCACTTTATATTCACATTACACTAATTGAATTAAGTTGAGAACGAAGGGGGAAATTGGGAAGAGGAGGGAGCAGCTGAAAAAGTGAGACAGAAGAGGATTAATTAATTAATTAGGGCTGTCTTGCCACATCCAGACATTTGTTGGGCATGTATGTGAGAATAAAATGAAGATGAGGTGGTGCGTTTTGAAAGTTGATTGGGTTCTTTGGAGAGGAAAAAGCAGGATATTAAAAAAAAACATTGAATAGGTTGGTATTAGTATTGCTGCAGTTGTAACCATTTGCTCATATTGTCATGACAAAAGCACACTGCCACCAGAAGATTTAGTGTGCATTTAGTGTGCCTCCCTCACCATTAGATTCACAGAGTTACAGTTAGTGCAATTCTTTAAAAATGAATTGGTAATAATGCTACATTGCCAACATTGATGCAATGTCAGTGCAAAACTACACATGGTATTTCAGCTTAATAAGCAAAAGTATGAATGAGTCTTTGGCCTGTGCATGCAAGTGTGAGTTGCCATTAAGCTAGAAAGTATTTAATTAGCCATAGTTTCATGTAAGTATCTGTATTTACCAAGATAATGGGAATGGGAATTGGCAATATAGCAGGGAAGGATCAATAAGTGTGATGGAGCAATGTGCTTGCTGTCTCACACATCATTTCTTCCCAGCAAGTGATCCCCCTAAAAAAAAAATCTTATTTTAATTGCGTAATTAAAATAATGTAGGAATTAAAAATCACAAGTGGAAAAGGGTAAAGCCTTTGCAATCATAGTCTCTCTCTCTCTCTCTCTCCCCCCCCCCCCCCCCCCGGGTCCTTGGATTACAATTATGACGGAAGCAGATAGCTGAGAAGCACAATACCATGTTTTTTTTTTTATTTTAATACCCATTAGTTACATCAGTGGGATTATAGCCAAGATATGGTAACATTTGTGCCTCTTTTAGTTCAATGCCCTGTTATAGCATGGTGGCTAAGGGAATTATCTATACATCAGTAACTCATGGTAGTAAATTAGACATTTGCCATTAATTTACTAGGTTGATTAGGCAAGTGTCTCTCTTTAATCATTGCTCACATCAACAACAAAGGACTTGTTGCTTTCAAGTAATTGCAGATTTATAGCAACTCCAGGATGAATCTATCACACAGTTTTCCTGGAAAGAATTGCTCAGAGGATGTTGCCATTCCCTCCTATGAGGTTGAGAATGTGACTTGTCCAAGGCCATCCAGTGGATTTCCAAGCCCTAACAAGGAATCAAATCTTGGTTTCTGTATATCTTAAGGATTTCATCCCATTTGATAAGTAAAGTGTTTTCCCTTAAGCTTTGCAAAGCCCCAGTTTGAAATTAAATTGATGATTTTCTTACCTCCATCACATGAGTTCCCTCTTTCTGCTTTATTTTCTAATTATCTATTTTGCTTTCTCATCACTTGGGATACATATTTCTCCTCTGTCTCCTCCATTTTCTTTGGATATTACCATTTCTCTTTATAAGTGCAGATAGCTCTCAATTAAAAAGGCAAGTCTATTTATTTTACATTTAAAAAGAGATATAAATTACCATTCCTTCCTCCTCAGTTCCAAAATGGTAATGGAGGAAGAAAGAATTCAATACTACCAATCTCGGATCCTCCCTCAATGATGATGTCATTGTTATATTTACAAGATGGCAAGGGGGAATTCCCATGACATGGTAAATTGGACGTTTTTACATGTCTCTACGTGGGAAATTGAAAAAGAAGTCGATTGCAAATTAACTTAGGAGGCATAGGAAAAAACCACACTTTAGAAACAGTGAAATACCTGGACCCCACTGTATGAGCTTGCCTCATGTGGTGGGCTGTCAGTAGCCATTTCTTAAATGCGTAGAAAGACTGATGTTATTGCATGTGATTAAGTCCATAATCCAACACTCAGACTTCTACATCATACTAACGCTATTGATTCTCTTTTGCAGGACAGTTGTAAGACTTGCAATAGAGAAAATTATAAGCAAAATGTCCAAAACAATATAAAATAATGATCTCAATGGTAACTATTAAATGGAATTAATTGGGAAGTAAAATTTAGTTCCTAGGAACATTGATATCTCTGTGCATTTACAGCTTGGTACTGTGTTCCTCTACATCAGAGTTTCTCAAACTGTGCTCCTCCAGATATTTTGGATGTCAACTCCCACCATTCCTAATAGCTGGTAAATTTGCTGGGATTTCTGGGAGTTGAAGTCCAAAACACCTGGAGGACCACAGTTTGAGAAACACTGTTCTAGATGCATGCTAATTTGCCAATATATTTGTTTAAAACATCCTAGGCCTAGTTAAATCACAATACATAAAGCACCAAGACGAATCCATACACTACTCCCTACCTCTTAGAAGTAACACATCTTTATATCATTTGTCTTTGTTAAAATTATTCCAAAGTGTGTATAGTTGTTCAGATCAGTAATCACTCATAATTCTAAAATCATTCACAAAAATATATGAAATCTTTTTTAGACTCCTCTATCCAGGTAATTAATGGAAATGTTTGATAGCATCAAACAGGACAAATCTCAGTAAAATGCCTGGTTGATACATTTCTAGTATGACATTGATCCATTAATAGTAAGAATCAGCAAGTGGCATTCCAACTAACACTGTAAAAAGAGATCTATACAAACTACACATTGAAGTAGCAGAAAGACATCTTTGCTGGATATATGACAGCTGCTTGAATGCATCTTTCCTCCCACAGAGGAATAGTGTTGAATTTAAAAATTCATTGAATTTCTATTTTAAAGGCAATAAAGAATGACACTGTAATTCTTGCAGAATAATTTACTCATAAGTCAAATCTAGACTATAAGTATTGATAATACATTATGTGAAAGGCAAACAAAAGTAGAAGAGAAATTTTGATTTGATGTCATGTTTGCATCCTTGAGGAAGATAAAAGATGCTCCTTTCAGACCCATCTGAGAAGTCCTTAGGATGCATACAAATATGCAACTCTCCTTATTCCTTCAATTTGTCAGACATGCTTTAATGTGGATATTGAATTTCTGAGTCTGCAGTACCCAGCAGTTTTCTAAGAGAGAAAAACTCTACTATGATTCATGGGGAAGTGAACTTCAGAGATGACACCACAGCATTTCCTTCCCAGACCAATAAAACCAAAGCAACTGATTCTAATTTATTTAGGAATGCTGTTCTCAGATACTAAAAGCAGAATTTCAGGATGCACAGAACTCTTCTACAGGCCTAGATTTTTCAAGAAAAAAATAGTAGTTGCCTTTTCTGTTACAAATCATAATAAGCTATTTTTCAGAATAAAGGAACAGGAAAACTCAGCAGATATTTTGTCTCATTTCAGAATACTTTCTCCATAAAATCAAACAAGTCATTAACTTACGCATTGTTTTCCCTTTTTCTTTGTTGTGCATATATTTCCACCCTCCATTGTTACCGTATTTACTCAAATTTAATCCTCACTTGTTTAAGCTAAATTACCTTGCCAAAATGAAAGTGCACATTAGATTCGTGTCGTGTGGTAATCTTAGTGCTGAGCCAAAGCAAAAGGGGAAGTTGCTTCAGGGACACCTAGAGCTCCTATTTGAGGGATGTGACCTCTAATTTGCCATGGCGTAATGCTGTATGGGATCCTGGGATTTGTAGTTTGGTAAGGTATCCACATCCTTTGGCAGAGAAAGCTGAAGGCCTTGTAAAACTGCGTTATTTCATACCATAGAGCCAGGGCAGTTAAAGTGGGTTCATTTAATTGCATAGATGCACCCAAAGGCTTTCTTTTCTATTGCTGAAAGCTTTGGTATACTAACATTTTGGTTTTTAAAGAAGGAATTCTAAGCAGACAGCTACTGCAATACACTTTTAAAAATCAAATTGCAGAGTGTGCTTTTGACCACTGCGCATTACATTCTCCAGCAAATACTTTTTTTTGTTTTCAGGGTTTTAAAAATTAAGTTTTGCATTAGATTCTATGGCACAGTTAGACTCAAATAAATACAGGCAATATCGTTAAAGTTTGCAATTGGGTATAGTATTGCCTGAGAAGAATATATGGATACAAAGCCTTTTCACAAATATTGTGTAAATGCTGTCTTTACTTCTTTTTTCATTTTGTTGGCCAGATATTAGAGTTGTTTTTAATATTGTGCTTTTGAAATATATTTTTTTTAATTTGTGGGTGGTACTTTACTGTCACAAGCATTACTTTAAGCAGAAAAGCTGAAGTTAGTTAACTGACCTGTAGTTTACTGACCTGCCACAGTCAAACTACTTACGTGTTATTGTTATATGTTTTTACATTTCTGACCTATGGAGATTAAGCTATCACAAGGAATTTGGGCAAAATTTCTTCAAAGGGGGTTTGCCATTGTTTTCTATGAAGTTAGAGTGTGTGACTAGTCTAAGGTCATCTGATGGGTTTTCATGGCCAAATGGGGATTTGAATCCTGGTATCACAAATTTGAAGTCAAAATCTCAAACCAGTATACCACACACTAGCTCTCTGTCAACCTTGTCACATGGGGGAGCCCAACCTCCCCCCCCCCCAGTGCCATTTTGCCAGCAAGTGAGGTGAAACGCCAGGTGCGAGGGGTGACTTGGTTGCCCCGCATGCTGCTATGGTATGGCGACGCTTTTCCCATCATATAGGGAAAGCATTGCCCAAATACGGCAGAAGCGTGTTGGCTCTATTGGAGCCAGCCCAATATGGGAAGCCTTCACCCCGGTTGGGGATAGAGCCACAGCTGAAAGTCACACAATGTTTGATGGCTGCCATGAGGCTCCGTCCCCAAAGAAGGCTCTAAGCCAGTGGTTCTCAACCTGGGGTCCCCAGATGGTTTTGGCCTTCAACTCCCAGAAATCCTAACAGTTGGTAAACTGGCTGGATTTCTGGGAGTTGTAGGCCAAAAACATCTGGGGACCCCAGATAGAGAACTACTGTTCTAAGCATTTAAGAACACATATTTTCATCAATGTGATGAAGTCCTGTATTTACTAAAAGGTAAACATATGACTGCCCTGGTAAATAAAATCATGGAAACTGGATGCCTTTAGCTGATCTCTCTTACAGACCAACACTGGTTATCCTAACATTGTTAAGGACATGGAATGGAATTCTGGTAGTGTCACACACACTCACATACACACAAGATTATGTTCATATGAATGCAATTGTGCTTTTTCAGTGAACGTACAACCACCCACACAAGAGGAGTTTGATCTTTTGAAACTTCACAATAACCACATTCTATAGAAAAATAGGAATTATGCCCATTTCAAACTGTTATGAATGCAGCTGTGCATTCTGGCATCTATTTGTCAGTACCTTGAATTTATCACTTGTTTCACTGTCAGGCATCATGACTGATATATAACTTCCCATCCACAATCAGGGTAGCATTGTACAACAACCACATAAGTCAGTGGGCATAGATTGACCATACAGTGTTGCAACACAGACTCCTTAAAGCACCAGACCAAATGTTAGTAGAAATACAGTTTATTAGTTCACAACTAAAAGGAGCCCAAAAACAAACTCAAAATGCTCAGAACACTTAGTCTTCAGTGTGGAACACAGAATTCCCAGCAAACAACACAAAACCCCAGACCCTGGAAAATAACCCGGATTAAACCGGAGTATAATCCGGTTTAAAAGCAAACTTTGTAAAACAACAAAGAAGGCACTCCAATTCCCAGCAGGATGTCAGCAGGCAGGAATTTACCACCAGCAGGGACCCGAAGACATCTGTTGAAGTCACCCAAACACAATGTCGATGTCGTTGAGTCCAATCCAGGTGAGCAATACGAAATCCAGTCCAGGTCAGAGAAGGAGAAGTCCGCAGTACGAAATCCAGTCCAGGTCATACACAGAGCCAAAGTGTAGAAGGCAGCACAGCAACTTACTCACATGAACACACAAACACCCAACAACACTTTGCTGATCCATTTCCCAAACCCACTCTTATTCACAACTCATCCTCAGAAGTAGAATCAGCCAACACCCTACTAGCAGCTGCAGCCTGTTGCCTCAATTCCTCCTCAGAGCTAGAATCGGACAACGCCCCACCATACCTCCTTTCAGCTGAAGCCCCTTGCCGATCCCTCCACCCAGTCCATCTTTTATCCAAACCCATAATTCCCCAAGACCCAGCTGGATCCTCACTGTGCCAACCCTCAAACGTGTTGCTACTTGTGGGTTCTCTAAAGATATCCTGGATCTCCCGCACCTTAGTCCAGTCCATTACCTCATCCTCTGAACTTGTCATCCCATCCTCCTGATTCTCAACCCCATCATCCCCCTCAAAGCCCTCAAATGTGTTATCCTCAGTAGGCTCCATAAGTATTTCCCAGATCCGCTTCCTTTGTTGCTCCTCATTGGAGTCTTGCTCACGAGTCATCTTTCTTCCTCTTCTAATGCACCTAGTAGTATCATTACTCAAAGACTCCATCACAACACACAGTGTCTGAGATCTTACATTGTAATTGTGTATTTATAACACTAAAAGTACACCGTAGTATCCCTCCTTTGCACAAGTGGAGGAGTGGGGGTGCACAGTAGCAGTCAAATGGGAAGTTATATATCAGTCATGTTCACCGAATGTCAATGTTGCATGACTGGTCATGTTGTTCGGTGAACATAGACTGACAATCATGATATAAGATCTAAAACACTCACATGATAATTATTGATGTCTCTTTTAAGCTTTTACTCTGAGTACACATTATATTCCCTATTTTCTCCTTCACAGTTATTAAAATCTATCTATTTATCCTTTTGATGTTATAGTCAACTTGTTTGCGTGCTTATTTGCTCTGACTAAATGTAAATTGTGGACTGCTTCCCATAACACCATATTAAGGTTGATGCCTGAAATATAGACTCTGAAAGGATTCTATCAAACTAACTATACACGTCTTTTCACCACAAATGAAGAAAAACACAGAGGAAAGAGTCAAAATTATCCAATAAAATTAAAAGACACATGCAAGCTGAATATAAATGTTTCTAAACACTTATTTAATAACTTTGAAAAATTAAGCAAGTTTTAGTCAAGATTGTCTTGTACAGAACAAATATCATGTATTCTTTTCTCCCTAATACAAAATATGATTCATACACCAAATATGCTTTGAAAGTGTGAAAGAAAGGCTTGTTTTTTTCTGTGCTTGCATATGAATACAAGAATTCATATAAAGAAATGTGTTTCTTTCAATTGTAGAACTGAAATTCTATATTGGTTTTCAGTATTAAATATCCAAGCTGGTATCTCAAAAGTTCAATTACTGTTGTAAGCAGAGGACACATTTATTTTACAACATTAAAGACTAAGTATAGCATATTTAAATGAAGGAAATTGAGAATATTAGAATAAGACATCAGTTTTTAGCAACAGCACTTCATAAAATGTACCATTCATGGGGAATATTAATTAGCTAAGGTCAAGTGCCATTTAAGACAGTTCATTAATTTTTATTGTGCTAAGGGAGGGAGGTATGCCCTATCTGTTATTAAGGTTACCAGGCCAAGATAATTACACAGGTTTTATAAGGAACATTAGTCTAGTATACTGGTCATCTTAATCACTATGAAAATAGAAAACAGACTTCCTAGGAAAATACCAAGAATCTATCACTATATTCTGAGAACTGGGTGAAAGCTATGGACCCCCTCCAGAATAATGCACTCATACACAAAATTCAAAGTGACAGAAAATAAACTGAAGAAACAAATGTGCCTGGTTAATGGATTTCCAAAGGTCAACCCATTTGTCACAAATTAAGACCCTGATATGAATACTTTGTGGATTTTTAAAACAACTGTCTTAGGTAAGCAGGGTGCTGATGAAAACACAAACCCAAAAGGAGGGTTGTGCAAGATAAAACCAGCTGCATTTGGGAAAGAAAGGCCAGAAACACTTTCAATTACAAGCCAGACAGCTGTTTGAATAGTGGACAAGAATTATGGACAATACTTGAATAGTGGACAATACTTAGCACTGTCTACAAATTTATACTAGTCAGGCTATTGTAAATTAGTTTGAATTTTAGCTACAAGCTCAACCATTGTATCAAATAGTAATTTTAAAAAACCATTTTGCTTCCTGGAAAACTGTGGGGAAGATAATAGCACGCAGAAGACCCTCTAGATCAGTGGTTCCCAACCATTTTTGACCAGGGCCACTTGACCAGGTACCACTTTGACCAGGGACCACTCTCCAACATTAATACTGAAAGGGTTACGAATCAGTTTTTGGTCAACTTTAGATTCAGTTTGGTTATTTGGGGTGCTGATTCAGAAAATTGCATTGGATAGACCACATCAGTTCTAGTTTCCGATACAGAACATATGCCATCCAGTAGTTGCTATCTGCTCGCTCACAGAAAACTATATTTAATAATCTAGACCTGATGTGGTCTATCCAATGCAATGGTCAGCTCTGCAGAAAGGAGCGTAAATAAAATTAATAAAATAAAATAAATAAAGAGGAAGGAGGTTTGTGGACTGCATTTCATTCCCACGGCCCACAGATTGAGAACTACTGCTCTAGATGTTGATGGACTTTAATTTTCATCAGCTACAGTTCACACGACTAATGGTCAGTGATGATCTCCACCTTACTGCCAATGTCACAAAAATAATTGGACAGATTTCACATATTCTTAGTGAATAGTATGTTATTAACTATTGTACTCTGTAATGTGATATTGTGCATTAAATGCTGCAAAGCCAATGTCAAAGCATTTGAGAAAGAATTGTTTACAAAATGACCTGAAACTGAAGTGTAAGAATTCTCAATACTTATGGAACATGCATTGTTGCTGAAGATGTTTGGAAGATTCTGTGCACCAGAGACACAATTTCTATTATTTTGCCATCTTTTATGAGCTCCTGCAATGATAAGTGACAACAGCAGCTGAAGGTTTATTCATAACTGCCAGCAAAGCCATCATCTTTTTGTGTATTTTCCCAGACAAGCCAAAACAGTAGCATTGCACACAGCTTCCTTCTCTTCTTATCCTATATAGGCCCCAACTAACAACAAATCATTAATGTGCTGTCACTTCCAAAAACAACATTCTAAGTCCAGTGAAACAAATGTAGACATCTTTTATTCAAAGTTCAAACATAGTAATAGCTGCTGTTTTTTCAGTACTTTCCAACCAAAGATATTTAGTGATATTGTAAATCAACAAATCTTTTCATATATGTACTGAAAAAATGACATGGGAAAAGGCAGCATGTTCATCTATATTGAGAAGAGGTACTCTATATAAGTCTAGAATTTTTTGTCAAAAAATCAATACAAATAACTTATGTGTCCACTTATCTATGAGTCAGTATAACCTGAGGTTGACATATACATGAGTATATATGATACTCATTCAACCTCTGTACTCAGTTCCAAATATGCATATTATTTGGAAAACAGAGATACATGTTACTCAGTTTTACAAATAAAAGCTTTTATCTGTTCATCAAAATGTTGTATTCGTGGACTCTGCTCTGTAATTTTTTTTCCATGTCAGGAGCGACTTGAGAAACTGCAAGTCACTTTTGGTGTGAGAGAATTGGCCACCTGCAAGGACGTTGACCAAGGGACGCCTGGATGTTTTGATTTTTTTTACCATCCTTATGGGAGGTTTTTCTCATGTCCCTGCATGGAGTTGGACCTGATAGAGGGAGCTTATCCGCGCTCTTCCTGGGTTGGATTCGAACCAGAAACCTTCAGGTCAGCAACCCAACCTTCAAGTCATCAGTCCTGACGACACAAGGGTTTAGCCCACTGAGTCATCGGGGGCTCCACTCTGCTCGGTAATGAGGGCAGAGTTTAACCTAAATGAAACTCAGATTGTGCTGACACAAGCTTTATTAAAAGGGGTAACTTAAACGAGTAGTCTCTTTAAGGTCCGACTACAAACATAAAGATAGCACATAGCTGACATTATAAAAGCAAAGTCCCAAGTTCAATGACACAAGAAAATTTCCCAAAATAATGTTAAGTAAGCCAGGCAAACATCAAGATGTACAAATCAGTCTTTTCAATCCAGGAGTCACACCAAGAAGTCAGTCCAAACGCAACGTTTCAAGGTAAACAAGCACACAATCAGGTTCCAAGTTTCCTCAGAATACAATATAAGCTCTCAGGATCAAGGTCTGGGTATCAGAATCCAACCCAGGGGAAACAGCCAAAATACATACCGTAGTATGACTGTTTTGCAAAGAGCAGTATCTTGCAGGCCTCTTTTTATGCAGATATTCGCAGCTGCAATCCATATCAGCAGTCCTTCCCAAATAATATCTGCAGATTGTGAACCATTACTAAAGGGATCATCACACTTGAGCATTTATCCACTTTAAATCCGATTTCGACCTCCTGCAGAATTCTGGGGTTTGTAGTTTGTTGAGGCCCAGGACCTGTCTGGTTGAACTGTTTAAAAATCCCTCCCTAAAGTGGATTTAAAGTGGCTCCAAACTCTAGTGCAATGGTTCTCAACCTGGGGTCCCTAGAATTTTTTTTTTGGCCTTCAACTCCCAGAAATCCTAACAGCTGGTAAACTGCTCTAATGTGATGACATGGCTTAGGGAAGGTCAGCTTGACCTCTTGCAAATGAAGGGAGATTAACCCTTCTGAGCTTTCCACAGTAGTGGAACTAAATCCACGAAACTGTTGCCCATGACACAAAATGTGATGGTTTCTTGTGATGGTAAACTTGAATAACTGACTTGCACAACACATACCACCAGTAATCTAGAGTTTTCAGGAAAATTTACTACTGTATTAAAATGGTAAAGATCTGATTTAACATATTTCTTACATTTAGTTTATTTAAAAACACTTCTTAAATGTAGCTGTAATCCTGCAGTCATTGGGGGCATCCAAAGAACCATAAGAAATAGATAGCTAGCTAACTAGCTAGCTAGCTGGATAGATAGATAGATCTCCCCTCTAAGTAAGCTTTTAGATTCTAACTTCCGCAATCCAAACAGACATCTAAAACTTTTGGGATGTTAGAATCCCAAGACTGGAGAGGGGAAAATGTAAGCATACATGCTATGGGCACTACATATACACTCCATAACTAATCTAAGTAATAAAAAAACCCCGAAAGGCACATACATTAATTCCCTCTCATTAATGCCAGCTGAAAGGGATTAGTAGCTTTAAAAACGTAGTCAAGGCAGGGGGAAACTAGCAGAGATAACATTCCTTCTTTATTACTACCTTGCTAGCAATAGCCTGACAAGTATTGACTGTTCTGGAGGATATAATGTAAGACTTCTCTAAGATAAAATGAGATTTGTCATGCCCAGAAAGACTGAAGCCGCTGGAAACGTTGAATATATATATATATATATATATATATATATATATATATATATATATATGAAACACACACACACACACACACACACATATATATATATATATATATATATATATGTTTGTACTTTCAAAAGTACTAACCTGGGCAAAGGTCGATTTTATATATTACTGATACTTGATTTTTCCTGTTGCTCAAATGAGGTTGTATGTCGTATTATGCTGCTAATGATGCATTCTAAGTTGGGACCATAAGGAACATGAAAGGAAAAAAAATGCAGCAATACTGTTTTGGCTTGCTTGGGAAAATATACAAGTGAATGATAGCTCTTAAGTCAGCCAGGAAACAAATGCATTTCTAAAAATGGAATGTTTTCCACAAAAATGGCAAGGGAAGGAAATGGAGACACCATTCCTTCCTCATTTCCACCCTGCCAGCATGAGCCCGGCAGAACTGCAGTTTTGGAAAAATTTCCAGCCAACGTCCCTGTTTCTTTGCCAATATTATGTTTGACACAGATGTGCACATTCATGTTTAAAATGTATTATGCAAAGTGGTTCTTAATTCTACATCTGCTACACATTTTATAATCAACACAAAGATAAACATTAAACAACTGACATATGACTGCATAAAGTTTAGATCACGTTTCTCCCTCCCTATTTTTCTGAGGTTTGAAACTGTATGAGTTTAGTTAAAAGGAATATTGACCTTACTCATTAGATGTTTATTTTCAGTGGTGGATGTGGAAACCTGCAGCAGGTTGCTCCTACCATGTGATATGACAGATTTGTAGTAGCAGCCATCAAGGAGGAGTAATCCACCCACAACACAGGTAATGTAATAGCTGTATACAAAGAAATAGGCATAATGTAAAAGAAAAGATGGCAGCACAAAGAAAAGAAAAAAAATTGTGAACCTACAACCAATCTCTCTATGCTTCCCTACTCCAGTACCAAGAAGGAAACTCACTTCTGTGGAGAAATCTCCCTATGCTGAAAGTACTGAAAATAAATACCTCAGAGGTAATGCCAATGTTTTTTTTCCAGCAGTGGTAGAGAAACCACTTACAGTAGGACATATAAAAGCTCCCTATCACTGGGTGGGCAGAACTAAAGAAACTTGAGTAGACACTATATGCTGCAAAAGGTCTCTACGGAAGTAAAGGCATCTAAACACTAGTGCAGCACAAATGTTGGTGGTGAAGCCCCTGTTGATTTCCACTATGGGAGCATTCTAGCAAGAACAACAGCTGTGCCAGGACACTGTGTGAAATAACCAACAACTGCACCAGGCAGTGCAGCTCCTGTGATGGAGCATCTGATAGTGATACAGGCCTTAATCCTGTTGCAAGTTGGAAAGAGACAATCTATGGTACAGGACTCTGTAAGGACAAGTATATTTGAGGTAAATTATAAGAGCTCTATGTATGTCAGAATTTTTTCTAAAGATCTGACTGGCTGAAACCAGAAAAAAGGAAGGGTGATCTCCTGTGATCTGTGAAAAACTGTTAATTTGGGGCATAAATGAAGACACTAATCTCAAACACCACTGAACCTGGATGGAATATACACACTTACCCAGCTCCTTTCAAGATGACAGTGCCTCAGTTATTAAAAGCCTCCTTCCAAATGGCTATAAGAAAAAAGCCTTCCATGTTAGAAACTTGAGTGACACAAAAGGAAGTTTAGTTAATGGGTTGGGTGTTGGAGACTTTGGGATAGCAAATCCACACTCAGGTATGGAAATCCACTGAGTGACCTTAGGCAAATAAGCAGTGGAGGCAATGACCCATCCCTTCAGAAGAAACCTTATTGATAAAACTCTGATGGGTTCACCTTAGGATCATTGTAAATCAGAAACAACTTGAAGGCATACAACAGCAGTAAACTACACGTAGGTCCAGTTCAATGTGCAGAAAAACACCACTCCCTAAGATAATGGAGAGCAGCTTATAGTATAGTAGTTAGCACGGGACTAGATTGACAACATTGTGTTGAATGCTTGGATGCCATTCAAGACAGTTTTGTGGATTTGTTACAAATTATCACTACCACCCATTAGTTAGAATATTAACTTGGCATTAGAAGCTATTTTTACAAACCATACTGACATTCAAGGAGAATCAATCATAGTGTTTGCATATGCAAAAGGTCATTATGGAAAAAGCATAAAAATCTTTTCAAAATACTTTAAAAACTTTGATGCTATCAGATGTAAAGTGGCAGGATGAATTCTTTTTTAAAAAAAGAACAGTTCATCCTTTCAAATATTTTTCTGTTTATTATTGGAAGAAAATGAGAATTTGCTAGAGTGGTCCTGTCCTCACAGTTGCTTCCTATTCTATTCCAGGCATTTATTGTACTTGTGTGCAGGGCTTTCACTTTGAGGATAAAGCCTCTTATCTCCACCTGGATAAGATTTAAAGGGCAAAGTCTCTCTATGTGAAAAATGTCAACATTATTTTTTCTCCAAGAGGAGACATATAAAGAAAATAGCAAAGCTTTTTGTTGAGGGAGGTGCCATATTTCATAAACTGTTTTTAAAAGCATAGAATAGCAGCAATTATAGCCAATATAACATGTGAACTAACATCAAAGATAAATGCCAAAAGGTCACTAACAGTTTGGGGTTGTTTTTTTTTTTAAAGTATTATTGTTCCCTGCTATTTGAATAGTTGCAAGTACTGACCTGCTGTGAAACTAGTTACAGTGTATTTCTCTGCAGGTAACCTTCACAGCACTGGAGTAACATAGATACTTAATTCCAGCTTTAATACAGACAAGTTCTTAAATCATATGTGTGGGAAACACTGTTGAAACAATATCAGAAAACAAAATGCACATTTTCTTCCCTCATATCTGAGTATGTAACCACACATGAGGGAGCACCCAGGGATGGCTCTACCATAAGGCTAAAGGAAGTGGTTGGATTATTGTTTATTATTGTTATTTTTATATTATTTTATTGTCAGATCTTTAATTTCATGTTATTTTACCAGCTGAAAAGGTGAGGGTTATTTTGATCCATGTGACAAAATAATTTGACTAACAAAATGCCTTGGGCAAGTCATCTGTAGTAACCAAAACAGATGCTCTAATTGTAATGAAACATAGTCCTGTACCCTGGAAATTAATACAACACTTCTTAGAATTTTCCATCTTTCACCATAGTATTAGCATCTTCTGAATTTACACAGCTATATCTAATGGGTCATGATATGTCCAAGTGGAAACTATAACTTACTGTAATTTTGTTTTGCTTTATAAAGGGAATGACAATATAAATAACAATGTTTCTTAATCCAAATGTTAACATATTTTCTATTAAACATGGTTTTTTTATTTAATAAAGTTTGCTAGTCAAAAAAACCAAAGTGCAAAAAGTCTGGTTATATGTATATTGTATGATGGAGCAGCTTCGGATCAGCTTAAACAACGATCAGTTTACACTTTAGGCTTGCAACTCAGCAGTCTTTTTGCCATAAGTAGATCCCATACTGCAGCAGGGGTAAATGAAGGGCTGACCCAATGGGTCTTGCAGATGCCAGCTACCTACTATTTCCGGTCGGACAGTGGGATTTCAGTCTTTTAGGAACGCATAACCCTGTTTTTTTATGAACCCACCCGATCGCTGAGATCCTCCGGGGAGGCCCTCCTCTCACTTCCACCCTCCTCACAACTGCGTTTGGTAGGGACGAGAGAGAGGGCCTTCTTGGCCGTGGCTCCCCGACTCTGGAACTACCTCCCCAGGGAGATTAGGTTGGCTCCCTCTCCACCTTCCTTTAGGAAGCAACTGAAGACTTGGATGTTTCGGCAGGCCTTCGGAGATAGCCATTAATTAATCAGCCCCAGTGGGTTTTTAATAATTTATCCTGTTTTTATTAAGGCCTTTCCATTTATGTGTTTTAAATGAAATTTTTATCTTGTATTGTTGTTTATATTGATATATTGTATTATTGTTTTATCTTTTTATATTGTGATTGTATTGTGTTGCTTATATTTTGTTCTTATGTTGTTTGGGCCACTGCCCCATGTAAGCCGCCCCGAGTCCCCGTGGGGAGATGGTGGCGGGATATAAATAAAGTTTTATTATTATTAATTATTTTTTTATGCATATAGGCTGCAATAATAAAATACAAATATGCGGTTTCAGCTTTGCTCGCTCTTGGAAAATGAGAGAGTTGCTATCCTGAGCTGGAATTACAGCAGAGCCACTACCTATATAAGTGAAATTTGTAAAAATCTTTAGAAGACTATACAAGAAGCAACTAAACCTGAAGAAGGGACACCCATCCTGAAACAAGGACATAGAATACCCCGGGAACCCTTGTTGTTTTTGTTTTTGCTTTCTTTGAATGCACATTCTGAAGACTCTTTCTTGCTTGGGACTTTGATAATTTGTTTAAAGGGTAAAACCCTCATTCATAAAGATCATCAATTGTGATACTTTATCAACCAAGCTTCAAGACTTATATCAGCATGAAACAACACTGAATATTAAGTGTTAACCTCAGTTCATGAACTCCTTCATTTGTTACTTTGGAAATATATAAACATGAATGCTATGTTTGCTATAATGCTGTGAAATAGTTTATATTTGTTTAAATCTTATGTGCCTTTGGTTAATGTACAAACCTAAACATTGAAAAACATGTCATGTCTAACACAGTTTGGAAAATGGCCATTTCGTTATTTTAAAGCATAGCACAACAAATTTGTGTTACTATTATTATACATTTTAAATTTTGATTAACTATAGTGTGGTGGAAAAGTCTATCTTGTCTGATTTTAAAATGAAGACTGCTTTTTTTCTACCTTTGGTTGGCAATCAATATTTGGCATTGGTAGAAGGAAAGTAATAAAGCTGAGAACTATAGCTACATTTAATGTGGGCATACAGTGAGAAAGATCAATGATTTAGCTTATCTTGTCCCCAACAACAGCCAGCGTTATCTTGGGTCTGCAACAGACCAGCAACTATTGTCACAAAGGCTCAATTTTCACCACATCTGAGAGTGCAGAAACAAAAATGGTACTTGAATACCTGGGATATGTTAACCAACTGGTAGACAATGTAAGATCTGGAAGATAATGACTCTCCTGGTTATTTACCATGGATTTTACAAACAAAATTGGTGGGTTTGCTTTTACGTATTTTTCAGATTGTATGATTTCATTAAGCATTACAGAATGATAGCAATGCTATCATTTGGAACTATAGTATATCCTGCAAGAATAAAATCATTATAGAATATAATGTTCTGATTCATCAGTCCTGGAAGTCCAATAACCTTATGCTAAATGATCATTTGACAAGTCAACATGTTATACTCCCCACTGCTTTAACTTGTACACCATCAGTCACAGAAAACACTCAAATGCTGTTGAAAGAGACTTCTTTAAATGTTGCTTCATCATGTTCTTTTACAGGATATTTTATTGAATCATGAGCCTGACTCTTATGTTTTTCAGAACAGTGGCATTAAGAAACATATATCCTTCCAGCGCCTGTTGTGAAGGAAGAAAGTACAACCTCCTCATGAGAGCTATTTCTCATGTCCAACACCATTAATGCTAATGATCTTCCTTTTTGGCTTACTGTCCTAGGAAGACAGAACAAAAAGATCTCAAAGGAAATTTTGTACTTTTTCTGTGTACTTTTTCTGTGTTCACTCAAGTTCACTTAAGGCAGCCAAGTTCATTCAAAATAAAAAAAGCCATCCTACTGGGATAGCGGGTATGATGAACCACACCTACTCTCAAAAGATACCCAAAGTTACAGCTGGCCTTACTTCATTCCAAAACAAGGTTGACGCACAGTCAGGCTACACAAATACAAGGACACTATGATTCTTCCTGCCAAAAGAAAAAAAGAAAAGAAAAAGTGGATCCAGTCATACCTATTTTACCCAGCTTATTTGTTTCTTAATGCTTGATCTCTCCTTTCTCTTGAGACCACAGGTCGGGAACAGAGCACATGCTTTCCACATCTGGGGTCTATCATTTCCAGAGCTAGGAAAGAAGTCTGCTTGAAACTGTAAAGCTACTGCCAGGTAGCATGAATAATACTGGACAGAATGGCCTAAAAGACTGATACAATAAGAGCAGTATGTTCCTTTATTGTACTGAAACATATTTTTTCATGTACATTAATTTAGCTTGTTTTTGAAGCTAAATAAGACCACTCGAGGATTTTTTTTCAAACCAAAATGGCATGTCTAATACTTCCCAGACTACCTTACATAACATATGTTGTTCACACTTGTCCAAATGTTTGGGCACAGAAATTGTATAAAAATTCATTTATGTACCAAATGTATTTTTAAAAATACATTTAGAAATGCAACGAAAGAATGTTTAGACTGCCTATTATAATACAAATTTCCATTATTATTTTTTAAAAAAACAGACGAAAGCTGTAATAGGATGAGCTCCTTTTACAAACCAAGACATAGTCCCTCTTACAAGTAGGGATGAGCTAAAACATTTCTAATCTATTTAAAATCCACAATATGGTTTATGTTGACAAATAATTCTTCACTCAGTCTAGGTAGGTATTACTGGGTAAGTGAATATAGCTGAAATAATATTTCAAAATAGAACAAGTTCGATCTTCTTGGTACAACTATGTTATTCTATGGTCTATGAAATCTATCATAAAAGCAAACCATGGTTAGGCAAGTACAGTGTGATTTATATCTAGCGTGGCAAACAACAGTTGTAACAGCTACCATTTGGCATTAATAAAGTTAATAAGTGCCTTCATGAATAACAGAAAAGCATTTTGCACATTTGGTATGCTTGATGGTAAAATTGGGTAAATCTGGATTTGCATGAATGACAGATCTGTTCCTGGTTATTTTCAATCTGGCTATAAAACTGAAAAGGCTTTGTTGGGTTTTATAGATTACTTTCAACTGGAGAGTGTCAAAAAGAATATTTACTGATTTTGCTAGACCTGCTAAAGAACAGTATTGATGATGATATGAGAAATGAGAAGCTATTCCAAATAGGTAAGAGATTCCAGAATTGAATCTAAATGTATCCTATAGTCTATATTGTTTGTTCTACATTTTAAAATGTGTATGTGAGAGAGAGAGAGAGACTGAGTCCCCTTCCACACAGCTGAATAAAACCCCACATTATCTGCTTTGTACTGGAATATATGGCAGTGTGGATTCAGATAACCCAGTTCAAAGCAGATATTTTGGGATTTTCTGCCTTGATATTCTGGGTTATATGGCTGTTTGAAAGGGCCCAGAGAGAAACTGGGGGAAGGGGCAGTGATTGTTATTGTATAGAAGCCTAATCACAGGAATATTAACATCAGGCTGGTGGAAAAAGAAATCACCATGTCATCTCCAAGGGAGAAATTTAAAAATGAACAACTACTTGGGAATCCATCTATTGAATTAAAGTATTTGTATATCTATATCCACAGTAGAAACACAATATTAACCACAATATCTTGACTGAGCAGCTCTGTTAGCTGCATTTACTATTCATTTAAAACTAAACTCCATATCAATGCAAAACTCTTAAGAGAAGTAGGAAATCCCGGACCACCTCTGCAGCTTTGTGTAAAGTTAAGTTTAACAACAAATCACAGTACTGACAAAAACTAAAAGAGAGCAGCAATAATGGAGGTTGACTTTGGACACCCATTTATTTTATCTGGCATATCAGCAATACTACAGGAAACTGTGCTCCGGATGAGAATGCTGTGCTCTCAGAAGGCCTGTAATGTTATCAGATTTCAACTATCTCATGATGTACTTACTGTTGGTGGGATGGGAGACCAGTAACGAAATCCAGATGCATATCTAGAATGATTTTAATTTATAATTTCCTGAGCATGCTATATGAAATGAAATTTACTACTTGTTTATTAAAAGTTTAAAAGGGCATACCCCCTGGGACCCAATCCTTAAGGTTACTACCTTCATTTCCTTTCTCAAGACTTAATATGACTGTGAAGCCAACAAAAATGAACTAATAATTAGAACAACAACAAGTCCAACAGGGGAAAGAGCTTTATACCCCATGTAGCAGGCAATGACTACTAGAAGGAAAGTAAAAGAAAGGTTAGAAAAAAGATGTTCTTCCTATAATCAGAAGCTCAAGGCCCTTCCACACAGACCTGGATCCCAGAATATCAAGGCAGAAAAATCCCACAATATCTGAGTGTGGACTCAGATAACCCAGTTCAAAGCAGATATTGTGGGATTTTCTGACGTGATATTCTGGGATATAGGGCTGTGTGGAAGGGCCCTTAGACAATTGCTAAAGGTTTCTTTCTTTTTCATTTTTTCCTATCTTTCTACTGATTACTTTATGTTCTTTACCTAGCTAGAATACAGGTTGAGACCCCCTTAGCCAGAAATCTAAAATCAGTAAACATTAAAAACCTGAAACTTTTTGTGGCCAGCCGTCCACTTCCATTTTCGAAGCTGCAATGGCATCTTTGTACCCTGAGAGCTTCAGTCTCATTTTTTGCCACCAGCTTCTCAGTTCTGCTTTGAGACAGTAGCTGCAGTGCTCCTGCTCATGGGTACAAATACAGAAAGCATAGGAAGCAGCATCTCCCCTCACCATAAGTGATATCTTTGGTCCCTTCTAAACTTCCATGTAATCTAGATTATTTTCTTTGAACTGGATTATATGAGTCAACACTGCTGTATAATCCAGTTCAAATCAGATAATCTGGATTTTATATGGCAGTGTAGAAGGGGCCTTTGTCTTATGTTTCTAATGTATAAGACTCATTCTACACTGTCATATAATCCAGATTATCAAAGCAGATAATCCACATTATTTGCTTTGAACTGGATTGTATGAGTCTACATTGCCATATAACCCAGTTCAAAGCAGATGTGGATTATCTGCTTTGATAATCTGGATTATATGGCAGTGTAGAAGGGACCTATGGCAGGTCTAATGGCTTGGAAAAAGAGAGTGCACAAACACATGCACTGATACAAATCAGTCCTTTAATGGAGTACAACCTGAGAACATTCCGGACAAATTTGTTCTTCAGAGTTTTGAAACAGATGTTCACAAGGTCCAGCTGACATTTTTCATTCTAGCCAGAAAAATGTGCAATGATTCCAAGCAAATGATTATTCATTAAGAAATGCATGTCTCCAGTAAATAATTACAATACATCATTTCAATGATATGTTTTAAATGGTTTGATTTTGTGTTTATTTGTCATAGTGAAACATTATTTTAAGAACCAGCCACATTGATAACAAACCAGTTATCCAAGCCAATATAGTACCAGAGTTTGAACCTTCAGTATATGTGCTCTTTCTTTTCAAAAGCTTACAAAATTCTATTATTCAGTAAGAGCCGCTATATAACTTTTCATGCCCTAAAAATCACAATTGATAGTCCTTAAATGACCTGTTCCTCAATAATTTATTCTGTGCTTTATTCATTCAAGTATTAGCAGTGTAACACCCCGGAGCAAGCTAATTTCACACAGTGTGAAAAATCAGCCTGTTTTTAACCTTGTAAATTGTACCAGACACAGTGCTTGTCCTTCCAAAATTGCTCAAGGTAGGAAAAACATTTCTGAATGGGCTAATTCTTTACGCAGGCAAAGATGATGTTACACTTAAAAAATTTTATGTTCTCGTGTACTTAATTTTGTGTTTATTCATTGTGCCATACATTATTATCATATTACATTGTGATACTTGTTTTATTAATGGAATGAATATATAGTGCTGGAAATAGATTTTTTCTTCTAGATTTCGAATGTTGATGGAAAATAAGTAACACCATTGGTCACACCAGTGAGTAGTAGTAGTAGTAGTAGTAGTAACAGACAGAAAAATAAGAAAACTAAAGACAATCCACTACTCATTACACCAACATAGTGATGTTGACGGACTTTACCTGCCCAGAAAATCAGGAGGAAGAGGCTTCTGCAATAGAGGCAGAGAAACATGCACTGGCAGCTTATGTGAAAGACAGTCAAGAACCAACACTGATGGAAGTCTATAGTAGAAAACTGCTTAAAGGCAAAAGACAAAGAGTAAATACTGTATAAATACAATGCACAGCAGAAGAGAAAACTGGCAAAAGAAGGCTCTCCACGGACAGTTCCTGGGAAAAATTGAGAACAAAACTGACAAGGAAAAAATCATGGATGTGGCTCACAAATGGAACTTTGAAAAGGGAGACCGAGGGCCTGATTCATGCAGTCCAAGAACAAGCAGTTAGAACAAATGCCATCAAAGCCAGAATTGAAAAGTCTACTATAGATCCCAAGTGTAGACTCTAAAAGGAAGCAGACAAAATGATGGATCACATACTCAGCAGTTTCAAGAAGATCACGCAGACGATCTCAAGCAAAGGAATAATACTGTTGCTCAAATGATCCATTGGAACTTGTGCCACAAATACTATCTACCTATGACAAAGAACTGGTGGTATCACAACTCTGAAAAGGTTACAGAAAATGAATATGTAAAACTACTCTGGGACTTTTGAATTCAGACTAACAGAGTTTTGGAGCACAATACTTCTGACCTCATGATTGTGTTAAAAAAACAAAGTATGGCTTGACGATGTTGCAATCCCAGGTGACAGCAGAATCAATGAGAAGCAACTGGAAAAGCTGATGTGAGACAAAGATTTAAAGATCGAACTGCAAAGACTCTGGCACAAGCCAGTAAAGGTGGTCCCAGTGGTGATTGGCACACTGGGTGCAGTGCCTAAAAATCTTGGCCAGCACTTGAAAACAATCAGCACTGACAAAATTATCATCTGTCAGCTGCAAAAGGCCACCCTACTCTGATCTGCACATCATTATTTGCCAATATATCACATAGTCCTAGACACTTGGGATGTGTCCGACGTGTGAGCATAGTGATCTTGTTTGCTGTGTACTGATCTAGTTGTGTATCAAATAATAATAATAATAATAATAATAATAATAATAATAATAATAATAATAATATTTTAATCTTTTTCTTCAATGTATCATTCAAATCTTTATATACAACATGAATAATAGGTGAAATATATTGTGCCACAATAACAACTTCATTTTTACAGTTCTACTGCCACAATTGGCAGTGATCCTTCTTATTATTGGAGTGATTTTCATCAGTCTTATTATGCTCTCATGGTTTTAAAAATACATTGTTCAATTAATGATTGCTGTTTTTCTTTCAACAGACACTGTCGATATAGGTAAAAAAAAGTCTAGCACCACCATCAGGGAGCTATAATGGCTGACAAAATGCAGAAAAAAATATTGTTTTCATACAATTAAGCTATCACTATCAAATCCCTGGTCATTTCTAGAAGATTAATAGCCAGCCTGTGGAGAGCTGGTGTCTCTTGGTAATATAGTCAGCTATTTCCTAGGGAAGATAATCATAAATACATGAAAATTACCCTGCCTAGAGGCAGTCACTGCTATTATAAGATGAAAATAGAGAGGCGATACAAATGTTTTTTGAAAATCTCTTTTTGAGGTTACAAATCCTATGCATTTTATTGTGATGAATTTTGAGATTTTTAGTTTTAAAAAATGTATCCTGTGTTACCCAACACAAATATTTTAATTATTTTTGAATCAGTTACATTTATAAGTCATGATAAAATTACAAGTGACATGAAAAATACCTAATGCAACTTGATAGGTCTTTATGTCTCCAGAATATATCATCATCATTCATACCAAAAGCAGTATGGGGGCACAACTTATTATTTTATTCCCTGTCTCTCAAAGATAGCCAAAAATGGAACTATCCACAACACAATATTCCCCAAACTAAATATACATATTATATATTTGACTGAATCAACATGATTTGCATTTGCATCAAATATTTGCATGTTGAAACATTTTTAAGGAAAGCTGATGATACAGCAGTCAACATATTTGACCAATACATTGTGGTGACAATTATCTTCCCCTAACATGGCTTTATCTCTAGAGAATAGGGTTGTGCATTTGGGTTAAACCTTGACCGTGTCCCCGTTTTTGTTTGGGGCCTTGACCCGTTTTTTGGGAGCCTCCAGAGGGCAGATATCTGTTTTTGCTCTGGAGTGCCAAAAGATTCATTTTCTATCAACTCGTTATAGGTGGGCTCCCCGGACTCCCCATCCTGCACACATTAAGGGGGCTGCTTCTTACCTGCTGTTTCTTTCTACTCTAGAGGAGGCACTCAGCTGCAGGCACTGGCAGGCGCACACACTTTCTGGACTTGCCCGCCATACACACATTCTCCTTGGAAATGAGAAATTCTTACTCTAGAGGATGCACTCAGCTGCAGGCACTGGAAGGTGCCTGAACTTTCTTTCCCGGGCTACACCATGCCAGCCAGCCATGCATTCTTTCAATTCCAAGGCATTTTAAGGAGGCTTCCCAATTCCAGGTAAGGAAGAGGAAAGTAGTTTTCAGGGAATGAGGGTTTACTTTTTGTTTGCTGGGGGAATAATAAAAATTAAACTGTGATTCTGAAAAGCAGGCCTGAAGCCAGGATTGGCTCACGCTTGCTTTTGGGGTGATCTGATTTTTGTACCGGGAGGGGGTTCCCATTTCGTGCTCCCGAAGTACCAAAGGAAACTAAAGAAATGGGAAAAATGGATACCGCACACAACTCTACTAGCGAAGTGAGCTACTTTCTGAAACCATCACAGGTGGTTATGCTAGATGGCACTCAGCTTCCTTTCCATTTGGCAAACATCTCCTCATCCAGATAAGCTGAATCTTAATACCTGATAGGATAGGTACCATGGGCATCTATGTTGCAGCAAAATCAGGTGGAGAAAGTCCCAGCATGTTATATTCTTTAAAGTGACTTGAAGGAACACGCACGCGCACGCGCACACACATACAACATCATTCATTTACAAATTGTAGGGATATAGACAGTTCCCAAGTTATGAACAAGATAGGTTTTGTAGGTTTGTTCTGAAGTTGAATTTTGTATGTATGTCAGAATTGCACACACAAACACACACACAGAAGGGTTAACACCCCTGTAGTGTCTGTTTTGCTGTCTATGCCCCTGTTTCAAAAGGGTTCACTTTCTGTCCCTGTGATCATTGGATTTTGAAAAATTTAGCTAGTTGTGTAAACAAGGATTGGTGGTAGAGCTTCAGTGGAGACACCTTTTCCCTGTGATAACTTTTTCAGGAGTGAATTTCTTTTCCAATGCATAGATTTCTCTCACTTCCTGTTGTCTCATTCCTGTTAACTATGATTCGTTTGTAAGTCAGATGTTTGTAACTGCCTGTATTTGGTAAATAATATGTCAAGCAGAGTATAGTATGGTAGGAACTTGTAGTAGAAAATAGAAGGAAATACTCCAGATGTTCTAGTTATATTAAAAAAGGAAATCTTATAGTTATTGTTTAGGGGATGAGGGTTCTCACTCTTAAAAAATCTCTGAGATCTGGGAGGAAACACCCTCAGGATGGCCTTCCAGTTATGATCAGCTGAGAGGTTCAGTCAAAGAATTTTGGACATCCTTCAGAAACTTTGGTACCCATCTGTCCTTGGAGGTGATCAGAGAGAGTGACACCTGGCCCAGGAACAGTTCTCAGTAGGTGGCTAATAGACCATGAGTTAAGTTTTATAGATTAAATCTGAGGGTGATTTTTCCTTCACAGGTTATTCCAGAAGTTCTTATAAATAAATTAGTCAGGGAAAGGTCCTTTAGATCCATTTTCTTGTATCTGGTTTCTTTATTTCATGTGGAAATTCAAATGCTTACCAAATCTCACTTTGATGAAACCATGCTGCAGTTTCTTTCTTTTACTGGTGTACTTTTATCTCCTATTTTAATCTGAACTATATATTCTGTCAAAAATTTCAAGCCATTCCAATTCTTTGCTTTGGATTAGCCAGAAATCATTAATTATATAAATAACTAAAATTATCCCAGTGTACCAAATGGTAAGTGTAGTCATGTCTGATCTTCTCCTTCCTGTAATACAAAATAATATAATTATATGATATATTGATATTTTAGTTTGAAGAATGAAAAAATTACTACAATCAAAGGTATAAATGGATAAAACTAGAAATGGAAAAAAAACAATATTGGCCATTAAACATATTGAAAGCTGTTTTGCCTGTGGCATCAGCATGCTACAGAAGTAATATTCGTGATTAAAATGCTGGGTTTAATTGACTATATCTCAGTTTAATGTCTCCTTTTGCTTCACCATTCCATAGCTGGTTAAGTCTTTCATCAAAGTTGATTTTGTTGCAAACTACATATCCTATATTAATTGCTTACATTTGTCCTGCTCTAGGATTTCTTACTTACAGTCACTAACTCCAATAGCTTTTGACTTCATTTAATAATAATCATAAGAAACTTTTAATTATATCCCACCACCATCTCCCAGAGGGACTTGGAGCAGCTCACAGAACACTCAAGGTGTGACAAGCAAAATACAAGTGCAAAACAAAACATAGACAATAAACAGTCAACACAACATCATATATTCACAGTACCCCCTGGTAAAAACAATAAAAGATAAAACAGCAATATTCGATCTCAAAACTGTAAAGTGCTAATGAAGAACCTAAAGATCCTCATATGTATTATTAGAGATTCTAAACATGGTTGAATACAATCATTATCTTAGATACTGTAAACTTTCATAAGCAACTGGATCTTTTTGCCCATTAGTTCCATCTTATCAATATGGTTTTTCAATCATACTTGTTTCCCCTCAGGAGATAGGGCAGAATACAAATAAAGAGTTGTTATTATTATTATTATTATTATTATTATTATTATTATTATTATTATTATTATTATTGATAGCACCAGCTTAATTTATGCTAACATGTGCTATTGTATATTACTAGAGGTCAGACAGTCCAACGACTAAGGATGTTTTCCCAACAGCATTATAGAATGGAGGCCAATTGAATGATCTACTTATACAGAATTCTGGGAAATGTAGTTTAGGGAAGCCGAGGACCTCTCTAGCTAAGAATTCCAAAGGCTCCACCCTGAATTACATTTCCCAGAATTCTGCAGGAGCAACTCAAATGATTGGCAGAAAACAGTCTTCATTCTATAGTGCTGGTGGGGAAAAAATTAACCCCGCCCCCTCACACACACACACAAATGACAACAACCCCTGCATTTAAATAATATAATCCCCTTCTAACAAAGCCATTTGTTTGTCATTGGAGACTGGAGAAATCATTAGAGACATGCCCAGCTATTTCCCTGGACCTGGAAACACTGTGAACATCTTTGCTTATCCTCCCCCCCCCCCCCCCCCGTCCAATGATATGGAAACAGTTGGGAGGGGGAGTATATTGCTTGAAATGGCTTGGGAGGTCAACATCAGGAGGCATAACTTGTCCGAACGTATCTCCTCCTATGAGCCAGGAAGATCCCTAAGGTCATCTGGTGAGGCCCTGCTCTCGGTCCCGCCTGTCTCACAAGCATGGCTGGTGGGGACAAGGGACAGGGCCTTTTTGATCGTGGCTCCTCTGTTGTGGAACACCCTCCCCAGAGATGTACGACAAGCCCCAACCCTTTTGAGTTTTAGAAAAGCCCTGAAAACATGGCTATGTGCCCAGGCTTTCGAAGATTAAATGATAAAGATGACCCGGACTGATTTATGGCTACAGCACGAGGATTTTGGATGAACGGATTTTTAACCATATGTTTTATATTTTTATTTTGTTTTAATTGTTTTAATTGGATTTTCATTGCTATGTTTTAATTATGTGTAGGCATCGAATTGTTGCCCATTGTGTACACCGCCCTGAGTCCCTTCGGGTGAGAAGGGCGGGATATAAATGTTGTAAATAAATAAATAAACTATAGAGACGTAGTGATGTACGAAACATACATTCATTGGGGCTAGAGGTGCAAGAGTCCCATGAAATGGGGGAAAATGTAGATAAAGAAAATTCTTTCTAACCTGAAAAATAGCACTCTAGGAATCATTAGATCCTCCACCCTGAATCTATGGTAAACCTCTGCTGGAAGTTGGCCATCACATAGGAGGACGTACAAATGCTAAGAGGATTGTATTCTCTGGAAATTTCTAGGTCCTCCAGTGAATGTTGGCCAGAGTCATTCTGGAGGACCTACAGATTCCGAGGGGGAACATTTTAATCAAATCTGTAAATAATCAAATATGCAAGTCAAAACCATAAACATGGGTGGGCAACTATACATCTCAAAATGCAGAGGCACAGTCATTTTAATATCCTGTTGTCATTTGTTGTTCTGCCCCCATAAGCTGTTTATGTGGAAGGTGCCTTGATCTAGCAGAGAACAGATTGGGATGGCACAGATGAACGGTTAACAATAATTTAATAAACAATAAAAGTCCAAATCCTCACTGCCCCCAGGATTAACTAATAAAAAGTCTTTGAGGGGTAGGAAGAAGTTTTGCTTGAACCAAATCTTTGCTTACTTTGTTCTACCTTGTGCTTCTTCTTCTTGTCCTTTGGTTCATCTGTCTCTTGTAAAAAGAGTTCCAATATTAATGTGCTAATTTTGCTTCTCTCCAGCCTTCCTCTACACCCTTCAACTCCAAAATGGACAATTCCAGGAGAAGCAGTTTACAATACAGCCTACACCTTCCTAACTAGGGAAGAAAATAGAGGGGTCTCTGTAGAGGCACGGAATCTGTCATTTTTGAAATGCATTCTACATTGTACGCAGAATGTATGCAAATATGCAATATGATGATCTATATAGTGAAACCATTTTTGTAAACTATTCAGATAGTGTTCAATATTACACAGTTATTTTGTTAGCTTTCAGTTGGACAAGCTGACACTGAAGCCTCTCCTTTAGTAGCTACCATGACACGTAGGTCTCAACCAACACATTATAATGTGTTGTCTGTATTATAGCTGGGGGAGAGAAAGACAGCAGCTGTATGAATAATCAATAAGTATAGGCTGTGCACATAATAGCCCCCAACCCACCCACTCTCAAACCAGCAAATATTTTACATGCCTGTTGTATGACCAGTATGATGGCAGAGAGACAAAATGCATCTTTTGTAAAACATTAAACTAACTGAACACCTATTCTGGAATCAATTATACTATTTTACAAGATTTTGTTTCCAAGCTACAACAATCCATTTCAAAGAAACATTATGTCCTGACAGACTTAAAAAGAAGCACATTCTTTTCCAGTCTGTAAGTTTACTTATTTATTTTAGTAACACATTTTCTTTCATCAAGAGATATTAACAAATAAGCAGCAAAGCCAATAGTCATGGCTGGGCTCACCTGGTAGAATTTATAGGACAATTTTAATAAGTGAATTCACTACCACACTTTTTATGAAACATCATTCAGATAAAAATGGAAACACAGTTGGTAGGTGAAACAGGCTGTTCGGATGAAGTTTTGTGTTTGGTTTTGATTGGGCTTTTACGTATTTCTATCCTACCTTTTAATAGCAGCTTTTTTCAAGGCTTCCTGAAATTATAGCATAAAGATACTTTCAGAAAAAATATAATCATCTAAAAGGTTAAAATGAAAACTACAATTAAAACCCAAACTGAAACACTAGTTGAACCAAGGAATTCGTGGCTAGGAATCTCTATTGCTAGCTTTGGCACATTTGTTACACAAGCAAGAGAAAGCACACAGCCAAACACACTCTTTTATGCAGGATAAAATGTAAAGACAGTCAGAAATCCTAATGATACGAGCCACTTTTCTTCCAAACAGTTTTGGAACACATGTTAAAGCAGTCTTTATGTCCATTTTTTGAGCTACCATATCAACCCAAAAAAGGGACCTGTCTTATGAAACAAACACTGTTTTCATAAATATGGAGCCAGTCAATATTTTCAGTGTGTATTTGAAAGATGTAGAAAGATGTTAACAGATGAAACAGTGTTGCGAGCACAGGGAAAAAATGACAGTTACTGCTTCCTTTCCTGCCCATTTACCTTCCCTGTAAGTGGGCCTTGTACCAGAAGTCATTATTATGTCAATTGATGCATTGTTGGCACATCATTGCTGAGTTTATGTCTAAAATGGCTATAAGTTATTTATGACCTTTATCACACCTGTCTAACCATGTAGAAAGTTCAGAATGGTGGAAGGTATTGCATAGGAAATTACCTACATGGAGCAGCAGTGTTGAAGCCAAGTAGTTAGGATGATGAGATTGTCCTCCATCTGTAGTGGCAGACTAATATTCTTAGGAATTATTTCACATCCCTCACCTTTATATAATGAGGTAACATCATAGCATTACTTTTATGTTTATTTATAATTAATATATACGGTGTAGGTCAAGATGAAATCTTTTAATTTGAGAGTATGTTGATCTTACTGATGACAGGTCTCAGCTATCTAGTTACATTACAAGCTTTTCCTCTGTGAGTACCACACCAGCATCATATATACAAATTTCACAAGGCTGTGTTCAATGCCAGAATCTACTGCAACACATCCCTTTGAGTCAGAGCCTAATGTCATTACAAGGCCTACAGCAGCTGCATCAATCCTGTGCCAGTGAACTATTGTGAAATCTCACCATGAATAATAAACATTCTTTGTCATTCCTGCCCAAATACTTTTGCTACATCCATTTCTGTTGTAAATTTATTGTCAATTGTTTACTACATTTTCTCAACTTTTAAACACATTCAGCCAAAACAGCCAAATGTGTATCTCCACATTTCATGGAGCAAGAAAAAAAATCATTGGACAGCATCTGAAAACTGCTGTCACTAAACATATATTATATTTTATAGTGAGACATGAAATGAAGTGACTCAAGAAAATGTACAAACTGATAAAATGGTAGTGTTCAAGCAACAGCAATAATGAAGCATCAAATTTGACTTTTTCGGGTTTTTTAATTGGTTACTTAACTTTGAACTATCAATTTGAGATACCATATGCATTTCTAATATGAAATTTCCTTAATTACAATATTAGATTCTTTTTAAGGATGATCTTTGAGGTGATGAAGCATTTCAAAGCATCCAGTCCAAAACAGGAGGTTGGACTGGATGGCCCATGAGGTCTCTTCCAACTCTATTATTCTATGATTCTAAATATGATTCTATGATTCACTGCTATAAGGGCAATGATGCATGATCATAATATTAAGACCAAAATCAATATAAATCTATTACAAGCTGAATTCATTTAGATCCATTAATTTTGTAGTAGGTATATTATTAGTAGTCATGCAACTTTAGTATCTGCATCTCCAACAGGTAAATTCTGTGACATCCCTTAAGGAAGTACTAATTTACCATTATAGACTTTACTAAGACCTATGGATAGGTTTAGGGTTGAACTTAGGGGCCTGTAACAAAGGATGTAAAGGAGAAAGCAAAAAAAAAAAAGGAAAATACATAACATTAATTCCAGCATTTAAATTTAATTCAATATTTTGCCTCATTTTAGCCCAGATCATAGAAAAGCTCATAAATACTCATAACGGCGTTTTTCAAAATTTTCAAAGCCCAATTTCTCATTGCCAGAATATCTGAATAAACAGTGGAACTGTTCTTTAGTGACATCATCAGCATAAATGTCATCTGTGCTACCTTAATCTATTACATTGTTATCTAGCTGACTATTCATAGGTGTTCTCTTCTGTACCATCCATAGCATTCCTAATTCCGCATTTCAATAAAACTTTTATGGAGCCCCCGATGGCGTAGTGGATTAAAATCTTGTGATTTGAAGGATGGGTTGCTGATCTGAAAGCTGCCAGGTTCGAATCCCACCCGGGGAGAGCATGGATGAGCTCCCTCTATCAGCTCCAGCTCCATGTGGGGACATGAGAGAAGCCTCCCACAAGGATGGTAAAACATCAAAAACATCCGGGCGTTCCCTGGGCAATGTCCTTGCAGACAGCCAATTCTCTCACACCAGAAGTGACTTGCAGTTTCTCAAGTCTCTCCTGACATGAAAAAGAAAAAGAAACTTTTTCACCATTTCTGGTAGAACTGGATCCCAAGTGCACTTTACCCATTTCACTACCAAATCAGTGTCTGGCTTCATCAGGTTTTCTCTTTTTATTTGACTAGAACGCATCTATTCTTGTCACAAATTGTGTAGTTGCTCCTCGAAAGGGTTGCTGAAACCAACATCTGATGGCTGCTTGGAATCATACTGACATAGTCACTATTTTCTTTGCTCCATCCTTTACATCCTTAATTACATGTGTGTGACACATATCCCATACTTGTGTTCTTAGCCCTGTGCCTAGTGGTCTACACCACACAGCCACAATTGAGTTCCCTCATCCATCCAGCCTTTGGGGTGAACATGAATAGTCACACCTGCTAGAATTGTTAATTTGGGGGGGGGGGGGGTGTTTTCCTTTTGAATATTATCATTGGGCACAGCTTGGTGCCATCTGTGCCAAGACAGTATGACAGTGAAATTGATTTTTTTATGATTGAATGTTTTCACAAGTATGGTTTCTCACCAGCACTTGCAATTTGATTACTAGGCACCTGAAACACGATTGAAGTTTTGTCCATATTATCAATGTTAGCCATATAGAAGTCAAATTTTGTCTCTGCTTTATAATAAATTGATGGAACAAAATGACCTTTCCATCCAACTCTTTAGGCACTTTATGCCAGATCATTATTCACTGAGAAAGAAACAATCCATAACCAGTCCATCTTTTAAACTGCATTATATCAGGTTGATGTTTTCTCCCTTTTTTGCTATCTGAAGCACCCTTATCTGAATGTTCAAGTGAGTCATAATGTAGCCATTTTGTTAGCATTCTGTTGCACAGTCATTCAGTTCATTTTCCATTGCTTGAAAAGACACGGGCTCACAACGCAGTCCTTTCTTTGATTTCAGCACTCCTTGTAGTTCAGCCTGTTTCCTTCAGTCTCTAACGCGTTTTTCATTGATGTCAAATTCTCTTGCAGAGACACAATTATTGGATTGCTTTGCACATTCAATAACATTCAGTTTGAACGATGCCTTGTAAGAAGTGTTCTTTTCAGAACTAATTTTGCAAAGAGTACGAAGTTATAATTCTATTTTATATTACTATAATAACCATAGGATTGATCATAGGCTTATTGTAGGATTTATTGAAATATTAAACACATATAAGTGAAAACTTCAGTATTGTCTGTAACTTAAAAGTGTTGAAATAGGGGGGGTTTGACAGTTCTTATCTACAGAGTTTCACTTTGGATCGCTTGCTTACGCTGCTTGCAAAGTAGGGTGAAGGGCACCAAGTCAACTACAGAGGTTCACTTGGGATTATGTGAGTGCTACTTGCAAAGTGTAAGTTGGCTTGGTACCTCTCCCCCCTCATTCAGTTAGTCAGTGCTTTCAGGATTATGGGCAGAAATCCGAGCTACCTCAACATCCCTATCCCCATCCCCACCAGGAGCTTCATCTTAGGCAATCATTTTGAATGGTTTCCAGGGAGCCCATGCTGCTGGTGTGTGTGTGTGGGGGGGGGGGAGCGAGTGGATCACCAAAAAGAAATTCAATAAATTCATCTCAGTTTGAGGCATACAAAGAGAGCTCTCGTGCCTTTCCTTCACCTCCAAACTGGGTGGGCCAATTTCTGTATGCTTTAAGCAGGGCAGAATGTATTTTTAGTAACTTCGGAGAAGACTGAGGGATTGAAAAAGCAGATAATTGAAAAGCAACCCAACAAACTCCTCTCCTCTTGAGGTGTGATATAGCACCTTTTTGGCAGTCTCTGCTTCCTCTTTCCTTCTCCATTGAGTTGGATGAGTTGGCTTTAAGTTCTATGGAACCAGCAGTGGCCTGTGGCTAAGTTTTCCAAGTACTTGGGGTAAAAAATTAGATTAAAATTTCTTGACTTATAGTGGAGTATATACAGTAGACTGTGAATGGGAAACATGTTGTCTGCCAGAAACATGTTGTCTACCAGATGTTGCTCTTACACAACTCCTTTCTTTCTTTACCACAAATACATACTAGCACAAAAAACATCTGGCGGGCCAAAGGTCCCCCACAAAGAACAGGCTCCTGCATTCCTTGAAAGAATCTCTTCCTTTTGTGGAAAATGAACAAAGAATTAGAAAACTGTTTCCTGAAGTTGAGTCCTCTCTCTTCTCTTGCATACTTCCACTAAAGAAAGGAATAATGAACTTAAAAGAACTTTAGTCTGATTAGTACAGCTCTTCTTGTGTTAGAAAGTGTTTCCAAAAGCATGAATTCACAAAAATAAATGTTCATCTGTCCTTAATAGTGGCAAGTAATGATGTGGATGTGACATTTAAACATCAGTGTAACATGGTTATATTATGATGTAACTAAGTTTCAATGCACATTCGGGGTGTGCAAATATTCATTTTTAAATAGTAAGTCGTATGTAATTTGTAAGTTTTGTATATACAAACAGATCTTAAGAAACATGGGGGGACCCACACAAAAACTTAAGAATCAAAACTCAACCAATACTTTTTCGTATGAATTCTGTAATGCTTGGAAGTCAGCGCAAGCAAGGCAAAGTCAGCAAGGCTGCCACTCCTCTTTAAATTAAAAAGAGATAGGCTGCTTCTCGCCATGAGGAGAGAAAAGCAAGAGGGTGGGGATGAGCTGGGAAAGAGACTGAGGGTCCATCCTGACTGCACATTTATCCCAGGAGCTCTCGCAACAACCAGGAGGCTGGCCAGACTCAGTTCACTGTAAACCCAGAAGCAACAGCTACAAATACGCAAGAGTTCCAGGCACGGGAATATTGCGAGTTTTGCCTGAATATCTGGATTTTCACATATCTGTATGTTCCTGCAATCGGAAATCACAGGATTTTTTTATCTGGGTTTGTTCCTGGGTTTTAGATGCTTGTTCCTGATTGGTTGGTTCCTAAAAGGAAGGTTACACTTGAGTATAAGGCAAAAATTTTGGCCTGGGAAGAGGAACTCCATCTTTCACCTGTTTAGTTAAGTTTATGGCAAAAAAATGAAGTTTCTGGGGTGCAAGAAGTACTTTCACAGTAAGTAGTACACAATGACACAGGAACTGACACTTTCAAACCAGGAACAGAATGCCATCATTACTGTAATTACTTAGAACTTGTTGTATGGTCATCTGTGCAGACAGGTTTCATGGTGTACTTGTGCCAGGAAACAACAGGATGATGTTGCTGGGTTATACATGTTGGTTCCTCATTGGGTGAATGCTAACAACATGGGTACAGTTCAGTAAATGGCAAAAACTTACTATTGGCTGTTGGGACATGGATGTGCTGGAGAGGAATGTAAATACTGACAGCCAAAGTCATCCAGGTGGCTAATAGGAAAAGCCATGTAGAAGTCAGGAACAGCACCCTGTTGTTCAATGCCACAAGTACACAACCAAATCTGTCTGGTCAGATGGCCAGGCAGCCAGGTTGTAAAAAAAGTAGATAATGACAAAGTTCTGTTCCTGACTTATAGTTGTGTGTTCCTGTTTTATTGTGTACTGCTGAGTTGGACAATAGTGGTCCTACCCCATGAAGTTTATTTGTGTGACAGATACTTTATGAAACGTTTGGAGGGCACAGTTTCTCTAGCAAGGACAAAGAACGGAACTTTTGCATGTCCGCATTGCGCCTTTTTTTTTTTAATCTCCAAGGCTTCCAGCGGAAGTCTCATGGTGGCCATCTTGGGAGCCTCTAAATCTCAGAACAAATCAGCAAGTCTGGACAACAGAGGCAGAAATCCCAGGACTAACAGATCTGTATGTGGATTTCTTCTGAAGTCCTGGGATTTTTTTGCCCCTGTTTAAAACCCGTGATATAGTGCTGTCTGGAAACGCCCTGAGAGAGCACAGAATTCTGGGAAATGTAGTTTGGGAAGGCGAGGAGCCCTATGGTAGAGAATTCAAAAAGCCCTGCCCTAAACTACATTTCCCGGAATTCTGTTCAGCATCAGAAAGCCCCAATTAGGATAGGGGAGAGATCTGTCTCTCCTAACAGCAGCCAGAGTTCTAATATGTTGTTGAATCTGCAAAAAGGAGGACTGACTGATATTTCAATACTAGTAAGTAAATCTGGGAAGAAATCCCTAAATTGAAGTTCTATTGGTCAAAGACATTCAATGAGATAGCTGTTGTGGCTTTTTTTAAAAACCCATTTTGGTCAGAACTTGGAAAAAATTCCCATAAATCAGTAAATGTATGAATATTTCTGAAACTTGTGGGAATTATTCCCTGTTATCTTGTGTCATTGCATAGAAAATTCAAGGAGATAGCTTTTGTCGTTTTTTAAAATTTGTAAAAAATTTGAAAATTCCCCAAAAATCTGTGAGTGAGTGAAACATTCTGAAATTTGATGGACTAACAGTGGTAAATGTGTTCTATAATTGCAGGCAGTTTCATGCCAATAGGTCTAACAATGAGGGAGAAAGGAATCATAGAATCATAGAATAGTAGAGTTGGAAGAGACCTCATGGGCCATCCAGTCCAACCCCCTGCCAAGAAGCAGGAAATCTCATTCAAAGCACCCCTGACAGATGGCCATCCAGCCTCTGTTTAAAAGCTTCCAAAGAAGGAGCCTCCACCACAGTCTGGGGAAGAGAGTTCCAGTGCCGAACAGCCCTCACTGTGAGGAAGTTCTTCCTAATGTTCAGGTGGAATCTCCTTTCCTGCAGTTTGAAGCCATTGTTCCGTGTCCTAGTCTGCAGGGCAGCAGAAAACAAGCTTGCTCCCTCCTCCCTATGACTTCCCCTCACATATTTGTACATGGCTATCATGTCTCCTCTCAGCCTTCTCTTCTGCAGGCTAAACATGCCCAGCTCTTTAAGCCGCTCCTCATAGGGCTTGTTCTCCAGACCTTTGATCATTTTAGTTGCCCTCCTTTGGACGCTTTCCAGCTTGTCAACATCTCCCTTCAACTGTGGTGCCAAGAATTGGACGCAGTATTCCAGGAGCCCCTGAAGTTTTTCCATTGGCACAATCACTTAACAAGAAGTAACAAAAAAGTAGTTAACTCATTATAGCTATGATGAGGACCCCATCAAATTTTTTAAACACTTTAGAAATGATTTTCTCCCACTCCCACATTTCTCAATGAGTATTGAAACATTTTTTTATTGATTGCACAGGCCTAATGCACACATCAGTAGGATGACAATAACTTTATAAAGGAACTGAAATTTCAGTTGTGGCCTCCCATTTATTGCAACATGTGGCTCCGTATTTGGAGATCTTAGCAGGAACATATCTGGATCTTAACACTGTCTTTAAATATTACAAACAATCTTTAAATTACAAACAGTACTGAAGATGCTATAATAAGTAATACAATATTTGGGAGTAACATTGTAAAAACTATTTCATTGAAAATTACATGTTTAAAATAATTGCAATCTATTTATTTTCCTTCAACAACAAAATCATCAATAAAATAATCGATAACAATTTAAATGCTTTCCAAACGAGTGTGATGATTCAATTTAAAATTATTTACATCTGTCTTAATAGGATTGTTTGTTTATTGTTTTTAACTGTACTGTCATTTAACTGTTTTAAACTAAATTGTAAGCTGTCTTGATTTTTCTTCTGAGAGAAAGGCAAGATATAAATTGGATAGAACTGACTGATTAAATAATTAAAGAAAGGTCAGAAATCAGAACTTCAGCAGTTCCTTGACTGAACTGAAAAATATATGTAAGAGACAAAAAGATGCAGAACAAGAATAACTTCAATTGGACATTGGTGTCGTCGACAATGAGAAGCATGGGTAAATGATCCTCTATTTTGTAATTGATTTCATTTGAACTTCATTTATGTACATAATAGCAATTGATAGGAGTGAAATTAACTGAAGGGGAATAGATTAAATTTTGAAGAAGCGGCTGGGTAATTAATTGGAGGTGATCCCTTGAATTCATATTTGTCTTACTTTTAAATTGCTATTTTTTTTAAAAAAAAAAACTTACTCTCATACGTTGGTGCAAATATTGCTTTATTTTGCCATGTATGAGAGACATGGGTCTTATTTTTAAAACAACTTGTAGGCACTCTCTTTTTTGCAGTGTTTCTGTATTAATGCAAATTAATCATTATTGAAAAGGAACTGCTGATTTGAGATGATCCAGGGTGCAGTACAAATTAATTGAAGAATTAATTTCATTTCAGGTGATGCAAATGTGAAATTAATTTGCTACCTTTGTTTTCTGTGAAATGTAAATAATCCTATTAATTATTTGTTAATCTGCATATATAGATATGAGTCAGCCCATACTGATTTCATTCAGTCTTATGTTCTGTGGTTCTGTATTCCAGGGGTTCTTAAATTCCTAAAATAATCCCTGAAGCCTAATTTCTTTGAAAGTCCATAGAAAAAGGGTGCCCCACTTCCCAGTGACACAATGTAGTACACACTCCCATTTCGATAAGCTCCCAGTATAATTGATCACTGAAACAAATAAAACCAACAAAATACATGTTAAAAGACTAAGGACTTTATCACACAAGGCAGACAAATCAGCATTGCAGCTGGACTGTGTGCATCCTGCTGCCAGTCTACCTTCCCACTGTGATTCTCTCAACCCTTGCTATTGATGGGTAAAACCTATCAATCCCACAACATTTCCATCACTTATCATTGTGCAATGCATCCCTTCCTCCTCTGAACCAGAATGACAGTCGTAAAATGACATCAGGAATGGGATTCTTCTCCTCTTTTCCCTCGTAATTCTCAAGCCAACTATTTCCATATATTTTAGATTTATATTTGCTTTTTTTGTTTTTAAATGTTGGAATGATGCAATTGCATTAAAAAATAAGGACCCACAGTAATGTGGGAAAGCAGGGATACAAGAGTGAGCAGAAGTATGATCTTGAATTGACACAATTGTGCTAATGAATCGGGGTACATTACCAAGGATTCTCAATGGTGTGAACCCACTATTAACAATAACATGACTGTAGTGAAATAGTGGGTTCATGAGATAAAGTTCTCAAAGCATACCAACACACATGATAACTTTATAATGATAATATAATAAAATCAGATTCCAAAAATCATTATATAATTTAAATGCTGGACTTAGCATTTGGTGAAATTTTATATTCAAGGAACTATTTACATAAACTGTGTTGATCACCAAGTTTTTTTACAGATGACCCAGAGCTGGATACGAAGTTATTTCAAAGCTATGCAGTAACCACTTGCCAATTAACTATAAGTTCAGCAGTAAATGACAATATAGTACTAGATATCTCATACCAAGATTATGGCCCAAATAAAAGTCTCCAAATCATTATCTCACTCAGAATATATGGAATGTAATCTACAACAGACAGAATCTGAAAATTAAATTGATGTTAAGATCAGGAAGCATGACATAACTTGGTGTGAAATTTATAACTCATTTATATTTGGAGATTTCAAAAACTGATTCCAAGTACTGTATGAAGTATTTTATCCACCCGCAGAAAATTCACTCTAATACTCTGGAGGAAGCGGGAAATCATAGAGGCTGGTTTTTAAGGACTGCTATATATCTTTTTGGCATGTTTTCCTAAACTAAGAATATTCAAACATATAAGATATAGTGTTCTAGAAGATTGTTTTTCTTAGGCAGGCCTGATATAGTCAAAGGAAAGGGGAAAAGAATACTGGAGTCAACAAATAAGCAACATATGAAGGAAAGAGATGACTATTAAATTAACTCAAAAATTTTGACCACAAAGGTCCCCAGAAAACTTTAAAAGTCAAATTACAAACCAGAGAATTGTGTCAGATGTGCTGGAATTCTACATTTTAATAACCATCTGGAAACTCTGTAGATATCCTAACTATGTCATGACCTAAAATGCCTTAGACATACTTCATTATCATATAAAAATAAGAAAATGTCAAAGTGCTGTTCAGTACTAACATAGCATTTGTTCACAGTACTATTGTTTTAGGTTACATGGTACTGAGGTTTATTCAATGTTGGACAAGTGGAGAAATAAAGAAACAAGAGGGTGCACTATTCTCAGCATAACAACTAGAACCAGTGGTACAAAAAAGAAGTCTAGTAAAGTCATAATGTTTTGTACAACACCTTGTATGACCGCTTATAGAACAGTAGTGCAATGTCTTGTGGAGCAACTTGCTGAACAGCTTATAGAGCCCTTTGTAAAACCAGAAACCAAAGGTCCATCTACATTGATGATTTAATACAACTCCAAGCCAACTCAAAACTACAGCAGCTACAAAAAAAATCCCATTGCCAATGTGCTGCAGCATGCATTAAAGAGAGTATCACACATTTTAAAAGTTGCAGAAAAGTCCAAAACATGCCTTAAAATGTGTTGCAATATATCCCAGAACCAGGGTGAAATTGCCTCTACAAAATGTGGGGCACATTATAGACACCTGCCCCTGTTGAAGCACATTACAGAATCCAGAATGGGGACTGCTGAAAAATGCCCCAAGGGTATGGCTACCTAACAGAGGGCTAATTGACTCCCCTGGGAGAGGTAATTGATTACCTCTGCTCTTAACTGTCACTTTCCTTTTATCCACCCCATATGCCACCAGAGTGCTGATGCATATCACTGCAGGAAATGGTGAGGGGAAACTTACAAGCATCCACAAGGCTGGATTCCATGGTGAATATAATCACCTTCCTAGCTTTAAACCAGTTCATGGCATCGCAATTTAATCACACACAACAAAACCAGTTTCTCCAAAATTGTTTCCATGCTGCATTATAGTGTCAGTATAATGGGGTGTAAGTACTGGATTTGATACTTGCACTAAGATACTTGCACTAAGTTTCTGTAAACTTTATGCTAGTAGAATAACATAACTGGATACCAATTTTCTCTCCACCAAGAAGAGGCAAAGTAACCATTTCTAAAAATTTTGCTAGATTTTGAATGTGTGGTTAGTGAGTTAGAAAAGCATAATGGATCCTTGACATTGTCTGGTCACCAGCTGTTGAGATTATGTATTTATTTTTAAAAAAATATTTATACTCTGCCCTTCTCACCCCGAAGGGGACTCAAGGCAGAGCACAACATATATATGGTAAGCATTCCATGTAGGGAAATAAATAATTATAAATATACACAAACATTAAAACATTAAAAACATTAAACATTAAAATCAGTTATATCTACTTTAAAATCAGCTGTTTAAACCAGCTTAGTCAGGACACCATGCTGGCTCTGGTCAGCAGAGTAGGTTTCCTATTATTGCCTCATTGCACTGCCCCAAAGGCTTGGTCCCACAGGCAGGTCTTTACCATCTTTCTAAAGGACAGGAGGGAGGGGGCTGATCTAATCTCACCAGGGAAGGAGTTCCATAGCCGAGGAGCAATCACTGAGAAGGCCCAGGTCTTTACCATCTTGGAGGGAGGGAGCTTATCTAATCTCACCAGGGAGGGAGTTCCATAGCTGAGGAGCAATAACTGAGAAGGCCCTGTCTCTCGTCCCTGCCAATCGTGCCTATGATGGTGGTGGGACCAAGAGCAGGGCCTCCCTGGAAGATCTCAATCTCCACGGTGGTTCATAGAAGGAGATGCGTTCAGACAGGTAAACTGGGCCAGGGCTATTTTGGGCTTTATAGGCCAAAGCCAGCACTTTGAATTGTGCTCGGTAGCAAACTGGCAGCCAGTGGAGCTGACGCAATATAGGAATTGTGTGCTCCCTGTACGCCATCCCAGTTATTAACCTAGCTGCCTCTCGTTGGACTATTTGAAGCTTCCGAACAGTCTTCAAAGGCAAACCCACATAGAGTGCATTGCAGTAGTCTATCCTAGAGATAGCAGTTTTGTCACTGTGTGGATCTCTCACAAATTTTGATCACAGCACTTGAGGGTAACTCAAAATCTACCATGTCTCAAAGGTATTACTGTGTAGAAGGACACAGAAGTACTGTGATAGTGTCTTAAATATGCTAATGCCACATTTGTGCTCATTTCACACTTGTGCCTTACAGCCATGGTAGCCATTGCATTAAGGTACTTCAAAGCAGTAACACATGGAGAGTGTCTCATTAGGATTAGCTTTCCCTTTTCCCTGGTAGCCCTAGAGATTCCTTGAGAGGTGTTCCCTCCAGTAAAAAGAATGGTCTTTTTAAAAATTCATACTTTTCCCATTTTTGGAAGGGGTCCTGTTCACCTAGCCAATGTGAAAGTGATGGACCTCCTGTATTCTGCAGGAGTACTAGAACACTGAAAATTTTGAGGAAGATAAAATCATCATCATCATCATGGCAGTAAATATAGTATATATTTCCATAATTTTGATCCCTAACTAAGATTACAGGCTCAGATTTGGGAAATGATAGAAGGTAGATAGGGGCAGGCAAATATATACTCATAGAACTCTGGTGGAAATATATCTGCTTTGCTTGGATTCTGTTTTGAGTGTGGCTGGCTACCCATATTAATGAAGGTTCCTTGCCAAAACACCTATGGATATCTTCATCTGCCCATTTCATGTCTCTCCAAGACTACTTTCATTGTTTACATTTCTAAAACAGTTCACGACCCTCACTAGAATGTAGCCAAAGTACATGTAATTGTATTTGATTGCATTGGTCCTTTGATCTCCATTCCTTCTCTTTGCAAACTTTTTAGCCCCTGTTCACTGAAGTTTAGAAATATACATTCATCTGGCCCATGACATGTAATTGTCTGAAGTTACAAATAAAGTGTAACCTCTTTATAAATCACTATAACATCAGCAGTAAAAAGAAATGTGAAATAAGTATTTCTATAGTGGGAAATTACCTTCTTGTCTGAGCAGTAAATGGCAGCAGCAATGAATATACACTCCAATTTATTTTAAATGCGCTATTTTAAAATGTGACTGGCTGTTCTCCTTTTTCCACTGAGTCAATTTCCAAATGCAGTCAACATGTTTGAGTGAACTTGTTCCCCACCACACAGTTTACAATAACTTTCTATAAAGGCATATGTGATCTACTCCATTGAACATTTACTTGAAAATAAATCCAGTTGATTTCAGTGGCACTTATGGCAAAGTACTTTATGTAAAGGATTGCAGCCTTAGCCATGGTGCTAGTCATCTTCAAAGATTAGCATAAATAAGGCATCTGCTTGAGGCTTCCTAAAAAGCACAACATATTACAATTTACAAGTTAAAGCATCTCATATTCTAGCTTAAAATGTGGGATGAACAGAAAATTCTTACAGCAGTATGAGGATTTTGATTGCTTTCAAATTACTACATGAAATTCATAATCAAGCAGAGTTATTCAGCTTATTTTTAGATTCCACTCTTAAAATACCTTACGCCACACTTTTACTTTCAAGAGCTAAGGGGTTATGCCTGCCCCTGTCACTTTAATTGTCATACTTAAATTGTAGTTGAAGTCACACATGTTTTAAATCCTGTTAAAACCATTCTTGTCCCTAATTAACATTGTTTCCATATTATCCACTCAACTGTTTCTTCTCCTGCAAATTAAAAAGAATTAGGGAAAAGAATACAGAGAATGCTATCCTAGCATTACGGAGGGAAAGCAGTGTGCATTTATTTGGAACTTTCTCTTGTCTCCCCCTCCCCACCAAACATTCATGCAGTATATCTTGGCATGACCATCTCACACTGTAGCCTGAAACTGACTGAAACGTGTTTCTCTCAAGATGCGTTTTACTGGAAGTGATCTGCCAATAGGAAAGAGACTGACTCCCTATACCATCCAATTTCTCTGCTTTGGATACAGGTTGAGCAGCCCTTATCTAAAATGCTTGAGGCCAGAAGTGCCCCATATTTCAGCTTTTGGAATTCTCCTATATACATAATGAGATGTCTTGAAGATGGGACCCAAGACCAAACAATAAACTGATGTTTCATATGTGCCTTACACACATAGTCGGAAGGTGATTTTATACGCAATATTTTTCAAAACCTTTGTGCATGAAACCTAGTTAGTGCCTACGGAAAGATCAGAAAGCAAAGGTTTTGCTATTTTAGCCACACATGGGGACAATTTTGAAGGACTTTGGAATCCCAGCTAAACGATACTCAACCTGTATGAAGAAGAAAGGAGGAGGGGGTTAGGCTGGGGGAGGGAGAAGAATAATGGAATCATTGAGTTGGAAAAGACCTTGTGGGCCGTCCAGTCCAACCTCCTGCCAAGAAGCTGGAAAATCGCATTCAAAGCACCCCCAACAGATGGCCATCCAGCCTCTGTTTAAAAGCCTCCAAAGAAGGAGCCTCTACCACACTCGGCAGAGAATTCCACTGCTGAACAGCTCTCACAGTTAGGAAGTTCTTCCTAATGTTCAGGTGGAATCTCCTTTCCTATAGTTTGAAACCACTGTTCCGCGTCCTAGTCTCCAGGGCAGCAGAAAACAAGCTTGCTCCCTCCTCCTTATGACTTCCTCTCACATATTTATACATGGCCCTCATCATGTCTACTCTCAGCCTTCTCTTCTGCAAGCTAAACATGCCCAGCTCTTTAACCTGCTCCTCAAAGGGCTTGTTCTCCAGACCCTTGATCATTTGAGTTGCCCTCCTCTGGACACATTCCAGCCTGTCAACATCTCCCTTCAATTGCAGTGCCCAGAACTGGACAGAATAGAGGGGTAGCATGACTTTCCTGGATCTAGACACTAGACTCCTGTTTATGCAGGCCAAAATCCCATTGGCTTTTTATCTGCCACGTGACATTGTTGGCTCATGTTCACCTTCGTGTCCACGAGGACTCCTAGATCATTTTCACATGTACTGCTATCAAGCCAGGCGTCCCCCATTCTTTATCTTTACATTTCATTTTTTCTGCTTAAGTGGAGTATCTTGCATCTGTCCCTGTTGAAATTCATGTTGTTCATTTCGGCCAATCATCTCTCTAATTTTTTAAGATCATTTCTGAGTTCTGCTTCTGTCTTCTGGAATATTGGCTATCCAGGGCCGTAGCAAAAAAATAATAATTCAGAGGGGGTTTTGAAAATTTTGAACTTCTACCCCCCCCCCCCCCCCCCCGCTACAGACCCGTCAATATCTGCTTGAGATAGTGCCTGGAGGGACTCTTAATTTTTTGCATCTCATAGACTTAGCATGGGGATTTGGTTAACTAGTTAAAATTCATGAGTAAACCAGGTTTTTTTAAAATCTGAAAAATTTCGGGGGTGGTTTCAATCCCCCCACCTTCCCGGCTACAGGCCTGTGGCTATCTCCCAATTGTGTCCTCTGCTAACTTGATGATCATCATGCCTTCTCTGTACAAGAAGTACAGGGAGCAAGAAGGAGAGGTGGCAGAAGGGGGCGAGACAGGAGCAAGAGAAAAAGAAAGAGAAGAAGAATAGGGACAACAAGAAGAAGAACAGGAGGAGGAGGCAGCAAGAGGGAAAGAAGGAGGAGAATGCGGGGAAGGAGATGAAGAGGAAGAGCAGGAGTAGCAGAAGAAAAAGGGCCTGAAGAAGGCCAAGAAGATGAGGAAAGAGAAGGAGGACGAGGAAAAGGAGGAGGAGGAGGAGGAGACACTTTCGGCATTTGAAGAAGTAGGCTGTGGTCCACAATCCTGCATCCTGAAAGAAACAGGTGTGCCTCAAAGAAGCCACAACACCCTTTTTACCTCAGCCTCCGCTTGCCAATCAGGCGGGAAGTGTATATGCAGACAGACGCGCGACGTGGCTCGCGTGCCTTAGTCAGAATAGGAGAGGGGGCTGCGCGCGCCTCTCCTGTACCTGTTAAGGCGCGCAAAGGAACACAGGTGCGTTTAGGAAGGGAAAGCCGCTTTGATAAAGCCAGGGATGCAGAGCGAGCGAGCGAGCGAGCGGGAGACGGGGACTGAGGGGGTTCCTCTCCAAGGCCACCGCCAAGGGAACGGGTTCAGCGTCAGAGTCTCGCCTTGTAGGAGACTCCCTTCCGACAGAGCTGCTCAAAGGGTCCCAAGAAAGTTAGTTGGATGTTTCCCAGCAGGACTTTTCTCCTTCTGTAAGCCCTGCCGGGAAACAGCCAACGTTGCCAAGGCAGGACTAGTTCTCCAGAAGAAGGAGAAGAAGCCAAGCAAGCGGGGGGCGTTTGGGGCGCCTGCGTCCTTTGCCAGGAAGCCCCTCCGTACCTCGTTGCTGAGGCGCTGCCTGGGGCGGCTTCTGCCTCTGTTGCGCCGCCGCTTGGAAGAGGTACCGGCTCCACAAGGCAGGAAGCAGGACCAAGGCGAGGGGAAGCCACCTCGCCATCGCGACTGGCCAAGTGAGGAGAAGTGAGGAGAAGAGCAGAGCCGCTTCTCCAGAAGAGAAGAGGAGGAGGAGGAGGAGGGGAAAGCACACACACACACCCCGCCACCAGGGACCAAGGGACCGCCTCTGTCCCGCTCTCTCTCTCGCTCGCTCGCTCTCTTTTCCTCGCCTGGCCCTCTTGGCCCGAAGAGGGGGGTCACAAGACAATGAACAATCGGGGAAGCCTTCCAAAGTGGGAGGCTGGAGCACGAAGGCAGAAGGGAATTTGGGGGCGGAGGAGTTGGGGGGGGGGGGGAGTGAAGGCATGCCGAGCCCGGAGATAAGGGAACAACAACAAGGTCGTGCCCAGAAAGTCCGGGAACAGCTCAAAACAACAACAGCTGAGAAGGAAAAGAGGAGGAAGCCATGGGAATCTGGTAGCCTGTCAAGTGAGAGGTGACAGGATGGCATGCATCTAGACCAGGCATGGGCAAACCTCAGCCCTCCAGGTGTTTTGGACTTCAACTCCCACAATTGTGGGAGTTGAAGTCCAAAACACCTGGAGGGCTGAAGTTTGCCCATGCCTGGTCTAGACTGGAGCATCAAGGTAGTTTGATTCAAATTGAATTGCTATGTCTCAATGCTATGGAATCATGGGTGTTGTAGTTTACCAACGTCTTTAGCCTTTTCTTCCAAAATGTGCTGGGACTTCACCAAACTAGGCTTCCAGGATTCCACAACAGTCAAAGTGCTGTCAAATGGCATTAATTCGACAGTGGTGATGCACTCCCAAAAGGCCATTTTGGTGTTCCTGTTACACTGTCACAAAAATTTGATGCCTATAATGTTAGCCCTCTATTTGTATATTTGACCTGTTGATTCCAAAAATTGCACCAGTTTCTATCAGCTCTAGTTTTTGAGATACATAACAGATGCCATCTACTATGCAGATGCCATATGCCATATGTAAGCCATATGTAAGCCACCCTTCGGGGTAGACAAAGACGAGGGGGAATAAGGTAAATAAATAAATGATAAATACTAGTGCTCTACTGGAGCTGTTCAGCAGTGGGGGCTATTAAACAGAGGCTGAATGGCCATCTTTCGGGGGCGCTTTGAATGTGATTTTCCTGCTTCGTGGCAGGGGGTTGGACTGGATGGTCTCTTTCAACTCTATGATTTTATGATTCTAGTAGACACCATCTGCTCACCCATAGAAAACCTCAATAAACATATCTAAGAAACTAGAGCTGATGCAGTCTATCCAGGGCTATTTTCTGAATGAGTGGCCCAAATAACCCTGGGAACAGGCCTAAAAACCAAGACACCATGAAAAAAAGTTTTTTTTTTGGTTGAGTTGTGTTATAGGCATTAGTTTGACCATTAATCTGCAGGCAAAGGAGCCCACTTTTTTCTACCAGCAATGGACTAGACTTTGAAACACAAGGGAGGGAGGAAATGTCAATACAAGGAGTGGGTGGTAGGGGAATGAGGCACCGCTGCGAGAATCTGGATGCAAAATATCTGGAAGGGATTAAAGGGAATTTACAGGCTATAATTGAGTCTACAGACTACAAAACAGACTGCCAACTTGGCAACAAAGGAGCGGAGGAGCTTGCAACGATTCCCTAGGACTAAGCATGAAAATGTTACATCTAGTTACAATGGAACATTATTTCTCCACTTTATTCAGGCAAAGTCTATTTATGCTCATAGACCCGTTTACAAAGTGGCAGCATATCAGTTTGCTTTTTAAACCCTTGTAGCAACACCTAAAGTAGTGGTTCTCAATCTGTGGGTCCCCAGGTGTTTTGACCTACAACTCCCAGAAATCCCAGTCAGTTTACCAGCTGTTAGGATTTCTGGGAGTTCAAGGCCAAACCATCTGGGGACCACACAGGTCGAGAACCACTGATCTAAAGAATGCTGAAATTTATATTGTGTGCCCTTAGTATCCGCTGGAATTTTGTTCCAGAATCCCTTGTGGATACCAACATTCACTTGCTGTGCAGGTCCCATTACATACAGTGGCGTAGTAAAATGGCAAAATCAAGGTTTTCTTTATGGATTTTTGGGGGGTATTGTACCCCACCTCCATCTCCCGAAGGGACTTGGGGTAGCTTACATGGGAACAACCCAACCACAACATAAGTTAACATATAATCCATGAATTAAAAACACAATATAATAACGTAATTATAAAACAACATAACATAACAATTACTTAAAACCTAGACATCAGTTGCTACATAGACAAAGAGTATAGATAGCAAAAGGCTGATTATGCCTCTTTATTGTTTTTGTAGATTCTAAGACAGATACATGGCAAAGTTCTTGGCACCACTTGACAACCTGCCACGCATAACCACTTTTCCTTGGTATCATCATCCAGGCACACCATGACTAGCTACACTTTGGTAGATAGCTCTCTGTTGTTACACTCTATGTTGTGGTTTAAAGTAGCATATAGTGCCAACTAACTAATGTAATCAAATGCATTTTTCTCAGTGAGGTTTACTCCAAATAAGTGCATACAGAATGACAGAATGAGCCGTTAATACGTCACATGCTTGCTTCATTGCCATTTGGAGAGATATCATAAACCCATATTATCAAAGCAAACATTTAATAATGTGTATAACCATTAGTCAATTTGTATAACATCAAGGAATATTTCCAAAAGCTGGTTTATCCTTGGCATCCCTTCTGGCCAATCAGCTTTGCAACAGAGAAAGAACAACATGGCTGTAGCCCTGTTGCTGTGTCTTCAAGTCAGTTCCAACCTCTGCTGACCCTAAGGTGAACCAATCACAAGGTTTTCATGGCAAGATTTGTTCAGAGGAGATTTGTGACTTGCTCAAAGTCACCCAGTGGATTTAATTACTAAGCAGGGATTTGAACCCTGGTCTTCTAAGCCATAACCCAGTGCTTCAACCGCTATGCCACACTGGTCCTGCCTTCTTGCTGTTCAATTGTTGCCTGCCACTGAACTGAGCAAGATGGAGGAAAGAATATGATTGAAAATCACCCTCCCAAGAGGCAGGGGAAGCTTCATAGCAGTAGGTTCAAGAATCTTCTTTAAGAAAAGGAACAAACCTTTTCAACTCTGCTAAACCGATTGTACAGAAAAACAGCACAGTATACAAAAATTTCATCTGCAACCGTACTGCTCAGCTGTATGTATACATGGATTTTGGAAAACAATTTGGTTATGAGATTCTGATTTGGCATTTTATTTGGTTTTAATCTGTTTAATTGGTTATATGTGTTTTAATTGTTCATGTTTTAGATTGTTGATTTTATTGAGATGCAATTTAATGTTTGTGAGCCACTTTGGGTCCCCTTTGGGGTGGAGAAAAGCAAGATATAAATAAAGTAAATAAATAAATACATACATGGGTAACACTTGTATGCAAGTTTAATACTTCATTATATGGATATTAGTGACCAGGGAGTAAGTGTATAGAAAATATGATTATGGTCTTTTGTCTTTCTTTCTCAGTGGTTTCAGTGTTGGGCTAGAACTCTGGGAGAACCCCACTGGATTATCTTGGACAAGTAACAATCTCTCGGCCTCAGAGGAATGCATTCTGAATAAATTTTCCCAAGATAGCCCTACAGTAGGTTTGCCCTAGAGTCACTATAAATCAGAAACCACTGAAGGTCTCCTCCTCCAACAACAACAACAACAACATGCTTTACATATATGTGACATCTTGGAACAGAAATGTTCAAACAAATTTAAAATATGCATTAATTTAGAGAAAAAATGAGATAATGGCAAGATACTTATTAGCAAACATAAAGTCAAACCAATATTAAAATACATAAAAATAAATGTTATGGTACCTTTTTGTTAAAATATTGGATATTTTGTTTCAGACATATTCATATTTATGAAAATTAAATCAGTACAATAAATAACTTTAGATAGATCAATTAACATTTCTTTCATCAGATTGTAGCCCTATGCTCCATGAAGACATCCATTACAATTATTTTCTCAATCCTTTAACCTTCCTGAAATGCACATGCCAAAACCAGAATTTTCAAAAGGAAGTTTATAAAAAAAAACAACACATTTTTATTGACCACCCATGATCAATTATCTATAGCTAATAACTAATGTGGATTGTAGGGGGAAGGGGGGTTAGGTAACAAACTTTATTTGGGGGGGGGGGTTCATATAAAGTCATGATTTAATATACAATTTAAAAGATTCATTACCTGAAATAATATTTCTGCTACTTTGCCTAATAAAATATTAATGTATTGTACTGATATTGAGTTCAAAGGTGTAGTCTTTTGTATGTAATATTTAGAAATCAAGAAACATAACTACTAGAGTAATTTATAGTTCAGAAAGTTAGTAACAAAGTTGAAGTTGGGAAGGTGACATAAAATGGCTATGAGGATCATATAAAAAGGATTGAATTACATGCTGCCAAGGACAGAAAATTTAGTAAAGATTTGGAAGGCCAAACATATTTCATTAGAAACTAAAATCAATAACTATGATTCAATTGTCATGCCATTCTTCCTCTTTTGCTTGAAATATTGGACAAGAAGGACAGCCAGAGAAAGATCTTGACAATAGAATTGAGATGGCCAAGGAACATGCTGAATTTCAAGACTGCAAAACAAAAGAAATGTAATAGAAGAGAAAAGACAGGACAAGAAATCACAGTGATATAGAAGGTCCAAAAACTGAGCTACTATAGCCTGTGTTATCTGGAATGCACTTCAGAGAAAGCAATTCACTCGGTATGTCACACTACACTATAGTATAAGAGAAGTACAATAAAACCAAGACTAGGCTTTTATCATGCCATCATCTTGCCTAACTCACTGAATTTTATGGGAACATCACACAAGGTCATTCTTCACTCATAATCCCCCTTGTTTCTTTTTCCATTGCTTCTTCTTTCTTTTTGCCTTATGAGAGAAAACGTCTTAAAAGAGAAGTAGAGAATTGCTGCACAGTGCTTTCTTTATGACTTCCATTTGAAAATGCCCTAGATCAATGTTATCCATACTGGTCGTCTGTTGATTGTTGAAAATCTGTATTGGTTTCCACTCTGCAGATAGTTTTCAGGAAAGAATGAAACTATTGTAGTCAATGGGAACAAAATTGATGCCAGCACTTGGCATATTGTGTGTGTGTGTGTGGTGGTGGTGGTGGTGGTGGGGTGTTACCAATTCCCCATATCAGATAGCTTAGGATAATAAAGCATAGTTAGATGGCAGAAAGTACTGAGTAAACATGGTAAGTCGGTCTACATAGAATCTACATAAAATCACAGAATTGGATTCTAGAACCATGTCTCCCAATTTCCTCAATCAGTCAAACATCAGAAATTGAACCAATATCTTCTGGGCAACATTGATTTTTTTGAATTCCTCGCACACCTGGTCAACAATCAACATGACAGCTTCATTTTTACGGTGCACAGTTGGAGAGCCACTGCGGGGATCCAGACAGTGACTCTAAGGCACATCAGTATTGTTATTTTCTCTTTATTGCAGTTGCGAGACTGTGGTGTTTTGCCTAAGGGCACATATGTAAAGTGAGATTTGGTTTCATTGCTCTGAAGTTATTTTTAGATAGGGCAGGAAATGTTTAAATAAGAATTTTGACTGTGGTATGGATTAATGCATATGTGCATATTCATCTCTAGATGAATCTAGAGATGAATATGCATTTCTAAATATTCAGCTGTATGTGTGTATATCACCACCATAGATCAAAACCTCCGCATAGAACCTACTTGAGACTTCTTATAATAGGATGCATTTATAAATATCTCAGGGTAACATTACAACCTTCTACTAATCTTACCACAACATGGAGCTAGTATTACATGAAGGAAAGCTAACCCAAACTGAGGATAAGATGCAGCTCATAAAATAATATCAACACACAAGGGGCCTTTCCACACAGCCAAATGACTCAGAATATCAAGGCAGATAATCCACAATTACTGCTTTGAACTGAATTATCTGACTCTACACTGCCATATAATCCAGTTCAATGTGGATTTTATACAGCTTTGTGGAAGGGGCCTATATCTAGGCAAATATTTACAAAACTGCACTTACCCAAAAGAATTCTTTTCTTTGCATACTTTCTCAATTTTCCAGGCCAAAAATTCAATTCAATTGCATACTGCATTTTGCTGACAACAAGATATTCTGGTATAGACAATCATTGATTCCCTTCACTACTCATCTATGTTGAGTAGGCTCTTTTCTCCTATAATAGCAAGCAATATTGAGATTTGGACAAAAACTCTTATGTACTTCCATTTACCTGAAATTTATTTTCAAAGAATTCTCATCGCTCCTCATGTATTTTCATAATTGGCATACATTTGGCACTGACAAAATGACAGCAGCAATAATGTGCTGCCGACAGTCAACTATTCATTACATTTACAACATCTGGAAAACAGACCTGTTTTTTGTGTGCACAGGGATAAAGCAGAAAAGAAATCATAACTTTTAACCAAAAGCACATATTCAAGATTAGGCATGACAACTTTGATCGTCATAATTAGCTCCAAATAGGCTTTGAACAAGCTGTCAAATATTAGGTCAACCTGTCCTACTTTGCAAGCGGTGGTCCCTAGGAGCAAGGTTCTAACATTCCAGTTTAAGCCTGCCATGTACACAGAATGCACAGACTGCCTAGGCAAGGTAAATTTTAGAAAGAAGGTTAAAATGTGCATTTATATGACCCAGCTGGGATTTCTGTGTTATTGCCACTGCTCCCACCTGGACACAGAGCTCCATGCAATCATCTGGCCATCATGGGCACCCCATTCTGACATCAGTAAAGGTGCCATGCAATAAGGAAGGAGTGAGTGCTGAGTGCAGGAAAATAATAATAATAATAATAATAATAATAATAATAATAATAATAATCCCCCCCCCGCAGGTGCCACCTTGACGTGGTGGGGGGGCTTAACTGCTCCAATGATGACTGAGGGCTGTGCTGGCGGTAGTGTAACTACCGGCAGGTCCAACCAAGCCAGAGAGGCCTCAGCTGAGGAGCAGAACTAAGAGCACCTAACCCATTAGCATTATGGAGAATCAAACCCAAACGAAGTCTATACTGGCTCGGTCGTCGCCCAGGATAAAAAGGACCGCGGTGGATGCTGCTGATTCTGGACATCCATCGACAAGTGGGCTACGGAATCATCAAAACCCAAATGAACAGTCACAGAAGCGGCAGAAATACACAATGCCAGAAAACCGCACAATTATGAAATGCTACTACAAATCTGAACCTCAAAGGCGTGGCTACCAAAAAAGGATGCATCAACTGTGGAAACAAGAGTACCCTGACTCACAGATAACAGAACCCCGACTGGCTGACCAACGAAGATTCATAATCAGAAAAAAGTGTTCAGTGAAGTTGAACTCGAAGAAATCCAGAAAATTTGCAAAGTAAATTACCATCAGACCACAGCACAGACAGCAGCAGAGACTCCAGCAACACTTGGAATGGTGGAACAGATTGAACCAGAAGAAAGTGTGGAGCTTTTGCAAGAATTTGAAGAACCAGCACTTGAAACATCTGCTGAACCACCAGGAACCTTGACAGCAAGACAACAAGAGCTCAATGATAAGATCATGGCTCATGCTGCAGCAAATGCAATAAGACAGCGGCTCCCAACTCTAAAAACAGTGCCCAAGAGACACCTGACACCTCTCATGAAAGATGTGAATGCAGTACTCTCCACTGTCCAAATAACATCAATTAAACAAACAAACCAGTATGCCTACAGTGCAGCCGTGATAGTAACAGAAGAGCTTGGGCTCCTACAACCAAGGCAGCCCCAAAGAAAATCGACTGGAAAACCAAAGTGGAAGGTCAGGCTAGAGTTGAAAATCAAGAAACTTAGATCAGATGCAAGTAACCTCAAAAATATGAAAGAGAAGAAACTGAAGAATGACAAAACCAAGCAATACCTGATCCGAAAGTACTGGCTAAACACCAGAAAAATGGAAGAAGCTTTGGAAATCGTGAAACGGCCAGAAAAATTGAAAGGTATGAAGCCAGAATCATCCAGTACAGACAAAATCAGCTGTTTCAATCAGACCAAAGACGGTTCTACCAGAGTCTGAACCAAACAACAGACACAGTAACCATAAAGCCAGAGAAAACTGCAACAACGAAATTCTGGAAAGAACTTTGGGGAAATAATAAAAACTACAACAAAAACGCTGGGTGGATAAAGGAGTTTGAAGGAAAATTCTCACAGAACAAAATGGAACAGATGGAAATAACAACTGAAATGATCAGCAAACGAGTGCAAAAAGTCAAGAACTGGACATCGCCTGGTAGTGATCAACTTCATGGATTTTGGCTCAAACATCTGATTAGTTTACATGGAAAAATGGCCCAACAATTCAATGAGATGCTGCAGAAAGGAAGTATCAGTGAATGGCTAACAACTGGAAGAACATACCTGATACAAAAGGATCCAGCAAAAGGAGCAGCACCAGGAAACTACAGGCCAATAACGTGTCTGCCCACTATGTTTAAACTACTGACTGGCATCATAGCTGACAGAATTCAAGACTATCTTGAAGAAAAAAACATCTTGCCAGATGAACAGAAAGGCAACAAACGGAAAAGCAGGGGCACAAAAGACCAGTTAATGATTGACAAAATGATTCTGGAGAACTGTAAGAGCCGAAAAGCTAATCTTCACATGACGTGGATTGACTACAAAAAGGCCTTTGACTCACTCCCACACAGCTGGAGCATCAAGTGCCTGGACGCCATCGGGATTTGTAAAAACGTTGGCACCTTCATTGAAAACATGATGGAGCACTGGAAAACTGAACTGTTTGTTGGAAATGAAAGCTATGGACTTGTCAACATCAGGAGAGGAATTTTCCAGGGAGATTCATTGTCCCCTCTGCTTTTCATTATTGCCATGATCCCTCTATCAACAATCTTACAAAAAACAAATCTCTGCTACCAAACATCTAAGAATTCTCACAAAATTTCACATTTGATGTACATGGATGACCTGAAGCTATATGGGAAAACGGAAACTGAAATCCAGTCTCTGACCAACACTGTCCGAATTTTTAGCACTGATATCAACATGGAGTTTGGTTTGGACAAATGTTCGACAGTGGCATTGAAGAAGGGAAAAATCATTGAAAGTGAGGGCATAAATATGCCCAATGGCCAAACAATAAAGTGTCACCAGCCAGAGGCCTATAAATATCTGGGCATATTACAGCTGGACAACATCAAGCATGAACATGTGAAAACTGTGGTCAGCAAAGAATACACACAAAGGGTCAGAAAAATTCTCAAAAGCAAGCTCAATGGAGGCAACACCATCAAGGCCATAAACACCTGGGCCACACCTGTCATAAGATATACTGCTGGCATTATAAATTGGACACAGGCGGAACTGGACAATTTGGACAGAAAAACAAGAAAACTCATGACAATTCATCATTCACTGCACCCTCGCAGTGATGTTGACCGGCTATATCTGCCTAGAAGATCAGGGGGCAGAGGACTCTTACAAGTCAAACAAGCAGTCAAAGAAGAAGAACATGCCCTGGCAGAATATGTAAAGCAAAGTGAAGAACCTGCTTTGATTGAAGTCAAAAATCAGAAACTCCTCAAAGCACAGCAGACAAAAAACCAGTACAAGAAAACCACACTACAAAATAGAGCTGACAGCTGGCACAACAAAACATTGCATGGAAAGTTCCTTGACAAAATTGAAGGAAAAGCTGATAAGGAGAAGACCTGGCTATGGCTCACGAATGGGACCCTGAAGAAGGAGACAGAAGGCCTGATCCTTGCAGCCCAGGAGCAAGCCATCAGAACAAATGCAATTAAGGCCAAGATCGAAAAATCAGCTGATGACCCAAAGTGCAGACTCTGCAAGGAAATCGACGAAACCATTGATCATATCCTCAGCTGCTGCAAGAAAATTGCACAGACAGACTACAAACAGAGGCACAACTATGTGGCCCAAATGATTCATTGGAACTTATGCCTCAAATACCACCTGCCAGCAGCAAAGAACTGGTGGGATCACAAACCTGCAAAGGTCATGGAAAATGAACACGCAAAGATACTGTGAGACTTCCGAATCCAGACTGACAAAGTTCTGGAACACAACACACCAGACATCACAGTTGTGGAAAAGAACAAGGTTTGGATCATTGATGTTGCCATCCCAGGTGACAGTCGCATTGATGAAAAACAACAGGAAAAACTCAGCCGCTATCAGGACCTCAAGATTGAACTTCAAAGACTCTGGCAGAAACCAGTGCAGGTGGTCCCGGTGGTGATGGGCACACTGGGTGCTGTGCCAAAAGATCTCAGCCGGCATTTGGAAACAATAGACATTGACAAAATTGGGGCCGGGCTGTGGCGCAGCTGTTGAGCAGCTGCCTTAAATCACTCTGACCATGAGGTCATGAGTTCGAGGCCAGCCCGTGGCGGGGTGAGCACCCGTCAATTAAAAATAAAAAATAGCCCCTGCTCGTTGCTGACCTAGCAACCCGAAAGATAGTTGCATCTATCAAGTAGGAGATAAGGTACCACTTATAAAAAGTGGGGAGGCAAGATTAACTAATTTACGACCTGGTATGAGGAAGTGCCGTCAGTGTGGATGATGAAGCAGCTGCTCCCCCCTGTGGCCAGAATCGAACATCCCCTCAGAAGAAGGTTAACTTGCCTCTGCGTGTCTCTCTCTGTCTCTGTTTGATGTGTTATGGGCATTGAATGTTTGCCCTATGTGTGTTATAATGTGATCCGCCCTGAGTCCCCTTTGGGGTGAGAAGGGCGGAATATAAATACTGTAAAATAAATAAATAAATAAAATAAAATAAAATTACGATCTGCCAACTGCAAAAGGCCACCCTACTGGGATCTGCGCGCATCATCCGAAAATACATCACACAGTCCTAGACACTTGGGAAGTGTTCGACTTGTGATTTTGTGAAACAAAATCCAGCATAACTATCTTGTTTGCTGTGTCATACAACGTCGTTGTGTCAATAAATAATAATAATAATAATAATAATTTATTTATACCCCGCCACCATCTCCCCATGGGGACTCGGGGTGGCTCACAATGTTACAAAAGTAACAGCGCAAATACATAAACAATACACACAGTTTAAAACACAAGAAGATGATAAAACAGAAGTTAAAACAAAGGTTTATACAACAGTAATAATATCAATAGTAATAATATCAAACAACCACCAATGCAATTCAGTCAACTTCAAAGGTGGGGGGGGGGGGACTATAGCAGCAATATAAGATAAAATCATTAGATTAAAATACTCCAATAAAAGGAACCTAATAACCTAATAATGGCACTAGTATTCCATCTGGACAATGGAGCAATCCACATCAGGCCTTATCCAGTTGTCCAGATTAGCCTGAAGCTGCAGGATACTCCAGAATCTCCAGCAAAACACCAGAGTATCCCCTGAATTTTCTCAAAGTGGGGCAAAGCTGATTTGAAAACCCATAAAACCCACCAGAAGTAGTCAATCATCATTGGGACAGCCAGAAGTCAAGTCAGGTTGGTTCCAGGTTTTGTTTCTTGCTTGAAACATCACCCCTTATAGGTACAGACTTCATTTTATTATGCTACAGCATACTTTGTGCTTTCAGTCTTGGTTGTTTTCTTGGGCTGGGAGATGACACTGCTTCATTTGCAGTTTTACAGGAACTGGAGTCTCTGTTTGTTAGGGGGTGGGAGGATTCTGCCACGCTCTCCAATGGATATTCAGAGGTGGTTTGTTATCTAGCCCTCAAGGCCCTGAATCATAATCTGAAGAGAATAACATCAAGATCTAGACCAGCCAGTGTCTTTATAGGTGGTTTTAGATATTCAAGAATGGATGGTTTATGTGTTTATCTATTAAGCAATGTTGATAAAGTATTTTTAAAATTTTGATGTTTTATTATACAGTATGCTGCTGTGAAAAGAGATGCTGAGAGGACTTGGTTTGAATTGTAATTTTTACTAGAAACCTTGATGTAATCTAGATGTCTCACACGTTTGGAAGATGAATTGAGTTCAAATATTTATTTATTTTTTTAAAAAAATACTGCATGGTTTATATAGAGAAAATACAGCAATTATGCCTGTTGCCTCAATGTCATCTTGCCTTTGGAAATTTACAATATGGAATGCACATATCAACCAGCACTCATACTTCATGCAGAGTCTTCAGTTTAAATAAAAGCAACCTTTGTGAAATTCATGACCTTTCCTGTCACAAATCTCGCCAGCAGACCTTATGCAAGTCGCAAGATGTACTTACTAAGTTTGCAAAACTAACAATTATGAAAGTGTTATAGACATTATGAAAAGTCAGTGGGTGGAAGAAAGTGTTCCCCAAAAGAGGAAAGAAGGAAGAAATGGAGAGAAAAGTAAGCTCCTAGCCCTTAAAGAACACATTTTCATCAAATTCTTTGGCAAGAAATAAGTCCACTTGTATACAGATGGTAAAATGTAAGAAGCAATGGAAGGTCATATTGCGAAGACACAGGGTGACGTGGGGAAAAGAGTAGAGGGAATACAGAGTAAATGGTGCAAGGAGTGGAGTGTAAGAAGCAAGGGAGAGATTATTTCAAGGATGCAAGGTGGATTAGTAGGAGCAAAGGAAGAATAAAAGGTTCAAGAAGAAGTGTGTAGGAAGATCAGAAGATTATATTGTGAGGGTACACACTGAGATGAGAAAGGGCACAAAGGGAAGGAGGACTGAGCATTGAATTAAAAAAAATCAAGAAGCAAGGGTAACTACTAGCAATGGTACAAGGTAAGATGAGAAAATGAGTAGAGGGAATGAGCAGTGTGAGTGGAAAGCGCAAGAGGTGGGCACATTGTGATGGTGTGAGATAAAACGGAGTTGGAGGTAATGGAGAATGAGACATGGAAGGCAAGTAAAAGGGGTGGAAATGAGCAGGAGAGATACAGTGGCAAAGCGAGCAAGAAGCAAGAGATGTAATATGAGAAGAACTGAAAAAGAGGAAAGTGTGGCATCGTAAGGGGGAAGGAGGGAGGGATGAGAACTGTAGTCAAATTTATTTTACTTATATAATAACCCGTCTACGGACACACCCCCAAGATCCTATAACTGGAGGACCATCATCCTCGGCCTACGAGGGATCGCCTAAGTAAATAAGTAAGTAAGTACTTATATAATAGCTTCTCTGTTTTTTGTCTTTTGTTCAATCCAAAAAGTCATACCAGTAAAATGAGATGATACATTTTAATATAGACTGACATGATAGTTTCACATACATATTCCATTCCAAAACCATAGAAGAGCTATCCTTGTCATTCATCATTTAACAATATTTATATTAAATATGTGGGCAAATCTTAGTGAACTTTTTACCTGTCCCTATGTTTCTTATCACTCTGGCCATTTCATGATATGAAATGTAATCATTCCATGCAAAACGCAAATACTAGATTTGTGGTTAAGCAGAGCAAGACCTCCTTTGTTAGACAGTATGAGGCAACGGCCTCAGGCAGAACATGGTCAGAGTGGTTACAGCTCCTCACCACTCCTATTTTTTAAAAAAATTACCACCTTTTGGTCCAGTTGAGAATGTTGTCCCATCAGCTGAGTTAAAATAAAATTCAATAACCAGTCCAGTCTGAATTGTATACATGGGACCAGGAGGGGATGCTATCTTGTCCTTTGTCTTGGGCAACAAATGTCTTGGACTAGTCCTGCACCGATATGTATTTTACAGGGGGCAATGGGTGAACATAATATCTTTCTGTTAATAACACATTCATTGCAAACAATACTTTGTTTTTATGTGTAGCCTGTGCAGAAAGGGGGATTCCCCTATGATAAAAACTGATAATAGTTTTCATGTAGTTTTGAATAAAGCTATTTGTGCCAACTAGCCAATTTTCAGCTCTAGCCTTGAGTGTTTCCAATGTATACTAATTCCATTACAGCAGAAACTTGTTCTTAATTGTTTATGTCAAATTTTAGTGACCAGTTGAAAGAGGAGGTACAAAGAATCTCCCAAAACTGCTGTAGCACTAATAATGATCTGTAGCTGCAGGACACAGCACCTTCCAAGAGACCCACAGAAGACCGTAAGATCGTGGGGGGGGGGGGGAGAGAGAGAGGGCGAACCGGTGCGGGGCTCGCAGGTTGGCAGGTCGTCCTAGTAGTGTTTACCTAAATACTGTTTTTATGTTTTAATATCTTAATGTTAATGATTTTAAATTGCATTCATATATTGATTGTTTCTATTGATTTAATGTTATGTTTTATTTGTTTTGTATAATGAGGCACTGAATTTTTGCCTAGATGTATGTTGTATGCCACTCTGAGTCCCCTGTGTGGTGAGAAGAGCGGGATCGAAATAAAGTTAATAATAATAATAATAATAATAATAATCTTTTATGCCAGCAAGTAGGGATGGGTGCATGTCTCAATCAGAACCACTCCACCCAGAAAGATAATGTGCAATGGTTGGCTCATCTGCTCCTAATCTGACCTTGAGCCACCAGCCAACCTGAGATGAGCAATTTTGCTGGATGCTAAAAAAGCTGGTCTTCCACAAAATGCATCTGCTATTCTGCAAAAGCCAAGAGGTTGGCTTTTGTTTTGAAATTTATTTCATGCAATTTTAAAAATAATTGTCAGCTAGACTGCAAGGGCCTTTGGTCCCAAAAAGGGATGCATACATTCCTAAATAAATGCATATAGGTTTGTATCTGGCATTAGTTCTTTCAATAGCATCTGTACAATGCAATGATTTTTATAATAAAAAGTCAATGACTAAAAAAGAGAGAAAAAAGCAAGTATAAAAAATAAAAACTGCTTATATGCAACATTTCATTAAAGAGTGTTGAGACTTCACTGTTGGAGATAGGGTCTCTTTCTCACATTCTTCTGCCTTCTTTGGTATATATGCATCCACAATTGCACATACACATGGAAGGATGATGAAAGGCCAGTAGCAGTTAAGGATGGCTTGTACTGGTATCATTTCTACCACTTTGAGATGGATGTGTTTGTGGAAGTACACATATTACCAAACATTTTTCCTGTAAATATGAGATCTGTTATTGGTTATCTCCCTCCTTTGGAATCCAAAGCTGGAAAGCCTCACTGGCTTCAAGGGCTCTTGGCACAGACTCCAGCAAGCTGAACCTGGCTATCAGGACAGGGCTAGTGAAAAGAAACAGAGTGGAATGGTACACTGCCTAGAAACAATGTTGTCTACACAAAAATGTTTAGCAGTGTGCAGGAAGCCAAGAGGGAGAACAGATTCATTAGAAAAAAATATTATGGGGAAAGTGAGGTGGTGCTAGCTAGCATATGTAAAAAAAAGAAGCAGAGGGTACAGAAGCCATCATCTGACCAACTAGAAATAGCATGCAAATGATCTCTTTTCCTGGCCTCCTCTCAGGATCAGTTCTATTTTCCTTCCATATTCTTTGCACATAACCTTCATGTCCATAACCCTGCAGTCTTGGGTTATAATAAGCTCACTACTCTGACTATACAACACCTCAATCCTCCTACTAAAGTACAGTGTTTCATGGATTCCAGCAGACTTACTTCAGGAATGAGAAAGGATATAAATTACTAGTTTGACCTGATCGTTACAAGGGAGCCTAAATGCACAATTCCATCAATACACTTGAGAGGCTAAGAATCGGTCACTTCTTTCTACAGGGAGCAAGTGACCAAGCCTAGGTTTATTGATGGGGACAATGACATCCTGTTTTAGGAGTAATTCAAAATTGTCCCTTCTTCTGTAGCTTTTAGGTCAAAGGGCTCCACAAGAGACAAGCTTCTCCTAGCTCATCTCTTCCTCTGTCACTGATAGACTGGTATGTGTCAAACTATGTGACTTCTGGAAAGTTTTAAGTCTGTGTGTGCACACGTACACACACACACACATACACACATGGGACAGATAAATAGAAACAAAAGTATGAGGGTACAATCTCAAATAGAGAAATAATGGTTTAGGTGCTTTTTAACGTTCAGTTTATTGCAACCCCACTCGCCACGAAAAACATTTGGAAGTGCCCAATTGTGAATGGGGAAAACAGATGGAAGACAAAGACTTTAGAACACTGTTAATCATCCATCAGTTCACCATTCATACCTTTGAAATCAGGCTGGGAAATTCACACTAAATTTTAATCATAAATATACAGCAGCAATCAAAGGTATTGGTACAATCTCAAGGTAAGATTAATCACTTCTTTGAAGTTGAGACTAAACTCTTCAGTTAATTCACACTATAGCTATTATTCAAAGGTGCTTTTTATTAAGAATTAGAAGAGGTAATGGAAATTTCACAAAGAACCCACGTGACATATTGGTCAGGTCCTAAAGTTAATCTATCTACAACATGGAGGCCAGGTTTTGCAAGTGACATTGTATCACTTTGTATCAACATTTTGGAGACAATAAAGAATTGACCCCTGGCCATTGACCTGTGGGGTCCCGCAAGGTTCCATTCTGTCCCCCATGCTTTTTAACATCTACATGAAACCGCTGGGAGAGGTCATCCGGAGTTTTGGAGTTCGGTGCCATCTCTATGCAGATGACACCCAACTCTACTACTTCTTTCCACCGAACTCCAAGGAAGCCCCTCGGATACTGGACCAGTGCTTGGCGGCTGTGATGGGCTGGATGAGGGCGAATAAGCTGAAGCTTAATCCCGACAAGACAGAGGTCCTCCAGGTCAGTCGTATGTCCGATTGGGGTATTGGGTGGCTACCTGTGCTTGACGGGGTTGCACTCCCCCTGAAGGTGCAGGTCTGCAGTTTGGGGGTCCTCCTGGACTCAGCGCTGACGCTTGATGCTCAGGTGTCGGCGGTGGCCGGGAGGGCCTTTGCACAATTAAAACTCATGCACCAACTGCGACCTTACCTCGTGAAGTCTGATCTGGCCACGGTGGTCCATGCCTTAGTTACCTCTAGACTGGACTATTGCAATGCACTCTACGTGGGGCTGCCCTTGAAGACGGCCCGGAAACTCCAACTAGTCCAACGTTTGGCAGCTTTGCTTCTAACTGGAGCTAATTATAGGGAGCATTCAACCCTCTTGCTTAAGGAGCTCCACTGGCTGCCGTTCACCTTCTGGACCCAATTCAAGGTGCAGGTGATCACCTACAAAGCCCTGAACGGTTTGAGACCCTCCTACCTTAGTGATCGCCTTTCCCCCTACGAACCTGCACGATCTCTTCGTTCGTCGAGGGAGGCCCTCCTCTTGCTCCCACCTCCGTCACAAGCACGGTTGGTGGGGATGAGAGAGAGGGCCTTCTCCATGGTAGCCCCCAGGCTCTGGAACTCGCTCCCCAGGGAAATCAGGCAAGCGCCCACCCTGGTAGCATTCAGAAAGAGCTTGAAAACCTGGCCCTTAGATAAAGATTGCTCATCCCCATAGCAATCTGTATCTGTGACCATTCTTGTACCGGTTTGTGCCTTTTACCTTTGTCAATTTGGTATAGTCACAGGGTCTATTCCCATCCCAATTTGCACTTCCAAGAATTTGCAGCACTTTATCAGTCACCTCGTGTTTACAATATTTATATGGTGCACCTTACCAAGTCTACTTTTACCACCTCTCTGTTTTAATTCCATGTTTTTATTAGTTCTTGTCATTTGTTTTTATTGGCTAATGTTTAAATTTTTATAATTGTGCATGTTTTTTGTCTATTGTTGTGTTTTATATTGCTATTGGTTTTATTCGGGCTTGGCCCCATGTAAGCTGCCCTGAGTCCCCTTTGGGGAGATAGAGGCGGGGTATAAAAATAAAGTTATTATTATTATTATTATTATTATTATTATTATTATTATTATTTGTAATTGAGGTATTCAAGAATGATGGTGGGATCTCGTATTTTTTCTGTATGCATTTGTGCACATTTGGGTAAATTAGTAAAAAAAATCATGCTAATTTTAAAAAAAATTAGACTGGAATAAATTCTTAAAGACTGGGGACTATTGGTCTTCCAGGATATGGACTTTGTTCTCCTCTGATTTGGAGGATTGTATGCTTATCTAATTTGTTCCTTATTTGTATCCTTTGAACCTGTCTTTTAAAAAAAGAATATCACGATTATTATAAAACATTGAAATAGACTCCTCAAAACAGAAGACTGAGGAATATTTACCTTTTTACAAGGTACTTTTTAAACTCATTGGCAAGCAATGTACTTTTATTTCCTTTACGCAGATCATTTTAAAGAGCCAAAGGTGATGTGCTGTGAAAATAACTGTATGACTGGAATGGATGTGCGTATCAGGACATGTAGACAAAGTAACCTGAGCAACAGAAATACCCATAGGACAGAGGGAGCGAGACTTTAACCTTATTTGCTCCTGTTCCCAACCCAGCTGCTATTTGTATTAGAAAGGAAACAGCTTCTATTATGACCACAAAACAGGGTGAGTGGGTGGGAGGTGGAGGAGATTTAGACTTCCATGTCCAGTCTTATTTTTTCTGGTCCCCTAGTTTCTTAGCTGTGTCAGTCCCTGCAGTTTAAATGTTTCCATGCATTAACTATATTCACACAATTGCTTCTAGTATGGCCTTTAGTAGCTTTATTCTCAGATGATCAGATGGTTGCTAAAGAACCCCTCTTGATTTTTCAGTTTGATTCAACCAAGAGAAACTAGAGCCAGTTTAGGATGACATTTGATGCTTTCAATTAGGAAAAAAAGCTTTTAAAAATAGACTTTACTATCTTCATTTAACTGCTGCGTCTGTTGGATGAGGATAGCTGCCAAAATTGCTGGAACTGATTAATGTAGGGAGTTGGTGACTACTAATTTTATCCTGTGATGTATTTTAGCATTTCCATGCATTGGACCTAGGAACTGTGAAGTTTAATCAACACATCAGCAAAGCTTTATGGGACCTTGCCAGAAGCTGAAGGGTTCTAAAAATAATAAATATTAAATTAGATCATATCTATCAAATTCTATTGACTGGCACTTTGAAATGTTGCTAGTACTGCAAACTAACCTTGCAATCAGGGAGAAAACCAGATGGGCTATATCTAACAAATAAAATGTCCAGATATTGCCCATCTGCCTTCCATCCCACAGTTCAGATTTTTTTTTTTAAAAAAAAAACCTTTATCTTAAAATGTTCTATTAGTGAATTTTCTCTCCCTTTTGTCCCCAAAAGCACACTCTAAATAATGCTGTGTCTGGGAATAAGATAAATTAATATGAATCTCAAATCCTCAAAAATGAGAAAAGTAGCTACCTAATTAGGAAATTATTCTATTATATTGAATCTTGGATGAATGTACGTCGACATGGTCCGATTGAAGGCTGAAGCATGAGGTTTTTAGACAAATGGATCTAATTTACATATGTTTTAATTTTTATAATGTATTTTAATGATGTATTTTTATAGTTTTAATTGATTATATGTATTGTTTTTGTTTTATTATTATGTTCTTGGCATTAAATGTTGCCAACTGTTGTAAGCCGCCCTGAGTCCCCCCGGGTGAGAAGGGCGGGGTATAAATTCTGGAAATAAATAAATAAATAAATGTACTATTAAGAGAAAGCTTTTATTTTGTATGCTTTTTAAAGAGACAAAGTGAATACAGGCAGTCCTCAAGTTACAAACATCTGAGTTACATATGACACATAGTTAAGAACAGGGGTGAGACAACAGGAAGTGAGAGAAATCTATCCCCAGGAAAGAAAATTCACTCCTGGAAGAATTATCATGAGAAATGAGTGTCTCCACTGAAGCTTTCTCAAAAAATCCTTGTTTCCACAACAAGACAAATTTTTCAAAATTCAATTATCACAGGGACAGAAAGTGTTCCAACTGAGATTTAGGCTGAGATTGGCTCTTGAGCAGGTACAGAATAACACTTTGTTTGTAAAGTTCCACCTGGCATTCACACCTAGTGACCTCATCACATGGAGGTCCAGAAACGTCTTCTCTGCACTTCTCTGAGAAGTCAGAGAGGAAGTGCAAGGAGGTGGGAGGAAGCCGAGGACAGTGGGGAAACATCATGGGATGGGATCCCATGACAATCAATAATAAGGGGACAAAGCCTTATGCTGCCCCTCGATTTACCCCATTGTCCCCCAGCTTCTCAACCTCCATGTGATAAGGTCCTAAGAGTGAACTACATGTGTATCAAATTTTTTCACATATGATGCTTTAAACTCCTTCAGCACACACTTTTCTTAAAATACTCCTTATCACATGTATTTTTTTCAAAGTACACAAATTTATATGCATCCTCCCCCTGACTAATGCATTTGTGCAGATTTTCCAAAGATATATTCTGAGGTGTGCACATTTATGTATATATGATTGTATATGCATGATTTGAAAAAGTGTGTGTGTGGGGGGGGGGTGCAATCTGTCACTCAATTTCTTCATGATAGCCTAAAATAAAAAGGTATAAACATGCATTTGTTAATGATCTTGCAGTGTAAAAAATGTACAAATTTGTTAAAAAAAAATAACACCACTTCACCGACATCTTTGGTACGCTATTTTCCAGAGTTTTAAATTCAAGCTCTGCAGCCTTCACATTTTACTAACAAAATAGTCAGACTTGTATTGTAATTAGTTGACTTGTAAATTGATTCATTTTGGCCATTTGCCTTCAGCTTCTTTGGCTTGTTTGGCTGCCCGTAATGGCAAGGGCTCTGCTGCCATGTTTTTTTCGACCGAGCTGGACAACGTGGCTGCCCCATTCTCAGAAAACTACCTACCTACCTAAACTTACCACCAATACCTAATAATTTCTGGATTTAGTGTTTTTCTAATAAGGGGACATGCTGCTTGCTTGCTTGTGGATGGTGGGCTGCTAGCCTCTTCTAGTATGTTGTGAGAACAAGAAATGCAAAAGCTTTGAAAGAAATTGCTGTGGGGTTTTTTATTAGTAAAGAAAGTGTAGTAGTGGGTGGGCTGTGTGATGTGGAAATGCATCTTTGACATTTGGCAGGAAGGAATGGTGCTCTGCTGCTACTCCTGGAAAAATTGCAAGGGGGAGCCAGTGAGATACCTTTTGGTAATTTTTAGAAAGAAAAGAAATTCCTAAAAATCAAGGGATGACCTAAATGATATGAAACTTGGTGGGCCAGCAGTGGTAGATGTGTCCTCCAAGTGTTGCCATTTTCATCCCGATAGCCCTCAAAATGACAGGAAGGGGAGCCCTGAAGCTTCCCATTGCTGCCAATGGGCCAGATCTAGACTTGTTTTCTGGCAGCAGACCAAAAATATCCTTTCGGATGTCTGTCCATTTTCGGGAGGTGCACGAAAATGGATACACGGGTCCCCCAAAATCCAGATAGCAGAAATGGCTAGAGGTTCAGCAGAAATGCACAAGCCTAGTAATTATGTCGTTGCATTTCTTGCAACTACAGAAACGACCTTATGTCTTTGATAGCTTTGATACCTGAATATGTTACAGAAAACCTCTTCTAAATGTTTGTATTTTACAGATATGATTCACAGAGTCCTCAACAATTATCAATTCAAACATCTGGAACTGATGATAGGGAATTCAAGGTCTTCTGCTCTGGAAATGACTTACCCCCTTTGCTCCAGGAAAAATAAAATTTAACCTCCTTTGGAACTTGACTACTGCTCACTTGCAGTTTATGAGAGCAGATGGACTTTGTAAGAAGTGTTTATGTTTTTGGCGGGGGCTGCTAAATAGTTCTTTAATGTCTCTTTGCTGTTGCTCCTATTTCCACATTCTGTTGTTAGAATGCTATGCCACTGGTATTTGTGTGTGTGTGTGTGTTTTAAACTCTATACTTCAATTCTGATGTTAATAGAGCTTATAATAATCCTTTTGTTTCATGCAGTTAAGTTTATTTTGGGGAGTTATTATTTATATGAGCTGTGAGTTCATGCAGCAAGAATATATTCAATCGAAAAGAACAGCTGGTAATAGCAGATCCAGAAAATAACTATTGGCACATAAGCAGTCTATTGGCTGAAACGAAGCTACCTCTTAAATTTGCCTTCAAAGCAGACCACCTGAGAACCGTATGCAACTTACTCCAGTGTCTGTGATAGAAGACTAATGCAGTTGCTACCAAAGGACTGATAGATCGATAGAAGAAAGATTTCTATTCCGCATTATCTTTTCTCACATATTTGCTAAACACATGGACACTCTGAGTGGCCTCCACTGTCCTTTTCTCCAGCTTCACATGTTTATTTAAAGGTGTGGATAGAATCTATGTATGTGGCAGCAAATGGGAGGGAGAGTACTCCACTGTGTAACACAATTTTTGTTCCTGAGTTATATCATTTCCTAATTGGTTATATCATAAAAACATGGAAAAGTGTATTAAACCACAAAAAAATGTGGGACATCCTGCAGCATATTTTGCTATAGGTTTTCAATGAATATCTCATAGAGTTTCAACCAATTCAACATAGTTTGTGGCAGTCACAAAAAGTTTTAGAGTATAGCAACTACTTTCAAAGTAAGTACTGCACAATTAAACAGGAAATAATACTTTCAAACTAGAAACAGATATTTTTTCAAATTTTCTTACATAATGTAATAGTGAATTATTTGATGCATTATGATCATGTAAGCTTTCTGTTGGATTATGATTGTATGTGTATGTAATGTAAATCAAGTGTTTTCTGCTGTTAGGCAAGAGTGTGTGATTCAGTAATGAAACAGTTAACAGCAGGCTAGTTTAGACTGACAGCCTGCTGTTGACCTATCAGGCATGATTTCTGGCCTATGGAGGGCAGAACTTCCTTCGTACTGAGGAATGTGTTTTATCTTATCTCTGTGAGTTGAGCTGGTGCTTGCCGAGGCAAGAGGATATAGAAGAATGCCATGCTCAGAGCGATGGCTTTTGCTATGCTTTGTAAATATGTTTATAGATATTGAAATAAATGTTTGGACTTCAGACTACGGATGTGTTTGAGTCTGACATTGAACAGAGGAATTGGTGAGGCAGACGATTGCAACCAATTCATCAGGTTGCTGGAGAAGATGATTCATACATTTGGCTGAATTTCCTTTCATCCACACATTCAATAGATCTATAGTTGTTGCATGACACAAGGCTACTGCTTCTGCCCATATTTTCTGACCTGGCAAGCCAAACCATCCCTAGCTTGGTCTCTCCAGATGTGTTGGGAGTGGTACTTCAAGCATCCTCAACTGATACAGACATGGTTTAGTCATGTTGACTGGGAGTGGGAGTTGTAGTCTTCACATATATATCTGGAGAACACCAGAGTTGTTGAAGGGGTGCTAAAATACATAGTCTGCCTACTTTTTATTATTTCAATGAATAAAGTAAAAAATACAAATGGCATCCCCAATATACAATAAAAATGTTACTACCAAGAAATATATTCTACAGTGAGAACAGAGGATGTAGAATCATAGAATCATAGAATAGTAGAGTTGGAAGAGACCACATGGGCCATCTAGTCCAACCCCCTGCTAAGAAGCAGGAAATCGCATTCAAAGCACCCCCGACAGATGGCCATCCAGCCTCTGCTTAAAAGCCTCCAAGGAAGGAGCCTCCACCACGGCCCCGGGGAGAGAGTTCCACTGTCGAACAGCTCTCACAGTGAGGAAGTTCTTCCTGATGTTCAGGTGGAATCTCCTTTCCTGTAGTTTGAAGCCATTGTTCCGTGTCCTAGTCTGCAGGGCAGCAGAAAACAAGCTTGCTCCCTCTTCCCTATGACTTCCCTTCACGTATTTGTACATGGCTATCATGTCTCCTCTCAGCCTTCTCTTCTGCAGGCTAAACATGCCCAGCTCTTTAAGCCGCTCCTCATAGGGCTTGTTCTCCAGACCCTTAATCATTTTAGTCGCCCTCCTCTGGACGCTTTCCAGCTTGTCAACATCTCCCTTCAACTGTGGTGCCCAAAATTGGACACAGTATTCCAGGTGTGGTCTGACCAAGGCAGAATAGAGGGGGGGCATAACTTCCCTGGATCTAGACGATATTCCCCTATTGATGCAGGCCAGAATCCCATTGGCTTTTTTAGCAGCCGCATCACATTGTTGGCTCATGTTTAACTTGTTGTCCACGAGGACTCCAAGGTCTTTTTCGCACACACTGCTGTCAAGCCAGGCGTCCCCCATTCTGTATCTTTGATTTCCATTTTTTCTGCCGAAGTGAAGTATCTTGCATTTGTCCCTGTTGAACTTCATTTTGTTAGTTTCGGCCCATCTCTCTAGTCTGTCAAGATCGTTTTGAATTCTGCTCCTGTCTTCTGGAGTGTTAGCTATCCCTCCCAGTTTTGTGTCGTCTGCAAACTTGATGATCGTGCCTTCTAACCCTTCGTCTAAGTCGTTAATAAAGATGTTGAACAGAACCGGGCCCAGGACGGAGCCCTGCGGCACTCCACTTGTCACTTCTTTCCATGATGAAGACGACGCATTGGTGAGCACCCTTTGGGTTTGTTCGCTTAGCCAATTACAGATCCACCTAACCGTAGTTTTGTCTAGCCCACATTTTACTAGTTTGTTTGCCAGAAGGTCGTGGGGGACTTTGTCGAAGGCCTTACTGAAATCCAGGTACGCTACATCCACAGCATTCCCTGTATCGACCCAACTCGTAACTCTATCGAAAAAAGAGATCAGATTAGTCTGGCATGACTTGTTTTTGGTAAATCCGTGTTGACTATTAGCAATGACCGCATTTGTTTCTAAGTGTTCGCAGACCACTTCCTTAATGATCTTTTCCAGAATTTTGCCTGGTATTGATGTGAGGCTGACCGGACGGTAATTGTTTGGGTCGTTCTTTTTTCCCTTCTTGAAGATAGGGACCACATTCGCCCTCCTCCAATCTGCTGGGACTTCTCCCGTTCTCCAAGAACTCTCGAAGATAATTGCCAGTGGTTCTGAAATAACTTCCGCTAGTTCCTTCAGTACTCTTGGGTGTAGCTGATCTGGCCCTGGGGACTTGAATTCGTTTAGAGAGGCCAAGTGTTCCTGGACAACTTGTTTCCCTATTTGGGGTTGGATTTCCCCCAATCCTTCGTCCATTCCGTGTTGCTGAGGTTGAAGATGGCTTTCTTTTTCTGAGAAGACCGAGGCAAAGAAGGCATTAAGTAGTTCTGCCTTTTCCCTGTCCCCTGTCGCCATCACCCCATCTTCTCCTTGCAATGGCCCTATCGCCTCCTTTTTCTTCCTTTTTCTACCAACGTAAGCAAAAAAGCCTTTTTTGTTGTTTTTTATGTCCCTGGCAAGCCTGAGCTCATTTTGCGCTTTAGCCTTGCGAACCTTTTCCCTACAGGTGTTGGCTTTTTGAGTCCCGGTTCCCTTGATTCTTATCCAGATGCTTTCAAGCTGGTTTCCCGGATTACAGTCTTGCATTTCTTCTGCAACGTAACTGTTTTTGACATATAAAGCTACTCCCCCTCCTCTCCCCTTTGTTCTATTTCTGTGAAAGAGGTTATAGCCCTCAATGGTTAAATTCCAGTGATGGGAGTCATCCCACCAGGTTTCAGTGATGCCTATGACATCGTATGTGTGGTGCTGTGCTAGGAGTTGGAGTTCGTCTTGCTTATTTCCCATGCTCTGAGCATTAGTGTAAAGACATGTAAGCCCCTGTGACCTCCCCTCGAACTGTTTATTTGGGATTATTGTGCTCTCTGTACTTGGTCCTTGCTGTGTTTGTGCAGCCCTCCATTTAGCCTTTCGGCGGTTGCCTGTGGTCGTGGGTAATATAGTGTTCGCCAGGCTGTTGTTCCCCTCCCCCAGTGGATCTAGTTTAAAGTGCGCCTGATGAGGTTTGTGAGTCTGTGTGCAAAAAGATGTTTTCCTACTTGTGTGAGATGCACCCCATCGCTTGCCAGTAGTCCATCCTCTTGGAAGAGTAGACCATGGTCAAGGAAGCCAAAATGCTCCTCTTGACACCATTTTCTGAGCCAGTTATTGACCTGTACTATTTTTCCGGCCCTTGTAGAGCCGTGTCCTACAACGGGGAGGAGGGATGAAAAGATCACATGTACATTATACAGTTTTAGCTTTGTTCCCAGAGCTCGAAAATCATTTGTGATCTTTTGAAAAGTATGCCTAGCGGTGTCATTGGTACCTACATGAATCAACATAAGGTGGGGAGGGTGATGGGGCTTTAGGAGCCTGCTGAGCCTCTGAGTGATATGGTGTATTTTTGCCCCCGGGAGGCAGCATGTTTCTCGAGCCATCCCATCCGGTCTGGAAATGATGGCTTCCGTTCCTCTAAGGAGGGAGTCACCTACTACCAAGACCTGTTTCCTTTGAGGATTGACAGGGTCCCTTTTGTGCAAGACAGTGTGTATGTCCCCTGAAGAGTGTTCCTGTTGAAGTGAATCATGTAGGTGTAAAGTGTTGTCCTCCTCCTCAACATCCCCAGTGCATTCATCAATGACAATCCATTGAGACACATCCGAGAGCCCATTACTCTCCCAAGGATGTTCCTGTTGCTCCTGGTCTATGATTGGGGATGGAGCATTTGCATGATTACATAAGTGTGACTGTGGTGATGCACTGTCCCCGTCAGGGCTATCCCCTGCACATTGATCCAGGGTGGTCCACTGAGTGGTATCTAAGAAACTGTGGTCCTCCACAAGATGTGTTTCCTGATTGTTTGTTAATGATGTAAGAATTTCAAATCTGTTGTGTAAATGCAGCTGAGCAGAGGAGTTCTGCGGAGGCTGCCTGGTCCTGCGTCTCCTTCTATGGGTGACCTCCTTCCAAGCCTGAGGGTTGTCTACCTTTGAGTTGATCTCCCCATAAGGTTCCTGATCATGGTCTTGGTGGTGTTGGTGTGATGCAGGCTGCTGATCTACAGCAGCGTGTTGTGCAGTGTCCAAGAAGAGCTCGAGTGCCTGAATGTCCTTAAGGGTCTTAATACGGTGCTCGAGCTGTTGGATCCTCTGCTCCATCAGAGTCATCTGTTTGCATTTGGAGCAGATGTAGTTGTCTAGTTTTTGTGTGAAAAAGCGGAACATGTCACAGCTGGTGCATGTGATGGGAATGTTTTGCTTTTGTTGCATCTCTTGGTGAGCGTGGTGGCCAAGTGGGATCTTGGTACAGTTAAGTAATATGCACGCACTCTATGTGCAAACTGCAACAAACCACCTCTTTGTGTATTTGTTTATGTTGCTTTGTTTCCTGTATGTACTGCAAAGGATAGTTAGTAAAGGTGCCTTTTTCTTTGACTTTGACCACAGGAGCCAAGCCCACACTTAGTTTAAAATCTTAGCCAAATCTTAGCCAAATCCTACCTGAAGCCAGGGAGCAAAAATGTCCTCCTGCTGCCTCTGCTTCTGCGAGAACCAACTGCCCTTCTGGGATCAGGCTCTGGCAGAAACTCACACTGGCAAATAAAGCTTTCCCAGAAACTCAATTAACAGGGGACAATGCCTGCTGTCAATCAACTTAAGTACCTGGCTCTCTTTCAACACAACAGTCACACAACAGTTAGACTTTGACCACAGGAGCCAAGCCCACACTCAGTTTAAAATCTTAGCCAAATCTTAGCCAAATCCTACCTGAAGCCAGGGAGCAAAAATGTCCTCCTGCTGCCTCTGCTTCTGCGAGAACCAACTGTGTAGCCATCCAGATGTTGCTGTTCTGCAGTTTTCATTGGCCATAGTCTGCATAGCCAATCCTGGGAGCCGAGTTCAGCAACATATGGAGGGCTACACATTCCCCATTGTGTCCTACAAAGAAATTGTCCTACTGCTTTTTATATAACTTCTGCATATTTCAATGGAGCCTATGTCTTATTAAAAAACCTGCCTACCATGTTGATTTGAGTTGCATGAGACAGAGATAATTGTTTCCTTCTCTGTTGCTCTTTCCTTACTTGAGAAATCTATCTCGCCTTATTTTTTTTGTTAAAGTAATCTCTGGTTGTGAGATAAACTTTATTACTGTAAACCTTATTGAAATATATTTGAAAGAATACATTTTTCTTACAATCTGTGTTTAGTCCCTGGATAACTAAAGCTGTAGAGCAAGAATGTACCTGAATTCTTTTCTTATTTAATTTTAGTTGTGTTACAACAAAGGAAATGCTACTCTGTAAAGTAATTTCAGCAGTGGTGCATACAGGTTAGCATACTTTGCTCATTAACGGGATTTCAATCTTTTTTCCAGGTAATTTTGAGGAATTTTGTCTTTGCAACTACAGTAGAGTCTCACTTATCCAACACAAACGGGCTGGCAGAATGTTGGATAAGCGAATATGTTGGATAAAAGGGAGAGATTAAGGAAAAGCCTATTAAACATTAAATTAGGTTATGATTTTACAAATTAAGCACCAAAACATCATGTTATACAACAAATTTGACAGAAAAAGTAGTTCAATATGCAGTAATGCTACATAGTAATTACTGTATTTGCGAATTTAATACCAAAACATCACAATGTATTGAAAACACTGACTACAAAAACATTGACTACTAAAAGGCAGACTGTGTTGGATAATCCAGAACATTGGATAAGCGAATGTTGGATAAGTGAGACTACTGTATATGTAAAAAGTATAATTGTGGGTGTGTATGTGATGTCGGGGTAGGATGGCATCTGCTTAGTTTAACGATTCAACAGGTCTCTTTCACACTACACATTTTTAGCATTTTGATATCGCTTTAACTATCATGGCTCCATTCTATGCAATACTGGGATTTTTAGTTTCATTAAGTTTTGGGTATAGGCTGATCTGACAGCCTGAGCCTGCTTGGATCTAGAGACCTATAGGTGAGGTCCTTTTCTCAGTCCTGTCAACTTCACATAGATAGCTGGTGAGACCAGGTGAGGGACAGTTCAGTGGCTGTTCCTAGACTTTTAGGGAATCTAGAATGGCCCCTCCTTGCTGTCCTTCCATCAGCAGACAAGATAGGATTTTTCATTCAGATAGGATTTTGAGGACTTTTATGGAAACGACTATAAATGCTGTATTGTTTTAAATGGTACTCTTATTGTTTTAAAAAGATTTTTGAGTATATTTTAATATGATTCATAATTTGGTCATAATGTTGCATTTTGTATATTTTTAATTGTAATCATCAACCATCTTGAGTCGTAGTCTGGGAGAAAGTGGGATAGAAGAGGTGGAGGGGAAAGCATTGTTCTCTGCCAGAGAATCTTCACCACCCTATAACTCCCAGGGTTGGGTGACAGTTAAGTGGTATCAAAATGTAAGGTAAAAGACACCAATATAGGTACTGAGGTGGTATTTGCCGGAAGTGAGAACCACCTTCTTTACAAGAGGGTTAGACAAACCATTGAAAATAAGTCCATTGATCACTATGATGACCAAATCCTAGATCACAGGCAGCAGGATCCTGAGGTAGAGTTGCCTATTAGCTTCATATCCAGCTTGTGGGTGTTCTGACTGGTAGCGATAGGATGTTGGATTGCAATAAGCTTTCAAACTACCCAAGAGGATTTTTCTTATTTGGATACAGAGCTAGGCCCCCTCTACACTGCCATATAATCCAGATTATCAAAGCAAATAATCCACATTATCTGCTTTGAACTGGATTATCTGAGTCTACACTGCCATGATACAATTCAAAAGCAGATAATGTGGATTTTATATGGCAGTGTAAATGGGGCCTTGGTTACACTTCAGACAGACCTATTGAAAATAGGAATATCAAGTTAGCCATGACTAACTTGCATGAATATCTGGTCCTAACCTCAAGTTAATTTTTCCCAATATTTTAATGTAGATTTTTACAAAGGGAGCCATACCCTTTGACACACTGAATTTCATATCAAGCTCCTTAGCATAAGATGCTTTTAAAAATCACACAACAAAACATCTGCAAACAAATCTGCTTGTAAAATGAAAAGATTCCATATCGAAAATGTTTTGGGATTGTGTAGCCAGACTTTGTATTTATTTGTGTTCAAGGAAAGGACGAGGAATAGAGTTAGAATGACAAAAGACAGATACATTTGGGGCATGTTTGTCCTTTGCCAAAGCAGAGGGTATCTGTCTTTATCAGATGAAGTAGTAGTAGAAAACAGAAAGATGTCTAGGAGGAAAAAACACTTTTGTAATGAAATGCTGATAAAGAAAGACAAAACCCAACAGATGTATTTACTTCAGGGCCTTTCACTGTGGAGACTACAACTTTATTTTTATGACTATAGCCAGTTTCTATAGCTGCATTTTAAAAATATTATTTATATAGTAGATGAACGAGAGAGAAAATATAATTATATTTGATGGTACACCGATATCATTAACCACCGCAAGATATACACTCCAGCAATATAAGAGGATATTTACCAGAGAATCTGCAATATATTGTATATAGGACTATCTAGGATTTGCTAAAGTCTAACATTTTTACAGTAAACTTTGCTTCATAAGAATCGTTGAATAAAAATAAGCCATCAAACCCTATTAGATATTCAAATTGAATAAGTGTAGTGTGTAGAATTACCATGTGTAGGCTTCAATCCCTAACCATGGTCAGGTAAAAAAGGCTTCAGCAACTGCACAATGATGTAAGCTTTGAATTAAAAATGGATTTGCTTTTCATCATGTCCATTTATATTAATAATTAGCTTCCATTTTTTCTTCCTAGCCCACTTATCTGCTTTATTCAATGTGACAACTGTGTGAAATTTTAAATGCCTTCCTCCCCAACATCTGACATTAGATTATAAAACATTTTTGGAAGTGGTTAAATCTCAGCCAAGTTTCTGAAAAGCCAAGGAAATAATAATTGCACAAAAGTAGTATTTGATGCCTCCATGTGAATCTAATGCATGTTAGGGAGCACTTAGAGATACACTTCAGGAGCAAACACCATTAAAGGAAAACAGAAAGCCTCCAGAACCACCTAAAATGTTACAAGGTCATTCTACACTCACATACCTCTCCAGTTACCAATTCCTCTGCTGTAACGGTAACAGATTTATTTTAAGAAAAGTACTGTTGGAGAAATGTCACATGTGGGACCCATGTGCAGTTCTTTCTTTAGGATGAAAATAAAGCCATTCCCTTTATTAACAAATTGTGACTTACAACCTTGTTACAGATGCCTCCAAAGATGTTCCAGATTGCCATATCCTGCAGGTGGTCACTCAGGGGGTGTGGTGACCTGTCACACCATGCCCTGTTCCATCGTGGCTTCCCACCTTCCTAATCACATGGGGGGGAAGCCCTTTTTTAGTGGCTACCATTGTCTACCATTGATATGTTTTTGGTGGCGGCAGCACTTCAGCCATGGAGCTGCCCTGGAAGTAGTTATCCAGAATGTGGTGTGAGCCATCAGGGTCTGTGACTGAACTCTAAAAATCCAGCTGCCACTGCCCAAAGAAAGTACATGAGAAGAGCTCCTTAGGCAAATCAACATCAGAATATACAACCCAAAAGGGTAACCCAACTCAAAACCAATCCAGCCATAAAATTCCATCTATTGAATGATCTACATTAACACACCAGGGCTTTAAATCAGGCAGTTTGGGAAGGCAAGGACCTCTGTAGCAGAGAGTTTAAAAGGCCCCACCCTAAACTAAATTTCCCAGAATTCTGCAGGTGGCAGGAATGTACGGCTAACCACTTTAAAGCCCTGGTATAATAACATGGCAAGACAATGCACAGAAAGCAAGTGTGAAGCAGATCTGAACAGGCAAACACACTATTAGCTAGGTATTGAACAGTTGCACATATAATCAAGTAACCATAACATAAGTCATATCAAGGCCAATAAGGCTGCATAAAGCATATACACTTTACTTGCTTTCAGATCTGAAATTTCAAAAAATTCCTTGCTAGCAGAACGACTGTATTCTTTGTTCAAAGCCTACATTGCTTAGAGCGATTTTCCTAAGTCTATGTCTATTATACACTTATAGTTCTTTGCTAGAACTTTTTCTCAGTAAAGTGGGTTCAATTGTTCTAGGCCAGGCGTCCCCAAACTAAGGCCCGGGGGCCGGATGCGGCCCTCCAAGGTCATTTACCTGGCCCCCGCCCTCAATTTTATAATATAACTAGCTGTGCCCGGCCACGCGTTGCTGTGGCGTTGTCTGGTGGTGTCTGTATTTTATAGGCAGTGTGGAAGAGGCCTAAGTGAGGCCTAACTCTGCCTGTCCCCTGGGCTGAGTGGGTTGCTAGGAGACCAAGTGGGCAAAGCTTAGCCTTCCAACTGGCAGCAATTGGATAAAAACAATTATTCCTCTCCCTCTAATTAGGACTTTATTTTTCTTTTCTTTTTGTTGTGTCAACCTAGAGGCATGGATGAGGGGTTGTGTTGTCAATTTTCAAGATTGTGGGGTGTTTAGTTTTGTTGTTTTGTCGGTCGCCAGGATTCCATCACTCTTTTATATATATAGATATTTTAATATCATTTTTAATAATATAATATATTGTATATACATATAATATTGATAATATTATAATGTTATACAATATAACATTAATACCATATAATAATATTAATTTTATGTTATATATTACATATAATATTACAGTATAGTGGTATCCTTCTTTTGAAGTAATATATAATGCTAATATTGTGCTATGCTAATAATATAATATATTGTATATACATACAGCTGCTCTGAGTCCCCTTCAGGGTGAGAAGGGTGGGATATAAATGTAGTAAATAAATGTAGTAAATAAATAAATAATTTTAGACTTAGGCTCGGCCAGAGTCCGAAATGACTTGAAGGCACACAGCAACAACAATCCTAATTCACTTGACTATCTCATTGGCCAGAAGCAGGCCCACACTTTCCGTTGAAATCCTGATAGGTTTATGCTGGTTACAAATGTTTTCATTTTTAAATATTGTATTGTTCTTTCATTGTTATTGTTTTGCACTACAAATAAGACATGTGCAGTGTGCATAGGAATTTGTCCGTTTTTTTTCCAAATTATAATTCGGCCACTCCACAGTCTGAAGGATTGTGGACCGGCCCTCGGATTAAAAAGTTTGAGGACCCCTGTTCTAGACTATGGAAAGTAGGATTCTTGTTCAGTTCTGATCAAGACTTTGCTTGTGTTCTATAAAATCACAGAACGAGAAGAGATTGCAATGATCGCTTAGGACAATCCTCTACACCAGTGCTTTTCAACCTGTGGGTCCCCAGGTGTTTTGGTCTACAATTCCCAGAAATCCCATCCACTTTACTAGCTGTTTGGATTCCTAGGAGTTGAAGGCCTAAACACCTGGGGACCCACAGGTTGAGAATCACTGGGTTAAAGGCTGGAAAACATGTGTTTAAAAGGTGCCCTTTAATATTGGTTCTTCCTAAGAAACACACCTTTTTCCATGCCTGTGTATCCCTGCAGGCATGGAAAACACATGTTTTCCTTCCCTCACCCCTGTCTGGACCATTGTCCTCACAACTTACCAGAACCTTCATCAGATGCAGGCCTGAAGCCATTGCCTCTCTTCCTCCAACAGAAGATCTAACAGGGTGCTCTAGAGGAGAAATCCCCCCTCCCCTACCCAAAGCCCTCCTTCGGCTCTTCCAAAGGAGGGGGGAGGGTGGCAGGGAGGTTTCAGGTCTTGTGGAGTCTTCTCCAGGTAAGTGCAGGAGGAAATGGGGGAAGGGAGAAGGAGTCTGGCAGTGCCCATGATGTCCACCCGTGCTGATCTTGGATCAGCCGGGGTGAGTATCTGGACACCACCCCAGCAAAAGCCTCCATCCCAAGAGGAAGTAAGATTTAAAATCCCAATTTCTCTTGTTTTTTTTTGGCTTGTCTGGAAGGGCCCTGAGTCTCCATGTGGAGAGAAAAAGGGGGTTATAAATAAACATAATAATTATTCTTTCTCTTTTTCAGCCATTGGAGACTGTTCACCTTCTCCATGCAGCCGATCTGCTCCTGCCTTCTGTTTCTCCTTCCTTTAACATATTTTTAATATTTTAAGCTCTTGAAAATTGAGGCTCATTCTGAGTTTTAGCTCTTCTGACTTTTTTTTTTGACAAACATTGGCTTCTTGCTGGTATTCATCACTTTTTAAAATGTACTTCCCAGTTCGTCTTCTCTTGGAATTGTTTTCAATATCCCACTTACAGGCAGTCTCCAAGTTACAAAACAAGATAGGTCCTGATGGCTTGTTCTTAAGCTAAATTTGTCTGTAAGTTTGAATAGGTACTCCAGTAATCAATATATATTAGCTTTGGAAAGCAAACACTCCTGTGATGTTTGCTTTGCTGTCTGTGCCCCCTATTCAGATGATTTCACTTTATTTTTCATTCCTGCGATAATTCGATTTTGACTTATTATGGAAACTGATTATGCAGGCTCAAGGTTTCTGCAGTCCTGACATAAGAACTATGTCTTATGTCAGGACTGCAGAAACCTTGAGCCAGCGATAGCCAATTTATTCATGGATAATTTGGAGAATGAAACTATCTTGAATCACACAAAGAACCCTGTAGCAGATGGCATTATCAAATATTGTAGATTTATTGATGATATCTTTATCATTGTTAATTCACATCAGGAGGCAGTAACATTATTATCCTGGATCAATACAATTCACCTCAAAATTAAATTTACAGGAAACATCAGTTCTACATCCTTGATTTTTCTAGATGTCGTGGTTACAATGGAAAATGATCGATTGAAAGTGAGTAACCACCGTAAAACCACTGATAGAAACTCTTTGTTACATTACAACAGTTACCATCATTGGGCATTAAAAAATAATTTACCCTTTACACAGATGCTCAGGATTAAACGCAACTCCTCAACCCTACAGGACTTCAATCAGGAAATGGAAGAGACAAAAAGCAGGTTCAGAAATCGAGGATACCCAGAGTCCATAATACAATCAGCCTACTCGAAGGTTGCCAGTATTCCTAGATCTAAACTCCTAGAGGACAAAATTAGACCAGGAGTAGACAGATTGATATGGCGACTCACACTTACAAGTTTGTCCAATCTAGCCATCAAAACTGTTAAAAAATACTGGAACTTGATAAGAGACATCCCTGGATGTGATAGACCCCCGTTGGTAGCATATAAAAGAACAAGGAATATTGGGGATATATTGGTACATTCAAACATAACCAATAGGCCCCGGACTGTAAAATCTAATCTGGTGGGCAATTATCGCTGCCACCATTGTTCAGTATGCAGCCAATTGATAGAGACCAAAATCTTGACACACCAACATCTATCATTCGAATTTAAATTTCCCCATTTTGCCACCTGTACAACCAAAGGGGTTATTTACATGATAATTTGTGATTGTAATTTATCATATGTGGGGCAGACTCGTCGAGAAGTTAAGAGCAGAATTATAGAGCACAGGAGTAAAATACGAAATCATGCCAGAGAATCCATACTGTATAAACATTTCTATGATCTACAGCATAGCCCTGAATCATTCAAATACCACATACTAGAAGTAGTATCACAATCCAAACATATGGACTACAATAATAAACTTTTGCAAAGGGAAACATATTGGATTTTCAGATTACGGACAGAACATCCACAGGGCTTAAATGAACAAAATTCATACAGTTGTTATATATAGAACCTTATCATACTATAAATCCCTAATTGACTACACCCAATACAATAAGGGTACTCATAGCACCATCTGGTGGTAATTTCTTCTATATCTTTAAATAAACCTCTCTGTTTCTTTAACATCTTCCCCTTTAAATTGAGGCTACCCCTTGATGCTTTTCATACTCGCAATTAGAACCCAACACACAGCAGAGTATCCCGTGAGTATATACTGTTTTAGAAATATACAATTTGTTTAAAAACAATTTTTTGGATGTATGTAACTCTTTAATGCTTATGGCCACTCCTTGTTCCTTTGACCTAGATTCCACTGTAAAAAACATGTATCTCTAAGGAGAACAAGTGTTAAATTTGGAACTGTGTAAGTATATTGCAATGTTTTTTTATAGTTGTTATTCAATGGATAGGTAGTTACTTATATTTTGTGTATGTAACTATTGGTGTCTTTGATATATATTTCACAATGTAAATGACATGTATCTCTAAAGAGAACAAGTGTTAAGTTTGGAACCATGTTAGTATTAGGCAATGGATGATGTTCTATGGATATATTTTCTTACTAATTTTAGTGTACGTAACTATTTTCAGACCACCAGAGGAAGGCCTAATGCAGTGCCGAAACCGGTCGTGGCGGATTTACTCTTCTCGGCATTAGAATACACAATGCCGATTGCATTTCAATGTATATTGGACAATCCATTTGAGGCTGTTTGTTATTACTGTGAATTTAACGCCGACTGCATTTCAATGTATATTGGACAATCCATTTGATGGTGTTTGTTATTACTGTGAATTTAAACAGTATAACTAATTTGCCAGACATACTGTGTCAAGGACAGAACGCCACGAGATTCAAAGTAACAGAGTTTATTAGGTTACAGAACTCAAAACAAGCCCGTAAAACACAAGGGCCAGGCAGTATTTGCCTTTAGGAGCAAAAAGGGGCAAAATAAATGTTCAAAAGATAAACCGGATTAAACCGGAGTTTAATCCGGGTAAAAAACAAACTGCTTGCTTCAGCCTGAATATAAACAAAACGAGAGCCAAGAACAAAAGATACAAAGAATGCAGCTAATTGGCAGCAGATTCCTCTCTGCTGCCAACACAGTGTTTACAGTAACTTGCGTCGCTCCCACACACACACAGCAGACAGGATTTCCAGCACGAACAAATCAGCCAGGGAATGCAACAGTAGAGTAGACCAGTTCCGTTCCGTAGTTCAAAGCCAGAAGCAGACGTTTGTAGTTTTCCCAAGTCCAAGAAGGGGATGAAGCCAAGCCGTGGTCAGTTCAGTCCGGGTATTCAAAGCAGGAGATGGCGTCCGTCAAGAAGACGACGGAAGGTCAAGCTAATAAGAGTAAGCACAGGTTTGCACAAACAAATGCCCACACAATCCCTCCCGCCGTCTGACCCTGGATTCCAATCAACTTACGTCTCAGCACAGGAAAGCACACAAGTCTTCAGGGAAGCGTCCCACACACACACGGATCCCAAGCGTTTGCCCAGATTACCTTGCCCAACGCAATTTGCAATTGCTCTCAAGCCCCATTTTATGCCAGTTACAAATCTTCATCACTGTCAGCTGTCCTCCTTAACCCGGGCGTTTCCTCATCACTTTCCTCGTCAGAGCTGGAACACCTCTGACTACGCCCAGCAGCATCTCCAGCTGTGGATCCCGTCCCATCCCTCCAGCTAAGCCATGGATCTGATCCTGAAGGTCCCCATTCATCTTCTGCCCCATCATGGCCAGTGGCACCCAATTCCTCCCTTACCCGAGTCCAATCCATCTCATCCTCCTCCGAGCTAACCTGCCCCTCCTCCATTCTCTCCGTAAACCCCTCGAAAGACTCTTCATCAGATGGTGCTGCAAATATGTCTCGCAGTCTTTTTCTCTCTCGCTCCTCGAGAGTATCTGACTCTCGAGGAGTCTTACGCCCACGCCTGTCAGTAACAGAGCCACGAGGCTCAATCATAACACTATCCCCTCTCACAAAGGCCTCCTCCCCCGATGGTGGAGAAGTGGCAGTGATACCCTCTGCTATAGCACCACGACGACTAGAGGTATCAAGTTTCAACAACGAACGATGAAAGACTGGATGGACCTTTAAACTAGACGGTAAACGCAAACGAAACGCAATGGAAGAAATCTTTTTAACGATAGGAAAGGGACCCAAAAACCGAGGCGCAAACTTTCCCCCAGCCTGCTTAATATATTTGGAAGATAACCACACCAAATCCCCTTCTTCCAACTCCTCCCCTGCCTGCCTGTGGCGGTCAGCCTGAGTCTTCTGCGTTGCCTTAGCTTCCAACAGTAAGCGACGGGCAACATCGTGCAATGCAGCCATTTCCGTAGAGCGGTACACAGGGTCCGAAGAGACCACATTGGTCGACGGCGCCACACCTCCCCGTGGGTGAAAACCATAAGTAAGCTCAAATGGCGTATGCTGACTAGACGTGTGCACCGCATTGTTGTAAGCAAATTCCGCCACCGGTAACCACTTTACCCAAGCCGTGGGTTGATCTAAACAAAAACAACGCAAATACTGCTCTAAGAGCCCATTAACCCGTTCCGACTGTCCATCCGTTTGCGGATGGAAGGCTGAAGACACGTTTAACTTAGTCCCCAAACACTCATGGAAGTGTTTCCAAAAGCGTGACACAAATTGCGGAGCCCTATCTGAAATAATCACCTCGGGTGCTCCGTGCAAACGATAGATGTGCTTTGTAAATAGTAAGGCCAACGTAGGGGCCGCCGGAATGGTTGAACAAGGAATAAAATGAGCCAGTTTACTAAATAAATCCACCACCACCCAAATACAAGTATAACCCCCAGACTTAGGCAAATCTGAAATAAAATCCATGGAAATGATTTGCCATGGCCTCTCCGGAACAGGTAAAGACGATAACAACCCTCTAGGGCGCCCAACAGGCGTCTTACTCTGCTGACAAACGGCGCAGCTGTCACAAAAGCGCAGAATGTCTTGCCGCATCTTTGGCCACCAGTAGCTCCTGGTGATAAGCTGTACGGTCTTGAACCTGCCAAAGTGCCCAGCCATGGGTTCGTCATGGTGGGCTCTAATCACCTCCAACCTGAGGGCCCCCACTGGTACGTAAACCTGCCCCCTACGCACCAATACCCCGTCTTGATCCTGGAGATGCGGCAGTATGGTACGGTTACCTGCAGAGAGCAGCATCAGTTGCTCCTGAGTCCACACATCATCCTTCTGAGCCTCAAGGATCTGGTCATGTAACCCAAGCTCATTATCTACAACACACAGAGAGGCAGTAGGCAAGATGGTCTGACATACTACCTGCTCATTGGTCTTAAATTCCGGCTTGCGGGATAAAGCATCGGCCCGCAAGTTTGCCTTCCCCTCCACGAACTGCACCTTGAAGTTAAACCTGGAGAAAAACAAAGCCCAGCGGATTTGACGCTGGTTTAACTTCTTTGCTGTTTGCAAGTGCTCTAAGTTCTTGTGATCAGACCTGACCACGATCTGGTGCCGTGCCCCTTCAAGCCAGTGCCGCCACACCTCAAACGCCACCTTAATCGCCAACAACTCCTTCTCCCATATGGTATAGTTCTGCTCGAAGGGTGTTAGTTGCCGCGAGTAAAATCCACAGGGACGCAAGGTCCCTGAGGAATCCTTCTGAGACAATACAGCCCCCAACGCGTAGCTAGAAGCGTCCGCTTCTACCACGAACTGTTTGTCAACATCAGGATGGGTTAGTATGTTGTCCGATTGAAAACTAGACTTAAGTCGTAGAAACGCCTCGTGAGCTTCCCGCCCCCACACAAATGGCTGTTTCTTGCGCAGAAGCTGCGTCAAAGGTACCGTGAGCTTTGCAAAGTTCGGAATAAATTCCCGGTAGTAATTAGCGAAACCTAAGAACCTTTGTACATCCTTCTTAGTCTTTAGCTCTTGCCATGAGTTGACGGCGTCAACCTTATGTGGGTCCATCTTAAGTTCCCTACCTGACACTACATGACCTAGGAACTCCACTTCAGGCACATGAAAGACGCACTTGGAAGCCTTGGCGAAGAGCCCATTAGCCCGCAGACGGTGCAGAACCTGCTTGACATGTTGACGGTGTTCTTTCTCGTCCTTAGAAAAAATCAAGATATCATCCAAATAAATCACTAAAAATTGGTCAATTAGGTCCCTAAACACATCGTTCATGAACCTCTGGAAGACCGCGGGAGCATTACAAAGCCCAAAAGGCATGACTCGGAACTCGTGGCATCCGAAGCACGTATTAAATGCCGTCTTCCACTCATCCCCTTCCCGTATACGGATTAAGTTATAGGCCCCCCGCAGGTCAAGCTTGGTAAAGACCTTAGCCCCTTGCACCCTTGATAACAGTTCCGAGATTAAGGGTAGTGGGTACCTATCCCGAATGGTGTATTTGTTTAGGATCCGATAGTCGCAGACCAGCCTAAGTTCCCCAGTCTTTTTGGCTACAAAGAATACTGGTGCCGCAGTTGGAGAACTAGATGGGCGAATAAACCCCTTGGCTAAATTTTCATCTAGAAACTCCCGCAAAGCTTGCCTTTCCGGTACAGTCAAGGCATATAGCCTCCCTGCTGGCAATTTCGCACCTTCTGCCAACTTGATGGCGCAATCATAAGGCCTGTGCGGTGGTAATTTGTCCGCATCCCTTTTACAAAATACATCAGAGAACTCCCCATACTCAGCAGGCACTCCTTCCATATCAGAGTGAGTAACATTTAGAGTGCAACAATCCTGCCTCTTTAAGATCACCTTACGTGTAGCCCAATCTACTTGTGGGTTTACTACAGCTAGCCAATCCATCCCCAGGATCACATCATATCTAGGCAAGCTTGTAATATCCCACACAAACGTTCCCGTTACTCCCTGCACCTCCCACGTTACTGCTGAGGTTTCATGGTTAACCACCCCAGTCTCCAGCAGTCTCCCATCTGCTCCTTCCACCCACACGTCGCATGCCTTGCGCACTCTAGGAATGCCATGCTTCTTAGCAAACTCAATATCTACATAAGAGACCGTAGCCCCTGAGTCCAGCAGTGCCAAAGTAGAAACAAGTTCCCTTCCCCCAACAGATAATGTAATGGGTACGAAAACATGCTTCCTCCCCTCAGTTGACTGCTTGAGGAGCCCTAGTGCGTTGGACTCACGTCGCACTAGGGCTGGCCTTTTCCCGAAAGCTGGGAAGGTTTCACATTACAGTTTTTGGCAAAATGCCCAGCATTCCCACAGTACAAACACAAGCCCAGCTGCCTCCTACGGCTCTTTTCCTCGGTAGACAGCTTTTTAAAGACCCCAAGCTCCATAGGCTCTTCCCCCATCACCACAGGTGCCCTGGTTACATGCATAGATGGCGCACACATTGCTTTTGAGTGTTTACGAGCCTCGAACCTTGCGTCTAAGCGCAGCACCTTGGCAACTAAGGAGTCCCAACTTTCAGCCGGCTCCAAGCGTGCTAATTCATCCTGGAGCATATCACTTAACCCAGCAGTAAATAAAAGCATGAATGCATTTTCCCCCCAATCCAGCTGGTGGCGATACATGTTAAACTTATTTAAGTAATCCAAAACAGTCCCCTTTCCCTGTTTTAACCGATACAAAGCCCACCCAGCATTCTCTGTGCGGAGAGGATCCCCAAAAGTATCAATTAACAACTTTTTGAAATCATTCAAATTGTCCTTGACTGGGTCATTGCCCAAAATTAAATTAGTGGCCCATTGTCCTGCGGAACCGGTCAACAAACTCAAAATAAAGGCCACCTTACTAGTGTCTGTAGGAAAAGCATGAACGCTGAGCTGAGAAAAATAAAGCTCCACTTGTGCCAAAAAGGTTGGCAACTTGCACCTGGTTCCGTCAAAGCGTTCAGGAGTCAAAACATGTCCTTTCACAGCAAAAGCTGTTTGGCTTACGGTAAAAGCCGTTTGCAGTTGGTCAAACTTGGCCCTTAATTCATCCATCGTCTTCCTGACGGGTTTATTGCTGCAATAAACTTTTTATGGGCGTTGGGCAATCTGTCAAGGACAGAACGCCACGAGATTCAAAGTAACAGAGTTTATTAGGTTACAGAACTCAAAACAAGCCCGTAAAACACAAGGGCCAGGCAGTATTTGCCTTTAGGAGCAAAAAGGGGCAAAATAAATGTTCAAAAGATAAACCGGATTAAACCGGAGTTTAATCCGGGTAAAAAACAAACTGCTTGCTTCAGCCTGAATATAAACAAAACGAGAGCCAAGAACAAAAGATACAAAGAATGCAGCTAATTGGCAGCAGATTCCTCTCTGCTGCCAACACAGTGTTTACAGTAACTTGCGTCGCTCCCACACACACACAGCAGACAGGATTTCCAGCACGAACAAATCAGCCAGGGAATGCAACAGTAGAGTAGACCAGTTCCGTTCCGTAGTTCAAAGCCAGAAGCAGACGTTTGTAGTTTTCCCAAGTCCAAGAAGGGGATGAAGCCAAGCCGTGGTCAGTTCAGTCCGGGTATTCAAAGCAGGAGATGGCGTCCGTCAAGAAGACGACGGAAGGTCAAGCTAATAAGAGTAAGCACAGGTTTGCACAAACAAATGCCCACACAATCCCTCCCGCCGTCTGACCCTGGATTCCAATCAACTTACGTCTCAGCACAGGAAAGCACACAAGTCTTCAGGGAAGCGTCCCACACACACACGGATCCCAAGCGTTTGCCCAGATTACCTTGCCCAACGCAATTTGCAATTGCTCTCAAGCCCCATTTTATGCCAGTTACAAATCTTCATCACTGTCAGCTGTCCTCCTTAACCCGGGCGTTTCCTCATCACTTTCCTCGTCAGAGCTGGAACACCTCTGACTACGCCCAGCAGCATCTCCAGCTGTGGATCCCGTCCCATCCCTCCAGCTAAGCCATGGATCTGATCCTGAAGGTCCCCATTCATCTTCTGCCCCATCATGGCCAGTGGCACCCAATTCCTCCCTTACCCGAGTCCAATCCATCTCATCCTCCTCCGAGCTAACCTGCCCCTCCTCCATTCTCTCCGTAAACCCCTCGAAAGACTCTTCATCAGATGGTGCTGCAAATATGTCTCGCAGTCTTTTTCTCTCTCGCTCCTCGAGAGTATCTGACTCTCGAGGAGTCTTACGCCCACGCCTGTCAGTAACAGAGCCACGAGGCTCAATCATAACATATTGTTTACTGAACTGGTTTATTTTCAATTGTATATATAGGAGGTCATTTGTGTTTGAGATAAGAACTATTCTGCCAGATTAAGTAAAGTTTCCAAACTAGTGCTTCTAGGAAGTCGTCTACATCCAGGATGTGACATATAGATATATTGCTTCCAAATCCATTTGGCTATCATGAGGAATCAATTTGTCTGCTCTGAATATGTGCAGTTCTCTTTGAAAGCCATCCAGGTCAGTGGTCATCACAGCATCGTGTGAAAATTTTCTCTCTAGCCATTCTTCTACATAATCAATGAATTGTATACACTTCTGTCATGCTACCTACTGTTGACAAGGCTATTCACTGGACAGCTGTTTGTTTCCATGTGTCAGACCCCCTCAGACAACTTCATTCAGCATGCTCATGCTTTGTAGTAGCAACTAATGTTATTGTGCTGGGGAGAAAGAAAGTGATTACTTGAGTCTGCTCTAACATCCTTCATAAAAGTGGTCCATCTGGTTCTTTCATATACACAAAGAACTAAGGAAATGTTTACTGTTAATCCCCACACCATCTCCTGCTCTCCAAATAAATAAAACATGTAAAGAAAGGCTTACATTATCCTACTTTCCTCCATACAGAGTTCTTGCCAGGATGGTATGTTTACAAGAAAATAAACAAATAAAACAAAAAAGCAATCTGTTTCTCCACTAAGTGGAAAAAATCAGTTAGTACAGCCTTTGCAAAAAGCAAGCTCAAAAGAGGATCTTCAGGCCATCCTTCTTACTAATGTAAAGCTGAAGAAATATACTAGCAAGCATACACACCTGAAAAAAGCTTTCCAGATTGTCCAATCTAGAACTTTGCTGTAGTGTTTTAACTGTAGTGTAGTGTTTGCTGTAGTGTTTTAGTGTAGAGAGTCATTGTGGTCTGGTGGTTTTAGTATTGAGAGATGACTCTGGAGACCAGGGTTTAAATCCTCACTCAGCCACAACAACAGATTGTTGGATCTACATTGGTAGCTGGTACAACCTTCTAAGCTCTACTATGAGTTACATGCACACACCTGGGTGACTTGAAAGGGATCAGAGAGCAGTAATCTTTTAATGCTTTTATTAACTGGATGCCCAAACTCATCTTTTTTTTTAATTCTTGGTAATAACGTACTGACATGTGTTTTTAATCCACCTGGATTTGACAAACATACATTTTTTTCAGTGGATAATTAGAATTTGTGTGTAAAGACCAATTTATTTTTCCAAGAAACAACTAATGCAAATAACCTAAAGTCATTTAAAATATTTCTTATCTAATTCACAACTGACTGTTTAAATGAAAGAAATCAATTTTGTTTTTGTTTAGGAAGCAAGAGTAATTTCAAAGGCCATTGTTAAAAGGTAATGCCATGAGTGATATAGTTAGATGAGCATGAAAATTAAGGGCAGGTGCCAAAGAACCAAGACACAGACTGGATATCAGAAAGAATCATGGTAGAGCAGAGAGAGAGAGAGTATCAGAAAGATCTCAAAGCAGGAAAGGCCAACAGTGATGTGTGGCATATTCACCAGCAATTAGATGAGGGAAAATTGTCTATTTTGAAGGTCAATCATTCATAATAACAATACCTCAAAGGTATAATCCCAGGAAGAGTCCAAAAGTACAGATATCTTCACGTTGTTCCATTACTTTGTCTCTGGATTAAATGTTACTGTAGGTGTTTTGTACAGCTAATGGGACTTAATTGTAATAGTAAAATGCTATAATACACTTTGCACTACAATAGAAATATCTCAAAACAATATTTTTGAAGGAAATATTGCCTTTCTTCACCATCATCTCTACAACAAAGATTAACTCAGAGGGAACAAAAAACGTATCTGTTGCTTTTAGCTGTCTTCAAGTTGACTTCAATTTATGACAACGAGTGACCTCTAGGTCACCCTGTCATCAAGTCCTGCAAACTCATGCACAGCTTCCTTGATGAGTCTATCTGTAATGCAGTTTTCCTCTTATCCTACTGCCTTCTATCATACAAAGCACTGCTATCTTTTTGAATGAGTCATGTTTTCTCATGATATGACCAAAGTACAACAGTTTGATCATCTTAGCTTCTTGGGACAGTTCAGGCTTGGTTTGCTCTAGGACCAATTAATTTCTCTTTTTCTTTAGCAGCCCATGTCATCTGTAGAAAACTCTTCTCCAGCATCACACTTCAATTGAGTTAACTTTCTTCCTACCAGCTTTCATCATTGCCCAATCTTCACAAGCATATATACAAACTGGAAATATAATAGCATGGGCAATTCTAACTTTAATATTCAATTATATACTTGACACTTCAAAATCTTGTCTAGTTCCTTCATAACTGCCCTTTGAAAACCTAGTTCTGATTTCTTGATTGCAGACTCCATTTTGATTAATGATTGGTCCAACGTATGGAATATCTTGAACTTTTTCAGTGTCTTTATTGTCTGCTTTAAAATTGTGTAAATCATCTGTGATTAGATTCCGAGGAAGGAGGCATGAAAATTGGAGGAAGGAATATCAGCAATTTAAAATATGCAGATGATAGCTGACTAGGAGCAGAAAATAGCAAAAACTTAGAATGATTTTTTTAATCCTAGGCCAATTTTTCTTACAATCTTTAATTCTGCTTCTGTTTCCTACTTCTGCATTTTCATCACCTATGATGAACAAGAAGTCCTGATTAGGTGTGGAAATTGATTTCTTTCTGAACTCCAGTATAGACTCTCAATTTCTTCCCCCTCCCCCTCCTTTGTAGTTGGAACATTGATTATGGTTACATTGATGGGTTTTCCCTTAAGTTTATTTGATATAATTCAATCAGACTTTGCATTACATCCTTGGACTTCTTTTTGCTACACCCCAAGTAGCTTGTTCACCCAGAATAGTGCAATATTTATAGGTTCAATTTCTTATTTTACTGTCTCTAACTTCTTCATTCATACTTTTCACATTCCATGTTCCTATATTATGTGCTGTACATATTTATACTTTCCTATCACATCTGAGCATGTTAACAGATGAATGTCCTTTTCACTTGAGTCCAACTGCATAATTAGCCACAGGATTACTTGTACTTGTCATCTACTCTTCTCCAATAGTTTGTTGAGTGACTTCCAAACTGGAAGTATCATCTTCTGGCACTCTTGTTTCATTATAGGGTTTTCGTGGTGAATAACATTCAGAAGGGGTTTATACGCTTCCTTCCATGCAATACTCATAAGTGTTAGCTTTGAGAGATCCTCCACCAGTGTCATCTCCACATACACTATTGCTGCTGCCCAGCAGCTGTACAGCACATTTTGTCTCAGCAAAAGCCTGTCTGATGTTGGACACTACAAGCAGTAGCTGCCACCAGCATAGCCTCTTGCCTCAACGATCATACAGATCCAGTACCATGTGCCATTGGTAAGAATAAACATCTTTCAAGAATTTGCATCTGAACCATAGGCTACACATGAAGGAATGGTTTTCAGATGTCATGAACATTTCTTCTCTGATAGTAAAATGTCCCATAAATAAGTCTTTTAGAAATTAACAGAACCAGTGTGGTGTGTTGGTTTGAGTGTTGCACTATGACTTCAGGACACCTGGGTATGAATCCGTTTTCAGCCATGGAAACCGCTGGATGACATTGGGCAATTCATATTCACATCCTCAGAAAAAGACAGTGGCAAAATGGATTTGAAGAATTGTTGCCAAAATTGATCTTATTTCTTACCCTGCCTCTCCCCACAAATCCAAATGGGGAACAACAACAGATTAAATGAAACCTTACCTTAGTTAAAAATACATAAACCAGTTAAAACATATATAAGTTTAGTTTCAAATATGACACAATATATATTTAAAAATCAGGCAGTACTTCAACATTCTTCATTTAAAAATCATCTGGATAGGCTGGCAAGAAGATATAACAGGATAAAATAGACTAGAAATATGTTGAAGTCTCACAATAACAAAGAAATCAATACAATAAATACTATACACCACAACTCATGAAACAAATAACATAAAGATGTAAACATAACTAAACACATTTCATCAAAGTTTCCTTCAATGCTATAAAATTCAATTTTTTTTAAAAAAAAACAAATCAAACAATATGATTAACAGAATTACTTGCAAAACATGGGAAAAGACAAATTAGAACAATACATCAAACAAACATGTGCACTCATGACAGATCCAGAAACAAAGTTTACCCTTTGGCATGATCTGTTGTTTTCTGCGAGGGCCAAATTTCCACTTTACTCACAACTGTTAAACCACAGGGAGATTAACTTTGGCACCAAAAAGTCTTTTTTCAAGCTTTAAAAGTTTTCAGTGAGAAACACTCCTAAATGAAGAACAAGTATCAAATTACAATAATGATAAATTGTAAAGTAGAACCATATTAATTATATTCAAGAACTACTCATAACAAAATAGCAAATATGCAGATTGTTAGCTAAGGCAGTGGTAAAATACTGTAATGGTGAAAGAAATGGCACTTCAGAAAAGAGGGCATGTGACTGCAAACCCGCATGGCAGCCATTCTGTTATCAGCTTAAAGCAGGAATGGTAGAACTGGTAGTTCTCTAGATGGAATTTTAAAGTATAATCTGATTTTTAAATATACAGTATATTGGTCTCATGTGATATTTGAAACTAATCTTATACGGGGTCCTCTTTAATGCCTATAGTGGTTAGAGCTGATGGGAGCTGTAGTTCAGTAACATCTGGGAGAACCACAGCCATTCTAAAGCACTAAAGCACTGCTTCTTAAAATGTAAGTCCCGGCTCCAGCTGGGGCCTCCTTAGCTCAATGCTGGGGTCCTGAAAAATCTGGCAACAGTAAAAGTGTTTATAGTGGACTCTGCAGATGATGCTTCAGCTGTACTTCATAACGAATTTCAGCCTGTTTAGCAAGCTTTGGGGCTGCTGATTTGTTGTCAGTAAACATTTTATTATTATATCTATTTTACCTATATACCTGGGTTCACCTAAAAATTGCTCAGTCCCAAAAGGATTCCAAGTTGAAAAGTTTAAGAAGCTATGCCCTAAAGGACCCATTTCTTCCCATATATCCTGAAAGTTCATTTAAACAAATATCAAGAATACAGCACTCACAAATAAAAGATGATGATGATGATGATTTATTTATATACCACTCTATCTCCCCAAGAAGACTCAGGATGGTTTCCAACAAGGAAATACTTCTGGAACACAGAATACTTCTGGAACACAGCCCGAAAGACATACAACAACCCTGAAAAACATTCAATTGCCAAAAAGAGACCATACAACAAAGTTAAACATCATAAAACAAAAAACATACAATCCTGTTAAAACGATCACAAAAATTAAAATCCAGTTTTAGTCTGCTCCATCAGATGGGTTCAAAATACCAGAATTTTAGAATGGACATGGGAAACTATGTAGGGCTAGGCAAAGGCTGGTGCAACAATGTATCATAGGGCCGGGGAAGGGGATAAAGTGCAGAGCAGGGTCCTAGTTGACAACCGGAGAGGGGGGGGGGAGGGGGGCTAGGGACTAATCATGCTCAAAAACCAGGCTACACATAATGGCCAATCAATGTTGTTAAATTGATTGACCAAACAAAGTATAAAGATGGGTGGTTCAAATTTACAGTGATCTTGTCTGATCTCACATTTCACTGAGATATTGCAGTATCTTATATCATAAGATAGGGATCTAGGAAAGTTCTCACTGGGACATGCCCTATTTAATTGGGGCTCTACGTGCTGTTTTTGTTTCATACAACAGAACATTTGAGTGTTTTCCTCATGTGCATCTCCCCAAGTGTCAGACAATCATGACTTGTATTCTCCCACATTTAATGCAGTTCCAATGGCAGCTAATAACTGCCATGGCAACAGGGAACCAAATCTGTTCAGACCTTAAGTCCAAATTTTTAAACAGCTATCCAATGAATTCAGTGTCTGAAACAGATCTTCAAACTTTTTTTGAAAGCATGAGCTCACCATCCTACAGACACGGAAGCACCCAACCACTATTGTTGTGAAGTTTTTGTGTTCACAAATGTGTGTTGTTTTGTTAGTTATCACAAAATATAGATTTTTTAAAACCACAAAGATACCACAAGATTAGCTGTCACCTACCATCCCAGCAACCCTTTTTTGTTTCCTTTTATAGGGGCTGCTTAAAACTGAAGCCACAGAAGGTAATGAGGCTCAAATAGATTCAGGTGCGCTTGAATTTCAAGGCCAGCACAAGAAGCTATTTCTGGCAGGTAATATGCTATATTGAAAAGCTTTTATTTCTGTGGTTTCCCTTCCTTCAAATCTTTCTCAAATGGCATTCCTATTGCTAAAATTTTTCCTGGCTCACTATGGCAACCATTTTTAGCAAGGAAGCCTAACCAGCGAGTGGAAAAGTTCCTTTTTTGGAGTCTGAATTCTCAGTCAACATGGTCAAACGTACAAAAAAGTAACCCAAAAATCTACACAATCACTATCTTTCTCCTTTCTTTCTCTTTCAGATATTTTTCTGTGAGTTGCATAAGTTGATATCACAAGTGATTATTATGGCACAAGTATGGGTTGAAGGAATCCTGCAGGATCTAATCTGTCCTGTAATGAATTAAGCTGTGACTTAAAAAAAAAAAAAGACTATCAGAATCAAAGAACTGGACAAAACCATACTTCCTGCCAGGAATGAATACACAATCAAAAGAAAGATTCGTTTTAAAAAGAATTCCCAGACTGAAAATCAAATTAGAGTTTGAACCTGTTACTGATATAGATCAGCCATGAATAAGTGGCACACAGATTTAACCAAAGCACTATTTGGGCATTGAATATGAGAGAAACTTTGTCCTCCTTCGCTTTTATGAACTTCACAACCCCATAGTATAGTTCTGGGATAAAACAGAAAAGCAAAAGTGTTCAATTGAACTGATTTCTCTCCTTACCCATTCCAAAAGCAGAGATCTGGAAACATAGGATTTCTGAAATATTTGAGACTAACCACAGATTTTCTTCAATAAATCTGAAGAGTAGGGAAGCAGATACGAACTGATTAAAGGAACTTACTCCTCAGTCCTATTAGCAGTGGCACTTACAGATGATATGTGCTGAGTCCCAACAAAAGAATGAGCACAAATGCTGAAGTTATGTGAGTACAGGATTTGACCACAAGTCAAACGTATCAGGCATTGCCAGCTTTGCTCTTAATCTGATTCTTGACATTGTATGATGATGCTGGAAAAAACATGTGTGATGAACTGCCAAGGTGCTGAAACACAAAACAGATGGGAAGATGTGTACACAAAGTAACTAAATGCACTCCACAATCACTAAAGATTGGGACTCACATATCTAGGGCTTGCAGAAAATGTTACAAAATAACTACTGTTCATATCAAGAAGTGATGAGAGGAGATAAAAGAGAAGAGAGGAAATAAAATTATACAGTTTCCTCACTGAACTCCTGAGGACAAAGATGATCACATAAAAGCCTTTGTAGAGATGAAATAATACTCAAAAGCTTGATTCAAACTTTGAAGAAAAAAACCAGGAAATCTAGATACACAAGGAATGATATTGAAAGAAATATCTCTAATTCTTCTTGTATTGTACTCATTTCCCCTTTCCTTTCAGTATAAGCCAGTCTCATTCTCAGAATTTCTTTACTGCGCTATATATAAATAAAGAACAGTTATGTTAGGATTTGACCTTTCAGCAATCACAGACAAAACAGAATACACTTAGTGTGATCAATCTAAAGAAGAGCCTCCAACTTCACAGTATACTATGGATGATATACTTTAGATTGTTCCCTTCTAGTCATCTTATTTGTCTCCTTTTTCCTATTAATCTGGCTGGAGCATTGCTGAACATTGGTGACTATAAAAATATAAAAAATCAATTGAAGTCAAAATATAATATAATAGTTCATTCTTTTAAAACTTCTGGTGGTTTAAGATACATTCCAACATGAAATAAGTCTGAACTCTCACTAGAAGTGAACATTTCTTAACACAACATTGCATTTGCAAGATCTGCTAATGCTGCTGGCTGAAACTCATGAAGCTTTCGTTCATAAGTTTACAATAAGAAAGCACTGAGTTGATGCCAAATAACAACAACAAGGGGGTTTTATCATTTGAAAAGTTGGTTATTTCATCTATGCTTTGCTGATGGTTGAGTGACTATGGTCTCATGCTTTGATCTCCAAACAGTTGGAGCTTATAGAATATATGTTCAAATTCCCCATCCCATTCTTCTACGTTTCATATGTCCAGAAGCAGCATAACCTAGACAGCAGTGATGGGTGACTGTGGAAAACAAAAAGCTTGTTATACTGCAACTCCCATCACCTCTTCTTATTGACTATGCCAGTTACGTCTGTAGGGCTATATATTGACCACCCCAGCTATACATATGTGCCACTAACCTTTCCAACAAACAAGAGAATAAGATAAGAAGATCCCCACTGACATTACAGATCTCAGTCTGGCCCATCCCATGTTCTCCATAGTTGGGGAAGCACAGAGCATACAATCAGTAAAATCTTAAAATCAGTATTGCTTGGACTCATATATTTCCTAATGTGGGAAGAAATTTCATTGACTGCTTGGGGAAGGGGGGAACAAAGTCCAAAACACTTCTGGTCTCATGCATTTTGGATAAAGAATATTCAACTTGTACTAGCAGCTTGAGTGTTTAAAAATATAAATTTAAATTAAGTTTTCAGTTTTTATAAGCACGTACAACATTTTACCAACTATGAAGGACCCGCTCCCTACTCCTTGCTGCTTTGTCCTACTGATAGGAGCATGTCTTTTCAGGTACATTTCACATCACACAATTATAGTACTGTAATTCCACTTTAATTGCTATATCTGCATCTTTGCAATTTGGGGGCGGGGGTGATGGGATACCAGAGCTCTTAGGCATAGCATACTAAATACTCCCCTCCAAACTACAAATCCCAATGTTTAGTCTTATTTTTTTCAGAAACTCCAAGTTCACTTTCCTCCTGACGAACAGCTAGCTAAATAAATGCATGTGGATCATCTGAATCATACTAGCTTGACCTCACATGATAGCAATCATACATTTTATCCAATGTTTGGTGACATTATTTGGGCAAAGTTAATCACTACTGATTGGCAACACTTGGTCTTGTTATTTTTGTGGTTTCATCTCCCAGAGAATTAGTTAGTAGGAAATACTTCAAACTTCGTAGTTGTTTTTAGCATTTGTGTTTTCATATTGGCAGCAAGCATTCATTAATCTCTATATAAACATTTTATAGATAATTGGTTATTATCTGGACCAATTTTCCTGAATTGCTAACTTTACTTTACCCCACCCCTACATACTTAATTTTAATTGCATACATATCTGCACAACTAATTGTTAACCATGTCAAGCAACCATTAAATTTCATAAGTCCAGAGAGGGGGGGGGGGGGACTGAATAACATACTCTCTATCATTCTTTTTGTACGGACTAATGAGAACCCACAAAGTATGCATGGTCCACAAGGCATTTTTACTATGGGATAAGATTTGTGCTGATTTTATGATGTAGATGCCCAGAGGTGCCACACAGCCTTTATTTAGTCGAAATGCTTATATAATGCCCAACACAACTGCCATATGCTCTTGGAATTGTTTTAAAGACATAAACAATAAATCTCAGATCTTACAAAAAAAACCCAAATAAATCAGCTAAAAACATTAATAATAAAGCTTTAATAATAAAACAAATATAAATGAAGAGCTAAATGTCCATCATAAGAGGAAAGCCATAACCTGGCACAGTGTCACCCAGTGTAGTACTCAGGGTATCACCCCCATAGACTTCCCCTCAGACAGCAATATTGTCACTAAAACACTAAAAGCAATTGACAAAATATGCAACTAAAAAGTCCACAGCAACAATGAAAACAACATTGAGTCCTCATAGATAAGACCTGGTGATTTCAAGCAACATTGTAATTGGGAAATATTGGAGGATCTGACTGGAGCACATGTACTTTAAAAGGTTCAAAAAGTAAATCAGCAGAGTTTTAACCTTGTAGGTATCTCAACATAGTACATGTAAGCTGAGCTGACAAATACGTTTTTGTGGTTATATCTAACTACAGGATACATTGTACAAAAATTCGATAGTAATGTTAATGCCACGCTCTCTGATGGTGTTTCATGGGGCACTTCATGGCCTCTAAACCCCCTCTAGTGACACCACTGACCTGACATCTTAAATGTTACTCACAAAGATGCCAAGCAGATCTCTTTTGGTGTGACATCTCATCCATGCAGGAACCTCTATCAGGAAGACTTTTCTTCTGGTAGCCACTTATGGCACTACTGTGCATATCTGCAAAGGAGGCCTTAATAATCAGGCTGGAATCAATGTGAGCAAATTCTCATTCCACTAGGCTTTCATTAAGGATTTCAAAACTTAGCAGAAATGGACCAAAACAATTTATGCAGCAGTGAGGTGACTTGTTTGAAACCACCATCCCAGCGAGCAATCTTGCAATTCCATTCTGCACTAAATTCTCTGGATTATCCTCAGATAGTCCCAGTCTTACTCCATTCACATGATAAGCCAATGCATTCATAAACATTTTATCTCAGGAATAAGTCACTGAGAGCTTACTCTGAATAAAAGGGTAAGCAAAGCTTTTAATGGATGGTACTAGCGTCCTTCATTAGTATCATGCAGAAAAAGAGGGTATTCATATAGTTGCAGTCCCCATGCCCTAAATTAAATCAATATATTACTCACTCACTGTTCCCGCTTTATAATTAACCGGACGCCCATCCCCTGTAAATGATTATTACTGCACTTTAGTTCAAATGTCCCCTCCATACTACCCCCCTCCATTAACCTGGTGGTTCATTCCATTTTACTATGTCTTTACTCATTTTATGCTTTTAAATGAGTTTTATGATCATTGTAATGTATTGTTTTATAGTGTTGATTTTATTGTTGTTTTATTTATTGTAATGTGTTTTAACTGTTGTATTTGTTTTGTTAGCCACCCCGAGTCCCTGTCGGGAGATGGTGGCAGAGTATAAGAATAAAGTTACTTACTTACTTAAAGTTACTTACTGCAAGTATAACAAACAAATCAGTTACACCAGTTCCTTCTCTCATTTCTAGCCAAAATGTTTGATCAAGAAATATCAATGCATAAAACAGTGTGTCAAAGAACTGCTTTAACATGAATTACTCTGGGGCCAAACCAATATATCATATTTGCATTGACATGTGGGTAGCCAAAGTCAGATGGTGGGTGCAGTTTTCACAGTTACATTCATAGTGATGCTATGCCTGTCAGCACATACAGTCCTTTGGCAGCCCTATTATACTCATCCATATGGGATTCAATTCTTAATGATATAAAAGCTGTATAAGTTTTAATGCATGGAAATGAGGGACCAATTTCCTCATGTGGTTTTGGTATATCATGTTACATATTTTGCACACAGAATAACTATTTCTCATGCACACTCTATCATAAGGCTGATTGTTAAGACTGATTGTGTTCTGCTGACAGGAAGTTCTGCTGACAGGAGACTTGGACTGCATCTACACTGTTGAATTAATGCAGTTTGACACCACTTTAACTGACTTAGCTCAATGCTGTGGCATCCTGGAATGTGCAGTTTGATGAAACACCAGCATTCTATGGCAGAGAAGGCTAAAATCATATGAACCACAACTCCCACGATTCCATAGAACTGGATGATGATAGTTAAAATGGTATCAAACTGCTCTTATTCAGCAGTATAGATGCAGCCTTGGTTGGAGAAGGATTTAGCAATGAAATCTCAGACCTCTTCACACAACCCTTTTGGACTGTGCTGTTGCGCCTACAATCACTGGCGAAAGGGAAGGCGTGTGGGGCAGCTCAGGGTATTCTGCGCACCCTCCCTCGTCTGCTCATCACACTGTGAGGATGGGACAGGGTGCATTGGTACCTTTTCTTTCCCCCATCAGATGGCAAAAAGGGTGGCAACCAGCATTGCCCCACAGCCCTTTGCCATAACATGGCAAAAAGGCGAAGAAAGGACATCAGAGCTACCCAAACTATACTTTCCATGGTGTAGGAGAAAGCACCTACCGCCCTTTCTGCCATCACATGGCAAAAGGGGAGGAAAGTGTGGGTAGCTCCATGGGTAGGGCATGTTGTGTGATGGCGCATGGCAGGCCCAATCCTTACTACTCATAAAAGCAGCCAAATGGGACAAAAATGCCTTGTGTCAAGAGGTCCATATCACTGGATTCCCAGTCTCTGGAGCTGGGCAAACAAGAGCTCAGTGAATGGACAAGGATAATGGGTATTTTGTGTGAATGTAGTGAAAGAGACAGCATAGAATGAGTCTATGTTTGTTGGGTTAGACATCCCCAGCCCTAAAAGGTCCTTTGGGAGAGTTTATTGGGTTAAGGTTGTTGTGTCCATTGGGCTAAGGTTGTTTGTTTGTGTGAGCTGGAAGGAAATACGTTTGTTTGAATCAAAGAACTATGTAGAATCTTGTTTTCTGCTGCTCCAGAGACAAGAACATGAAGGAATGGATTCAAACTAGAGGAAAAGATAATCCATCTAAACATTAGGGAGAATTCCCTAACAGAGCTCTTTGAGAGTGAAATATGGTCCTTCAGAATGTGATTGATTAGCCGTCTCTGGAGATTTGAAGCAAAGGCTAAATGGTCATCTTTTGTGAGTACTTTGATTGTGTATTCCTATGTGGGTTTGGACTTTTTCAACTCTATGATTCCCATCACTTCAAAATTTTAAAAAAATCAATCAGTACAGTTTTGCTGTGCTGTGTGTGTTTCAAAACATGCCTTCAAGGTGCCTGTCAATTTATGCTGACATCATCAATTCCATGGGATTTTCCCAGGCAAAGAATACTCAGAGGTGGTTTACCATTGCCTTCCTCTGAAAGTCAGTTTCCAATATGTGGTACTCTTTGGGTGTCTCCCATTCAAGTAGTAATCAGGGCAGACACGGCTTACCTTGCAATATCAGCTAGGATCTGAGGCTTTCAGGGTATTTCGGCTCTATGCTGTGCTAGCATTATGCAATCCAGGTAGTCAGTACCATGATAATACAGAGCATGAGAAATGGTGAAAGTGTGTAGTTGCCCCCCCCCCACCCCTCCAGTTTTATTAATGCACATGGCACTTTACATGAGCGATTTAAGGTTATTAATTTAACACTTCTCTGTCCACAGGCTTACAATCTAAAAACCTTGTACAATGTACAAGGCACAGGGGGCAGTATGCAAAGTGCAATGTGCACTGACAATTTGAGGTGTATTATTATGACTCTATCAGAGCCCCCGGTGACACAGTGCGTTAAACCGCTGAGTTGCTGAACTTGCTGAAGGGTCAGCAGTTTAAATCTGGGGAGCCAGGCGAGCTCCCGCTGTTAGCCCCAGCTTCTGCCAACCTAGCAGTTCAAAAACATGCAAATGTGAATAGATCAATAAATACCACTCTGGTTGGAAGGTAACAACACTCCATGCAGTCATGCCGGCCACATGACCTTGGAAGTGTCTACAGATAAAAGCCATCTCTTCAGCTTAGAAATGGAGATGAGCACCAACCCCCAGAGTCAGACACGACTAGACTTAATGTCAGGGGAAAACCTTTACCTTTACTATTATGTCTCTTCAATGGTTCTGGACAAATCCATTCCACATTGTCCAAAAAAGTAATCCTATATGTGTAGAACAATGTACACTTGCATGTCAGCAACAAAATTCTAGCCCAGGAGCTTTGAAACAGAGCTGGGTTTTAGAATCAAAATGAAATTGTTTTTTTAAAAACAAAAACAAAAACCCCAATGCAAGATTAATCTTATCCAATATTAGGAAGTGAGTGCCCAGTGAATAGCAATAATAATGCCAACCCCATGATATAAATGGGAATGCCCACAGCCCTTTCCAAATTGTACTAAAATACCAATTTTAAACTTTCTTTATTATGACAGGGCCAGCATTCACATTACTGCAGAAGAAACAATAATGTTCTATGCTCAAATCAATGAATGAGCCTGTTGCCTTTTGAGGAGCATACTGCAAGGGAAATTGCATTATTTTTTATTGAATAGCTTTTCTTTTGTTTTTAAAATAAAAAGTTCCATTGTCATTTTTGAAGAGAAAAAAAATCCGCCATGGACTTCTTTACTAAAAGTCTGGCTCTCACCTTCCCAGTCTTGTGACTCCCTCCGCTGACAAATCTACATAATGCCTGCTTTCTCACCTCCTCTGTAGATCTTAAAGTCTGCTTTTCTTACTGTCTCTTTTGTCTCTGCCACTTTGATTCCAACCCTTTTTATACTGTCCCTCAGGCTTTTAACAGCTTCCCCCTCCTTATTTGACAAAAGCCATCCCCCACATTCAAATCCCTGCTTAAAATCCACTTCTTGCCAGAAGCCTTCAAATACGGATCTCTTGACATCTCTCCACCCTGCAACACACACACCATCTTGAATTAAATTGTCATCCCATTAATTGTTGTCTGCTAGAATTAGACTTTAAGCCCCTCAGGGCAGGGACATTTGTCTTATGTACTTCTAAAGTGCCATGTACATTTACAACGTTCTCCGAAGACTTATTTTAAAAGAAAAGAAGCACTATTGTAAGTACTGGTGGGAAAATAACTTCAGAAGCAACTAATTATACTGTGGGTAGCATTTCTTCTGAAAAGAGTAAAAACTGAATTTGTCATGAAGATGCTTCATAAGGCCTTTGACAAACAGGATTTTCAAACGGATTTACCTCAACAAGACCTGATCTTCTTTTGTTCCTTGTTTCCATTCAATGTCATTGGCATAAATATCTGCAAAAATAATAATCTGACTCCTGTAATGCATTAAAAATATAGAATTTTGAAGCACATTTGGTGAGTTGATGATAATCCATTTTCAGATGCAATTGGCTGCAGATGGGAGACCCTTTTTTGGAAACGTCTGTCCTGGAAATGCTTGCTAATGACTTAAATCTGATACAGCTCAATGAGGACATATTACTGAAGTACCCCTTCATCCAGGTTGAATGGCTTAACATTTGCTATGGATTTAGAATAGGACTTGAGTCAGGAGTCGTCCCAGCGCACAGAGGTCAAGCTGTTTTCAAATAACACAGCACCATCCTTGTCACTATTTAGACAGAACTTGCATTTGTGGGAAGAGGGTGATGTATTTCAGGAAACTTTAATATGAATGACTGTGTGGGCATCACTAGAGATGTAAGTGCCCCAAAGAAAAACTGGGTAAATTGTGGGAAAAGAGACTATTCTCCATTTTTGATGGAAGGCCTTTTTCCTGGGAAAAAATTTATTATTCCTAGATTTACTTTGCCACCACCACATTATTTCAAAAAGCTATGTAACAGACAAACATTTAAGTAATAGCGTATATAATATCTCATGTCATTCGAATTCCTGGTCTTGCATTTCCCTTTCTGTTCTTTTTGTGTGAATGAGAACTTTATATAACAAGTGTCAATATTGCATTTTTGCCATTTTTTTAAAGTGCTTTTTCCCAGAAGGAAATGAACAAAATTTTGAGAACCATTATGGCAATGGCATGTATCTTGTGGTTTGTATGTTGAAATCAGAAACTGAGAGACCAGGGTTTGAATCTAAGCTCAGGCATGGAAACCTGTCAGGCTCACTTCAAAGGACCAGTCTGAACGCAGATCAAAGATAGCTGCTCTCAAATTCAATCTTTATTGAAGAATACATGACTTTGGAAAAGTCGAGAATGACCTAATGTTTACATACATCTAATTTTATCACTTCTGATGCAACGTAATATCACACGCAAATATCATCATCAAACCCCACCTTCGGGATCACATTTCTACCATGATTTCTATTCCCACACACTACAGCAATTATAATTGTTTATACTTTCAACTCTGAGTTCCCAGGCTCATTTTATCTTCTCCCGCCAGGTGCTTGCAGGGTTGTTTTATGTTATGAAGTCAGATTCAGGGCTTGGAAATTCAGCCCTGGGATCTGGCTCCATGACATGGCGCCCTCGTTTTCTTCGTCCTCCTCTTCGGTTCTTCTTTCATCATAGTTCTGAAACAAATCAAACAATAACTCTATGTGTCCATTTTGTCCAAAGTCCCCATATACTTTTTCAGTAAGCTGCGATGGAATACTGGGTGTATTTTCCCTAAACTTTTTGGCAATGCCAACTGGAAAGTCACTTCATTGATAACACCCTGTATTCTGAATGGTCCAATATATTTGGGGCCCAGTTTTCTTGAAGGTAGCCCCAATTTGATGTTTTGGGTACTTAACCACACTAGATCTCCTTTATTTAATTTATCGCCTTCCACCCTCTTTCTGTCTGCGAACGCTTTATACTTTTTGTGTGCTTCCTTTAAGGATGCAGTCACTTGACTCCAACATTCTAGCATTTGCGTTTTCCACTTCCCTGCCTCTGTTTCCTCATTTTCTGTCCACCTTGGCAACTGGGGTAAAGGCTGTATTTCATACCCGTAAACTACTTCAAAGGGGGTTTTATTTGTTGCTGAATGTATAGTTGAATTAAAGGCTAGTTCCGCAAAAGCCAACCACCTAGACCAGTCATTTTGTCTCAAGTTAGAGTACATTCGAAGGAACTGCCCAAGCGTTTGCTGAGTACGTTCTACCGCCCCGTTTGTCATGGGGTGAAAAGCAGAACTTAGACTCCTTTCTGCTCCTAGCATTTCCAAGAATTTTTCCCAAAATTTTGCTGTGAACTGTACTCCTCTGTCACTGACTACTCTACTGGGACATCCATGTAGTTTGTAAATATGATTTATGTACAATTCAGCTAGTTTCTCAGCCGATGGTAGTTTCGTCAGCGCTATAAAGTGAGCCTGTTTAGAAAACAGGTCTAATACTGTCCAAATATAACGATGTCCTTTGCTAACCGGCAGTTCTCCCACAAAGTCCATAGCTACACATTCCCAAGGTCTGGTAGGTTCCGCTACTGTTTGTAACAATCCCATAGGCTTCCCTCCTCCCGATTTATTTCTGGCACAATCATCACATTGAACAACATGATTCTTTATGTCCTTCCTCATTCCTGGCCACCAACAATGTTTTACTATTGCCTTTGTTGTTTTTGTAATTCCTGTATGACCAGCGCTCTGGTTGTTGTGAAAACGATGCAGAATCTTAATCCTTAATATTGCTGGGATATACAGTTTCTTGTTTACAAACCAAAATCCCCCCTTCTGTTCCCCCTTTTCTGCGTTGGACGCGATCCATTGATCTCCTTCATAAGACTGTTTCAGTTCATTTCCCCAGTTTTCTTCCCCGCCGAGTTCAACAAAAGCCGTGTCCTCCTTTTGGGTTTGTGCTCTTGTCCTGACAGCTAAGCCCCATTGTTTGTCAGAGAATATTGTCCCCTCTTTTGCTGTGGTTATGCCTTCGTGTTGAGGCATGCGTGAAAGAGCATCTGCCAAGACGTTCTGCTTCCCTTGAAAAAACTTTAATTGGAAATCGAATCTGCTGAAGTATTGCGCCCATCTAATTTGTTTGGGGGACAATTTTCTAGGAGACTTTAAATACTGGAGGTTCTTATGGTCAGACCAAATTTCAAATGGGATTCCGCTTCCTTCGAGGAAGTGTCGCCAGCATTCTAAGGCTTTTAATATGGCTAATGCCTCTTTTTCCCATATTGGCCAACTTTTTTCAGTTTCGCTGAACTTCCGTGACAAATATCCACAGGGTTTTAAGTTCCCATTTTGATCTTTTTGCAATAGTACTGCCCCATACGCACAGTCTGAGGCATCGCAATGGATTATGAAAGGGCTCCTGATATCGGGGTGTTTTAGGATGGGTCCTTCAGTGAAGCATTCTTTTAAGGTTTCGAATGCCTTTTGGCATTCTGGCGTCCAACTCAGTTTGGCGCCAGGAGCTTTCACTTTTGCTGTCTCCCCTTTCCCTTTTGTTTTTAAAAGTTCTGTAAGGGGTGCGGTTATTTGCGCGAAACCTTTTATGAAGGGTCTGTAAAAATTTGCAAACCCCAGAAATGATTGTAATTGCCTCCTTGTTTGAGGCACTCCCCATTCTTTCACATCTGCTACTTTAGCTGGATCCATAGCTAACCCTTCTGGAGATATCCGATACCCCAGAAAGTCAATTTGAGTTTTATTGAATTCACATTTGGACAGTTTTGCGTACAGCTTTGCTTCTCTTAGTCTCTGCAAAACTTCCCGGACCAATTTTACGTGCTTTTCCTTATCTTCAGTTACAATCAAGATATCATCAAGAAATATGAATACCCCTCTGTACAATAACGGGTGTAGTATTTCATTTATAAGCTGCATAAAGCAGCCGCCTCCGTTTTTTAACCCGAAAGGCAAAATTTCGTATTCAAAATGGCCGAATGCGCAGGAAAATGCAGTTTTCCAAGTATCCTCCGGTTTGATCCTTAATTTATGATACGCTTCAATTAAATCCAGTTTAGTAAATATGCTCCCTTTCTTCAATACGGTAATTAAATCCTTGACTAAGGGCATAGGGTATTTATTGTCCTTAGTAATTGCGTTTAAATTTCGATAATCAATGCACAATCTTAGGGAGTTGTCTTTCTTTCTCCTAAATAACACTGGGGCCCCGAGAGGAGAATTGGATGGCTTAATGAAGCCTCGCGCCAGGTTTTTATCAATGTATTTCCTCAATTCCTCCTTCTCCTGCACAGACATGGGATACACTTTTGGTTTGGGTAAGTTTGCTCCTGGGGTTATTTCAATTTCTACTTCTATATTCCTTTTGGGAGGCAATTTACTGGCCTCTTTCTGATTGAAAACATCCACAAGGTCTCTGTATTCAGGTGGCAATAGCTGTGGGTCTATTTCCCCTGCTTCATCTTCCTCGTCCTCCTCTTCTGCAATTTTGCTTATCTCCCATTGCATCTGCTGTTCTTTGAATGCTAGGCTTTTTCCTCTCCAATCTACTTCAGGATTTGCCTGTTCGAGCCATGGTATCCCTAATATTACGTGGTATGTGGCAATAGGGGCTATCACAAAGGATATTCTTCCTTCCCATTTGCCTATTTTACATGGGATTCCCCGTATTTCCTTTGTAGATACTTCCCCAGCAGCGACTGATCCATCTAGCTGCGAAAATGCAATTGGGGAGTCAAGCGCCATCTGCTGGCATTTCAGCGCTCCTGCTAACTCCGGGGTTATAATATTTCTAGAACACCCACAATCCACAAATGCCTTGCAGGTGGCCCGATTTTCTAGCCCTGAGAGGCAGATTGGCACTACTATCATGCGGTTGTCCCGACTCACCAGTTTTTCTGAAGATTCTGGGGCCTGCACCTCCTCTTCCGCGCGCCTCCCGGTTGCTGGCTTGGGCTTTGGGGCTTTTGGCGGCTCCCCCTTCCGGGCCCAGCATTCTGCTGCTCGATGGCCCGTCTTCCCACATACAAAGCATCCCGGTTTAGGTTTGTTGTCGTCTCCTCTGGAGGGAATCCCCGGCCTCCCTCCGGGTCTTTCCTGCTTCCTCGTTTCTCCTCGACCCCTCGCCACCGGTCTTTGCTGGCCGCTGCCGCTCCTGAAGCGCTTTACTTGGGCCAGGGTGGATTCGACGCGCCCCGCTAGTTGAATCCATCCCTGGAGCGTTTCGGGGTCGTCTCTGTGCGCTGCCCAGCTGAAAATCTCGGGGCGTAGTCCCTCTTTAAATAATTCCACTTTGGTCACTTCAGACCACTCTGGTACCCTTTCCGCGAGGTGAAGGAATTCCTCTGCGTACTCGGGCACTGTTTTGTCCCTCTGCTTTATTCCTTTCAGCTGGTCTCGAGCCCTCAATTGCTCTAGCCGGTCTCTGAACCGGTTTTCCAGTGCGGCGAGGAAGCGGGGCACTGACCTCAGGCATGGGTCGCGTCTGGCATGAAGCTGCACATACCAGCTGGCTGCTCCTCGCTTTAGTGTGTTGCCGATGGCTCGAACCCTGCTTGCCTCGGAGGGGAATGTGTGTGCATTGTCTTCCATGTATCCTCTGATGCTAATTAGAAAAAAGTTCAGTTCATCTGATTCCCCTCCGTATTCCAGTTTGAGATCTTCTCTTCTTGGCATCCATTCTGCGGCCCGTTGATGCTGTCTGGGAGGCATGGGGAAGGGTTGCATCAGGTTTCCTCGGGCGGCTCCTTGGAACACGCCGCGCCCCACTCCGGTGGTCATTCTGCGCGGCTCCCGAAAGTCTGCCGCCGCTGTCGGCCCTTCCGCCCATCCGCATACTGGCCTTGCTGTAGCCCCCTCATCTCGCCTTTCCTCGTCGTACGGCACATCCTCCTCCTCTTCCTGGATCCCCCGCTCCTCTCCGCCTTCGTCTGCCAATCCACTGGACCCGATCCCTGGCCCCAGTGGCCTTTCCACCCCGACGCCCATTCGGGGGGTTGGGAGCTCTGTTGGAGATGGCGGCCTCAGAGTTCCCAGGGCTCGCTGACGCTCCACTTCTCGCGCCATTCTGTCCCGGAACTCCAGCTCCCGCCAGTATTCCTCATCTCCCTCGTCCCTTGCCGCCACGGGACTCTGCGTTGACGCTCGCTGGCCCCTCTGGCTCCAATCTCCTTCTTTACTTGGTTCTCTCTCGGCGCCATATCGGCTGGGCTCCTTTTGGAGATTCTCTTCCAATAATGGCACCAATCTCCCCACGGTTTCCGACAGCCTGGATAAATTAGTTTCCAGGATGGATAACCGCAGGGCCACGGTCTCCGGCATACTTCCTCCAGATCCCCAACTGGTTTCTGCAGCCGCAGAGACGCCTCTTCCTCCCCTGGGAATTCTCTGGGTCACGCCGTTCGGCCTGGGGTACCCCGTAGAGGAAGCTATGGCTTGCAGCGTTTCTTCTCTCTTCGGCCGGGCCCCTTGCAAAGGCCTCTCTGCCCCATTTGGGCTTTGATCTCCTTCTTCACTCATTATCACTTCACTGCGAATTCCGCAGGAGGGTGAGAAATGGATTCTCGACTTTAATGTCAGGCTCACTTCAAAGGACCAGTCTGAACGCAGATCAAAGATAGCTGCTCTCAAATTCAATCTTTATTGAAGAATACATGACTTTGGAAAAGTCGAGAATGACCTAATGTTTACATACATCTAATTTTATCACTTCTGATGCAACGTAATATCACACGCAAATATCATCATCAAACCCCACCTTCGGGATCACATTTCTACCATGATTTCTATTCCCACACACTACAGCAATTATAATTGTTTATACTTTCAACTCTGAGTTCCCAGGCTCATTTTATCTTCTCCCGCCAGGTGCTTGCAGGGTTGTTTTATGTTATGAAGTCAGATTCAGGGCTTGGAAATTCAGCCCTGGGATCTGGCTCCATGACAGAAACCCACTGGGTGGCCTTATTTATTTATTTATTTATTTATTTATTTATTTCCAATATTTCTATCCCGCCCTTCTCACCTGAAGGGACTCAGGGTGGCATACAACTGGCAACAATTCAATGCCGACACATCATTAAAAACAAACAGCACATAAAATCTATTAAAAACAGACCTCCCAAGGAACGGGCGCAGCTGGCGCACAAGTCTGAGTTGTGCAAATGCTCCCCTGGCCACTGCTGAGACCTGGTGATCCAGGTTCAGTGATGAGTCCAGGAGAACCCCCAGACTGTGAACCTGCATCTTCAGGGGGAGTGCGACCCCTTCCAACACAGGCTGTAACCCTATTCCCTATTTGGCCCTACAACTGACCAGGAGGACCTCCGTCTTGTCTGGATTCAATTTCAATTTGTTAGCCGGGCCCTCATCCAGTCTGACACAGCGGCCAGACACTGGTTCAGGACCTGAACAGCCTCCTTAGTGACAGGTGGGAAGGAGTGACAGAGCTGGACATCATCTGCGTACAGATGACACCGCACCCCAAAACTCCGGATAATCTCTCCCAGCGGCTTCATGTAGATGTTAAACAACATGGGGGACAGTACTGAACCCTGCAGGACCCCACAAGTCAATGGTTGTGGGGTTGAGCAGGTGTTCCCCAAGGACACCATCTGGGAACGCCCCTCCAGGAAGGACCGGAGCCATTGCAAAACAGTACCTCTGAGCCTCATCCCAGCGAGGTGCCCCAGAAGGATACCATGGTCAATGGTATCGAAGGCCGCTGAGAGGTCCATCAGAACCAGCAGGGACACACTCCCCCTGTCCAGTTCCCGGTGTAGATCATCGGCTAAGGCGACCAAGGCTGTCTCAGTACCGTGCCCCGGCCTGAAGCCAGACTGTGCCGGATCCAGATAATCAGTATCTACCAAAAATGCCTGGAGTTGTGTGGCCACCACACATTCCACGACCTTGCCCAAAAAGGGGAGATTGGAAATAGGCCAATAGCTGTCCAATTGCGTGGGGTCCAGTGATGGCTTTTTCAACAGCGGTTTGATTACAGCCAATTTAAAGCTCGCTGGAAATATGCCTTCCTGTAGGGAGGCATTCACCACCACCTTCACCCACTCAGCCAATCCCCCTCTGGCTTCTCTCACCAGCCAGGATGGGCAGGGGTCTAAGATGCATGTGTTAGCCCTCACCTCTCCAAGCACCTTGTCCAAGTCCTCAGGCTGAACCAATTGAAAAGAATTCATCAGAATAGGACAAGCAGGTGCTCTTGCTACATCCCCGGAAACTGCCGTTAATATGGTGTCAAAGCCAGAACGGATCAAAGCGACTTTGTCCGCAAAGAACCGAGCAAATGCTTCACAGCGGGCTGCCGAGTTGTCAGGGATCCCGTCTTGGGGGACGAGATATAACAAACCTCTTACAACTCAGAACAGCTCTGCTGGACAGTTCTTTGTGGACGCAATATTAGCTGCAAAGAAAACATTCTTAGCAGCATCTATTTGGCTCACTCAGCTTCAAACGCCACTTTCCCTCTAGCCCCCTCTTCTTTTGCTTCATCGCTGCCAGCTCCTCAGTGAACCAAGGAGATGGTTTAGCTCAGGTACTCGAGAGGGGACGTTCTGGAGTGATCGTGTCTACTGCCCTAGCCGTCTCCTTGTTCCAGAGAGCGACCAGAGCGTTGACAGAATCACCAGCCGAGGTGGCGGGAAACTCCCCAAGAGCTGTCAGGAATCCTTCTGGATCCATAAGCCTCCTGGGGCGGACCATTTTAGTGGGTCCTCCATCCCTGCGGAGGTTGGGGGTGCAGTAAGTCTAAACCTGATCAGGTGATGGTCGGTCCATGGCAACAGAGCGATGGTGAGCTCCTCCACACCGCCACCTTCCTCCTATCCCTGACAGAAAACCAAATCAAGTGTGTGCCCCGCTCTGTGGGTAGGGCCAGATACTAGTTGAGACAGCCCCATGGTTGCCATGGCAGCCATGAAGTCCTGAGCTGTACTGGAAGGAGCAGACTCGGCATGGACATTAAAGTCCCCCAGCACAATGAGCCGTTGGGACTCCAACACCAGGACTGAGACCACTCCTGCTAGCTCAGGCAGGGAGACTGTAGTGCAGCGGGGTGGTTGATACACTAGCAGAATCCCTAAACTGTCCCATCCCCTACCCTCAGATGAGCATACTCAAACAAGGCAGACTGTAGGATGGGGCACCTGGTCAGGGGGATGGACTCCTTATAGACTACTGCAACCCCTCCTCCCCTCCCTCCAGATGGTTGGTGCTGCACGATATACCCTGGTGGACAAAGCTAGGTGAGGTTAGCTCCCCCAGCCTCATCCAACCAGGTTTCTGTTATGCACGCCAGGTCTGCCCGCTCATCCAGGATAAGGTTCTGGATGATTGCAGCTTTACCATTGACAGACCTGGCGTTCAGCAGCACCACCTTCAGATTGGAGGGTCCGTCAACCTGAGCACCCAAATTTACTGTGTCAGGAGGCCGTTTTAAATCTACAAGCACTCTGTTTCTCACCCTACGCCAAATTAAATTATGCCTCCCTTTTCCGTATATCCCCCTCCCCTGGATAACTTCGATGAGGGCCCCCCAGCTGCTAGACACACCCCCTCTCCCTACATGGTCTACTCACTTTCACACGTGAGGGTCTTATTACCGCTGTCTCCTACTCCTATCTCCTTTGAGGACATATTGGTGTTCTAACTGGGAGCAGTAGTACACTCAACGTAAAGTGCTAAGATGTTGAATAGTCGTAACTACCGCAATGCCAAAGTGCAATAGTGCTTAATTCAAGTCAAAAGGGGGGAGGGGTTCCAGCAATAAATATTTGATGTACTCATAATATATACTTGATGTAATATAAGAGGTAGGTGGTTCAATTCAAATTAGTTCATAAAGTGCAGTAGTTCAATTCCATTGGAAGGTGCTTCTGTACTCTGAAAGTGCTTTAATAGTGACACACTGTCCCCTTAGAGTGCTTGATATGCATCTAGTTTTTAAAGTTTTTAAAGTGTTCAGTAGGCAGCAGCTCAATGGACAAGTCACTCAGTCTCAGTCTCAAAGCAAGGCAAAGGCAAACCCCCTCTGAACAACTTCTGTTATGAATTGATAGGCATTCCTTGTGGTTGTCATAAATGATTTTAAAACACACAGCAACAACAATGGAGAAAAGTCTGTTTTAAAAGCCCCTTTTCAAAATTCCGAGAAAATTTACATTTCTAACCATATGCCTGTCCTCACAACAAATATCTACACATCTGTCCATCTACAGTTTGCACCTTATATGCCTCTCACTTCCAGAATTTTTTAAGGGAACTCACAATGGGCTATTCCATGAGTTTAGAACTGATATTGGTACATGTGGAGAATAGGTACAAATATTCATCCATATGAAAGCAGAATATAACTTCTGATCTTTCTTAAACTGCAGCACTTAAATCCAATTGACTACATGACTTCTCTACAAGTTAAGCTTTATTAGGAGAGATTTCATGCTGGCATGAGGCAAGAGTCCTGAACTCTTCCCGTTTAAAGCCAAGGAACCTGTCCTGACTCTAACCAGGTCTGTCAGTAATGAACTGGATGAAGGCAAACAAATTGAAACTTAATCCAGATAAGACAGATGTGCTCCTGGTCGGTTGGAAGGCAGATGAGGGAATAGGGATCAAGCCTGTGCTTGATGGGGTTATGCTCCCCCTGAAGACACAGGTCCACAATTTGGGATTCATCCTGGATTCAGTGTTGAACCTGGAGGCCGAGGTATCCGTGGTAGCCAGGAGGGCAATTGCACAATTAAAACTTGTGCACCAACTGCACCTGTTGATTGAGAAGCCAGGACTAGCCACAGTGGTACACGCCTTACAACCTCATCATAGGGGGGGGGGGTAATTTCCCCATCATATGCAGCTTACTCTACTTTTTTTTTGCCACAGAGCCCATTACATAGTATATTGCTACTTTTGGAAAGACTCTATGGCAAAAGAGGAGAGCAAGCAGCATATGCCGCGGCAGCAACACAGGAGGCTTCCTGTGTTATCTTTGCAACAATGGGGGGAGGGCATGTGGTGAATGCTTCCCCACATCGGGTGGGGCTAGCGGTACATAGAGCGATGTGTAGCATGGGGTGACTGTATGCCCATACACGTGGTTGTGAAATTTCTTCACTGCTTATGCTATCTTTTTCTTATCTGGAGAAGAAGGTACTGGTGTTCATGTTGGTGCAACAATTTTCTGTAGTATGTTTGTTGATGGGTATACTACATTTCTTCTCAAGGCCTTAGCCATGTTCTGGGGTGAGCAGTAGAAACTTTCCAGGGAAGTAAGAATCCCATCTTCAGAAATATAGAGGAAATAGAAAATTCATTGCTAATGACAGAGAAAGCCCTGTACAAATGAAACTATTTGATAAATGCCTGGAGACAGTCTTTGTATTTAAATTAGAGGCATCATCTATTATCCATACTTTATCATCCACTAGCTGTATTACTTCTGTAATCTTGAAGGTGATATTGGAAACTTCCAGCTAATCAATCAATCACTCAATCTTCCTTCCTTCTTTCTTTTCATTCTTCCTTCTACTTCTCTTTTTCTCTTTCTTTACTGTCTGCTTGCTCAAATGTCTGCAGGACCCCCTAGAGTCATTACATAAGATACTGATCAGACAAAGCCAAGGCAGAGACATCACCAGAAGAGGAGGTGGCATTCCCTTTTATATTAAGCACTGGGAAATTTCTGAAGATTCTGACGTTTAAATTGGAGGCAATTGGAAATCTCTTCAAGGGATAACAGTGTGGGTATGAGAAGCTTGTCCCTCCACTGTCAGATATTGTTAATTCCATTCCTCCAGCTGAATCACTAAAGAACTCAGTAACAGTGGATACAACCCCTTCTCTGATGAGCCAGAACTTTATACGTACCTTTTGGTGTAAGAGAAGACAACATTTTAGGTCTTCCTGTAGATGGGTGTTATTTCCATTATCCATTTAGATTGTCACAGATAACTCTGTGCACACACCTAATATTTTATATGATATATATGTGTTTGTGTGTATAGATATATGGATATATAGATATGGAAAATCTGGAGTCAACATTTCTAGTCTCTGTATGCAGATTGTGCACCTCTTGAACCCTGAAGCTCAAGATCTTGAACCACTATCTTTGTAGAAGAGATTTACAATTGTTTTATCAGCCTCTGTTTAATTGATAAATAGTGAACATCTACACATACTTCACAGTGTCAAAGAATCTGAACAGCTATAATCCATTTTGATTTCCTTAGAATGATAGTGCTGGAAGTCCTGGAACAACATTTAACAATCTGTGACAGTTAGCCCCAGAATTAGCTTCTATGATGAATTTGTGACCTTTGATTTCATTATTTGCAATCATTTCTGCTCAGTGACTTTCTACAGCATAGATGTTTTGGATGGTGTTTGCTCCTCTTTTTCAGGAAATCTCTGATTTATGAGTGGATTGAAACAGTATATTGGACACAGTGGAGACAAATGGGAAAATATACATTATAACTGGACAAGCAAAGCTGAAAATTATATCAAATGTACAAATGTCAACTGTGACACCCTAGCAGGCTTGTTTATCATATCCAACTTCCATTTAGGACACCACATTGAATAAAGCTGCAGTGCTATATTTATTTATCTGGGATCCCCACCTAACTTGGTGGAGCTTACTTTTGAATTCATAAGATTGTAGCAAAAGAAACATATTAAGGGATAATATTACAGTGGGGTGAATCCTCCTTTTAAAATATAGAGATAAATACCTGTTATAAATCACTAATCACAAATTATTTGCATAAGCCTCAATGTTTTAATGATAGCTTGTGTTGTTGGAGAAGAGGGCCAATAAAAAGTAATTTTCGACAAATAGCAAGGATGAGTGCACATTTGCCATAACCCTCTTAGTGTGAAAATGTCAAGTGATGTGCTCAAGTGTTTGTTAGTTTGCAGATGTCTTACTTTGCAAGGGCTGACCTGAAAAGAGGATTATTATATGTTATTCTGGAACACCTCAAATAATGCTAAGCTTGTCATTCCCTGGGAAATTGGACACGCTCCCTGCTCTGGAAAGCTAGAAACTGACATTTAGAGAACATCCAATGAAGGGAAAACAAAACAGTAAGGAGGTAATGAAGGAAAACCGAGTTCATTCTCCAATTATTCAGCAAAGGCCAAGAGTTAACTGAATGATAAAATAAATATTTTCTCTTCAAATAAACTGCCACAGCAGTTATGAAGACACAAATCCATAATCTTTGAGGAGTTCATTTCCGGCTGACAACAAATGTGTGTGATTAGCATTTTCCTTTTTATTCCTAACTGGGTCCCAACAATTCTTAGGAATGAGGATCTTTTACACCAAAGATGGTGCGGAGTTACAACACAAGTCATCCCTTACCAATGAAGAAAATGACAAGAATGGTAATCTCAGCAGCTTTTCTTAGTCCTGCCAAAAAGTCCTTCTACAGTATGGATGGGGGCCATGTCTTCTCCACTCCTGTAGTAAAAGGTGGACTTTTTAGCAGGTTAGAGAAAAAACCACTAAGATTCATCTTCTTATGCAGCAGCTTAATGCAGAAGGCTCGTCTCTTGCTATCTATATATTTTGAGAACTAGATGAACTAAAATAATGAGAAGACATGAGCTAGCAGGACTCTGCCTATCATGCATCATCATTTGTTATTTTAAGAGCACCTATTGAGCACTGTATGAAAATTAAATCAACATAGCCCTAGCAATCTCATTAAAACAAGAGAAGGAAAGAAGAGAAAGCATGTCAAATATTATAATCACTAAACTGGCACAGAAAATAATCAACAGCTTAATTATAGGATAGAAAAAGAGCTTGATTTTAAATATTCATGTCTTCATCTGAGACTCATCTTCACATCTCAGCTCAATAATACATAAGGGCTAGAGTAGATGATAGCTTTTAATATCCAACAGAAGAAGGGATTTTTTCTAATCTATTGTGGATATTTCTTGGAAGCACCCTGTAATGAGCCTGTATAATTTCTTCTTTAGATCCAAAGAGAAAACATTTCATGAAATTTGAGCACCCAGTCAACTTATGCTCATAATACAAACCAACACGGCAAATGACTTAAACCTCCAAATTGACTTTATTAAAACACATAAACTCCTGTTTGAATAGACATTCTGGGAAACCAATAAAAGACGTGAAAACCATGACTGTTTTCATGACCATCAGTAACAAAAATTATTATTAGTATTATTATTATTAGTATTATTATATTTACACTCTGCTTTATCTCCCCTGAAGGGAACTCAAAGCAGCTTAACATAAAACCACCAGCACAACTATTTAAAATATACAAATATGCAAACATTAAAACAGGATAAAATATAACCAGTATTAAAAGATTCCCAGCTAAAAACCAGAATGATTGCAAGGTATGATGCGTGAAGAGATATGAAGGATCTATAAAAATATTTTTACTGCAAGTTAAATCCTCATAGATACTTGCACATAAATAGTCTTGTAATTTTATCAAATTTTAAGATTGGCCAACATGAAGAACATTTTTCTTTCTCTTCATTAAGAAAAATTGTTGGCTTAGGAAATTCAGCCTAGGAAAAACTAGTCGAAGGTATAGGTGGAGTAAGAGACCAGAAGTGTTGCACATTTTGGGGTTGTTGTTTTTTAATATTTGCTTTTGCATATATGTACTTAATGAGACATACTAGAAACTGAGCCCAAGTCTAAACGCAACATTCATTTATATTTCATATTATATCTTGTACACATAGCCTGGAGGTTATTACAATATTGATTGAACCCTTATCTGGAATTCTTCAGAGGTCAGTGACATAAATCTGAGTGTGTTTGCTGTGTTTGTTTTTTTTTAATCATCTATCACTCCTTTAAAACAACCATAGCTGCAACATCTACATTCCATTCGTATGGCTATCCAATCTCCAATTTTCCAGTTTGCCACACTAATTTTATGTTATACTCAAACAAAACCTCTCACAAAATGTTCATATGTATAAAAGAACAAATATAATCTCAGATTTTACAGCATTCTTCCAGTACTTTCATATTTTAAGCAATTGTTTAATGCACATGCACATTAAAGCTTCAGAATAAGCCGAACCAGCTATATATAGTTGCTGACCTAGGCTAAAACAGGTCCCAGAGTATCCAACTAAGAATGGTTCCCTTGTTTAACTAAATAAGATACTACTTGCCTTAACATTATATTCTTTTTCTTTTTCTTTTTTAAAAATTTTTTATTGAGTTTCCAGATAATATATTCGGTGAGTCATTGAAAGTACAAGTGCAGTGGGTAAACAGAAGGGGGTAAGGGAAAGAAAGGAGAAAGAGGTAGTCCAAAACCACAGTGGAAATATATATATATATATATATATATATATAATGAAATAAAAGGAACAAAAAGTAAAAGGAACAAAAAGGAACAAAAGGTAAAATTTGTCACTTCCATCTTTTACACAGATACCTGAAGTAATTACAGTCCTTTGTCCATTTCTTTAACCTCTATTCACATTGTCTAAGTCAATATCAGCCTATTCTCTATCTTTCCTCATTGACGATTTCATTTCTTTAAAGGTTAAATTAACACCCTCATTTGTCTCTCCCTCAAATACTTTTTTATCGCATCCCAGTTTGTTTGTTTTTTCGGAATGCCGTAGTTATTTTTTAGTAAATATGTCAATTTGTCCATATTCATTATTTCCAAGACCTTATTTAGCCAACAGCTCAATTTCGGGGTTTCTTTCTTTTTCCAGTAGCTGGCATATACTATTCTTGCCGCCGTAGTGAGATAACTGAAAAGGATTTCTTTATTTTTGTCACTTTTTATGTCTAGCATCCCCAAGAGAAAAAATTTGGGATTCAGTTCTATATTAATTTGCAACATCTTTTGTATTTCTTGCTGAATTTTCTTCCAATAGCTTTTCGCTTCCTTGCAAGTCCACCAACAGTGGAAAAAGGTTCCCACTTGGTCCTTGCATTTCCAACACTTATTTGAATTTTTATTATTAAAATTTGCTATTCTTTGGGGAGTCAAATACCAACGATGAAACATTTTAATCCAGTTTTCTTTCAATTCTATTGCATAGGTGAGTTTTAATCTGGAGTTCCAGGCCTTTTCCCATTCCCCTAAGTATATTGTTTCCCCTAGGTTTTGGGCCCACTTAATCATGTTTTCTTTTATTGGTACCGTTTCAGTTTCCCATTCAAGTAGCTTTGTGTAAATTATGGATATTTGTTTTTTTTCCAATTTCATTATCTTGTCCCAAAATGTCTCTTTTTCTTCGAATCCTAGTATTTTATCTTTATTGTAATATTCTTTAAGTTGTATGTATTGGAACCATCCCACCTTACCGAATTTGTTATTAATCTCTTCTTGACTTTTCAGGGTGTATCTCCCATTTTCCTTAATTAAGATATCGTTATATCTGGGCCAAATTTCTCCACCTGTTTCCCTCCTTTGGCATGCCTCCAAAGGTGAGATCCATCTTGGAGTTTTCTGGTATAGTTTATTTTTATATTTTTCCCAAATTTTTAGAAGTGAGGATCGAATGAAATGATTGCCAAAAATTTTTTCCGTCAATTTTTTCCCATACCACAAATATGCGTGCCATCCTGCCCTCAGACCTATTCCTTCTAATGTTATAATTCTATTATTTCCCAGTGTCGACCAATCTTTCACCCATACCAAGCCACATGCATCATGGTACAGTTGCAGGTCTGGGAGGCCTAATCCTCCTCTTTTCTTATCATCTATCATATAAATTCTTTTAATTCTGGGTTTTTTCCCTCCCCAGATAAATTTGGCAATTTCCTTGTTCCAATTTCTAAATCTCTGTGTACTTCTGATAATAGGGATGTTTTGAAAGAGGAATATTAATTTGGGCAAGATAGTCATTTTTATTACCGATATTCTGCCTAGTAGTGATAAATTCGCATATTTCCATCTTTCCAAGTCCTTTTTTATTTCTTTCCATTTATAATCGTAGTTGTTCTCTAGTAGCTGGGAGTTCCTTGCCGTTAAGATTATACCTAAGTATTTTATTTTTTTCCTAACCTGTATCCCTGATACCTTTACCAGTTCTTCCTGTCTTGATTTTGTCAGGTTTTTTGGTAATAGCATAGTCTTTTCCGAATTTATCCTTAGTCCTGAGACTTCCCCAAATTCTTTTATTTTAGTTAACCAAAATTGTACTGTATTAATTGGGTCGTCTATTATGCAAATAAGGTCGTCAGCGAGGGCCCTGAATTTATAATTGTACTTTCTTATTTTTGCTCCTTTCAACCTGGGATCCTCTCTGATATTTCTTAAGAGGATTTCCAATGAAAAGATGAACAACAGAGGAGATAAGGGGCATCCCTGTCTAGTTCCTTTACATATTTTAAAATTCTGTGAATCCAGTGAATTTATTTTTATGTTTGCTTCTTGTTTGTCATAAATTTGGTTAATCGCATTCTTAAATTTGTAGCCCATATCCAATTCACTAATTAACAGTTTGAAAAAGTCCCAATTCAAATTATCAAAGGCTTTTTCCATATCTATGGTGAGTAGAGCCAATTCATCTTTTTTTGTAAACTCATAGTATTCAAGTATGTTTATTATTTCTCTTACATTATCTTTCATTTGTCTTTTTGCCAGGAAGCCCGTTTGCTCCTCTCCTATCCAATCATTGAGAAATTCTTTCATTCGCTCCGCTAATATGGTTGTAAAAATTTTATAGTCCGAATTCAGTAGAGATATTGGCCTATAATTTTTAACATTTTTGGGATCCTGTCCTTCCTTCGGAATCATCGTTATTGTTGCTTTGCGCCACGAGTCTGGGACTTCTTGGTCTTCTAAAATTTTGTTCATGACTTTTTTAAGATATGGTGTCAATTCCTCAGCAAATACTTTATAGTAAATACCATTTAGGCCATCAGGCCCTGGGGCCTTATTCCCATTCAACTTACTTATAGCTGTCTTAATTTCCTTGTCTGTTATCTCTTTGTTTAATATCTCTCTTTGTTTTTCAGAAATCTTCCCAAGCCTTTGGTTACTAATAAATTGGGATACCTTGTCTATTCCGATTTGATCCTTTGAGTACAAGTTGCCGTAAAAGATTTTAAATTGGGACATTATACTTTGTTCAGTCGTGTAGCTTACACCATCTGCGATGATTTCTGTAATTGTATGGGCTTGCTTCTTCTTTCTTATTTTCCAGGCTAGCCATTTTCCTGGTTTATTAGCGTTCTGGAATTGTTGTTGTTTTATAAACTTTAATCTTTTTGCTGTTTCTTCTAGTTCCATATGGATTTTTTGTGCTTTCAAATTTCCCAATTCTTGCTTAATTTTTTTATTGTTTGGTTCAGATTTTTTTCGTTCGAACTAATTTCTTCATTAATTTCAGTTATCAATCTGTTTTTCGTTCTATGTTTTTGGGCACTTTGCTGAATGAAATGGCCTCGCATGACCGCCTTACTTGCATCCCAGATTGTTTGTATAGTGGTCTCTCCATTATCGTTCAGATTAAAATATTCCCTCAAAATTTCTTTATTTTTTTGTATATCCTCTTCTGATTTTATTAGGTTCCCATTTAATCTCCAATTGGTGTTTCTTTGTGTTTTATTTAATGTAAATTCCAATGGGCAATGGTCCGAGATATACCTAGGGGAGATTTCAATTTTGGTCACTTTTAGGATTAGTGAGGGGGTCATCCAGGCCATATCTATTCTTGACCATGAATTGTGCCTATTTGAAAAGTATGTATAATCTTTTTCTCTCACATGTTGCATTCTCCAAGCGTCCCTCAGCTCCCAATCTTGTAAAAATTTGATGAAGCCTACTGGTAATTTACCCAAGTTACCATTTCTTTTTTCCTTAGATCTATTCCCTTTCTTATCCCACTCTGGGTCTGGAACTCCGTTAAAATCACCTAGGATTATTAGTTCATCAAATTCTTGTTCCGCTATTTTACCTTTTAGTTTTCTTAGAAAAGCTGTTTTAGGCCCATTTGGCGCATAAATGTTGCAAATTAATAATGTTTGGTTACCCAGCTTTATTTTTGCTCCCACCATTCTTCCCTCCTCATCCTTGAATGCAAGTTCTGGGTTTAATTTTGGATTTATATATAAAACCACGCCCTTTTTTTTCTCCGCTGCAGACGCTATAAACTCTTTCCCTAACTTCCCTTGAATTAAATATGAGGTGTGTTTGTGACAAATGTGCGTTTCCTGGAGTGCTATTAAATCAAATTTCAATTTTTGCAAATGGTTAAATAAATTTTTCCTTTTATTTGGTGCATTCAATCCGTTGACATTGTTGGAGTGACATTTTACTTGCATCTTTTAGTGTTGTGAGGGACCTCCTCCTCCTCCTTCTTCTTCTTCTAAGTTTATTAGATTTGGAGTTTGTGGGGCGATTACTTTGTAGCTTTTTTCCGGGGAGATGGTTCTGGCTCTCTTTCTTTCTCTTTCCGAAGCTAGGTCTGGTGGGATTGGTTCGTTTTCCTTCTTCATTAAGTTCTTATAAAATTCCTTAGCTTTCTCTTCCGATGTTAGCCATACTCTTTCTTGCTTATAGGTTACCATAATTCCTTCTTTCCTTTCCCATCGGAAGCGGATTTGTCGTCTTTTTAGTTCTTCTGTAAGAAATTGGTACTCTTTACGTTTTTGCATCGTACTAGCCGGTTGCTCTTTCAATATCGTTACTTTTTGCCCTTTGAAGCGAATCGTATTTTTCTTACTTATTTTCAATATTTCTTCTCTTGTTCTCCTTTTTTCCAGCTGTACAACCACATCCCTTGCTACTTTGTTTTTTTTTGGAAAAGTTCGTAGTTACCCTGTAAACCCTCTCAATACTATCCTCCATCTCCTCATCTTGAACCTGTAAGAGGTCCGCCAGAATCTGGGTTGTAATTTGCTTCAGGTTTTCCTTGGGTTCTTCTATGATATTTCTCATTCTTATTTGATATTCTAGTTCTTTTCTCTCCAACATCTCTTGTCTTTCCTCCAGTCTGGTGTTCCTTACTTCCAATTTTTCCAGTCTGGTTTGGAGTTTATCTTGGTTCTTCTCCATCTTTTGTTTATCTTCTTTGACTTCTTTCATCTCCTTTTGCAGGTCTTTTATTTCTTTCTTTACCTCTATAAATTCATCCGATAGTTCTTTTCTCATATCTATCATCTGCTCTTGGAGAGTTTTTTGGCTCTCAGAGATTTTTTGGAGTTCCCTCATCACATCTTTCAGATTTATTTCCTCCGATATAGACCCTCTTCTCGTGGTAGATTTTTTTTCCTCCATCTTCAATTTTAGCGTTGACATCTTCTTTAATTATGCTGGACTAAAGATTCATTGATATACAGGGTTATATTAATTCCCTTAACAATTTCTACGTTCAGGCCTATTCCTACTTCCTTACTGGGCCCTACCTAGTTGTTTGAGTACGGTCTCTTAGATTGATTTTAGAGAATTAAATATTGTTTTGAGATGCCAATAAAATTTGGTAATTTGTTTTGTGTTATGTCCAATAGGAATATTTTGGGTACTTGGGTGAAAGGATAGCTTCTAAATGTTGACTGTCACTGGCATGGGCTCTTTTTTTATTTTATTTCATTTATCTATTTATTTATTTAATTTGGGGCTCACTATAATAACCTCTGAAATACGTAATTTCCCTTAGCGTTGGGAGGGTAGACACTAGTCCTTGGTTCCCCTTAATTCCTTGTATTTTCCTCTTAAGTATCTTTTACAGGATATATCTGATTACCTCTTTAGCACTCCCCTTCCTGTGGTTCTTCCTTTAAATCATAGTATTCCTTATTGTGCCAGTTCAAAAAGGGGTCCCACAGGTGAACAGGTCTCGTTCTTTTATTTCCTTCCCTCTCAAACCCCTCTCTTGATCCTCTCCCTCGATCCCCTGTCTTTCCAATGTCCTTCCTTGACGCTGCCTCCTACTCACATAAATATCCCCCCTACCCGACTTTCTTCCTTTCTGTCTTTTTCCTGATGGGTTCTTTCTCTCACCCCCACATTTGTCCGCTTCTCTCTTGTTTGGAGTCCTCTTTAATGGCTCTCCTCTCCTCTTCCTTCTGCTTCTCGTCCTCCCGTCTGCTTCTCGTCCTCGTCTGTACTTGCTTCGTCCGGGGCTCCTCGTCTCCTCCTCGTCTCCCTGCCTCCTCGTCTGCTTCTCGTCCTCGCACCGCGCGCCGCCTCGGCCCTCTGTATCGCGCTCCCTCTCACCGTCTGCTTCTCGTCCTCGTCCTCGTGAACCCTGCTTTGTTATGGGTATGCTATGCTTTGCTTTTTGTTTCCCCTTCTCCTTCCAGTCCTCCACCCTCTTGCAACTGTTGTACCCAGTAGTGCCTTCTTGTTTTCTCTTTGATACGCCTTCCGCTTATGCGCTTCCTCTATCTCACATCCGGTTCTTCTGGTCTGTATCGACGTCAGAGCCAGTAGACTAAACAAGGCCGTCAAGGTCGTGGCTTCCCCTCCTCCGCGTTGGGCATTAACCCGTTCGGACCGGGCATTAACCCGTTCTGACTGGACTCATATGATTACTCACAACGGATTATCGGCAATTCATTAATTCATAAATAAAGGTTGGTCTCATTTAGTCCGCTTCTCCACCGGGATTTTAATTTTAGATTTGATTTGTTTAGGGTTACCTCGATCGTTGTCATCCCTTCTTTCTTCTTCCTTTTTTCCAGTTTGCCACACTAATTTTATGTTATACTCAAACAAAACCTCTCACAAAATGTTCATATGTATAAAAGAACAAATATAATCTCAGATTTTACAGCATTCTTCCAGTACTTTCATATTTTAAGCAATTGTTTAATGCACATGCACATTAAAGCTTCAGAATAAGCCGAACCAGCTATATATAGTTGCTGACCTAGGCTAAAACAGGTCCCAGAGTATCCAACTAAGAATGGTTCCCTTGTTTAACTAAATAAGATACTACTTGCCTTAACATTATATTCTTTTTCTATACAGCTTTCCCAACCTGCTGCTCCCATCATCCCTAAACATTGGCTATGCTGACCAGGATTGATGAGAACTGGAGTATAAATATCAGTAAGCAGTAAACACATACCCTCCAATTGTCCCACTTTAGCAGTCAGTCCCAGTTAATCACCTGCTGTCCCACCTTGTCAACTGCTTTTGGAATGTTTCAGTTTCTCTTTCTTCTCACTTTTCTCCAGTGTCCACATCATATTTCAATTACTGCAAAATGAGTTCCAAGTGAAAAGAGTAGTTTCTACTCTGACATCTACACTGTAGAAATAATGCAGTTTGACCCCACTTCAATTGCCATGGCTCAATGCTATGGAATCATATGAGTTGTATTTTTAGAAAATATTTGCCTTCTCTGCCAAAGAGTGCTGATGCCTCATCAAACTACAATGCTCATGATTCCACATCACTGAGCTATGGCAGTAAAGTGGTGTCATTAATTCTATAATATAGATGCACCCTCAGTTAACTGAGTCAAACCTTTCCCAGTAGGTTCATTTGGACCCCATCTACACTGATCATTTAAAGCATGCAAACAAAAGTCCTTAATGCCCATCCGTGCTCTGTGCAGTCGCCATCAAACTGGTTTCAAGATTCCCTATGTAATCATCAGCACAGTGAAACCACTTTCTTCAATCCCAGTTTTAAACTGCACTAAATGAGCTGTGTAGCTCTGTACATTTGTTGTTGTTTCCCTTTTAAGGTTTTACTAACTCAGTCCATACATTCCAGTGTTTCCCTGCTAAACAGAAGTTTCATGTGTTTCTCAGTTTATAACTTACTCTGTGTTTGCCAGACTGCATTTTTGGTCCAAACTCTGATGTTGTTCAGTAAGATATATCCAGGTTTTCATCTCTGAAACTGGAGGGCAAGGAAACACCCGGCGTTATTATTCTGACTGGCCTACCTGCTGTTACAAGGAGAAGACTGGCATACAATATATAAAGAAGACTAATAGAGAATCTCCTTGGAGCTGGATCTATTAGAACTAGTTTGCTGTACCTCAAGGGCTTCACAGCTCTTCTTCAAAGGTTTAGCAGGGTCTTCTAGAATGTTCCTTGATCGCTTATCTGGGAACGTCATAGCCCAAAGGGTAGAAACCTCTTCCCTTGACTTTTCACAGTTTGTCTAGTTTTATATTAAGAAACTCTATTCAGTTGAAAGGGCAAAATTTCAAGTGAAAATATAAAATGACAAATATTTCATTTAGCTTTACTCTGAACTGTTACCATAGCACACTAGTCTGAAGGTAAATTACTTGGCTATGCTAAGACATGGTAATTAAGAAGGTACTGCTGGTTTACAGTAATAATTAATGTGGTTAAAACCCATTTATGAAATCATACCAAAGTGAAATATTCATGATATATACATATATTGTATGTCCTTTGATAGCCAAAATATAGTGAAATGATCCACTTTACAACTAAACAGAGTTTAAGGCTCAGTTTAATTGTGAAGTGGGTCATTTCAAACAAAATGTAAATTACTAATAATAAATATATTTTTGTAACTTGGACAAAATCCCAGACCCTAGACAATGTACCATTTGTGAGGTCAATGAATTCTAGGAATTCTTGGTCACAAAATTACCCCCCCCCCCCTTAACTTTCAATCCTCTATTTATTACTAACATACCAGTACTAAAATACCAGCCTACTCTCCCATTTGCCCTGTAGATTAGTTCAGTCTTTGGGGTATCAGAATATTTCAAAGGTCACCAGAATGACTGAAGCAATGATCCAATTTCCTGGAACAATGTGACAAATCAGCAGGACAATTAGCATTCCAAAAGAAAGGCCAGTTGATTTCTGTTTTGCAGAATTCCTTGCCAAGAATGTACAGAAAACAATTGATCAACTGGAGTGAAGGAAGCAGGATGTGATATAGCAGGGCAAGCCAAGAATATAATGATTACTGTTTAGCATTATTAATATTTAAGGTATAGGAGCTGCGGTAGCACAATGGGTTAAACCCTTGTGCTGGCTCAATTGCTGACCTGAAGGTTGCTGGATTGAATCCGCAAGATGGGGTGAGCTCCTGTCTGTCAGCTCTAGTTTGGGGGAACATGAGAAAAGCCTTCCAGCAGGATGGTAACGCATCTGGGTGTCCCCTGGACAAGGTCTCTGTAGACAGCCAATTCTCTTACACCAGCAGCCTCATAACCTCTGAGGATGCCTGCCATAGATGTGGGTGAAATGTCAGGAGAGAATACTTCTGGAACATGGCCATACAGCCCGGAAAACATACAACTACCCTGATTTGCAGTATGTTCTCAAGTCGCTTCTAACATGATAAAAAAAAATGTAAGGTTCTCTGTTGTCTGAGTCTTTACACATCTTGTTTCATATAGCAATATTATGCATGTTATTGCATGTGCAGAATACATGCAAGAACCATTGTATGAGGGACAGTTATGGTAGCCTCTATGCTTGAATAAAAGCCTGAACTGAACAGGCAAAAACTGAATTGTCGTTTTTGAGAGAGGTTTGACCAAAATCATAGGTGTGTGTTAGACACAACTGAAAACAATATTTTACAACACAATGTTTCATGCTTTTATTATCCCCTTAATGCCTAAAAACTACCAAAAACAGAATAAAATGACCAGAATACCAACTTCCTAAGAGGCCATCAATTGCATAAGATAGGTGGGAAGAATACATTAAATCACAAAAATTCAGTTGGAACCATTTTCCTATGCTCATTTTTGAAAAACAACTGTATTCCAGGAAAAAGCCCAGAAAGACTGTCAGATAAAGAATGGAAGCAAATCTTGAGGAGCACCCATATAATTCACAGGGTAAGCTGGTGGCAATTTGATAGTTTCTGGTTCCCCAGAATTTTTGAAGTTTGCCTCTAAAAGCACCTGAAGAAGGCCTTAAGAGCATGCACAGGCTGAACTGCACTGGGCTTGTTAAAAAACAATAAGATATACATTTTAGAGACATGCCTCTAGTTTTTCCTGAAGCTTTTGTGATGGCCACATCACTAATTTCCCTAGTTTCACAACACTAGGTAGAATAAATGCAAGAAGTCTTAAAAGTCACAAAGAATCTGTCTCCTTGTACTCATTTCAGCTATTCCCATTATTGCTGTGTTATTTCCACCTTATCTTGAAAGTGAAAAAGAGGGCAGAGCACAAGGTTAGACGAGAAGAGAAGAGAGTAGTGGGGTGCAAGAAGATATGAGCATGTTGAAGCTGCAAAATGAGGCAATGAAGTAAAGTCCTAGAGTAATGGATCGAGGCATTTCCAAGGCATGAAGTGAGACAAGAGAAGAAAGAAGAGCGGTGTAGTGAGAAGGTGCAAAGAACATGAACAGTAGGTAGAGCACAAGCGAATGAGATGTAGTCTGGAAATTTCATGTTACTTTCTGCTTGATTTTTCTCTATGAATTAGATAGCAACTACTTCCTGGGATATATTCATGATTTTGTCACTTTTTACCATCAGTAAAAAATCTGATGGCTAACAATATCCTCTAGTGGTCTGATGACACTTTGGTAGCATTAGATGTTCCTGTGCATTACAAAAAAAGACTGTTGTTCTTATTACCACAGTAAAAATGTGCTAAATCCCTGCTATAATAAATAACCACTTTACATGGTCCCTGTCCTGTTATTAATCCCCATGACAAACCTGTAAGGTAGATTTGTCGAGAGGCAACGATAGCCCAAGGTCATACAATAAATTCCACGAAAAAAACAAGAATGAGAGACAGCTTGTGTCTCTCTGTGCCAAGTCCAGAAATGCAAGCATTCCTCTATTAGCTCTCTCAAAAGAGTAGCAAATACAAAAATGGTGCTAAGGTTGAAACATAGTGGTAAAAATAAAGGTGTTAACAGTGTACAGCTAGAATGCAAACTAATAAAATATATGGTATATCGCACAGAATTGAGATGCTGGAATATGGCAATTCAATAATGATCTAGAAATGTTTAGACATATATACCCCTGCCTCTGGAATAACCACATGAATTAATAGTGGTTGTGTCAAAAACACCTCTCACACCTCATGTAGAATACCCATACTTGAACAGAAAGCCAAATATACAAAACCTGAGGTAAATATGCCAAACAACAGCTACAACTCATCTTTCAGCTTTTCCACATCAGTTAAAGACTAGCCAAAGTTTATTGTACACTAGCTTGAGTACCCAGTGATGCCCGGGTTATTTGAAAAGGGCCTTTGTTTTTGGGTGTGAGGTCATATCAGTTTGGCAATATGGGGTCTAATGGATACTTTTTCTTTGCCGTCCACCATCTCATCCTGACCAAAGCCAACCCTTTGGGATCCAAATGTTTCCAGTCTTTCCTTCACTTTCTGTCTCTAAAAGAGAAGAGTAAGGGGAGAAAAAGGGCAGGGAGGGGACTTGTGTAGAACCCCTCCCTTCTGGCCCACCCACACCGCTCTGACAGCCCCCAAGTTAGAAAGTTTGCCCAAGCCTGCCCTCCAGAATGTTCAGTTGCTGATCAATTTCTCTGCTTGCTGTGTGTGTTAAGGGAAAGGCAGTGGGTGGGGTCATGCAAATTCCACACCAATGGAAAGAGAAAGGAACCATGGGAAGTGTCTTTGGTGGAGGAAAATGAAAAAATCCACGAGGAAATTGTCTCCAAATGAAAGCCTTCACTTCAGTATGATGTTTTTGGAGGACATTGGCAGGGCTCTTGGACATGTTCACTGTGTTCTCTATAAACTGCAATGTCCTTCGAGGGAGGGTTCTCCAGCTTAGTGGGAACTATAGCGTGTTTGTGTATGCAGGACTCTTTCTGTGTGAGCAGACACCCATGGCACATACACATTTTCATTTTTATTATGTGTATAGATTTAGGGCACAAGTATCAATCTCTAGGCTTGTGGGCCAAATCCAGCTCACCATGTCATTTTATGTGGTCTTCCAGATCCTGGACTACAACTTCTGTATTGTTCATCATTAGACATGATGACTAGAGTCAATTGTTTTGTGGTACAGAAACATCTGGAAGGCTATAGTTTGTTCTGATTAATCAGATAATAGGGTTTGAATTTTGATACATGCCTTGTGGGTATGATTTCTTACTTTTAAATGTCTTTTAATTTTTCCCCAACCTCAGAACCACAAGTACTGCTGGGTTGCAATTCCCATTATTCCCAGTCTGCATGGTGGATAATCAGTACAGTAGAGTCTCACTTATCCAAGCCTCACTTATCCAAGCCTCCGGATAATTCAAGCCATTTTTGTAGTCAATGTTTTCAATATATCGTGATATTTTGGTGCTGAATTCGTAAATACAGTAATTACAACATAACATTACTGTGTATTGAACTACTTTTTCTGTCAAATTTGTTGTATAACATGAAGTTTTGTTGCTTAATTTGTAAAATCATAACCTAATTTGATGTTTAATGGGCTTTTTCTTAATCCCTCCTTATTATCAAAGATATTCGCTTATCCAAGCTTCTGCCGGCCCATTTAGCTTGGATAAGTGAGACTCTACTGTATATGCCAACATTCATGGAGAAGAGGAAGATAGAACCTGCCTGGAAAAAGGGAAGACCTAAATTGCCACTTAGAAGTAAAGTGTAATATTTATTTATTTATTTGCAGCACCTTTACCCTGCCTTTCTCACCCGAGGGGACTCAAGGCAGCTTACAATAAATAGGCAAAAATTCAATGCCTGCAAACAATACACTAAACAACCGTTCATATAAAAACAACGTAACATTACAGAATAAAAACACATTATACAAAATTTAAAACATAGCCAAATTAAAATCCATTCGTCCAAAATCCTCATACATAAATATTAGTCCAGACCATGTGAAATCAATGTTCTCATTCATTAAAGGTTATGTTAAGCCAGTGGTTCTCAACTTGTGGGTCCCCAGATGTTTTGGCCTTCAACTCCTGTAAACCCTAACTGCTGGTAAACTGGCTGGGATTTCTGGGGGTTGTCAGCCAAAACACCTGGGGACCCACAAGTTGAGAACCACTGTGTTTAGCTAATGTTTTTACACCTAGAGTATGACCCATTACTTAAGTGTATGAGGAACAGGCATCACTCTCAAATACAGGGGCAGAATTCTCCATGGTCTGGGTTGGCATATTAGATCATAATTGGTAATAGCATCGGATATTTCTGAGTGAGGCCACATGCTCACTTCACCCTGTCATTTTTTGCTTCTCTGGTGTCACATATTAGAAGGTGAACTATGAGGTTGGACTGAATGGTTTATGAGCACAATTTTGCCTTTCATGTGGTCAAACATTTCAGTCTACTCACATAGGAATTTGAAGAAACTCTTAGATAACCGAGAAAAGAATTTCAGCTGTAGCTAACATAAAGGCTTCAATTTTACACATTCCTGCTGGAGAGTAAGCAGCATTTAACGCAGTGAGGCTGAGGGCATAGGAGCAGTTATTTTTAAAATACTTTACTGCTTCATTTATTTTTTTCAAAAGGAATGCTATAAACCATTGGCAAGAGAAAGGCAAAAACAATTTCACTTCTTTCTATATTACAGATGAAACACACAAAAATTGCTTCGAGTAATTTAAGGTGTATGTACATTGTAGCATTAGTCTGTCACTACTTTAACTGCATGACTCAATGATATGGGATCACAGGAGTTGTAGTTTGGTGAGGCAACACTCAGTCCAATACATTGCAATGGAAGACCTAGACATTCCTATAGAGGTGCTCTCCCTAGAAGTCTCTTAATCCTTCTGCATGACATGAGATTCACTTGTGCATAGCAGCACATATAAGAAGCACAAGCAATTTGTGATATACCAGCAATCTTTGCTGTCATTTTGCTACCTGATGTGAGGACATTTCAGTTTTTAAAAGCCATTTCCTTAGAGTTGCTCAAAGTACTTCAGAATGCTTTCAGCCAATCACTAGTTTCAGTTAGGACCATTTTTAAGTGTTAACATTTTATGAACTGCTGTTTTGTGCTGCTTTATTATTCTTATGGAACCCCAATCTGTGTGCCAATCTGAGAGCCAATGCAATTTATAAATTCATAAAATGAAATCACGTATAGAGAAAACAAATCTTCTGTTAAGACATGGCCAAAAACAATTGTAGGAGAGAATAGTCTCACAAACAGGGGAAGACCATTGTTACCATCCTATGTTGTTTGAAACCATACCCATGTTCAGATGCCTGTGTTACGATGCAGAATGCTATGAAGGTGCCCTATTTCATTTCAATAAAGAAAATTGCCCTTTGTAAATAAAGGGTCACTAATACAGGCACTAGGTGTTCCTTGCTCCTCTTCTAGATGATTAACAGATGATATCACAGAATTTATAGTAAAATGGTGTCCCTTATATCAAATGATAAAATCATGATTCGCTCTTTTGGATTTTTTCTTAATATTTTCAACCTATGGATGGTTGAATCCATGAATGTATAAATTCATCGATATGGATGGTTGACTGTATATTTTTATTTTCTGTTTCTAAGTTAAAGTATTGGTTTTTTACCAGTTTGCAAATCTGTGCCTGAGTTGTGATTTTTTTAAATTTTACCATGATTTGTGAAAACTTCAGCTATGAACTTGTTAGTAAATGCATTTTAGAGTTCATTTTGGCAGCTTCAGTCGGTTCTGAGTGTTAAAGGCAGCAATTATTTTAGGAAGACAGGGCTGTTTCTGTTGAAAGGATACTTGCATATTTCCTAGCAGTATGTTCTCGCTGTCATTGAGAGAGGCTTCATGATTGAGTGCTCTCCGTAATGATGACCATAACAGGGAGGTTTTGAGGTGGAGGTGTTAGTTTGTGGGCTACTCACCATCATTGATTCAGAGCAGCAGAGTGAGGACCACAGCAGAATCTCTTTTATATTGCTATTTTGACTGCAAGTGAAAGACTAAAAAGTGTGAATTCTTATACAGCACAGCTATATTTTCAGTGCACTTAAGAAAATTGTGGGGGGATACTAATACTACTGAACAATTCTGCAGAATTAACTTTAGTAAAGAAATTAGTCTGAGTACAACTTGAGATAGCTTACATGTTTTCATCTCTTCTGAACAACTCTGGGGGTTCCAGCTCCCAGTTTATTAAAATGACGAAATGGAGAGGCTGCCTCTATACTGATGAAGAAAATGTCCATTTTGCCAGAGAGGATGAACTCAACAAGGGTCATGATGAAGGAGGAGAGGAAACCACTGGACCAGCTTCCATGGGATTTACAGCACATAGCCAGGACCCAGAGGGCTACAGCCAAGTTCACCTGCAAAATGCCCAGGGCACATTGATCACCACCTGGGAAGCTGGTTGGAATGTAACCAATGCCATTCAGGTAATCTAGTGCTCCATAATTTATGACATCCACAGTATATTCATCATGTTCTTGAAGTGTATCCATTTCACAGCATTCTGAATATTTCCAGTTTATAATCAAAGTATAAAATGGTGAGCTGAATATAATAGGCAATTCTTAAACTGCTACTGAATGTTGCATTTTTGTATTTACTAATATTTATTTCTTCTTAATCTTCTTTTTCTTCACTTACCTAGCAATCTCCCATTGTCATTCATAAAACTTGAGCTGTGTTCCTGTCTCATTTGCTTGTGTTACTCTGTAATGTACTATGTAAACAGTTGACCTGTGGTAGTTTATTAATGAAGCTAACATGGTATAGTGGTTTGAGTCTTGGACTATGACCCTAGAGACCAGGGTTCGAATCCCTATTTGGCCATGGAATGTCCTGAATGATCTTGGGCAAGTGGCATCCTCTCCATCTCAGAGGAAGGCAATAGCAAGCCTCTTCTGAACAAATCTTGCCAAGCAAAGTCTGTAATAGGCACACCTTAGAGACATTATTGGTCGCATATGATCTGAAGGCACACAACAACAACAACAACAACAACAACAACAACAACAACAACAACAACAACAACAAGCTTATAAATTAATCTCTCCTCTGTATAAATGCAACTTGTGGTTTTATAATTTTATTACTGGAGTTAAGAAGAGCATTAAAACACAAGGCATACCTAACAATTGACATTCATGAATTCATGATAATTAACTTTCATTATACTTGTATTTAGTCAGGAATAGAACATTTTTGTACTTGTGTATGTTTGTAGTGCTGCCATAGCTAGACAACTGACAAAAGAGAAATAGAAGTGGTCTGGCAGCATTTACAGTTTGGAGAATATACCACTTGCAGCTTTTAATAAGTTTCTAAACATGGAAAGAAAACATAAAGGTAAATACTCACATGCTTCTTTACTCTTAAATTCCATAGTCTTTGAAAGCAATAACAGGTTGTGTTTCTTTTGATATTTCATTGACGTTGAAAAAAAATTATATTTAGTTGAAAGACTGTCCAATGCAGTAAAAAAAGAAGCTGCTCAATGAAACATATCCTGGCTGTAAAAACTGTAGTTGTAATCAAAGAATTTTAGTTTACTGCTGCATCTGCAGTTTACTGCTATATCTGGAAGTTTCTTAATTAATTTTAGCTGTTTACAAGTAAAGTTTTAATTCATAATGTGTACATACGCCAATAGCAAATAGAAAGAAAAGATTCAGAAAACATTGGGATAATTTAGTTTGCTGTGTATTTCTTTGAGAGTATCATTTACTAGTATTGTATTGAATGAAAATGTAGGTTCATTCCATGGTCTGAATATTTTGGAGCTAACATGTCAAGTATTAATTTTTTTTACAAGATAGCATACCTTACCGTTATTGGATGAATATCATTGGTCCATGCCAGTATACAATTCAGTACTTTGTTTGGAAAATGGTTTCTCAGAACTAAGGAAAATTTGCTTGCAGATAATCACAGATAGAACTAAGCTGCGGAGGAATTATGAAATAAATATATGTCAAATTCTTCCAACTATCCTGCAATGTTGGAGAATTGGTAAGATTTCACCATTAGTTTCTGAAACCAAAATATGATTAGTGTTGGCTAGTGAATACAATGGTAAGAAGTCAAGTCCATATTAGGATATTCATGCTGTTGTCAGGTAGAAATAATCCTTCAGGTGTACAACAGTAGTTGAAGGGTCACAGGTGTCAGTTTACTTACAACAGGTGATTTCAAACTCTCTTTGTGTGCTTGGGAAACAAAGAGAATCTCTTAGAAGACTTCTTCCAAGGGTGTGTAAGGGGACCGCTAGAATTGATAACCTGATATCCACAAGAATCCACAAGAGGGGTCTAGCCATCCAGGCTTATGACTACTAAATAAATGTGTAGATGTATTAGCTAGCCAATACATAACTTCTAAATTGAGAAACACTGGGTGCCTGAAACTCAAGAGACTGCCCTGAGCGTTGCAATGAGGAGGAAAATTCAGAACAGTCAGCTCAAGGGTTTATCTCACCATGATATTCATTATGAAGTGAGTCCAAATCTTTCATATGTTGTCAGTCTGGTTCATATAGAGCGACAGGACAGCCAGTTCAGGAGCACCCCAGGCCTTGAGATTTTGGAGCCAAAATCTGAGATGTAAGGATGGGCCCCGGCAATGTCATGGAGGGTGGGCTCCAGTGATGTAATTAAGAAAGATACCTTAGGCATCAACCAGTTGCTCAGAATCTCTCATTCAAATCAAAAATATATACCCAATTTGACAAGTGAGAAAATATTTTTCTGGTTGGAAACTACAGCCAGAATTCAGTAAGGGGCTTCTCGAGTGGACGTGTCTGAAACAGAATTGTGCAGTTTTGCAATGTCTATATTCAATAAGGGGCTGCTGGATGCTAACGTGCAGGTTGCATACACTGTGGTTTGTAATGCAGTTTGACACCACTTTAACTGCCATGACTCAATGTTATGGAATTCTGGAATTTGTAATTTGGTGAGGCACCAGCACTTTTTGATAGAGAAGGCTAAATATCTTCTAAAACTGCAACTCTCATGATTCCATAGCATTGAGCCATGGCAGTTAAGGTGATATCAAACTGCATTAATTCAAAAGCATAGATGCTTTTGCAGAGGAGTCAGCAAAGTGACCAATGCACAACAGGACCTATGAACATTGGGACACCAGCTAGGCCGCAGTGGTTCTCAACCTGTGGGTCCTCAGATGTTTTGTCCTTCAACTCCCAGAAATCCCAACAGCTGGTAAACTGACTGGGATTTCTGGGAGTTGTAGGCCAAAACACCTGGGGAACCACAGGTTGAGAACCACTGAGTTAGGGAGTAAGAATGTGCATTGGTAGACACTCTTCTTGGTGCCTGATACACAAATTTGTAATTCACTAGGGACCTCATCACATTAAGGGTGGGATTCACCACATATTGTGGTGAATCTGGTGGGACCTGGTGTGGGGTGTGGGGAATCTGTCGCCCTGCACCCCGCTTCACACGGCTTCCCCCTCACCCCATCCCACAGGGGGAAGTGTCTGCTGCCCAGCTTCTCCCTGTTGTTGACTATGTAACACGGAAATCCTTCTGTGTTGTCGTGGTGGCCGCTTACCGCGCTCCCACTTGACTTGCAGCACAGAGCCACGCCAGAAGCAGATCAGTGTTGTGGAATGGGAGCTGGAGGGCTCCATGCTGTAAGTGAAGTAGAAGCATCATACAACATGCAATTTTGCCTGTCTGATGAGGCTGTCTGAGAGTTCTATAGTACTTCTTCTGTGAAGCTAAGTACAGGTTGCGTATCCTTTATCCAAAATGCTTGAGACCCAAAGTGTTTTGTATTTTCTATTTTGAGGTAGGGTGGGGGTTGAAATACTTGTGTTTGCATATATGTACATACTGTAATTGGAAATCTTGGAGATGGGACCCATCTCTAAGCACACACTTCATTTGTGTTTCTTATACACCTTACATACATAGCCTGAAAGTAATGTTATACATTTTAATGTGCATGAAACGTAGATCATGTACTTTGAATAATCAGAAATCAAATATGTCATTATCTCAGCCACCAATGTGGACAATTTTGGATTTTGAGGTATTTTGATTTTAGGATTCCAGATAAGAAATATTCAATCTGTTTGTGTAAAATTAAGATAAGTAGAGAATGGCATAGAATCATAGCCTGTGTTTTTCAGGCTTTGAATTGAAAAAAAGAAAGAAAGAAAAACAACCCAAATTTTCACAGCTCTGTTTATAACACCTTTCAATAACTGCTTTTAAGAACACATAAAAGCTGTAATCTAAACAAATAAAGTTTCCCAAGTTGTGCATTGAAATGGAAAAAACAAGCATAATTTTCCCAGCTCTGTTTTTAATACTTTTGTAGCCAATGATTTTTATACAGAGGAGTTGTTGCACAACTGAAAGTTTGTTTTCATTAAAAAGGGAAGATTTCCAAACTCTGCTTTTCAACAGATATCTTTTCTTTTGACAATTGTTTTAAATAGGTTGTAGAATTCTTCACCAGCCCCCAAATAAACTATAATAATGCTATTGAAAATCAACATGTATATTTTAAATTCTAATTTGTCAGGCTGCTTTGAGTCCCCTTTGGGAAGATAAAGCAGGGAATAATAATAATAATAATAATAATAATAATAATAATAATAATAATAACAATAATAATAATAATAATAATATCTGGGATATATGGAGGAGGAATGAGGAGGAGAATTGACCAACATTTGAATAGATGTCTGTTCAGAAATAAAAACCTTTATGCTTAATATGTCTTAGGATTTTAAAATGGTATTTTATTTATTTATCATGTGAGAAGCGAATTGAGAATACAGTTATAATGCATAGGAAAGATTGCAAACAATTTTTTAAAAATGGTGAGAACATAATTTATCCTAGTTATGTGTCAAGGTTTTCTTTGTAGTGGGTGAGAGGAGAAAGCATGATGGTGACACAGGGGAAAGGAAGAAATAAGATAATGGAATACAGGGAGAGGAAGTGAGGGTAGGAAGAAATGTAAGATGACAGAAATAAAGGGAAGGGATTGGGAAAAATGGAGAAGCCACAAATAACTGGAAACGTTGTGCAGGGAGAGGAGAAAAGGGGATGGCATGAAGACTATGGAAGAAGGGAGAAAACAAGTGCAACAACTAGTTTTTAGGGGCTAGTGAATGAGAAGGGGAAGATAAATGGAGGCAGGAGGTGTGGGGGAAGAAGAAGAAACAGATAAAAGTGATGTTATGAATTAAAGTGACAGAATAAAATGCCAAAACAGAGCTGAAGGAATACATTCAAACCATGCTTGTTTTTTTTGTTTTGTTTTTTTACTAAAATTATACAATATGATACATGTATAACACATAGTATGGAAGGAAATTATACCGTATCTTCAACCATTTAGAAATGGGGACATTAATAATAACAGAACAAAAACACCCTGGACCTTCCACAAACATATAAACCTCCCTTGCTTAGTTTCCAATATACCTCACAACCTCTGAGGATACCTGCCATAGATGTGGGTGAAACATCAGGAGATAATGCTTCTGGAACATGGCCATACAGCCCAGAAAACACACAACAACCCCAAAACAACAAAACTTCTCTGCAATATATTATTTGGAGCATCATATTCATCCACTGTTGTGGCAGCAAATATTGAAGCAGGATAGTCCACACATGAATTACTTCTTTCCATTGAGCATGGGAGGGAGGAGAAGAGCAGGTGTCCAGGTAGGGCCTCTACCGCAGCTGCCCTGAAGCATCCCACAGCAGATGAAGCCAACACCACATAATAATTTTATTTTTAAAATGGCATTCTCACACTGAAATCCCGCCTGACATCTTGAGGTTTGGAAGAGGAGCCAGACTCTGAGACTAATGAGCAGGTTGTGGGAATTTAGGGTGCATCTACACTCTAGAATTAATGAAGTTTGACGTGGCTCAGTGGTATCCAATCATGAAAGTTGTAGTTTTACAAGGTCTTTCTCCCTGGCTACTAAATAATGCTGATAACCATGGTAGTTAAAGTGGTGCTAAACTGCATTAATTCTAATGCACTCCCATATGTTTACCCTACAATGAGGGCTCTCTACTGCTATCACAATTGTTTCTTTGTGGGAACATTATGATACAGGGGAAAAAGTGTGACATTTCTCATGGAAACTAATACTCAATGTCATCTGCAACTTTCTAAACATACTGCAGATGACATTGACCAACAACCCAGGGCATTTTTAGGAAAGAACAGTAAAGGGGTGTTTGTGTGTAGAAATCTCATGGGTCATGGAAGGTTTTTATTAGAAATTCTGGAGATCATTAGATCCCATCAGTTGCCCAGAGCCATCACTGAGAATACAACAAGAGCTCTAACGTTGTATTGAGATGAACCATTTGTGTTGCTGTTGTTTAGAAAAATGGATTGCCCATTCTAAATCAAGCTCAGCAGACCATGCTCTTAAAGCAGGGGCTCTCAACCTATGGGTCCCCATGTGTTTTGGCCTCCAACTCCCAGAAATCCCAGCCAGTTTAACAGCTGTTAGGATTTTTGGGAATTGAAGGCCAAAACATCTGGGGACCCATAGGTTGAGAACCACTGCCTTAAAGACACAAGCTTTTCTCTAAGTTATGACCTTAAATGTAAAAAAAAATCAACCCTTCTTTTACATCTGTGGGGCCTGTTTGAGTGAGATGCAATTGAATAAATGGATCTATTTTCGAAAGCTTTCATTTCATTGTTATACCACAAATGCTAGGCTGAGTCTTGGTCCTTGGAGTACAGGTTTGAAGGTTATATCCTGGTGAAGTCTTTCTCATATTAAACCTTGATAGCCATGCTTACATTATGACATTATGATTGTCTCGCTAGTTTTGTGCTCATCAATATGAAGAATAGTGAGAGGACCAAGTGAGGGGGAATGTCCATATCACAGCAGGCTGGTCCTCCTCTCTACTCTGAACGATAGTCCTAGGGTCAGAGATGACAGGCAGCAAATTAAAAGCGGAGGCCTTTTCGTCTTGCCCCGGCTGGCTCCATGTCAGTTCTAATGTTTATGTCTATTCTGTGACAAGAATGACAATATTGTCATAGAATGAAACTGTAGGTTGAGTGCCCTTCATTTCTTCATGGGAGATAATGTGGAAACCTAGCCAGCAGCAGCTTCCATATTATCTTCCCTTCCCTTCTGAGCATAGTATGTTTATCACATGTTCAATTTTTGTACACATTATTCAGTTTATGAGCATGAAGACCTGTTATCAAAAGCACACCAATACCACCACCGCCACCACAATATTTTGGTGATGATGGTACAGCTGTTGTACACTATAATCTTTATGTGTACACAAACACACAACGGACTACATGCTTGTTCCATTAGGAATAAGCATTATTTCCCATTCTGTTAGGTTACAATCTTGTTGTTTTTAAATTGTATAGTTTTTTTCCTGCAGGATGAACATTATTTTCCCCTAGGTCTTCATTTATGGAATTCTGTTTTTTCTTTCTTTTGAAAGCAGTGACAAATATGGGGTGATGATAGAAAAGCCTGTATGAAATAATAATGAATTGGAACTTTGCAGACCTCAGAAGAATGATTAAAGCAATCAGAATCCTCTTTACTGGTAGAAACTGAGTGTTACAAATGAGAATGACACAGTTGTTTTGCCCTACCCGGAGGAAAGGGCAACAGTGTTTTGCATAGCAATTAGAGGTAGCAGTTTCAAGTTACATTTGAAATCTGTTCTCCTCCCCCCCCCCCCAAAAAAAAAAAACTGTTATAAAAATTAAATTGGAAAAGTTTTATAATCAGGATTGTGTGGGAAGTAAAAGTGAGAAAGGTGTATTACTTTGGGGTCCATACGGAATAAAAAGGCATTCCAATTATATTCAAAATTGAGTACAAATATTTCTAGTAAACACGTTCTCTCCTCAACTGAATTGGATGAAATGTTGATAGCAGCATAGTTTATTACATTTTCTTTCCCAACATTTACATTTTTGGGGTGAAGGGTGGGGTGGAATTACAAAGAGAATTCTGCCTTTTTATTACTCACTTCCTTCAGTGGTCTATGGCACTGAAATTGTAGGTCATTGGTATGGGAGATCACAGCAAATGAATATGGTAAATGTTGTTGTTGTTTATGGTAATTGTGTAGTGCTAGATATAATAAAATTTCTAATTTCAGTGGAAAGCACTAGTTGATTACTTATGCAGACTAGTTGTAGGACTTAATTAAGAGATCATTGCTTGGTAATGGATGTGGCTAAAAGCTACGTGTCACATCTCCATAGCACCCACCAGTAAGAATGAAGGCAAAGGAGAGTGGATTAAAATAATTTATATCATTCAGTATTTCACAGGTGAAAACTAGGGCAAGTCAAATTAACGTGCAGTAAAAATGGCAAATATTATTAATAAAGAAAGAACAAACAAATTAGAAAAATGTAGGAATTTGTTTCCATAGGAGGCATTTGTGACAGTTAAAGTGGGGATGCACTATCATGCAGATGTGTAATTGTGTAGTGCTAAATAGGCCTATGTTCCAAATCACAAAGGTTCTTGTATCTTCAATATTCTTCTCCTTGGTATTTCCTAACTCTCAGGTATTGTGCCTCATTTTCCAAATAGTTTCAAATATCTTTTCGCATTCCTACTGATATAAGGAGCCCCTGATGGCGCAGCGGGTTAAACTGTTGAGCTGCTGAACTTGCTGACTGAAAAGTTGGTGGTTCGAATCCAGGGAGCGGGGTAAGCTCCTGCTGTTAGCCCCATCTTCTGCCAACCTGGCAGTTCAAAACATGCAAATGTGAGTAGATCAATAGGTACCACTCCGGCAGGAAGGTAATGGCGCTACATGCAGTCATGCCAGCCACATGACCTTGGAGGTGTCTATGGACAATGCCAGCTCTCCAGCTTAGAAATGGAGATGAGCACCAACCCCCAGAGTTAGACACGACTAGACTTAATGTCAGGGGAATACCTTTACCTTTACCTACTGATATAAAGAGCTTCAGGACAATATTTTGGAAGACTTTTGACCTTCAGTGAGTTTGCTCAAAGTCTGAGAGGGTGATAGCTCTTCTTTTCTCTAGGCCAATAGTTCCCAACCCCAGGTGTTTTGGACTTCAACTCCCAGGACTTCAACTCCCAGGAATCCCAGCTGATTTACCAGCTGTTAGGAATTATGGGAACTGAAGTCCAAAACATCTGGAAGACCAAAGGTTGGGAAGCACTGCTCTGGGCTATAAAACTAAAGCAAGATGATGCTTGAGAACCCTGTCCCTCAAAGCCTCAGCTACAGATTGGCCAGGAGGTGTGTCCTCATGTTAGCAAACTAAATTGCACTGACAGTGGCAGCTCCATAGAGCCCAAAAGCTGGGAAGATTTATGCTGGCAAAAAATAAAACAAAGTAATGTGTGTTTTTAAAAAATTTTTATTAAAAAAATGGGAAAGCAGGGGAAATTATACAGTCACTTGAGACTTCTACCTACTCCAACATTCACTTGCACCTCCCCCCGTCCTTACCCCCATCTCTGTTCGGGCCATAAATATGCATTGTGATATGTCCAAAATACTTTTATTTAACTAGGGGAAATATCACCCAAAGTAACCAAATAACATCATTTCCAGCTCCCCAAATGGGACTGGGACAGACTGGGAGGCTGTGTTGTGGCCCTCTAGATCAGTGGTTCTCAATCTGAGTCCCCAGGTGTTTTGGCCTACAACTCCCAGGCAGTTTACCAGTTGCTAGGATTTCTGGGAGTTGAAGGCCAAAACCACTGCTCTAGACTTTTGGATCTGCCTATCATTGATGGAAAGACTAACACATTAGGTTTTTTTTTCTTTAAAAAGTTATCTCTCCTATCATGAGCAGAACTTCCTCTTCCACTTTCTTCTCCTTGCATTCTCTGACACTTGCAATCTCTATTGATCTATCTGTCAATCTATTAGAGTACATGCAATGGTTAGAGATCTTGATTTAAGGAGGAAACACGCCAATGGCTTGGAGAAAGAAACTAAGCTTTATTGTAGAAACTCCATTCTAAAATAGGACACTAGTAACTCAAGGTGCTAATCTAACCTAGCTACATCTTGAAAAGTCAATAAAGAATTCATGGGAAGAAGAAGAGTATTAGTCCCTAAGAGTATCAGTCTACATCATAGAGGGGTTGGGAGACATAAGCATAGAGGGAGGATATCAGGTCGCTCAAACTATCTAATCCTATTAGTACTGTGCATTGTAAGGCATTCTTCACTCTTGATTGCTAAGCGTAGTTCATTTTCCAACACTATATTTATTTATTCCCCATTCAGCTACAAGGGCTACCAGAATAGTTTACAAATTTTTAATTTGTCAGCTTCCTGCCTTTAAGTCTAAAATCTAAACAAATCAGGATGCTCAAGAGAAAGGGAATAGCAGTTAGGAGGGGGTTAAGTCCAGCAGACTTGTCCATTCTTCCCTCACTCTGAGATCAGGGCAGTGGACATACAGGCCAGGAATTTAATGGGGAGAGAGGGTTGCCTTAAAATCTATTCATGTTCTATCAGCTTCCTTGCAAGCATTCGGAAAGACCCGGCTTTGTGGGAACTGATACAGAATCCTATGAACAAGCTGAAATATACTTTGTGTGAGTAGGAGAAAAAAGAGTCAGTTGGTTTCCACACAATTGTCCATGTGGCCATGCATTTAAAGAGGTCTGGGCATATTTGTTTGCTGGTATCCCAAACCTCCACTTCCACTTTCCACTTCCACTTTTTCACTTTGACCAACCAGGTTGTTTGTTTGTTTTGTTTTTTTTAAATTGTGTGGAACCTGAAAGGTACAACAATTAGTACATAACACGGATGTAAGAATCCAGCCTCATGTTCCTCCCTACTCACTAGTTTAAGCTGTAATCCCATTAATAAAATTAAAACAGTATCCTGTGAAGGTATTATCATGCTGTAAGTGTTATGCTTCAGGAAGCAGGGAGGTACATTTTAATCCCTTTGTACAACCCCCTCCAGATTTTTTTAAAGGTTATGCACCCAGATTTTTCTCCTTCTGTTCAACAGGAACTACAAAGCTTTCAAGGCAGACCTCAAATATCTCACATGGTGGTTCATGTAGCTATCTTTTATGTAGTTATTCTTAGCAACAGTAGCTAAGTCACTGCAGTACATAATGGCATGGCACCAAAATATTTCTGGCTTTTGATATTTCTTATCATATTGGTAGGTGCCTTATGCTCACTGAAAAGACATAGCCTTTTTAAATGCTTTTAAATTGTTGTGTGTACACCCTATTTATTTATTTTGAACTATAATCATATGTTTTTAATTTTCTTTAAAATGTAAACATGTACTTTAAGGACTTCATCCCACTGAACAGGTTAAGTGTTTGGGAGAGTAGGTTTACCATTCAGCTTAGACAAACTCCATTTTGAAATTAATAGATCACATAATTTACCCTTTTGTATGGAGTTTAATGCTTTTAATTGTTTTAAAATTGAATTTTAATATTTTATTTTATTAAATTGGTTGTTTTTGTACTCTGTTTTAAAGGCATTTAATTGCTGCCATGTTGAGTCCCCTCCGGGGTTGAGAAAGGTGGGGTGAAAGTATTGTAAATAAATAAATGAATAAATAAATAAAGAAGCAGTCTGCAATCACTTTGAAAAGAATGCTGTGATTACTAAAAAGTCAACATGGTCATGCCAGACTAATCTTATCTCTTTTTAAAATAGAGTCACAAGCTTGGTAGAGGCAGGAAATGTAACATATCTTGATTTCAGTAAGGCCTTCAACAAGGTCCTCCATGACCTTCTTGCAAGCAAATTACAGTAGAGTCTCACTTATCCAAGCTAAATGGGCCGGCAGAAGCTTGGATAAGCGAATATCTTGGATAATAAGGAGGAATTAAGGAAAAGCCTATTAAACATCAAATTAGGTTATGATTTTACAAATTAAGCACCAAAACATCATGTTATACAACGAATTTGCCAGAAAAAGTAGTTCAGTATGCAATAATGTTATGTTGTAATTACTGTATTTACGAATTTAGCACCAAAATATCATGATATATTGAAAACATTGACTACAAAAATGGCTTGGATAATCCAGAAGCTTGGATAAGCGAGGCTTGGATAAGTGAGACTCTACTGTAGTCAAATGTGGGCTAAACAATGCTACTGTTAGATGGATCTGTAATTGGTTAAGTGACTGAACCCAAAGAGTGCTCACCAATGGTTCCACTTCATCCTGGAAAGAAGTGACCAGTGGAGTGCCGCAGGGTTCAGTACTGGGCCCAGTACTGTTTGATACCTTTATTAATGATTTAGATGAATGTTAGGAGGACATGCTTATCAAGATGAAGATGATGAAAATGATGATGATGATTTATTGTTATTCCACTTTTCTCCCATTGGTGGGATTCAAAGCGGCATTCAATGGTTTGCAGATGGCACCAAATTAGGAGGGATAGCAAATATTCCAGAGGACAGGATTAGAATTCAAAATGTCCTTGACAGATTAGTGAGATGGGCCAAAACTAACAAACTGAATTTCAACAAGAAAATGTAGGCAGAAAAAAATGAAATGCAAAGATACAGGATGGGTGACACCTGGCTCGATAACAGTATGTCTGAAAAAGATATTGGAATCTTTTTGGAAAGTTGAACATGAGCCAACTGTGTGATGCAGCAGCTTAAAAAGCCAATGGGATTTTGGGCTGTACCAAAGGAGTATAGTGTCTAGACAAGGGAAGTCATGGTGCTTCTTAGATCTTACCTGGAATACTATGTCCAGTTTTGGGCACCACAGTTTAAAAGAGATATAGACACAAGCTGGAGGGTGTCCAGAAGAGGGCAACTAAAATAATCAAGGGTCTGGAGACCATGCCCTATGAGGATGTCTTAAAGAACTGGGTCTGTTTAGCCTGCAGAAGAGAAGGCTGAGACAATACATTATAGCTATGTATAAATATGTGAAATGATATAAGGAAGAGGGAGCAGGCTTGATTTCTGCTGCCCTGGAAACTAGGACTCAGAGCAATGGGTTCAAATTACAGGAAAGAAGATTCCACCTGAACATTAGGAAGAACTTCCTGACTGTAAGAGCTGTTCAGCAGTGGAACTCTCTGCTTCAGAGTGTGGTGGAAGCTCCTTCCTTGGAAGCTTTTAACAGAAGTTAGATGGCTATCTGTCAGGGGCATTTTGATTGTGCTTTTCCTACATGGCAGGGAGTTGGACGAGGTGACCCATGTGGTCTCTTCCAACTCTTTGATTCTATGAGTTTATGAGTCTATGATTCTATAAAATCACTAAAATATATTAAAATACATAAACATCTGTCAGCATCCTCTGTTTCAGTCTTTAAAGTGTATTATTCTTTAAAAGCCTACCTGATCTTGCAATGGTGGTGGGACTGAGAGAGGTGCCTCTCCCGAGGATCTCAGGGCCCAGGCAGATTTGTACTGGAAGATGTGGTTTACTAAATTGCCTCAACCTGAGCCATATAGGGCTTTAAAGGTCATGTCCAGCACTTTGAAATATGCCTGGAAATATACTGGCAGCCACTGGAGCTGTTGCAGCAGGGAGGTTGTGAGTTTCCTTTACTCAGCCCTGGTTAACAATTTGGCTGTAGCTCTTTGGACCAGCAGACATTTCCGAACACTCTTGAATAGTAGTAGCCCATTACAGTAATCCAAATGGTATATAATAAAGGTATGTATCACCATTGCTTGATCGGGTGTCTCAAGGAATGGGCACAGCTGACCAGGGGTGGTTCACCCATAAGGCAAACTAGGCAGTTGCCTGTGGTGCCATTTTGGAGCTCCCGTGTGTGCGCACCCCCCCCCATGCGCACGCGCACACACCCCCGTGCCTCCTTCTCCCAGGTAGCTTCACGGGACTGCGCCGCCCACCCAAAGGAGGGGCTTTCTGCTGCAAGACTGAGTGACGGATGCACGCTGGTGGCGCGAGCAATCACAGTACGGGTGGGCGGTGCTGCAGAAGCGTCCTGTGAAGCTTCCTGGAAAGGCGGGATTTGCCTTTCCAGGAAGCTTCACGGGAACGCTTCTGTAGCACTGGGCCTTCCGGCCAGCGTGGGCCCACCTTCCGGCCGGCGTGGAAAGCTGTATCCCGCCAGAAGCAATGGTGTGCGCGGTCTCCAGGAGGCTGCCTGCTGCTGGTTGAAGCTTCCAGAAGCTGCCTTTCGGAGCACACCCGGGAGGTGCTCTAGGATATTTTGATTATTTTAATTTTAAATGCTTTAAGGGATTTTAATTGACTGGTGTGTTTAATTATATTTTAATAGTTGTGTGCTGTGGGTTTAAAACTGCACTGTTTTTTTAAGTGTTGTGAGGCACTTTGCATCTCAGTCGAGATAAGAGCAGGTTGATGATAACAATAGCAGAGTCCCAGGACTGAGAAAACAGTGGACTATACATTTAAATAGATTTTTAATGTTATACACACATATAGATATATATTCAAAATCCAAAAGGTGACCCTCCATCACATTCCTTCCCCTTGATCTTAAGTGCATCATCCCCTTATTGCCCCAATTTGCAATACAGAGTAAATCACAATGGCCTACTTAGTAAGGGAGTTGTGTGAATGCCAAAATGCAATTGTCCTTCTGCCATTGTGGGTTTGATTGTTTGTTTATTTGTTTGTTGCAGATTTGATCATTTACAGATTGAATTAAAATGTTTCCTCTAGCAATTTGTAGGTCCTCTAAGGCCAACTTCCTCCTATGATGCTCTCTGTCCTGGATGCTGGTGGTATACAAATGGTTTTATATGTTTTATGGATTTAATTGGAATTGGGTTGTTGTGAGTTTTCCGGGCTGTCTGGCCATTCCAGAAGCATTATCTTGTGACGTTTTGCCCACATCTATGGCAGGCATCCTCAGAGGTTGTGAGGTCTGTTGGAAACTTGGCAAGTGGGGTTTGTATATCTGTGCAATAATGTCCAGGTTGGGAGAAAGAGCTCTTGTCTGTTTGAGACTAGTGTGAATGTTGCAATTGGCCAGCTTGATTAGCATTTAATGGCCTTGCAGATTCAAAGCCTGGCTGCTTCCTCCCTGGGGGCATCCTTGGTTGGGAGGTGTTAGCTGTGATGACTCATGGGCCATGTAGTCCCGTTCCTAGTACTATTGTGGCAGATGAAGAGGACAACTTGGGTTTCCCACCGTTTCAGCCAGAATTGGAGCCCTTGCACCTGCAAGATGTTTGCCCACAAGAAGTCAGCCAAACAAGCCTTGAGCAGAAATCTCCCCCGTTTTCTCGCCGGGATAATTATAATCGAGATAGAGGCGCTAGGGAGGCGAATCGCAGAAGCGCCAGAATTGCTGCCAGACAATTAGCTGATTAAGCCTGTTTCCCTTGGGAAATCTTAAGGAGTCATGCATCTGGACACAGTATGGGTTTCACTTCTTGTTCCCCAGGGAAAGTGTTCCTTGGCGGGAAAACAAGATCCTATATAGGTGTTTAACCGCAAGGGAATCCTTGCGGAGTCAATTCGTCAGCTTCGGGAGTGAGATCGTGTGTGGACTACGCTACTCTTGTTCCTTGTTCCAACTCTGCCTTGTTTCCCCGGACCTTGCCACGGACCTTGCCACGGACCCTGTTCTCGTCTCTTGCTTCTTGTTGCCTTGAACCAAGCCTTGTTTGCCAAGAATCTATTTTGCTCTCCAGCCTTGTTGTCAAGCTCTATTGGACTAAAGGACCCTGTCATTTCCCCACACTTTGCTCGGCAAGTGTGTGTTTCGGTTATTGGATTATAACTTTGGACTCTAATATCTCATATTGGACATTAATTTCCTGGACTATATTTGACCTTTCCTGAAAGGTCTACTTCTGAACTTTATTCTTCACCAGTTTTTATTGACTTTATATATTCCTTTAATAAAGATATTAGATAGATTCTGGTCTCTGTGCATGGTTATTGGTGCTCTGCAGCCTGGGTCCTGACATTAGCTGCCCCTGATTGTTTCCTGTCTGGATTTCCCCTGTTTTCAGAGTGTTGTTCTTTATTTAGGCTTTTCCTTAATCCCTCCTTATTAACCAACATTTTCGCTTATCCAATGCTTTTATTTTTCAGTGATTGGTTTGGCGGGGCGCCAAAATTCTGTTCGCCTATACTTGAAAATTACCTTGGGCCAGCCCTGCAGCTGATACACCAGTTTTAAATTTGCAAAACCCACCGCCAAAACCTGGGCCTTAAGATTCAATGTCAAGTGCGGGAGTACCTCAAACTGTGGACCTGATTCTTCAGTTCAGGCTGGATCCCTTTAGACTGACCAGAAGAACTTCTGTATTGTCTGAATTAGGTTTCAGTTTGTTTGCTCTCATTCGGTCAATTACTGATGACAGACACTGGTTTAGCACCAGGATAGCTTCCTTGGGGAAGAGTAGTAAACTGGGTGTCATCTGCATATAGATGACATTGCACTCCAACCTCCATATGATCTCTACCAGTGGTTTCAGGTAGATGTTAAACAGCATGGTGGACAAAACAGAATCCTAAGGAACTCCATAGGTCACCAGCCAGGGGTTTGAACAGGAGTCCCCCAATACCATCTTCTGGGTATACCCCTCCAGGAAGGAATGGAGCAATTGTAAAATAGCACCTTCAAATTTCATATCAGTGAGGCAGATCAGAAGGATACCACAGATGATGGTATTGAAAGCCACTGCGAGATACAGGAGAACCAACAGGAACACATTTCCCCTATCTATTTCTCTGGATAAGTCATCCACAAAGGCATCCAAAGCTCTCTTTGTTCCTTAACTAGGCCTGAAACCAAATTGAGATAGATTTGGAGAATTCGTTTCATCCAGAAATCCCTGGAGTTGGGAGGCTACCACATACTCCAATACCTTGTCCAAAAACAGAAGATTGGACACTGGATAATAACTGTCCATTATAGAGGAGTTCAGGGTGGCTTTTTAAAATATGGGCCTCATGACTGCTTCCTTTAGGCAAGCTGGAATTTAGCCTTGTTCTAAGGAGGCATTGACCCCCCACCTTCACCTACTCTGCTAGTTCTCTCCTGGTCTTTTTGCTTAGCCAGGAAGGGCAAGGATCTAGAACACATGTGGTAGCTCTTATCTCTCCAAGGATCCTGTTCACATCCTACACAAATTGAAAAGTATCTATCAACATGGACAAGCAAGAGAAGGTTACATCCACTGGAACTATATTGACAACAGTATCCAAGTTGGAGCAGGTCTGAACGATTTTTCAAAATTCCATGTAAATTCTTCACAGTGGGCTGTTGAGTGGTCAGCTTTTTCCCCTTGAGGACCAGTATGCAATAGTGCTTTGAACATTTGAAACAGCTCTGTTGGGCAGTTCTTTGCAGATTTATTTATTTATTTACATCATTTCTATCCCGCCTTTCTCATCCGAAGGGACTCAAGGCAGCTTACAGATCTGGCAAAAATTCAGTGCCAATAAACAACAATACAATCCAGTAAAACATAAAGCAGTTAAAAACAATTTACATTAGGCATGAAACACATGAAACAGTATACCAAACTTAAAAATATAAAATGCATAAATCCATTCATCCAAATGCAAGATGGAATGCTGGCAGCAAAAATAATTTCTTTGCTGTCCGTATTGCTATGGAGTAGGCTTTTAAATACACTCTAGCCCATGCTCAGTCAGATTCTCTTCAAGTCTTCTGCCAACATCACTCTAGTCTCCGTCTCACTCACTTCATTGCCACCTACTCCTTTGGAAAATAAGGGGGCCGATTTGGCTCCATGGCATAAGAGGGGATATAGTATACTTATTTTGAAAGGAACATTTCCCTTCTCTGAGTAGAGTTGCAAAAGGCAAGAACTTAGTCCATCCTGGGAGAACCTAAGACAAGCACAAACTACCTCTACTCTCTCTGCTGTGGTGCCACTTCTGTCCCTTTTAATGCCTTGGCAAAGAAATGGTGGCAGAGAGGCCCTCTCAGTCAGCATTAGTACTTTCCCCTATCGGTAGAAGAACCCTTACCTTATCCACAGGTCATATTAAAATCCATAATTTTGGCCACCAAACCTGCTCTCAGCTTATACCTGAAGTTGACCTATACATAAGTATATATGGTAGACTACAAGGAATACTGTTAAGTGGGATGGATTAACCACAGTCAATACATTCACACAAATCTGAAATATATTTGTATCCAATTGTCTGAGATCGATATTGTAATAATTAAATTTTCCTTTTCCTTTTTTCCTTTTTGTACAAATTGTTTCTTTTAACAATTAGCTTTTCAAAGAAATATTTTGATGAATAAATGCAAAAAGAAAGTAGTTGTTGTTCCACTATGATTGTTAGCCAAAGGCTAAAACTTTGTATAGCCAACACTTTATTTTTTCTTTACACAGAAAACTTTCTGCTTAAGATGTCAGTGGGTACCGGGCAATGACCAAAACATTAAACCAAAGAGTGACCCCTAGTGTTTAGAAATATAGATTTGGAAATCCACAACCCTACAGTTTAGCAATATTCTAATGGTTTCAGTACAGAAAACTACTCACTTTAGTTATCACAATTGCACATGATTGGTCTTTACAGCGCATGGATATTCAGAAGGCTGTGCTCTTGCTTGCCATACATCCATGGCTAATCTATCATGCGTCACTAGATGCATAAATCCAACAATGCCAAAGATTCTCTCTTGAAAAAATCAGTGTTTTGCTTGAATGGACAAATAGACCTATTCCAGAAACTCAAATGCCCTAAACACTTATTACACAAGATGACAAATCGCACCCTAAGTCTCAGAGGTAGTGAGCTGGATGAAATGCTTACCCCTGGAGCTATATGGAGGAAATAAACCTTGTTTTTCTACCACATTTTCTCACTATGAGAACAAATGAAGAAGGGAGGGGAGAATCTCACTGTCTTAAATGACATCATTTTTTCCCAGAGATAAATGCGAGACAAATGTTTAGGCTTCTTTAATTTTAGCACATGAAAATTAAGCAAGCATTGTTCTTGTTTAATTCACTGGAGGCTGAAAATATGTTGCACCCACCCCACAGCTTTATGGCCAGTGAGCCATTTTAATTCTCCCAAATGCGGTCAGCAGAGCTGTATGGCAGAAAGCTGAACTTGCTTTCTGTCTTCAAAAATGAATACAGGTTGAGCATCCCTTATTTGAAACGTGTCTTGGATATGAAAAAATGCAGTTAAACTGAAATGCTAGTATTGTAGATGAATACTGTGAAAAGGCCTGTAGGCAGAGCCTATGTATATTAAAGTTGTATAGTTGCATATGTGTGTAGGCTCTTTCAGAAACTGTGTGGAATGTGCATAAATTGGATTATAATGGAACAACAGATATAATATCACTCCCTCCTCTACATTTGCTCAGTGAAATGTCTAAATAATCCCTAAACCCTCTTCTAAATATTAGTGACAAACCCAATTATTAATTTGCCACCAATGTGGTATTTTCTCATGTTTGCAGGCACTAAATACTAGATTACTAGTACTAAATATATATTCTGCTTTCTGTTTTAGAAAGCTCTTAGGAACTTAATTGTCATATGTCAATGCCACAATTATCATATGTATGAGTTATGTGAAGGGATAATGATCCAGCATCTTGGCAGGAATTCTAGGGGACCATTTAGCACAACTTCTTTATGAATAAATGCAAACATAATCTGTGGTACCTTAAGGACTGATATCTATTTTCTATTCCATTTGTTTTTGCAAATCCCATAGGTTTGCACACTACTCAGGGCTGTTAGCAGCAATTAAAACCAATAAGGCTTAAAATTAAGAAATATATTAAAATATAAATACATAACATCATAGAAGTGACTTATTTACAGTGAGATGTTAGGCAATGGGACAAATTACACAGAAAGGTGGTGTGGTTTCTTTCCCTGCACACCTTCGATAAGCAATTTCCTGGAGATACTGCATTGACCAAGGAATTGGACTTGATGACCCAACTCTATGATTTTATGGCTCCGTGATTCAAGAGCAACTTTCTGCCTAAACAGGAAGCAGAAGAAATGTAATTTTAAAAGCTGCCACTGTAGCCTATTGAGACAGGGATATCCAAAGTTTTGGAATTATGACACAAGCTTTTATTTATTAAAGCACACTTTTATCAGATGTATGAAGTGGCTTGTAATAAATACATATGTGTAAACCAGGGATGTGGGATAATATATCACCAGGGGAATGGAAACTTCCTAATCTCAATAGCTACCCTGTTTCCCTGAAAATAAGACATCCCCAAAAAATAAGACCTAGTGGAAGTTTTGCTGAATTGCTAAATATAAGGCCGCCTCCGAAAGTAAGACCTAGCAAAGTTTTTGTTTGGAAGCATGCCCAGTGCCTGCCAAACAGAACACCAGAGCATTCAGGATTGGTAAATGTACATTCCAGTTGTACATGGAAATAATGGTAGTAACAATAAATTCTTTATAGGATTCACTGTTTGTCTGATTATGCTGGTTTGTGATGACAACTACTGTACAGTATATAATAAATGTTCATTTTTTGTTCAACAATAAATGTGAATTCTTCTTTATGGAAAAATAAGACATCCCCTGAAAATAAGACCTGTGATGACTCATGGGCCTTGTAGTCCTGTTCCTAGTACTATTGTGGCAGACGAAGAGGAAAACATGGGATTTCCGCCGTTTCAGCCAGAATCGGAGCCTCTCCACCTGGAGGATGTTTGTCCTCAAGAATGTAGCCAAACAGGCCTTGGGCAGAATCCCCCCCCCCCGTTTTCCCGGAGGGACAATTATAATAGAGATAGAGGAGCCAGAGAGGCTAATCGCCGGAGCCTGAGAATCGCTGCCAAACAACTAGCTGATTAGGTCTGCTTCCCTTGGGAAATTCTAAGGAGTCATGCATCTGGACAGAGTTGGGTTTCGCTTCTCGTTCTCTAGGGAAAGTGTTCTGTTGGTGGGAAAACGAGACCCAATATAGGTGCGGGTCGCAAGGGGAACTTTGCAGAGTCAATTGTTCAGCTTGTGGAGAGAGATCGTGTGTGGACTTCGTAACCCCAGTTCCTTGTTTCCCGGATCAAGTTTCCAGCCTTGCCTTGTTTCACGGACTTCCTTGGACTCTGTTCATGTTTCATGTTTGCCTCGTTTCAAGTCTTTGATCTAGCCAAGAATCAAGTTTATTTTCCAGCCTTGTTGTCAAGCTTCATTGGACCTTAAAGACTCTGTCATTCCCCACACTATTGCTTGGCAAAGTGTGTGTTTCGGTCAAGTGGATTATAACTTTGGACTCTAATATCTTATATTGGACAATACATTTCTGGACTATATTTGACCTCATCTGAAAGGTCTGCTTCTGAACTTTATTCTTCACTTGTTTTTATTGACTTTATATATTTCTATAATAAAGATATTAGATAGATTCTGGCCTCTGTGTAAGGTTATTGGTGCTCTGCAGCCTGGGTCCTGACAGACCTAGCACATCTTTGGGAGCAAAAATTAATATAAGACACTGTCTTATTTTCGGGGAAACATGGTATTAACTATTATGGTGCCCCACGGGCCCCACTATATGATTATGATGTTTCTATGTGAAAGGAGAATGCGACTTCCCCTCCTTTTTCCTGAGAGGGAGGAAGTTGGCCTCCTAATGGTACTTCCAAGTAGGCTATTCAGTGTCTGTATGGATCATTCACTGGAATCAGTGTGGTGTGGTGGTTTGAGTATTTGTCTATGACTCACTAAACTAGAATCTGAATTCCTGTTCATCTATGGAAACCCACTGGATCACAACCTCTCAGCCTTCAAGAAGGAAAGGCAAATGCCTTCTGAACAAAGAAAACCCCGTGATAGGTTTGCTTAAAAATTTGGCATTCTACTGTTGTAGCAACTGAGACTTCAGAAAGTCCTGGATCTTTCACGCAAATTACACACCCACTGACTACCAAAAAGTGGCATATCTGTGCAACTGAACTTTTCCACTGAAAAACATAGCATAACAGAAGTCAGAAATTCAATAATGATTTTTTGTGTTAACAAGTCATGGTGCAGCAGGTTAAACTGCTAAGTTGAAGAACTTGTTGACCAGACGATCAGTGGTTTGAATCGACGGGACAGGGTGAGCTCCCATTGTTAGCCCCAGCTTCTGCCAACCTAATAGTTTGAAAGCATACAAATGTGAGATTGATAGATCAGTAGGTCAATAGGTACCACTTTGATGGGAAGGTAGTGACGCTCCATTCAGTCATGTCAACCACATGACCTAGGAGACGTCTACAAACAATGCCAGCTCTTCGGCTTAGAAGTAGAGATGAGCACTACACCCCAAGTCGACTAGACTTAATGTCAAGGGGAAATCTTTACCTTTACTAAAAAGAACAGCTTTCAAAACAACCTCACATATCCAATTGTGATTTACCTACCTTATATGATAAAAAATATTAGTAGCCCCTCCAAACCTGACTCCCATAAACCTCATGTAAATGCCATTCATCCATGTTGCAGTCACTGGCAGAATGGACACATCCTTCTCCCCATGCACTTGGTGCTCAGTTAAAGAGTTTGGGAGAGGAGTTATGATTGTGGCAATAGTAGTGACTACATAGTGATTGTGAATATGAAACAATTACAGATGAGTAACTCTATATATCTGTTTTGTATCCTTGGTCATAATGGGTTGAAAGAGACCTCTTCAGCCAGCAATTGCAGTTTATTTATCATGTCATCAGCGAACTGAGGGTACAAGTTGTAATGTATTTGAAAACAATTAAAAAAAAAAACAGAACAACAAGAACTTGGCATTATACTAAATGTCCTTTGACAGTAGCTGGCCATTTGGAGTGCCTCTGGTGTTGCTGTAAGAAGGTCCTCCACTGTGCATGTGGCAAGACTCAGGCTGCATTGCAGTAAGTGGTCTGTGGTTTGCTCTTCTCCACACTCGCATGTCGTGGTCGTGGATTCCACTTTGTAGCCCCATTTCTTAAGGTTGGCTCTGCATCTCATGGTGCCAGGACATGAGAAAAGCCTCTTCAGGCATTCCCTGGGCAACGTCTTTGTAGACAGCTGATTCTCTCACAACCAGAAGCGACTTGCAACATGCAGCAATTGCAGTATTAGGGAATTGCAGTATAAGGGAATGATGTTTTCATCAGATTTTGAGGGCTGCAAGAGATTATTAAATTAAATATCCTTAACTGGTAAGTAGCTGATACAGGATTCCGGCCAGAGGACCCTGTATTTGAAATAATAATTTTGCAGTCATTCTCCACTAACAAACCCTTAAAGAAAGAAAATAACATTGAATAATTTGTTGGCAAAACAAGCCCCAAAACTGCATAATTTAAGTGCAGAAAGGGAAACAACTTTAGAATTATCACAATGCTGAATTTATCTTCAAAGTCACTATTTCAAGATCCATGATTATCTGACAGCTTTTCTCCATATTAAAATAAAGAAGGGAACAGGGTTGTTAATTTCCCGTAGCACTTTGCTTGCTATAAATAGAAATCCAAAACAAAGAGAAAAGAGAAGTTTTGTTTTGTAAAACTTAATAATATTTTGTAATAGCTGGGATATACCCAAGATAATACCAACTTTTGTTCATATTTGACATGAAAGAAAAAATGTAATGCCCAAGGTATTTCAAATTAATTTCAGGCATATGTGTTCCTGCAAGCACCAGGAGAATACATTTTCTATAAATGCATGACATTAATGTATGTGATGGGACACATGTGATCAATTGAATGTTTTGTGACAGCATATTTCCCGCATCGAATAACCTTCTGTAGTGGCTCCTGGGAGTTTTTATTCTTTTTTCTTATCATCTCATGCTGGTCCACAGAGGTGCTCTAACATATAGCTGCAGTGACACATTTAGGATTACCAAAATACATTGTTTCGATGTAACAACTGAAGAACACTGGGGAGGTTAATGGTACCAAGCTTACATCATTGTGTTTGGTAAATAAATTTCTTTTAACTCACTGAATTTTTGTTCCCCTTAGTTTCATTGTGTGTTCAGTCTTTTATTTCACTGAGGCTGTGAAATAGCAGATTTGGAACCATTTTCCTAGTCTAGGTACAGAAACAAATGCCTGGCCTGCCATGGAGATATTTAATCTGACCATGATGCACCCATTTGAATTATTGTAATGTGCTCTAAGTGAGGCTGTTATCAAAAAGCACTCAGACACTTGAGCTGGTCCAAAGAATTTCAGCCCGTCAGGGTTGGATACAGTGAGTGCAAAAAGCCCCTTTGGCAACAGTTCCATTTGCTGTTGTTGGGCACAGTTCAAGGTTCTGGTTATGACTCTATATGGTCCAGGTAACTGCATTATATAAAGGACTGTATTACCCCATTTGAGACTGCCTATCCTTTGAGATCCTTTTTCTCCATACTACCAACTTCATGGGAACATCCAGAAGCACAGGAGATGACCTTCTAGGTAGTTGCCCCAGGCTCCAAAACTCCTTTCATAAGGAGCAGATTTTTTATAATAATGCCCTATAAGATTTCTAATGTAGAGTTGGAAGACTGAAAACAAGAGGAGGTTTCTTTACCTTTAATGATTAGATAGAAGAAGAAATTACAGCAGGTGTTGATTGTCATACAATCAGCTAACAAGCAGCACTTGCTGAAATTTCTTCTTCTACTCAAACCATGAAAGGAGCCCTTTTTAATCTGTCATTGAGATCTGATATAGCTAGCAAGCTGTTTAGGAAGGAGGAAGAGGAGCAGCAGCAATGCTGGGCTGAGACGCCGACAAAATGGCAGTTTTATAATGAAAAGGGCATTAAAAGAAGAGTGGATCCTATTGGCAGAAACAGCCATGTTGGGTAATCAACTTCAGACTAGCAGGCCTATTTCAACTCAGAGGCAGAAGTATCAGGAAAATTGGTTGGCTGAGGTCTAGATCAGTGGTTCTCAACCTGTGGGTCCTCAGATATTTTGGCCTTTAACTCCTAGAAATCCCAACAGCTGGGATTTGGCTGGGATTTCTGGGAGTTGTAAGCCAAAACACCTGGGAACCCGCAGGTTGGGAACCACTGGTCTAGAGGATCACAACTCATTACTTTACATGTCTACTGTTATAGCAAAGTACACTAAACCTAATGATCTCATCCTCTTTTTCTTTCTTTCAGTTATCTTTCATGACATTAGAAACACTGGCAAGAGTCGATGACTTATTTCCAAATTTGGTTATACATGGGAAATGCAAATAAAACTGTTTATCTAAAATGGAATTTTAAAAACTGCATGGCTGTTGTTTAGCAATGTTTGTATTATTGTGAATTCAATGGCAATGGGAATAGGACATTGTGCATGGCACTGTTTGATCCACCCAGCTTCTAAAAGGTATGTACCACTGTTGATTAGACAGAGAGATAGATAGAGGTTGTTTAAATTTGTTATTTAAAGAATCATTTTTAAGCAATGAATTCCAGCACAAATAATCCTAAAAATACAGCTGATAGTGTTTCCTTTCTTGTCCAGGGCATTGCAGAACGTGCAGTGCCCGGTTTTCTGCTTTGGCTGTACCAACTGCCAAAAATGACGTAACAGGCACACATAGACATGCACAGAAGTGGCTGAAAATCCATTCTCAATCTTAAATAAGCATATCCTCCAACATTTCAAAAATAAAAGCCAGGACACATATATCCAAATGACATCACAGTATGAGCAAGAAGACAACAATTATTAATGAGGAAGAAAACACAATGCAGGTGAGAATACCATAGTTTGCTTTTGCAAGCCTATTGGGAAGAGCAAGATTCTGTCACCCCCTCTCATCTCAAACTACTTTTTTACTTTGAACTCAGTTTGCACAGTTAACGTTAGTGGAAGGAGGTGAGAAACTGGGAGATTTTGGAGGTAGCTCAAAAAGTAAAGAACTGGTTCTCAACCTGGGGTCCCCAGATGCTTTTGGCTTTCAACTACCAGAAATCCAAACAGCTGGTAAACTAGTTGGGATTTCTGGGAGTTGTAGGCCAAAAACATCTGGGGACCTGAGGTTGAGAACCACTGAAATAATTTATTTATTGAGAATGTTCCAGTCAAATTGGGGCAGTGAGAGGGTATTAATGGGTTTTTTTTAATGTTAAACATTGCAAAAAATTTCTTGATTAAAAAAAAATGAATTGTCACTACTGGAGACTTTCTGGAGAGGGAATTCACCTTTCTGCATATTTGCCAAGAAAGGGGCAATACAGAGCATGTAGAAAGAATGAGGGCCACAAAACAGTCTCAGAAACTGTTTTACCCACCTTTGCATTACATACAGAATTAGAACTGAGTGGTAAGCATCTCATTTTTATTCATATGGTCCCATGGATTATTTTTAATGTTATTGATATCCCACCTTCCTCTTTGTGGGGACTCAAGGTGGCTGAGTCTTGGATGAGATTGCAAGAGCTGAGATCCTAGAAACCCTATAAAGCTGCCCCAGTCTGAGATGGACAAATAGTGGAACCCGTGCAACTGGATATGTTTTCAATTATATTTGCTCTGCTGAGCAGGGCCATGCAGGCTTTGGGAAGTTAGAGAACTGGAATTAAATGGACCTTTACCTCCATACAAAAAGCAATGAAATAATATTGTTACTCCAATTGTATGTAAAGGAATGGCTGCTTTCCCAATGAGAGAGAACAAAATGGGTTATGTTTATTGCTGCCTGGAGTAAGCCAAAAGAGGAATTTCTCCTTTCAATTATCACTGGCCAACACACATTTTGGTGCCTCAAATGTTAGCCTTGTTTCTGTGTATATTTGACCTGCTGATTCCAAAAATGGCACCAGTTTCCCCCTATCAGCTCTAGTTTTTGTGATACAGAACATATGGCATCTACCTGTCATCATCTGCTTGCCCATAGAAAATCATGATACTTACTTACTTAGGCGATCCCTCGTAGCTCGAGGACGATTGTCTTCCATCTTGGGTGTGTGTTCTTAGGTGGCTGAAGAGACCGATTCTTGACCCGCATATTCTCCCGCAGTGAGGACATTGGTTTCCAGGTGGAAGGCGGTCCCGGTCGGGGTTAGCTTGACGCTCCTTCCTCTTGGCACGTTTCTCCCTTAAGCCCTCCGTTTGTGCCTCTTCGAACTCCGCAGCACTGCTGGTCACAGCTGACCTCCAATTAGAGCGCTCAAGGGCCAGGGCTTCCCAGTTCTCAGTGTCTATGCCACAGTTTTTAAGGTTGGCTTTGAGCCCATCTTTAAATCTCTTTTCCTGCCCACCAACATTCTGTTTCCCATTCTTGAGTTCGGAGTAGAGTAACTGCTTTGGGAGCCGGTGATCAGGCATTCGGACAACGTGGCCAGTCCAGCGGAGTTGATGGCGTAGGAGCATCGCTTCAATGCTGGTGGTCTTTGCTTCCTCAAGCACGCTGACATTTGTCCGCCTGTCTTCCCAAGAGATTTGCAGGATTTTCCTGAGGCAACGCTGATGGAAATGCTCCAGGAGTTTGGTGTGACATCTGTACACAGTCCACGTTTCGCAGGCGTAGAGCAGGGTTGGGAGGACAATGGCTTTATAAAATCATGATAACTATATCTAAGAAATTAGAGCTGATGCGGTCTATCCAATGCAATTTTCTGAACCAGTGCCCCAAATAACCACATGAACAGGCCTAAAAACTAAGACACCCATTTTCTTTTGCGTCAGGCTGTGTTATCCATGCAAATACAGAAAGAAAAAGTATTTCCAGGTTAGACATATGAGAGGAATCATGCATGTTTAATTATTTATCCAGTATTGCTACTAAAAATGCCATCTCCCTATTTGCAGGAAATATGTAGGGGCAGCTCAAGCTCTTTGATTTTATCATTATTGAACCACTATTGAACATTAGTAGACACATTGATTAAATAACTGCTCCAGAGCCTTTCACAAGTGTGACTGCATTCACATTGGCACTTGATATTTAATAAGCGCTTGTCTTTACCATTTGCTTGTCTTCTATTTCCTGTCTTGTCTGGGTGTCTGTGCTCCTGCCAGCAGTTATTTTTCCTGCTAACTTCATTCATCATGAATATACACATTTTTGGCAACTCTTATTTACTGAGACAGGTTGATGTAACAGTGATCCTCCTGTGCAATTAGCAAAAGGTAGCCGTTGACAGCTGTAGGTTTGAATGGGTTTGTTTCTAGTAAACATTTTTCATTGGGTTTTTTGTCCTCTCTATTTTTGTCTCTAGGGTATTTTTGTTCTAGGTTTGCCATATGCTATACTCCACAGTGGATACAGTGGGCTGCTTCTTATTATCCTGGCTGCAGTTTGCTGTTGCTACACTGGCAAAATTCTAATCGCTTGCCTGTATGAAGAAAATGAAGATGGGCAGCTTGTGAGAGTGAGAGGCACATATGAAGACATCGCCAACGCCTGCTGCAGAAAGCTATTTCCGAAACTTGGTGGCAGAGTTGTCAATGTGACCCAGGTGACGGAACTGATCATGACATGCATTTTGTATTTGGTTGTTAGTGGGAACTTGCTGTCACATAGCTTTCCAGCTCTACCCCTGACGGAGAAAACCTGGTCGGTAATTGCATTCGTAGGCCTGCTGCCTTGTGTATTTATCAAAACCCTCAAAATTGTATCCAAGCTTAGCTTGCTCTGCTCTTTGGTTCATTTTGTTATTATCTTTGTAGTAATAACTTATTGTCTGACCCAAATACACCGTTGGTCCTGGTCAAGATTGAGCCTCTCTGTGCAGTTTGAGAGTTTTCTGGTTGCAGTTGGAGTCATCATTTTTAGCTACACATCACAAATTTTTCTTCCCAGCCTTGAAGGAAATATGAAAAACCCTGGAGAATGCAGATCTATGTTGAACTGGACTCACTTCTTGGCTTGTGTCTTCAAGACAGCCTTTGCACTCGCGGCATTTCTGACATGGGGTGAAGAGACAAAGGAAGTTATTACTGACAACCTTCCATCATCATTACAGACCCTGGTGAATTTGTGTCTCTTATTCAAGGCCCTTCTGTCTTACCCTTTGCCCTTCTTTGCTGTCACAGAGCTTTTGCATGGTTACATATGGCCAAGCCACAAATCTCATTGGCTTGCTGTTATTTTAAAAAGTTCCCTCCTCCTGTTAACTCTGCTGATGGCTCTGTTTGTGCCACATTTTGCCCTTCTGATGGGTTTAACTGGCAGTATAACGGGTGCTGTAGTGTCCTTCCTGCTTCCTTCCCTTTTCCATTTAAAGCTTAAATGGGAAAAGTTAATGTTCCTGGAGAAATGTGCAGATATTTCTATGTTTATCCTGGGCATCCTTTGTTGTGTAGCTGGCCTTGTTTGTTCAGTAAAAGGTGTGTTAAAAGCACTTGAATAAAAGCCACAAGACTACATTGAAGCCCCTCAACATTTGGCTCAATACAACAAAAAAGCACAACAGAAAACTGAACCTTAGATAACTAAATGTTATTCCCGACTAAAGCAGAATCACTGAATCACTGGGATTTACCCGTGTCTTGATGCATGATTCAACAACTGATTCAACGGATCTCTTTAGTTGGGACTAAACAGTAGCTTCTTGACCAGAGAATTTCAGTCAAGGTTTGGTCCCACTGAAAGCAACAGAGCAAGGTTGTAATGGCAAACGAATAGTTTAATTTCAGTGGGACTAAAGTATGACTAACACTTACTAAATCCAATCCGAGATATCCATATATGCATGAAGATATCTTAATGATCAATTTCACATTCAAGAGAGTTATTGAATGTCTGTGTGATATCATAGAACAAAACAAATCCAAAATGAGACTGGTATCTAACAGCATAGTATCATCCCTTTCACATCCTGACATGGCTATGCCTGTCATCTGCTGAGGCTACTCTTAGCAATTCGTATTATTCAAGTATGCACTGCTCCTTCTCTGGTACTTAATGTTGTTTCTTGTTATTTCCTCTTCCAAATACTATATTTCCTCTTGACTTTTTTTACAAAAAATTCTTCAGATGGCATGGAGTTATACCTTTTGTTCCTCCTTTTAAAAATCCTTCCCATATTAGTGCCAGATCAGCAAGCTAAAACCAGGTTGGGAAACCACTGCTTATGCCTACCACCTTGCGTACTTATGCTATTGCCATGGAATGACTTCACCATGACTCTTCATTTTTAAAAAAATATCCCCACATTAGTGTGAGATTCCAAAATTAGATAATCTCCCCTGCCCTCTTATCTCAGTTTCACTCTTTAACAGTTCCAATTACACCCTTTCACATTTTTGACTGGTTATCTAGTATTAATATATAAAGAGTTTCTTGTTTTAAGAAAAGGCATTGGGGAAGAACACCATAGAAGCTGTATGAATGAGGGTAGTGTAGAAGAAAACTGGAAGTGAAAGTATTACAAGACAATTATTGTACTGACTAGAAGGGAATTTTACCTTGCCACCTTTATGCTAACACTACAGTGAGTTTAAGTAACAACCACAGCAACAATAATAAACACAGGAACCTTAGACGGAGGAGAAGGTGACAATTCCAAACTATAAGTACAACTGGAGATGGAAGGAAACGTTAGGAAAGACATCATTAATACCCCAGCTCATAGTACTATCAGTTGCCCCCAAATGAATTCATAGAATCATAGAATAGTAGAGTTGGAAGAGACCTCATGGGCCATCCAGTCCAACCCCCTGCCAAGAAGCAGGAAATCGCATTGAAATGAATGGTCTCCTAAGGATTTTAAGCCTAGTGTTAAACAGGGACACAAAATTTAAAAAGGAGACAAAAAATCAGGAAATGAAGTGAAGTAGCCTGTGATTATCTAAATGTCATTTGGATATTGGGAAGGCGGAGAGAAGGAAGTACAACAGCCCATTATTGGAATGACACATTTGGTCTATCTGGATGGAACGTGAAAGAGAGATACTGTAACCCATGATAGGGAAGCAGCAAATAAGACCTGTCTCTGTGCCTTAGCCAGGTCTTCATGACATCATGTTACAACAGTGTTTCTAAAACTCCAATCTTCCAGGTATTTTGGCCTTCAGCTCCCAGAAACCCTGATCATTGGCCAAAGAAGCTGAGGCTTCTGGGAGATGAAGTGCAAAACACCTAGAGGACTGTAATTTGGGAGCCACTGTGTTCCTAGGGTCTAAAATACCAAAAATGTCAATTGTCATTTTTACTGTGACAGAGAAATGGAGAGCATAAAAGTGTATTAATATGCCCAGCTGTGACATGGATTTACCATACCTATTTTATAAAACATAAATGTCTGTATCTGAATCACATGATTTTTCCCTAGGAAAACCTGCCTTTGGTTGCTGGAGTTGAATTATCTGGACTGAAGGAGCAAATGGGGAGTGTTAAGTAAGACTTTCTTCATCTGCCAATTCAGCGCTTCAGACTGAATCAGTATTAGTCTTATACTTGAAAGCCCATATGGGAATAATAGCTGGGAGGAGCTGATTTGGAGCAGAAAAGCAGATGGTTGGAAAGGGTTAAACATAAACATGCTGCCTCTCTATTCTTAATTGCTTCCCCTGAAATGGATTTTTTTTAAAGAAAAAAAAACTTGTGAATACTTGCATTTGTACATATAACATAGTGTGGAGACCACATATTTTGATTTTATTCATTTCCCCACTTTTTCTGTCCTTACATTTTGCTTTTAAATATGTCACACTTTTTAGTGGAATCATTCTGTTCAACACGACTGTTGAAGACTGAAAGCAAAAATATGTAAGTCTTGTGCCGTATTTCTGCAGTTCAAATGAAAGGTTACTATTGCACCCATTAGATGATACAGATTATCAGACAATTCAGAGAAAATATTTCATTTAAAAATGTTTGTTTAGTAAAACAATCTCATTATTGTTTGTTTTAAATGTTTGATTGTTTGTAAAGTAGCTTCTATATTGTTTGTTTTGATATGATTATTTACCTCCAGACCCAAAATGTGGGGTTTTCTTACCTCAACGGAAACATCATGAACAGATACTTCTATAAATTGTTTTGAAACTATTAATGTCCTCTGAAATTCATCAACAAACCGAATCTATGCTTTTTTTAAATGACATTAAATGAAGAGTGCATGAGTGAACTATTTCTGCTCATTACTTTCACGTGTTACCCACAATCTACAAAGGTAAAACATGCATAGAATTAGAAATAGCAGTTGAATAATCTGAGGTCTGTAAGTTGCTTGAGCATTTTCTCATTCAAGCCCAGTTTTGAAAATAAGTTATGGAACACATGAGTGTAAGTCCATAGCTATGTAATCTGAGTGATGGATAGGTAATGAGTGACCCCTTAGAACAGAAGTGGGTGGCTGGCTAGTGGTCTGCTAGGACCTTTTGCAGGCTACAGCCCCCCTCCCCAAAAAACCTTCCAAATACTCAAAATATTTTTTTCAAATCTATATATATAAATGAGTGATGGCATCACGGCGACTCACAAAACAGCAAAACCACAGGCCCCACAACCTCGAAATTTGACAACACAACCCATCATCCATGCCTCTAGGTTGATACAACAAAAAGAAAAGAAAAATAAAGTCCTAATTAGAGGGAGAGCAATAATTTTTTTTATCCAATTGCTGCCAGTTTAGAGGGCTAATCCCTGCCCACTTGGTCTCCTAGCAACCAAGGGACAGCCAGGGTTCAGTAGGGGACAGGCAGACTTAGGCCTCACTTAGGCTTCTTCCACAGATTATCTAATTTGCACTGGATTATATGGCAGTATAGACTCAAGGCCCTTCTACACAGCTATATAACCCATTTATAATCTTATATTATCTGCTTTGCACTGGATTATCTTGACTCCACACTGCCATATAATCCACTTCAGTGTGCATTTTATACAGCTGTGAAGAAGGGGCCTCATATCATCCAGTTCTAATCAGATAATATATACAGTAGAGTCTCACTTATCCAACATAAACAGGCCAGCAGGATAAGTGAATATGTTGGATAATAAGAAGGGATTCAGGAAAAGCCGATTAAACATCAAATTAGGTAATCGTTATACAAATTAAGCACCAAAACATCATATTATACAACAAATTTGACAGAAAAAGTAGTTCCATGCACAGTAATGCTATGTAGTAATTACAGTAGAGTCTCACTTATCCAACACTCGCTTATCCAACGTTCTGGATTATCCAATGCATTTTTGTAGTCAATGTTTTCAATATATCATGATATTTTGGTGCTAAATTCATAAATACAGTAATTACTACATAGCATTACTGCATATTGAACTACTTTTTCTGCCAAATTTGTTGTCTAACATGATGTTTTGGTGCTTCATTTGTAAAATCATAACCTAATTTGATGTTTAATAGGCTTTTCCTTAATGCCTCCTTATTATCCAACATATTTGCTTATCCAACATTCTGCCAGCCCGTTTATGTTGGATAAGTGAGACTCTACTGTACTGTATTTACAAATTTAGCACTAAAATATCACAATGAATTTAAAACACTGACTACAAAAACATTGATTATGAAAAGGCAGACTGTGTTGGATAATCCTGAACATTGTATAAGCGAATGTTGGATAAGTGAGATTCTACTTTAATATGAAATAATTACTGGGATAGAATAATGCAGAACAATATAATCTCTAAAACCAGGACAGTAAATAAAGACCAACAGTCTGAAAGCAGGGAAATTGGAAATTCCACAAAGGAAACAATCAGGGCCAGCTAACACCTCCCAAGAAAGGATTCTTCCAGAAAGGAAGCTGAGAAGGGAGTGAAGCACTGTGTATTACCAAAGTCATTATTATTACTATCATTATTATCATTATTATTATTATTATTATTATTATTATTATTATTATTATTATCATCATTATTGTGTTGCGGTCAGCCATGAAAATGAATACAATCTGGCTCCAAGTATTCAAAAACACTAAAATCTGAATATATAAAAATTAATGTGGTATAATAAAACAGAACAATGCAATCTCCAACCCCCAGAGTCAGACATGACTGGACTTAACGTCAGAGGAAAACCTTGATCCTTTACCTTAAGTACCACCAATTCCTCAATACTTTATTTCCCATACCACCAGACTTTGCCACAGCAATGCGAAGTTCCCTATGGTGGCAATTTGGGGCTTGCAAGGGTTGAAGACTGAAAAAGCCCCCCAGAACTACAATATTAAAACCAAATGTGGCAAACTGATCGCTTTGCAGTTTGTTTTGCTTTCACCGCCTCCTTTTCCCTCTCCTTCTGTTTTCTCCCTTCCCCTTCTTTGCCCATGAGCTCCAAGTGCTGTTGATGTGTTGTGGGATAATGGCAGTTAACAACCTAATTCCCATTTCTGATCCACTGATACCTAGGGATTCATAAACTATAGTTTAAAAAAAAAAACTTTCAAAGCCTTTTCTTGCTCTTGGTCACTCTATGTCATGAACTATAAAAATGTACCATGCCAATGGCTAGTTCTAGCTGCTTTATGCTACTAAGCCAAGTCATATGCCAATATTGTCACTAGACCCCACATTTCACATCATTGGCTATACTGGGCAGGGGTGATGAAAACTATCGTCTAGCAAGGCTTTTTTGAATTCCTAGTCAAGAAAATGGCAGTGGCAAGGGGCAGCTGGCACCTTGAGATGCTGCTGCTGCATGTGCCTCTGCATGGAAAAGATCTGTGTTTTCTTAGTCCTTCCTGCAACTGTTTGCCTCTCCTACCCATCATTGATCATGGTCCCCTCCTCATTCATCCATCCTTTAGGTTGAGCACAAACAGTTATGCTCTCCAGAATTTCATGTGTTCTTTGGCATCGTTTTCTTTTCCTTCACCCTTTAAGTCTTTGTTACATGCCTCTAACTTATCCAAGAGTCATATTAAAATCCATTAAAATCCATATTTTAGCCCTAAAACCTCCTCCAGTCTATGTTTGACTTATACATGAGTATATATCAGTTTCTTCATATATGTGGGGGGTTTTTCAGCCATGTACATCTTCAGTTCATAAGAGGAGTTCCATACAAGTTAACATTTTTGCATGAAATTGTGCAGTCTTGGATGGTGTGATAACTACTCAGTGCCTTCTCCGGGTATCACCTAAGTCACTGGAATTACATAAATAGCAAGCACATTTGCAAAGCACAATGTTGGTATTCAACAGAAACATGGCTTAGTAAAACCACAGTTTATCTATGAGAGCACAGATTTACACTACATAATCACAATGAAAAATCTTAGCTAATAATTACTTGATATTCTTTCTCACATGTTGTAGTGGTTTGAGTACTGGAATATAACTCTGGAGAACAAGGTTCAGATCCCCACTTTCAGCCTCTGATGAAGTTAATGGTAAACTTCTTTTGATCGAATCTCTCCAAGAAAGCCCCTTGATAAATTTGCCCTAGGATCACCATAAGTTGGAAACAACTTGAAGACACATGGCAACAACAAATTATTTCCCTTGCTGTCTATATTTGCCAGACTGCTGTTTCAGGAATGCAGGTCTCTTGTGGTTTGGTAAAATGTCTCACTAGCATCACCAAGAAGTAGTTAATGTGCTAATCATTTTCCATCTTTTTTTTTGTATATGCACAACATTTCTTTACTTTTTATTTTATCTGAACAAATTGGAAGCTGAAATAAAGTAAATCATCTTCAATCAGCAGATACATAATTAACATCCTGCACAATAGACTTTAGTTTTAAGATGATATTAGCTTATTAAAAGAATAGGCATCACAATATATTTCACATTAGTGATAATCCGTTATTATAGGAAACCTTCTAGATAAAGTACTTTAATGAATACTTAGCGTCTTATTATCCCAATCCTATCTTAGGTTAGGTAATTGGAATAATTATTTGAAAGAGAAAAAGTTAAATTATCATTACTAATATTTTCACTCAAGCTGGCACTGAGTCATAATAAAAATGTGCAAATGGGGCTAGGATCGAAAGACGTGAATGCCAAATAATGTCAAAATGCTACATTTTGCTTGTTTTCCCCAGCACTGATGTTGTGGTTTGAATGAGCAGCTATGACCTCTCAAGACCAGTGGAATGATTGATTACAAAGTCACATTTTTAAAGGTGTCAATATTAATCAGCATGCCTGCTTGTCCCTGTATCTTCATTTTAGGACAGTAAGCTAATTGATTTGATATCAAGCTTGCATTTTATAGACCTTAGTGAATGTTAAGGAAGTCCAGTCAACAGTGTCACCAGTCCTGGAGATTTCAGGGTTGAAACCTGAAACCATGAGGTGAGTCCTTGTGATGTCATTGGTGGACACTCCTGTGGAATCACACAGGTCAAACAAGTGAAGATTGGGCAGCAATGCAAACTGGTTCTGAGTCACCTTATTGTGGAAATATCCATGAGGATTGCCTGTGTAAATGGGCTAACCAAGGTATTATGGCATGCTTTTTTAATTTTTAATTTTTCAGTTTTATTTATATATTTATTTGGCAGCTGGACAGGGAGCAAAAATATGTCCAATAGTTACTTCATTACCACTACTCCCTCAAGGGTATGTGTCCTACATGCACTTACCGATACCACACATGGGGAATAAGGAGTGTCTACAGGGCATTAACTGCTGTTGTAGGTCCACTAGCAGCCACAGGAAATCTTTTTCTTCTCAGGCATTGCACCACTGTTGTCAGACCTTGTACAGAAAGACAAATCATGAATGACACTGCCCATTCTCCACTCTCTGGCTTGCTTCAGAAGGCATGTCTGGTAAGTTTCAGAAGGCATGATTGGTAACTGACAATGAGTCCCAATGGTCATCATTAATACTGAACTTGTCACCTCGTCATCATACCCAACAGTTTTGCATTTCTATGGCTATTCACCCACACTATCTTCTTGCAAAGGTTGGTTCCTAGACACATATTCCATACATCTGAGAAAGTCAACTTAATCCATGAAAGCTTATGCTGCCACCTTCATTTTTTCAGGAAGTCTCTAATGTGCTACAAAATTGCACTACATACTGATGATGCACAAGACACTGAATATGCTGAATTGGAAAGACATAGTTCCAGCTGAAAATAAATGGAAATTGATGTTCAGACTTTAAAGCCACCTGACATGCATACATCCATTTTTACCTAATATTTGCTCTCCCAGAGACTGGAGTATCACAGTAACTCCCTTAAACTTCAACCAGCACCCAGGAGTCTTACATCCCCAGGTCTTAGCCACAGTGCCCAGTCCAGAGAAGGTGAAATGATTTTAGGTCCCATTTTTATTTATCATGCTCGAAACTTGTGGCACGCCAGACAATGGGACTGAACAATATTGTCAATGCAGAGAAAAACAAGTAGACTACATCTAGTGAACATGCTAAGATTATACATACTATTGATTTCAAACACTCCACATTTCCCAGATTGTAAGTATGACATAGACGGCTTTGATGACTGTGCTGTTTTTTAAAAGACTGAAGGTTGTTATACAGAATGAAGCAAGAGTCTTCCAAGTGGACATTTCAATCTAATTCAAATATAATGTGGGAATAATGACAGATTCCATGCATTAACATTCTTATGACCTAGGCTAAATTATTCAGATCATAATGCACCTTCTTATACTTATAAGATAGTCACTTGACTCATAAATATCTTTCAGGTGTGGAAGTATTAATATATGCAGGGAATTTTTTCATTCAAACTGATTCCCCCTTCATTCCAAGTCAGGGGAAAGATCAAAATGCATATTCCTTTGTGCATGCAAATCTACATATTTGACTAGAATTAATGAGTATTTGCATATAAGCAAAAAGATTCTTTTTAAAACATATACTGCAATAGGTGTATTGAAGATTTTTATATAGAATACTGCCTATGATAGCTAGATCTACTTTTTTCATTTGTGAATTTCCAGATTTAGTCAGACTGAAATTCCAATCTTCACTACATTCAATCACAATGAGATTAAACGATATGCTGCCCTTATGAGAAGAATGATTTCTATTCTTGTAATATGGGACAACTAGAGTTTTAAAAGAAGTGCTGTAGTCAGCTTCACCACATTCACTGAGGTTAGAGGCACATAAAACCACCAGTTTAAAAAAGCTATTTTTCTAAAATGATAGAACACCTCTCTAGGAAACCTTAGGTCCTCCAGTGCAAATCTATTATTAACTTCTGATGGAGTTGACCACAGAGTCACACCAAATGTCCTAGGTATTCCTAGAGAGACCATATTAATAAAACCCACTGAAGTGAAACCCACAAATATGGAGGGCTAATTGTACAAAGATTCAAGTTCAGATGTTTACCAAGTGGTTTTATGCAACACTGCCTCTTGCCAAAACCTATTCTAAAGGGTTACTATGAAGATAAGGCATAGTAACCCCAATACATACCACTTCCTTGGACGAAATGTGAGATGCCAAATAACAAATATTAATAATGATGTCAGCCATCCACATTCACTGGAATTAGAGGCACAGGAACTCCTATGAAAGTGAAAAAATGAATAAAGAAATTGTGTTTTTTCTATTCTGAGAGAATACATCTGTGGGAATTTCTAGGTCTTCCAGAACAACTCTATGGTCAATTTCCTTTGAAAGCTGGCTGTAGAATTGCACTGGCAAACCTAGATATTCCCAGAGATCTCTAGAACTCTCCAAGGACTTCATCACATGGAGGTCCAGAAGCCTGGGGACAGTGTGGGAAATCATGGAGCAATGCCCAGCTTCATCCCTTTACCATGGTTAGTTGTGAGCTGCCATCCCATGATCTGTCCTGGCTGTCCCCAGCTCTCTCCCGTGCTGTCCCCTGCTTTTTTAATGTCATCTGTCTCCTCAGGGCTCCCTCTTAGTGCACTGCCAGCATGCTGCAATGGAGCCCTGCCAGAAGTAGCCCTGCATCATATGAGGGGCTCAGGTTGACTCCTTCCCAACAGAATGCTGGCAGTGTGCTAGGACACGGAAAAAACTCCATCTGGTTAGGTTGTAAGTCTTTGAGCATGACTAGTTACACTGGAAAACTTAGAGATTCCCAGAGAAAACATTTTTAATCTATCAAATACAAAACGTCAAAGCTGCAGATGTGGAGGGACAACTGGAATAATAATATTTAACATTTTAACCTTCATTTTTTAACATACAGTAGAGTCTCGCTTATCCAACATAAATGGGCCGGCAGAACGTTGGATAAGTGAAAATGTTGGATAATGAGGGATTAAGGAAAAGCCTATTAAATGTCAAATTACATTATGATTTTACAAATTAAGCACCAAAGCGTCATGTTTTACAACAAATCGACAGAAAAAGCAGTTCAATACATGGTAATGTTATATAATAATTACTGTATTTACAAATTCAGCACCAAAACATCGCAATATATTGAAAACATTGACTACAAAAACATTGACTACTAAAAAATGAGATTTTGGCCTGCATCAATAGGTGTATAGCGTCTAGATCCAGGGAAGTCATGCTCCCCCTCTATTCTGCCTTGGTCAGACCACACCTGGAATCACACTGTGTCCAATTCTGGGCACTGCAATTGAAGGGAGATGTTGACATGCTGGAAAGCGTCCAGAAGAGGGCAATTAAAATGATTAAGTGTCTGGAGAACAAGCCCTATGAGGTGCGGCTGAAAGAGATGGGCATGTTTAGCCTGCAGAAGAGAAGGCTGAGAGGAGACATGATGAGGGCCATGTATAAATATGTGAGGGGAAGTTATAGGGAGGAGGGAGCAAGCTTGTTTGCTGCTGCCTTGCAGACCAGGATGTGGAACAATGGCTTCAAACTACAGGAAAGGAGATTCCATCTGAACATTAGGAAGAACTTCCTAACAGTGAGGGCTGTTTGACAGTGGAACTCTCTGCCCCGGACTGTGGTGGAGGCTCCTTCTTTGGAGGCTTTTAAACAGATGCTGGATGGCCATCTGTCGGGGGTGCTTTGAATGAGATTTTCCTGCTTCTTGCAGGGGATTGGACTGGATGGCCCATGAGGTCTCTTCCAACTCTACTATTCTATGATTCTATGAAATTGACTACAAATAAAGATAGAATTGCATAAAGAACTTACAGTAACAACATTGTCAGAAGTTAAATCTGTAAAAAGTTCAGTCCTGTGAAGATTTTTTAAAATCTGTGATCTTTGCCTGGCTGGAGAAACAACTGTGGATCTGGGTGGGAGCCAGATTGCATTGGATAATACGGAACGTTGGATAAGCGAGACTCTACTGTATATTCAAAACATTCCTTTAGTTCTTCATTGAAAGCTTCAAGTTAACTTTACTCAGATAAAAATAAAAATTCAGTAAGAGAGCAAATAGAATAAAATGCTGTTTAATGGAACCCAAACCACAATAAAATCTAAACAGCAGATGGCAGAACAACACAAAAACTACTTGCTAGAGAAAAGACTTACAGTTAAATTGCCAAAGAGAATCAAAGGGTATTTGGCAGACACCAAACTGACATCTAGGCAAGTCTCCCCTGAATAATATTCTACAACCAAGGTGGCTCTTTTCTGGTCACCCCCTGTTGACTCTGTGATGGGAGGGATCTCCAAAAATGACCCCAGCACATCGTGAAGTGGGCCAGGTGTCAGTCACTGGCATCACACCTACATTAAACCCAAGGCATTGCTGCCTCTTGGATGGGCTTCTCCAGCCTGGATTCAGACTCTCATTGGCAGCAGTGAGTGGCTGTGAGCCACCATTGTAAATTTTCCATATTGTTTCAAAGCAATAAGCCCACCAGGAGAGTGCAATATCAGAGGATGCCAAGAGAAATATGCCAGAAAGCAAATATAGAGGAAACTCTGTGTGTGTGTGTGTGTGTATGGGTGTGTGTGTGTGTAAATGTGTACTTTTAGATTGCCTCTGAGGTTATAGTGATGAAGGAATAGTCAGAGGTGGCATGCCATTACCTTCCTCTGAAATATAATGGTCAGCACCTGCTATTCATAGAATCACAAAATTACCATTACAAGGCTGATCCAGTCCAACCCCCTGCCATACTGGAAAACACGGAGCTGCACATATCATGTTCTCCCTCCATGACATGTCTGTCTACATCTAGTAACAAAAAGAAAAACTACTAAGAGAATTCTCACCCGTTTCTGAGATTACATCCCTTTCTAAAAACCACCTGGTTCCTAATGCAGTAATAACTGTGTATGAAGAAAGTATGTAGAGATACTGGAGACACAACATAAACTACGACATCACATTGTCAAATTTCCCCATTATAGAACATTTCACCAATGCAGCCAGCATGGAGCCTGCCAAATCTAATCACATGATGCACAGCTATTTCTGGCGAGGCTTCATGCTGCCTGTGTCCGCAAAGTGTTCTACAATGGGAAACTGTGAACACGGGAGACTACCCGTGTTCAGAGTAAAAATGCTAGGAACAGTGTGGGAGCAAGTCGGAAAGGTACACTTTCCAGCATGTGATGGGCAAGTGGGCGATGTGGGGTACTAGGCAATGGATTCACCTCACTACCCCACACTTTGCCCTGCTGCCCTATGGATTCACCACATCATCTGATGAGGTCCCTAATGGACAACAAGTTGAACATGAGCCAACAGTATGGTGCAGCAGCTAAAAAAGCCAATGGGGTTTTGGGTTGCATCAAAAGCCCAAATGTAGTTTGCATGGGATGAGGCATGCAGGCTAGCTCTGGGCCAGAAGGGAGGTGGGCAAGGGAGAGGCCAAGGGCAGTTGGCACAGGGAGGCAGCACAGTTGGCATGTGGTGGTGGTGCATTAGGTGTCAGATGGTGATTAGCATGGGGGTAGTTGGCACGAGGCAGCGGTTGGTACAGGGGGCAGTTGGTACAGAGCGGCAATATGGTTGGCATGGCTTGGCGAGGCAATGCATTTGGCACAGGGTGGCAGCAAAGTTGACGGGGAGGGCAGTTGGCATGAGGAGAGGGTTTCACAGCTGCATGTGGATGCCCTGACTCTCCTCTCAGCCTGAGGATGCGACAGCCCACTACATCCCCAGGCTGAGAGAAGGAGGACACAAATGGCTGCCAAGAACTCCAAAGAGTTCTCAGCAGCTGTATGATGCAGGGCGACTTTTGGCAGGGTGCAGTTGGGCTCTGTCTCGGCAGCAAGCTGTCAGCATGCTAAGAGGGAGCCCTGAGGAGATGACTGACATTGAAGAAGCTGAGAAAGATTTGGATTCAACACAACCTCAGATGACCTCCTGTTGGTTTATTTGGCTGCATTAGGGTGGCGCCCTTAGACTACTGTGTTAATATTTATGCTTGATTTATAAGGGAATCTAAGGAGGTTACCACACAGAAGCAACTATTTCATGATATACCCATGCCATGAGATAGTAGCTACTTATTGGCAGGATGACGGGAGCTATCATACAGCCATTGATATTGTGCAACTGCGATGCCTCAGCAATGCAAAACCATACTTATGGGTGAATGGCATAACTCAACCCTCCCATTGTGCCATTTTGCTTTTTGAAAATTATTTTAAAGAGGTTTTGCAGAGTGTTAGCTTTAAAAAAAAGCCAAGGGAGACCAAATTATGTCACCCAATCAAAACCAATTCATTGCATGCTGTAAGTTCTGGATCACCAGTAGCCCCGTCAGCTTTATCACAGGGAGATGGTAGACCAGCAACAGGTACCACATGACAGCATATGCCGGTTTCCATCTCCATGCAATAATGTCCAAAGATTGCTTGAAACTGCACAAGAAGGCCAAGTTCAGATGAAGTGACGAGAAGGAGAGACAAATATTGTAAAGCAGAAAAGGTACAGTGAACACTGCAAATTGTTGTTCTTCTATTATCACTGTGGTTTTATAATCTTACATCCTCTTAGCTGAAATATTGATACTTTCTATTACAGGATGAGAACCTATGCTCAAGCCAACCGCTAATAGGTTTATTCATTCTAACTCACTAGGAACATAATTGTATTTAAATGAACTGCTTATCCAACAATTTTATGGGACAATAGGCATCAGACATCAGAAATTTAACAGGTTGAAACCAGTGACACAAGCTAATTGTCAGTGGAGGAAAAAAAATCTAAGTTATCTAAAAATAGAGAATTGGTGTGGTGGGAGAAAAAGACTCAAGAAGTGCAATTGTGAAAAGAGGAAGAGAATCTCTATCAAGTTGGAAATATCTGGCAAGCAAAAAAATTAAAATCACAACCAGGAGTGATATAATTGGGAAGCAGATGGAAAAAGGAGTCCCTGGGGACTGAACTGAGAGGGATTGCTCTTGATTTCACAGCAGGAACTTGAATAATTTCTCAAGGGTTTGGAATGGTTTTACTGTCCTTAGGCCTTACTAGTTTCGTTTCTGAAAATCAAGGAAAGTGGAGGCTGACGTTGTTTTCTTCTGATTTCTTCAGTATGCTGGAGCATGAAATGCACCAAGGCTAGCTTGTCATAGAACAATAGAACAGACAGGAAAATTAGTTGCTTGTTGCTTCCTTGCCTGACATTTGGGACTGCAAAAAGGCAATGGAGAAGAGGGCAGACTTTGGGTATATCTGTATTGTATATTAAATACAGTTTGACACAACTTACACTACCATGGATCTATGCTATAAAATCCTGGGAGTGTAAATATTTACCCTTCTCTGCCAAAGAGTGCTGGTGTCTCACCAGACTGCAGCTCCCATGATTCCACAGCTTTGAGCCATGACAGTTCAAATGATTTTGCCAAAACTAACAAAATGAAGTTCAACAGGGACAAATGCAAGATACTTCACTTCAGCAGAAAAAATAGAATTCAAAGATACAGAATGGGGGACGCCTGGCTTGACAGCAGTGTGTGTGAAAAAGACCTTGGAGTCCTCGTGGACAACAAGTTAAACATGAGCCAACAACGTGGTGCGGCAGCTAAAAAAGCCAACGGGATTCTGGCCTGCATCAATAGGGGTATAGCATCTAGATCCAGGGAAGTCCTGCTCCCCCTCTATTCTGCCTTGGTCAGACCACACCTGGAATACTGTGTCCAATTTTGGACACCGCAGTTGAAGAGAGATGTTGACAAGCTGGAAAGTGTCCAAAGGAGGGCGACTAAAATGATTAAGGGTCTGGAGAACAAGCCCTATGAGGAGCGGCTTAAAGAGCTGGGCATGTTTAGCCTGCAGAAGAGAAGGCTGAGAGGAGACATGATAGCCATGTACAAATATGTGAGGGGAAGTCATAGGGAGGAGGGAGCAAGCTTGTTTTCTGCTGCCCTGCAGACTAGGACATGGAACAATGGCTTCAAACTACAGGAAAGGAGATTCTACCTGAACATCAGGAAGAACTTCCTCACTGTGAGGGCTGTTCGACAGTGGAACTCTCTTTCCCGGACTGTGGTGGAGGCTCCTTCTTTGGAGGCTTTTAAGCAGAGGCTGGATGGCCATCTGTCGGGGGTGCTTTGAATGCGATTTCCTGCTTCTTAGCGGGGGGTTGGACTGGATGGCCCATGAGGTCTTTTCCAACTCTACTATTCTATGATTCTATGATTCTATGATGTTAGACTGCATTCATGCTATAGTGTCATCATCGTCGTCGTCGTCATCATCATCATCATCATCATCATCATAGGCTATCACTTGTGGCTGAGTATGATTGCCTTCCAAGTGTAGGGTCTTGGTGGTTGGTTTGTAGTTGACTGTAGAGACCTATTCTTGATCTGCACGGTTCTTTTGTAGTGAGGATATCAGTTTCCAGGTGGAAGGTGGTCCCAACAAGGGTTGGCTTGACACACCTTCCTCTTGAAAGGGTTGGCTTGACACACCTTGCTCTTGACACACTTCTCCCTTTCAGAGAGTGACGTTTGTAGACAGTTCACATTTCACAGGCATATAACAGGGTAGGGAGGACAATGGCTTTATAAACAAGCATCTTGGTATCCCTATGAATGACCTGAGTCCCAAACACTCTCTGCTTCATTTGAAAAAATTTGCACTCACAGAGCTCAGATGGTCTTGTGTTTCAGTGTTGCTGTTGACTTTTGTGGAGAGGTGGCTGCCAAAGTGGCAGAAAAGGTTAATATTATCTAATGTTACACTATTAAGCTGTATTTTTGGCATTGCAGAGGAATTGGCTGGTGCCTGCTGATAGAGCAGTGTAGATACATTCTATATCTCCGAACATGTAGTAGAACACAGAAAGAAAATCTATACCAATGGAGCATCTACACTGTAGAATTAATACAGTTTGACACCACTTGAACTGCATTGGCTCAATGCTATGGAATCCTGGGATTGTAGTTTTACAATGTCATTTAGCTTTTTCTGCCAATGAGTGCTGGCACCTTACCAAACTACATCACCCATGATTCCATAACACTGAGCCATGGAAGTTAAAATGATGTCAAACAGCATTAGTTCTACAGTTTAGATAGATGTAGTCCAAATATCTTGTATAAAGACAAAAATGGGGGGAGGGAAGCAGAGCCAACTAGCTAGTGAGCCTGCTGAGAATAATGTGAGGGTTGGTTAGTAGAAATACTGGTTCATTACATGTGTAAAACATGCTTTTCTGGAGCAAGTAGTTTCAGCTTCTGTGACCACATCTGAAGTTAAAAGAGACATTGGAAAGATTATTGCTTCCTAATTGTACATGTTAACCACTAGGATTTGAGTGGTTACAAATTAGCCTTAAAGTAATCAATCGGATCCTTCTCCTTAATCTTGGCCTAATTTATAGGATAAACTCAACATACTTTGAAAACCTGATGCTAATTTCCATGGCTGATGCCAGTGGTTTGATTGACATTGCTAAGAGATATTCAGGTCATGTCAAAGATTAAGCCTGAAGACACAACTCCACAAACTGAATCCTGAAATTGACATTTATGCATTATTTCTTAGAACACACCCTCCTTGGATTTGTCACAACAAAGGTGTTTTTTTCCCACCAAGACCAGAATGGATCCCTACAATTCAAGTACAAGCTACTATAAATCTATATATATATAAAAGAGTGATAAAATCCTGGCGACCACCAAAACAACAAAACTAAACACCCCACAATCTCGAAAATTGACAACACAACCCATCATCCACGCCTCTAGGTTGATACAACAAAAAGAAAAGAAAAATAAAGTCCTAATTAGAGGGAGAGGAATCATTGTTTTTATCCAATTGCTGCCAGTTAGAAGGCTAAGCTCCTCCCACCTGGTCTCCTAGCAACCCACTCACCCAGGGGACAGGCAGAGTTAGGCCTCACTTAGGCCTCTTCCACGCTGCCTATAAAATACAGATTACACTGCCATCTAATCCAGTTAAAATCAGATAGACTCAAGGCTCTTCCACACAGCTATATAACCCATTTATAATCTTATATTATCTGCTTTAGCTGGATTACCTGGACTCCACACCTTTACCCTTTACCTTAACCACCACCAATTCCTCAATACTTTATTTCCCATACCACCATACTTCGCCACAGCAACGCATGGCCGGGCACAGCTAGTTATTTATAAAGCTGATCTATATTCCACCTTTCTACCAGAGATAAGATGTTGTCATTTTGCAAAATAACAGAATTATAAGTGTACTTCACAATAGATTTTGGTGTTTAAGAAGAAACCTACTCAGCAGTTCCTAAACTGGCATCCTATCTGCAGGTGTGGTAGAAAATGCAGTATTTTAATCAGCATTGAAATAGAATCAGCTGCCAATCTGGTCAGTATCTTTACACAAAATGGCACCAACATGTCCTTTAGTTCATACCAGTGGTAGTTGTCACCTTTCATAGCAGTGAGACAGTAAGTAATATCATTCAGGGTTTGAATCCAGACTTGAAAGAAACTACCCAACATGCTGATCTCAATTCCCAGCAGGAGTTCAGTATCTTAGATAATTCAGTTTAAACTTTAGACTAAAACCCAGAATGGATTCACTGCCTTCCTGGCATGGACGCCCTCAACTTCCACTTCTTCAACCCAGTTTTGGGGCTGTAATAAATAGCATATCTCTTCTGTTGCCGGCAGGTTACAAGAATACTGTAAGAAGCTGGATAAAATAATAGCTCAATATGGATTAATGATACAAAATGTAAAGTTGAAGCAATGGGATTATAATAATGAAAATACCTGGAAAAGATTACCATTTAAATTATTTCTTTCTGTGTTGTTGGCTAAGCAGGGTTTTGAAAAATAATGCAGAAACCTGTAAAAATTAAGATTATTATTTAAGTCTTCCAACCAATACCACGATGTATCATGAGCCTGATTCACCACAGCTGTGTGTACCTTGTCAAAATGTCTTCTAACCAAAATTAGAATCAAGCACAACCACTCTGTTATATGTCACTCTGAGGTATGTGGATGAGTAAAAGATAATTAATGCTGGAAAATGTTCTTCCAATATTTCTTTCCTCATAAAGCTGTACTGCAGGCAGCCACAGATTCTCTTTTCAAACTAGATTAGATTAAAATATAGGAAATTTATTTTGCTGGCAGGAAGATTCTGGAGCTATAGTTTAAAAATGTGACTTTTCAAAAACCTTGGATCAAATACAAAGAGGATAGGCCTTCCTTATTGCGGGGAAGCAAAGATGCCAAGCAAAGGTTATTTCTAGCAGGAGCTGTTTCCAAGGATGGCATCAGAAGTCTCCTCATCCTGCTGTGGCTCCTACTTGTTCAAAGGAAATCAGAAGATAAAGTTCAACATGTTGATGGTCATTTTATTTATCCAACATATTTTGGCCACTTTCAGAGTTGGCCTTCCTCAGGGGCTACACAAAAATACAAATAAATTCAATTTAATGCATTAACAAGGAGAACACAAAATTAATTACATTCTCTAAAAACATATAGTTAACATTATTCTGCATAACACGTTGCATATACATACCTTTTCACAGACATTTCTGGAGCTGTATAATACACTCTCCAAAGAAATGGGCCATTAAGCAAAAAAAAAAAAACACAACAAAAAAAAACTAGATACCTTGACTTGTTTGGAGGTTCTAGCAGAGGACAGCAGCTATCATATACCCAGGACTGATGACTGGAGACCTTGGTACACTCCTGCTATACCTGGGACATTGTCCTCTTCCACCAAACACGTAGCTTCGTAGGGATGCACATTGAGAGGTGAGGGAGGAAGGGGATACCCGACTAGCAAGCCAGACCAGCCAGATCAACCCTGGCAATCAATGGGGTGACAGATGTTGCAGCCAGATCACCCTCACATCCACAGAGAGAACTAGAGACTAACATCTTTGGATATTTATATATAGATTTGACAGATAATCAGGAGAAAAAAATCCAATGATTTTTCTTCTCTGAATTGGTACATGAGGCTATCTGATATAATTACTCCAAATGTTGCTTTAGTTTACTTAACAAATCTTCCACAACCAGCTTTATATTAAAGATTATAAATTAAATTCTTCATTTAGGCTATAGTGATTTTAATTTGAAAATCCATTTTGTTTATCTTCTGAAATTTTCTCCAGAACCCAAAAACATATATTATGATATAGAATTGTCAGGCTCACTTCAAAGGACCAGTCTGAACGCAGATCAGAGATAGCTGCTCTCAAATCCAATCTTTATTGAAGAATACATGACTTTGGAAAAGTCGAGAATGACCTAATGTTTACATACACTCATTTTTATCACCTCTGATGCAACGTAACACCACACGCAAATATCATCATCAAACCCCACCCTTTGTATCACATTTCTACTATTCCCACACACTATACCAATTATAATTGTTTATACTTTCAACCCTGAGTTCCCAGGCTCATTCTATCTTCTCCCGCCAGGTGCTTTCAGGGTTATTTATGTTATGACTCCAAGTCCAGGGCTTGGAAATCCAGCCCTGGGACTTGGTTCCATGACATGGCGCCCTCTTTTTCTTCGTCCTCCTCTTCGGTTCTTCTTTCATCACAATCCTGAAATAAATCAAACAATAAACTCTATGTGTCCATTTTGTCCAAAGTCCCCATATACTTTTTCAGTAAGCTGCGATGGAATACTGGGTGTATTTTCCCTAAACTTTTTGGCAATGCCAACTGGAAAGTTACTTCATTGATAACACCCTGTATTCTGAATGGTCCAATATATTTGGGGCCCAATTTTCTCGAAGGTAGCCCCAATTTGATGTTTTGGGTACTTAACCACACTAGATCTCCTTTCCCCAATTTATCACCTTCCACCCTTTTTCTGTCTGCGAACGTTTTATACTTTTTGTGTGCTTCCTTTAAGGATGCAGTCACTTGACTCCAGCATTCTAGCATTTGAGTTTTCCATTTCCCTGCCCCTGTTTCTTCATTCTCTGTCCATCTTGGCAACTGGGGCAGAGGCTGTATTTCATACCCGTAAACTACTTCAAAGGGAGTTTTATTTGTTGCTGAATGTATAGTCGAATTAAAAGCTAGTTCCGCAAAAGCCAGCCACCTAGACCAGTCATTTTGTCTCATGTTAGAGTACATTCGAAGGAACTGCCCAAGCGTCTGTTGAGTACGTTCTACTGCCCCGTTTGTCATGGGGTGAAAAGCAGAACTTAGACTCCTTTCTGCTCCTAGCATTTCCAAGAATTTTTCCCAAAATTTTGCTGTGAATTGAACCCCTCTGTCACTGACCACTCTACTGGGACATCCATGAAGTTTGTAAATATGGTTTATGTATAATTCAGCTAGTTTCTCTGCCGATGGTAATTTCGTCAGTGCTATAAAGTGGGCCTGTTTAGAAAACAGGTCTAATACTGTCCAAATATAACGATGTCCTTTGCTAACCGGCAGTTCCCCCACAAAGTCCATAGCTACACATTCCCAAGGTCTGGTAGGTTCCGCTACTGTTTGTAATAATCCCATTGGCTTCCCTCCTTTCGATTTATTTCTGGCACAATCATCACATTGAACAACATGATTCTTTATGTCCTTCCTCATTCCTGGCCACCAACAATGTTTTGCTATTGCCTTTGTTGTTTTTGTAATTCCTGTATGACCAGCGCTCTGGTTATTGTGAAAACGATGCAAAATCTTAATCCTTAATATGGCTGGGATATACAGTTTCTTGTTCACAAACCAAAATCCCCCCTTCTGCTCCCCCTTTTCTGCGTTGGATGCGATCCACTGATCTCCTTCATAAGACTGTTTCAGTTCTTTTCCCCAACTATTTTCCCCGTCGAGTTCAATAATAGCAGTGTTCTCTTTTTGGGTTTGCGCTCTTGTCCTGACAGCTAAGCCCCATTGTTTATCAGAGAATATTTTTCCCTCTTTTGCTGTGGTCATGCCTTCGTGTTGAGGCATGCGTGAAAGAGCATCTGCCAAGACATTCTGCTTCCCTTGGAAAAACTTTAATTGGAAATCGAATCTGCTGAAGTATTGTGCCCATCTAATTTGTTTGGGGGACAATTTTCGAGGAGATTTTAAATACTGGAGGTTCTTATGGTCAGACCAAATTTCAAATGGGATTCCGCTCCCTTCGAGGAAGTGTCGCCAGCATTCTAAGGCTTTTAATATGGCTAATGCCTCTTTTTCCCATATGGGCCAAAATTTTTCAGTTTCACTGAACTTCCGGGACAAATATCCACAAGGTTTTAAGTTCCCATTTTGATCCTTTTGCAATAGTACTGCCCCGTATGCACAGTCTGAAGCATCGCAATGGATTACGAAAGGGCTCCTGATATCGGGGTGTTTTAGGATGGGTTCTTCTGTGAAGCATCCTTTTAGGGTTTCAAATGCCTTTTGGCATTCTGGCGTCCAACTCAGTTTGGCACCAGGAGCTTTCACTTTTGCTGTCTCCCCTTTCCCTTTTGTTTTTAAAAGTTCAGTAAGGGGTGCGGTTATTTGCGCGAAGCCTTTTATGAAGGATCTATAAAAATTTGCAAACCCCAGAAATGATTGCAATTGCCTCCTTGTTTGAGGTACTCCCCATTCTTTTACGTCTGATACTTTAGACGGGTCCATAGCTAACCCTTCTGGAGATATCCGATACCCCAGAAAGTCAATTTGAGTTTTATTAAATTCACATTTGGACAGTTTTGCATACAGCTTTGCTTCCCTTAGTCTCTGCAAAACTTCCCGGACCAATTCCACGTGCTTTTCTTTATCTTCACTCACGATCAAGATATCATCAAGAAATATGAATACCCCTCGGTACAACAATGGGTGCAGTATTTCATTTATAAGCTGCATAAAGCAACTGCCGCCATTTTTTAATCCAAATGGCAAAATTTTATATTCAAAATGGCCGAATGCGCAGGAAAATGCAGTTTTCCAAGTATCCTCAGGTTTGATTCTTAATTTATGATATGCTTCAATTGAATCAAGTTTAGTAAATATGCTCCCTTTCTTCAATACGGTAATTAAATCCTTTACTAAAGGCATAGGGTATTTATTGTCCTTAGTAATTGCATTTAAATTTCTATAGTCAATGCACAATCTTAGGGAGTTGTCTTTCTTTCTCCTAAATAACACTGGGGCTCCGAGAGGAGAATTGGATGGCTTAATAAAGCCTCGCGCCAGGTTCTTATCAATATATTTCCTCAATTCCTCCTTCTCCTGAACAGACATGGGATACACTTTTGGTTTTGGTAAGTTTGCTCCTGGGGTTATTTCAATTTCTACTTCTATATTCCTCTTGGGAGGTAATTTACTTGCCTCTTTCTGATCGAAAACATCCACAAAGTCTCTGTATTCCGGTGGCAATAGCTGTGGGTCTATTTCACCTGCTTCATCTCCCTCGTCCTCCTCTCCTGCTATTTTGCTTATCTCCCATTGCGTCTGTTGTTCTTTAAATGCTAGGCTCTTTCCTCTCCAATCTACTTCAGGATTTGCCTGTTCGAGCCATGGGATCCCTAGTATTACGTGGTATGTGGCAATAGGGGCTATCACAAAGGATATTCTTCCTTCCCATTTGCCTATTTTACATGGGACCCCTCGTATTTCCTTTGTAGATACTTCCCCAGCAGCAACTGATCCATCTAGCTGCGAAAATGCAATTGGGGAGTCAAGTAATGTCTGCTGGCATTTCAGTGCTCCTGCTAGTTCCGGAGTTATAATGTTCCTAGAACAACCGCAATCCACGAATGCCCTGCAGGTGGCCCGATTCTCTAGCCCCGATAGGCAGATTGGCACTACTAGCATGCGTTTGTCTCGACTCACCAGCCTTTCCGGAGATTCTGGGGCTCGCACCTCCTCCTCCGCTCGCCTCCCGGCTGCTGGCTTGGGCTTTGAGGGTTTTGGCGGCTCCCCCTTCCGGGCCCAACATTCCGCTGCTCGATGGCCCGTCTTCCCACATACAAAGCATCCCGGCTTGGGTTTGTTGTCATCTCCTTTGAAGGGGATCCCCGGCCTCCCTCCGGGCCTTTCCTGCTTCCTCGTTTCTCCTCGACCTCTCGCCGCCGGTCTTTGCTGGCCGCCGCCGCCCCTGAAACGCTTCACCTGGGCCAGGGTGGATTCGACGCGCCCCGCTAGTTGTATCCAGCCCTGGAGTGTTTCTGGGTCGTCTCTATGCGCCGCCCAACTAAAAACCTCGGGGCGTAGTCCCTCTTTGAATATCTCCACTTTGGTCACTTCAGACCACTCTGGTACCTTTTCCGCGAGATGGAGGAATTCCTCTGCGTACTCGGGCACCGTTTTGTCCCTCTGCTTTATTCCTTTAAGCTGGTCTCGAGCCCTCAATTGCTCTAGCCGGTCTCTGAACCGGTTTTCCAGTGCGGCGAGGAAGCGGGGCACTGACCTCAGGCACGGGTCGCGTCTGGCATGTAGTTGCACATACCAGCTGGCCGCTCCTCTCTTTAGTGTGTTGCCGATGGCCCGAACCATGCTTGCTTCGGAGGGGAATGTGTGTGCATTGTCTTCTATATATCCTCTGACGCTAATGAGGAAAAAGTTCAGTTCAGATGATTCCCCTCCGTATTCCAGTTTGAGATCTTCCCTCCTTTGCATCCATTCTGCGGCCCGTTGCTGCTGTCTGGGAGGCATGGGGAAGGGTTGCATCGGGTTTCCTTGGACGGCCCCTTTGAACACGCCGCGCCCCACTCCGGCGGTTGTTCTGCGCGGCTCTCGAAATTCTGCCGCTGCTGTCGGCCCTTCTACCCATCCGAATGCGGGCCTCGCTGTAGCCCCCGCACCTCGCCTTCCCTCGTCGTACGGCACATCCTCCTCCTCTTCCTGGATCTCCGGCTCCTCTCCGCCTTCGTCCGCTAATCCACTGGACCCGATCCCTGGCCTCAGTGGTCTTTCCACCCCGACGCCCATTCGAGGGGTTGGAAGTTGGGTTGGAAGTTCTGTTGGAGTTGGCGGCCTCAGAGTTCCCAGAGCTTGCTGGCGCTCCACTTCACGCGCCATTCTGTCTCGGAACTCCAGTTCCTGCCAGTATTCTTCATCCCCCTCGCTCCTCGCCGCCACGGGGCTCTGCGTTGAGGCGCGCTGGCCCCTCTGGCTCCAATCTTCTTCCTTACGTGGCTCTGTCTCGGCGCCATATCGGGTGGGCTCCTTCTGGAGATTCTCTTCCAATAGTGGCACCAACCTCCCCACGGTTTCCGACAGCCTGGATAAATTCGTTTCCAGGATTGATAACCGCAGGGCCACGGTCTCCGGCATGCTTCCTCCAGATCCCCAACTGGTTTCTGCCGCCGCCGAAACGCCTCTTCCTCCTCTGGGAATCCTCTGGGTCACGCCGTTCGGCTTGGGGTACCCCGTAGAGGAAGCTATGGCTTGCAGCGTCTCTTCCCCCAACGGCCGGGCCCCTGGCAAAGGCCTCTCTGCTCCATTAGGGCTTTGATCTCCTTCTCCACTCATTATCACTTCACTGCGAATTCGCAGGAGGGTGAGAACGGGATTCTCGACTTAAATGTCAGGCTCACTTCAAAGGACCAGTCTGAACGCAGATCAGAGATAGCTGCTCTCAAATCCAATCTTTATTGAAGAATACATGACTTTGGAAAAGTCGAGAATGACCTAATGTTTACATACACTCATTTTTATCACCTCTGATGCAACGTAACACCACACGCAAATATCATCATCAAACCCCACCCTTTGTATCACATTTCTACTATTCCCACACACTATACCAATTATAATTGTTTATACTTTCAACCCTGAGTTCCCAGGCTCATTCTATCTTCTCCCGCCAGGTGCTTTCAGGGTTATTTATGTTATGACTCCAAGTCCAGGGCTTGGAAATCCAGCCCTGGGACTTGGTTCCATGACATAGAATGTTGTGTTTCTACAAAAATATTTGAGTGAAGGAACATCAATCGTTTCATTTTCCAAACCTCCCTTCTCTGAGTGATAGTGGAAGGAGAAGCAGAAGTTGCCTCCATCAGTTGGACCTGCCCAAGACACTTTGCGGCTTGAAGCAAAACGGCAAATGGAACTTCCTCACACCAGTGTCATGAGAGACACTATTGAAAGCCATCAAGGCATTTGGCAGCTGAAGCAGGCAATCCCCTTTCCTCTTCTGTCAGTTAAAGACAATAATAATTACTTAATAACTGTTGGCTGATTATTCATAAAACACTAAGCATTTTATCGCACAAAGGTGGAAAACTCTGTGGAGAAACAGGACTGTCGCCTATAGGTGCATCTGCACACTATAGCTCAATTCTATAGAATCATAGGAGTTGTAATTTTTCAAGGCCTTCTCTGTCAAAGACTGCTGGTATGTTACTAACCCACAAATTCAGGATTCCGTAGTATTGCATCATGGCAGTTAAAGTGGTGTCAAGCTGCAATCATTCTACACAGTAGATGTACCCTATGATGACAGTTTCTATCATGCAGTGCTGTGTGCAATCCAATGCCAGTCTGTGATCTCCCACTAACAAACTCATCTCAAGCTATTCACAGGAAAAATCAGCAAAAAAATCATAGAATCATAGAATAGTAGAGTTGGAAGAGACCTCATGGGCCATCCAGTCCAACCCCCCGCCAAGAAGCAGGAAAATCACATTCAAAGCACCTCCAACAGATGGCCATTCAGTCTCTGTTTAAAAGCCTTCAAAGAAGGAGCATCCATCACACTCTGAAGCAGAGAGTTCCACTGCTGAACACCTCTCACAGTTAGGAAATTCTTCCTAATGTTCAGGAGGAATCTCCTTTCCTGTAGTTTGAAGCCATTGTTTTAAATCTGTAATGGCTTAGCCTACCTTACAAGGTCAGTGTACAGGTAGCTTCAGGCCTTGCTTGCAAAAGCTAAGCAGAGCCTGGGGAGGAGCAATTAGGCAACCATTACTGGAAGTGCAGTCTGATTGGCTGATGTAAATAGAGGAAGTTGCTTAGGAACTGGAGATGGGAGGAGCCAAAGCGACAGTGGGAGCTAGACAGCCAAAGAATTTTTCATTCAGTTAGTGGGTTGGTTTTTGAAGTGGGAAGATATAGTTTTGGGAGCTGTGTTATTAGATAGATACCTCTTTGAGGAATATAGTTAAGAGCCTTCAGGGAAGAAGGGCTGAGAACTATATTGAGACTCTATAGTTTAGAGTGCTGGTGTTAAATTCCAGGAGAAGTGGATTCAAAGGTTTCAATCATTCTGTTTGTATTTTCTGTGTGAAGGAACATATTTCCACAGAATTCATTATAAAACCATCCTTTGTAAGATAAAAGCCTAACTTGTTATTGAAACCGCCATGCATCTTTACTGTTCAAATACAAATAAACAACTTCTTGTTTTTCCTCACATAAAGTGTCTTGTGTGACTCTCTAAATATCCTATCACAGAAGAGGCTTCTGAAGATATCATTGGTGTCAGTGGGTGGCGATCTGTCTAGCACACGTCAAGTCCTCTATATTTTTGGTGGCAGCTGAAACCAATCTTCTGCAGTGTCCTAGTCTCCAGTGCAGCATAAAACAAGCCTCCTCCCTCTTCCCTATGACTTCCTCTTACATATTTATATATGGCCATCATGTTTCCTCTCAGTCTTCTCTTCTGCAGAATAAACATGCTCTGCCCAACTCTTTAAGCCACTCCTCATAGGGCTTGTTCTCCAGACCTTTGACCCTTCTTTGTGCCACTGTAAATAATAGAGTATTATTATCTGCAGTTTTGTGGAGCCACACTTAGACGAAGAGGGTATCCTCTAACAAGCCTGCTCCCTCCTCCCTATGACTTCCCCTCACATATTTATACATGGCTTAACTGATTCAATGATCCCCAGAGGGATTGTCCTCTACTTCTCCCTCTCCTTCCCAGTAATTATAGAATAAAATGTTTTTAATAAATGCTTAAACAGCAACATTGCTTTAAAATACATTTTAAAAACCCCTATGAAAGATCAGAACTGTAAGAGAGTGTACTTAATATCTCCCCATCAGAAAGTCCTGCCATGGTACCATTGAGTATTGAGGCTGAGGCATCATTATCACATGACCAGATGGAAGAAATATGAAAATAAACAGAATACCGCATATTCTTTAACATTTCGCAGATGACAATTGGAACACATGTGGCTCGGAGTGTGGTCAAAATGGCAAAAGATAATGATGAGGAAGGATAGACAAGCTAGAAGCAAGTACAGCATTTCCCTGAGTGAACTGAGAAGGGCAAAATTCTTCCTGTCCCCTCTGAGTTGGTTACTTTTGCACCTTAAACTTAGTTTGTACCAATGGAGATAGGGTGACGACAAAAGGCAAAAGTGGGAGGAGAAAAAAAAAACCCAAAACATTTTAGATGCAGCTGGAAAAATGGAAGGACTCTCCCTGCCAAATAAGCACATTTTTAAAAATCACCACCAAATCAACACACATCAGAGCAGGGGTCCTCAAACTTTTTAAGCAGTGGGCCAGTCCACAATCCTTCAGACTGTTGAGGGGCCAAATTATCATTTGAAAAAAAATATGAACAAATTCCTATGCTCACTGCACATGTCTTATTTGTACTGCAAAAAACAACAACAACAACAATGAAAGAACAACACAATATTTAAAAATAAGAATAACCAACATAAACCTACTAGGATTTCAATGGGAAGTGTTGGCCTGCTTCTGGCCAATGAGATAGTAAAGTTAATTGGGATTGTTGTTGTTGTTGTGTGCCTTCAAGTCATTTCAGACTTCGGGCGAGCCTAAGTCTAAAACTGAGGGTGGGGGCCAGGTAAATGACCTTGGAGGGCCGCATCCGGCCCCCGGGCCTTAGTTTGGGGACCCCTGCATCAGAGTATACTGTTTTAAAATGTTGGAATCTTAAACATGTCTGTAAATTACTATTATATTGGTTCTTGTACTTCAGATTATATATTTGTATTGAATGTTTTTATTATGTGTAAACTTCTCTGAGTCATTATTGGAGACAGAGCGGTATATAAATAAAATGTTGTTGTTGTTGTTGTTGTTAAGGAAAAGCATGGCTAGGCAGGTGGTGCAGTTTCCAAGTTTACTTGTTTCTCACCATTTTAAAAAAAAGAGTTAACAGAGAGAGCAGGGGGACATGAAGTTGGATTATTTGCTTTATCTATATTCTCTGCTGCTACACCAAAAATACTGCAAATGTAATAAGACCTCATTGTAGCCTGCTATATTTTAATGACAGAATCCAAACATATTGTCCCCAGTAGTCTTGCTATTGCCTAATATTCTTGCAACAGAAGATTTACAGCTGTATTAAAGGTATAGGGGCTGTGAACTGTTTTCCAGACTCCACCTCAGCCTTTATTTTTTCTTCTTCAATTGCAATGATGTATGTGTTTCTTTCCTAGCTTACCGATAAGAGGACTTGGGAGATAGATCAGGAAAGGATATTGAAAGGCATTTCTTGAGACCCAAATACATTTATTAAATGTTCAGCCTGATTACTATGAAATACACTCTCTAAACTGAATGCTGAATTGTACATCCAAAACTCATTTTATACTAAGCAGCTACTTTGAAGAAAAAGAAGAAAAGGCAGTGGGAAAATGGGAGCTATATAAGGCCTGTTATCTGTGCTTCAAATAATAGACTGATGCCTATCTAGAGGAAAATACTAAATCAAGTTTCAGTTTCCACTATTGCGGTTCATTAACTATAAAACTTTTAAAACTTGTAACCAACTGCTGAAAATCATTTATCCTTCTTCCCTGCACTATTATAAATACCAGGATAATCTATCTCTGTTACAAAAAAATGTTTAATCTTCTAAAATTCCAGTTGAAAAGGAAATGAAGTTTAAAAAAAATTCTGATGGTATTTCAAGATTTACGGTCTGAGAAGCTTATATGGGAAATAAAATGATAGGAAATTTATTGCATTTTTTTAGTCATTTGTATTGTGTTTGAGACAGCAGAGAGAAAAACCTTGAAAGTATTTTTGTTGCTGTCTAAAAAGTTGCCTGCTCGTTGCTCTTTCTGCAATATGGTAAACTTCACACATAGTTTGTGAATTTTGTGTCTTCTGGTGACTTAGACACAGTGCTGAAATTGAAAAAGGGAGAATAGTGGATGGAATTGAGTTATTTGCACCATGGAAGGAATAAAGTCATTGCAGCCCCCCCCCCCCCCCAAATGTTAAAGCTGTCCAATATTCTTCCTTTTCCAGAACAGAACTTCCTTAGATCCATTTAATTTAAAGAAAAGTAATTGTGTGCAGCCTGTTACACACACCACTGTCAAAGACTTATTTCCAAAGAAGTGTGCAGGGAAAGCAAATAATGGTAATCTGAGACTGCAAGCATTATGTACTCTTCTCTGAGAATAAATCTTGTTGAACAGTGAGGCTTATTCCAGGTAATCATGTACAGGTGTGAACTGTTACGTTCGGATTCCTTGGATGTTAATATAATTTTGCAGTCAGTTTGTATAAAGCTGCAAACTACATTTCTATGGCATTCTGTAGCCAGCATTGCTCTTTTCATGGAGAGAATTTTTCGGGTTTGATCCATGCTTTGCTTATAGGATGGAGAGTGAGGCTGGGAGCCACTTTCCACGACACTTCGTTGCTCAAGAGTCACACATTCAAAAACAAACTCATTTTGATGAAGACAATGATGATGATGGTAACAGTGATTTAAAACTTTCTTTGAACAGAAGGCATGTCAAATGTTGGCAATTTAATGAATCAACAGTAATAATAGAAAACAACAGTAAAATTATTCAGCAAGACCTTTCTCTTTTTACTACTGCCAGTTAGGTTTTATCTATGTATATAATAAAAATGAAGGTACATATGTGGGCGGCAGATATGTAGGTGGTGGTGTATGTTTGCAGCCGGGGCTCTGACTTTCAGAGACTAGTGCAACTCCCACAAATGACGGACCTGGACCAAACTTAGTGACAGATTTTAATTTTATTGTTTTAATTGGCGTATGTTTTTTTACCATGTTTTTATTGTTGTTTACACATTTTAACTGTTGGAATTTGTATGTTTTTATGTTGTAAGCTGGAGATCCCGGTGGTGCAGCAGGTTAAACCACTGAGCTGCTGAACTTGCTGACCAAAAAGTTGGCAGTTTGAATCTGGCAAGCAGGGTGAGCTCCTGCTGTTAGCCCCAGCTTCTGCCAACCTAGCCGTTCAAAAACATGCAAATGTGAGATCAATAGGTACCGCTCAAGCAGGAAGGTAATGGCGCTCCATGCAGTCATGCCGACCATATGACGTTGGAGGTCTATGGGCAATGCCAGCTCTTCGGCATAGAAATGGAGATGAGCACCAACCTCCAGAGTTGGACATGACTAGACTTAATGTCAGGGAAAACCTTTACCTTTATGTTGTAACCCACCTTGAGTCCACAGTATGAGGGAGAATGGACCATGGATGAAGGGATTTGCAGTACCTTCACCCGCTTCGGCTTCCACAGACCACTGCAACTCCCATGAATGAGGGACCTGAACCAAACTTGGGACACAGATCCCTTATGACCAACTAAATTTACTGGAGATGTTTTTTTTTTGGGGGGGGAATATTGTCTTTGCATTCTGGGAGCTGTAGTTCACCTGCATCCAGAGAACACTAAATCCAGCCGACAATGGATCTGGACGAAACTTGGCACACAGACCCAACATGGAACACTTTAAATACTGGTGGGGATTGGGGGGAATTGACATTAGATTCCTGCTTCAGGAAAGAAAGTGGGACATTTTATAGTCATATTTTCTGAAACATTTTTCAAATAAATTGAGGAGCTGGGTGGCAATAGATAGGAAATTGTGGTGCTGGGTATGCACCTTTCCCACTTTAATCCAATAAAGTAAATTATATAGGCGAATATATCACAAATTAAAAACAGACACACTGTAAATTAAACAGATGTCACATATTGGATTAATATGTTCCCAAAGGGGCAATTAATTAAGATATGCAGTAAAGAGAATCACAATTGGAACCTGTATCCCAGCCATAAAGATTGTAAACAGTTTTTATGTTATCTTTTAGATGGCTAAGGTATGCAGTGTATTGTTTTGTTATCTGTATGAAGAATAAAAAAGTTAAAAAAAATATTCCCAATCACTCTAAACTCTCTAACATGTTACATGAGGTGTTCAAAAATGTTTGCAGACACAGAATAAATATAGATGAGGTGTGTATGCCTGAACTCAGCAGGAACAAGATTGTTTCATTGTTGATCTCCCAAGAAGTCCAGCTATGAATGTGTTGGATGATGCCTCAACAATTTTTAGAATACAAACTTGTTTGTGAGGCAAGGCTGTTTAGCTCTTTTTCTTTCGGTCAGGTTTTCCCCAAGCTCAGACCCTCCCAAGTGGTTTGATATACACATACAATTCCAGCTGTGAAATAACCCCTCTCAGTGAACATCTCAAATCACATGGGGAGAGTTCTGAGCAAACAAAGTCATGGGTTAAAGAAGAAAATCTCTTCTATGCTGCTGTTCTTCCATTCAAAACTACTAGTTTTGGATACATGAACTTATTTTGAGTTTTCCCATATGGTTTTCCACTGCAAAAGAGTCAGCAGCTACTGTGAAAGATCACAGAATTATAAAATCATAGAATAATATAGTTGGAAGAGACCTCATGGGCCATCCAGTACACCCCCTGCCAAGAAGCAGGAAATCGCATTCAAAGCACCCCCCGACAGATGGCCATCCAGCCTCTTCTTAAAAGCCTCCAAAGAAGGAGCCTCCACCACACTACGGGGGAGAGAGTTCCACTGCCGAACAACTCTCACAGTGAAGAAGCTCTTCCTGATGTTCAGGTGAAATCTCTTTTCCTGTAGTTTAAAGCCATTGTTCTGCGTCCTAGTCTCCAAGGCAGCAGAAAACAATCTTGCTCCCTCCTCTCTATGACTTCCCCTCACATATTTATACATGGCTATCATGTCTCTTCTCAGCCTTCTCTTCTGATAGTGGTTCCTGATTTCATTCACTGACTGCTCCTGTTTATCATACATATAAGTGAAAGATTCTGCAATAATGGAATCTAGACAAGCAATCTCTCAGCTGAAAGACATGAACATAATTGCAGCAGTCGATATAGCTGTAGAATTGATATAAAAATCCCAACAAGATGTTTGGGAGCTGAATGGTACAGAAGAAAAAGGTTGACAATGTGGTACCATTGATTTTCATGTTAGTCTGGAATATCAGTATGCAGAGGGATCTTGCAGCATCTTATAGACTTACAGAGGAAATGAAGTTGGTAGCACAATGTTTTGTAAACTTAAGTTCATGCATCTGAGCAAGAACACTTAATTTAAAAAAGCTTATGCTTCTAACTTGATTCTTTCAATTAGTCTCTAAGGTGCTACCAGATTCCTTTGCAATGTGCTATCATAACACACTCTCTGCCCTGGCACAATCGTTGCTCACATTCATTTCATAATGTTGGAATGAATGGATCCGTCTCTTCCATGTTTGCATTTACAAGTCCATTCCAACCCCTTTCTCTATTATATTTTTAAAGACTGTATAAGAATCCATATTTAAGTACATATTGTACACATTGAACATATTTCCAGACAAAATGTGTATTCCTAACTACATTTTATTTTAAGACACACACTTCTAATTATATTTATCCTAAAATATATGTTTTATAGAGATTTCAGTACATCTTTTACAGCCAAGGATGCTTTTAGAGAAGTGTAAAAAAAAAGGATATCTA